>NC_067398.1:647413626-648613626 GCF_016432865.1 Antechinus flavipes
GAGTCCCATAGGTTCTGGTCCCAACAGGGTGATATATGGATTCTTTTCTTTTATCTTCATGCTCTGGATCAATTTGGACAGGGTGGCTACAGCTTTCTGAGATCCATGTGTTTCCTTCATCTGTGGAAATACAAAGAAAACCTCAATCCCGAATTATTACCTCAACAGGGCTCCTACACATCCTATTGACATCCTTCCACATCATATACTATGATGGGAGGGCTGGATGGCAGCCTTTAACCTTTTCTGTTTCTCTTCCCTTGAGGAAATATGATGTAGTAAAGAAAAAAATAAGACAGCTGGGGTGTGGGATATGTTATTCAATGTGAGATAATTAATAGTACATTATTAACTTTATGTAGTATATATACTATATGTATTATATAGCATATCGTATAGTATATTAGTATATATATATATATATTAGTATATATATAGTATATAGTATAGTATATATAGTATATAGTATATAATTAACTTTAGTAAGTCTGTTCTTGGGGGACTTCTCCCCATCTTTTTATCAAGAATGACTTTCAAAGTTCTATTCTTAGGTTTTACTTTTCCTGGTTTTGATAAGCAAATTTTTATAATGTTATACAAAGAGAGGGTATCAGAAGAGACCACCTGAGGGCCTTTTCTCTGCATACTTTGTATAAAGTTTCTCTGACTGCTTCCCATTCATTGATTGTGATTTGGGGGCCCACTGAAGAACCAGGGTGTATTGTTATAAATGTGAGGGATGTAGAACACCCTCACCCAAAATGACTACTCAGAGATCCCTCAGTAGAAGGCAGAAAAGTTGTTTATTGAAAACCTCCGGAGGATGAGCCATCCCATCGCAAGATAAGAAAGAGAAAGCTCGCGGTAGGAGGGCTAAAGAAGTAGTAAAGATACATAGCTTTTATACAAGAAATTACATCACAAGTAAGAGAGCATTGAGAAGGGGAGGGGGAGGCATCTAATTGGTTGTTGCTATTCGGGGAGATTGGAATGGAAGGTTTCTCTTTCCCTGAAATCTCCTGATTTCTAGGAAACAGAAAGTCAGGCCTTCAGGCTTAATCAAGCAGACAGTGGTCCATCTAATAGACTAAATATCAATAAATGTCAAATACCAATAAATGTCATCAGCTCAGGTTAAGTAAATATGTTTCTAGCTGGCCAAGACTCAAGTAGATATGAGCCTGCACATATTATACAAGTCATAGGGGAGACACAGAAATAATAAAATACAGAAAAAGAATTCATACATTCCTGTAAGTTCTTCACCTTATCTATTCCCCACATAAACATCCTGTAAAAATGCTTTTACCTTATTGTTTTTAGCCCTTATTCCCCTTTTTAACATGATTAACTGTAAAAGTTAAAGATCTTTCCCTTCATTTTTCAGTCTTTTAACTATTTGCCCTCCCATTGTTTTACGTCTCTGTTTGCTCTGAAAAATGAAAAATGAGCCCTGCTGGTGAGTGGTACTGCTGGAGCCTTCCCCTCACTTAGACTTAGGTCTTTTGTCCTCCAGCTATACAGGGGGTACCAACCACTAGAAGACAACCTTTGGTACCGGTTCCCCATCAGGTCTCTGCTTCCCTTGTGGGCTGTTTGACTCAAAAATCAGTGCCTGATAGAATCAGGGCCCCATATAGAGAGCCCTTTGTTGTGACCAGCACAACAAATGGGCTAGTTGCAGTTGAAAATAAGGAAACAGGGTTGCTGATAATTCAACAATCATTTAATGAGAGAAATCATTTGCTTATATATCTTAAAACAATATGTTATATGAAAAACTTTGTTCTGTAACTAATCCTGGTTTCTCTTGTATATGATCTAACTTTCTGAAGCATGTTGTTAATTTCTGGGGACTCATTCTTTTTTTTTCTGAGACAATTGGGGTTAAGTGACTTGCCCAGGGTCACGCAGCGAGGACATGTTAAGTGTCTGAGGTCAGATTTGGACTTAGGTCCTCCTGATGTCAAGGCTGATGCTCTGTCCACTGCACCACCCAGCTGCCCCAACTTATTCTTATTTAAAGTTCATAATGCCCCATTAATTGTTTATGTTTTCTCATGATTTCAAGCTTAAATGTACTCTTGATTAATCTTAGGAGGAGGGGAACAACCCAGTTACTGAAATTTCTAGATTCCTGGGAGTTCTCTCCACTATCATCATTATATATAATAGCATGACATTCTCCTCATTGATGGTAGTCAATCCATTATCGCAGGTCAAAATAGTTAAGCAAGTCAAAGGTAAGACTAGAAGGATACTCAATGGCAGAGTCTCCTTTTTTGAGTTCCATCTGCTTCATTTCCTTCAGAACAGAGGAAAACTTGTCACTATCAATGTAAGGCTCCAATGACTTTGGAAGTGGACCGTGCTGGGGCAGGTTCTTGCAACAATCTAGGAAGACTGGAACTGATATCACCTTCAGGTTGGGCAATTTGTGCTGGCCTGGACTTAGTAAAATGTACACACTTGTGCTAGATAGTGGGTTGCCACACAGATCAAGATGGGAGAGCCTGGTACAGGAATATAAATAGGACAAGATTTTTAAAAAGTCACTATCCTTGATTCCACACATTGTCACATTCAGCCACTTCAGTGAATTTGAGACTGACTTTAGAAGTTCCAGGAAGGAGTCTAAATGTTTGGTTATATTGTTGCCAGTAAGATCTAGCTTTATAAGATGAATGCTATGTTGACTCCTGGACAGGTAAATTAGGTCTTTCTTTGTCAGAGTGCAGTAAGAAAATTGAAGGTTTCCAGGGAGCATTGTAGACCTCTGAAAATAAAAAAAATTAAGATATGCTATCATGTACCCAAATTCAGAAATCCACTTCTATGTCCTTTCCCATATTTACTTATAGAATGCCTTTAGCTTCTAGATTTCCATCTGTGCTGGTCATATTTACACTTTTGATGGGAGATTTTGGTGCTGACCAAGTTAAGGATCCAGAATAAAAACAAAACACAACATTGAGGAAATTAGCTAATACTGGAGGGTGGGGGGTTGTAAAAAAAAAAAAGTTAGGGTAAATAGTCTATTCAATGACCATCAAAAATGAACCTTTTATGATAACCAAAGAATGCCAAGATGTAGGGAAATGTCTATAGGAAAGAACTTTGGAATAGTTATTCTGAATAAATAAAAAAAATTAATCCTGAAAGATAGAAAGATTTGAGAAAGTTTAGCCTCTCTAGCATCAGAAATATCAGAAGCAGAAATAAACTCTAAGCCAATTGACATCTTATATAGAAACAAATAGAAGGTGTTTATGTAGATTGCTGAAAGCTACTTAACTTCACTTTTGGGAAAAGCTACTACTGTTCCAGGGCTTTGTTCTATGCAACATCTTTTGTCAAGACTATAACAGTAGCACAGATAAGACTTCTCAAAGTATCAAGGTAATGGCTGCAAGGACTAATAAAAAGGTCTTCCATGTATTCAGAAATCTAGCAGTATTGACCAGTGACACCATGAATTCATGAAATCCACATTAATGTGTCTAAGATATCGAAAATATGACATTTAATGATCAGAAGAGGCTATATAAGGCCACTCTAGCTCCTCTTTAAGTATTGTGGCAGTCTGACCTGCCTGATATGTTTTTAAGAGCATGTATTCTGGACTCAGAAGAGTCTTTATAAACAAAGATTTTTTTTGTGGGGCAGGGAACCTGACTTTGATTGAACTTTATTTTCATCTGAAGTCAAAGAAAGGTTGAACATACATAGAAACAGAGAGGTTAGAGGTGAAAAAAATTAAAGGAAATAGGGGCTTTGATATAGACTAATCAAACAAATTCAATTCCAAATATGGAGGGTATCTTGTCATGAGAGAATAAGTAGGCTAGAAAAAGGATAAAAATCCAATATTCGAGGTCTCAACACTGTAAGGAAAGAGAAGTGAAATATAAGCAGTTCATTTGTCAGTTCTCTATCACATCTATCAAATTGACACAGATGACAAAACAGATAAATGATGATAGTTGGAGGGGGTATGGAAAAAGAAATACACCATGTTTTCTCGGTGGAGATGTGAGGGGTCATATCCCTACCTCACTTACCTAAGCAGATATTCCACCTGGTCAGAAAGACAAAGGCCACATAAAGCAATCTCCCTGAGGTGCCTCAATTTGCTCAGTTCTGCAGCAAGAATGTCAATACTGATCTTTAATGTGAAGTCTACCTCCTGTTTTTCATTTCCACTAAAAGAAGGCAGTTTCAAGCTCTGCAAATTTTGGAAGGTTGCAATCTGTGATACAAGGGACCTGATATCCATCAAGATTATCATGCAATGACTTAAATCCATTCTGCGAATTGCCAAAGGGTCCAAAAGAGTCAGAATTCTTACAGCATCATGAAAAAAGATGAGAGCAGTGTAGAAATCTCTGCACTTTAGTTGGAAAGGGCTGTTGGTGTTGTTCTGGAGAGCTTCTGTTAAAAACTCCTTAGAGGATGAACTCACTTGGAGATCTACTAGGAGTTCCACACAAGTTTCTATTGGGAAAGTTGTGAGTGGGGTTTCTTCTGCCAGGTGGTCCCTTGCCTGGCTTTCTGGGACATGTCTCTGGTACTGTAAGGAGTTGTAGACTCTGACTCTGCTTGCTGAGTTGGCCCATAATCTCATAAGTTTTAAATTCCAAAAAATATTTTTATTAAGTAATCCTGTCATATCCAGCTGCTGTAATCCCATGAATGAAGGACAAAAAAAAAGAAAAAAGTCGTAACCTGAGCCAGAAATCCTTGGGAGTTCTATTTATCATGACAGAAAAGTCAGCTGGGTCCTAAATGCCCTCCCCTTCCATTTCCTTCTATTAAGTTGTTATCAAGCAGAGGAATCAATTGGGTTGCAGTCAGGGATTGTCATAGCTGGTTGAATGACTGAGAACAGACTTTTTTCTTTGATCTTATAAATCACTTGATTCTTGAACTCTTTTGGACTGATTGGGTCTTTTCTAACTATAGGCTTTATCCATCTCCACAATGGAGAGGAATGCCCTAGAATCTGACATCAACTGAAAAATAATCAGCTCTCTATTTTTTTCTCCTTAAGTCATATTTGCCCCATAGTGGAAAGAACAGATTTCAAGGTCAGGAAGACTTGGGTTGAAGTCCTGCCTCTGATTTATACCAACTGGGAAAGTTACTTAACCTTAGCTCAACTGCCTAAGACTTGGTAGCAGAGAAGTTGCTAAGAAACATTAATGATGGGAGTTAACTCATCCAAGAGTTATCAGTGTCAGTGACATGTTAGGGTCCAGCCTTCATTTCCATCAAAATTGCTGAAACATGAGGTTCCAAGACAAATCACTTATCTATTTTTCCTAAACTTCCCTATCTCACCCCACTCCAATATTCCCTCTCTCCCTTCCTCCCCTTCCTTTTTCTTCTCCCCTCTCTCTCTCTTCTTCTCCCCTTCCCCACTCCCCACTCTCTCTCACACACCCCTAATCTTACTTCTAAAAAGCTTAAGCTTTCATATACTCAAGTATCTTCTGATATTCTCTCTGGATTCATTCTTCAGTGACTGGAATGTTCCTACTCCCTTTTACTTTATTCATTCCAGTGATAGTGAACTCCCCCAAAACACAACTCTCTCTAAATGTAGATGTCTACTCTCTCAATTCCAATTACCTTGCCAAATATACCAATGTATATAAATACATCTTCACTGACCCTTCTAGAATGCTTTTCCCCCATAAATAACATGCTTAATTACCTTTTACAACTCTTCCTCTAATTTCTTCAATTTTCTGGGACTCATTGAGATGTAGCTCCATGAAACTGCACTGCATTTCTGGCATTGGATTCATTATGCCTGCCTCCTATCTTCTCTCTGTTATTTCTTAAGACTCAGTGGTCTTGGTGGGGAAGTTTAACAACTCTGTTCTTCACTAGCATACTCTTCATACTCATTACTTAGAAACCACTATTCCTTTGAGATTCACAACATCCAAACTGATCATCCAGAATAAATCCTGGATGCATCTACTGACCAGTAGACATTATTCTTCTCACTCCAGTTCATATCTTCATATTAGAAGAGATATTGATATCCTCAGTCTATTCAGCCCCCATTATTTACTCTATCATTCTGCCTCAGCTATTTAGAGGGGATCAACCATAACACTGCCATCACAGCTGTGCTCTAATTTCATAATTATGAAGAGTAATCAAATGTTTAAAATTCATGATTTCCCATCATTCCCTCTCTTCCTTATCTGGTAAATCCTAAACCTTGGGTATGCTGGAGTCAACTGGTTGATTTGTGGGCTTTCAGGATTCCAATCTCAGCATCATCCTTGTCTTTTTCTTTCCCTTATGCTTCATAGCCAGTTTCCCAATTTTCTCAATTCTTTGAACACATCTTTTTTTTGTCTCCCTAAATCCTGTCACATAATCCCTTGCCTTGTTCAAGCTAATAGAACTGTTTGAATAGCTTCTGAATTTTTCTCCTTGCTTCCAGAATCTTCCCATTCCAATCCAAACTCCACACAGTTTTCAAATTAAAACTAAAACCTAAGTTTTATATTACTTCCTTACTCAGTATTCAAGTGCTCCCTACGTTTCTTCTAGGCTGATATATATAAATCCTCAGGCTGAGATTTGAGTTCTCTACAATCTAACTCTCATGTCTTTTTCTAGTCCTTTTTTGTATTTATCTTATTGTCCCAGTCAACCTAGTTTATTAGCAGCTCCCTTCTCAACTGAGTCTTCTTAGAACTGGTTTCCACATTGAAAATATGTTCCTTCTTCACTTTTATTTCATCACTGCTAGCTTTTTTCAAAATCTAGAAAGATGTCATGTATTACCACTCAGTGCAATAATATGTTAGCCCTTATTACTCTAAAAACTTGTCCAATTCTATATTTTTCTTTTTGGTTATCTTTGTTAAATTTGCCCAACTTTGAGTGAAGCACACTAATATTCTTGCAGTTCAGTTAATTTTACCTTAGTGAATTTAGGTGATCAAAGATCTGCATACTGTTTTTTTGCTTAAGATCTTTTCCCATCTCACCCTCACCCAGCTATTAGTGTTTTTTCCATCTTGAGATTGTTTTTTATTAAGTAATTTGAATTTGTGCTGTATCCATTATGCCTTTAAATACTCATGCTAATATCCTCGCTTATAGCTTAGCAAAAGTCAGATGAAATGAATCCACCAGAATCTGCTTCCCAGAATGTGATAAAAGCTTCCTAGGTACCCTAAGGACAAACCTGTTTGGAAGCTGCTGTGAACCACTCACGATTACTTTCCT
The DNA here is from genome assembly GCF_016432865.1 of Antechinus flavipes. Classification (NCBI taxonomy): domain Eukaryota; kingdom Metazoa; phylum Chordata; class Mammalia; order Dasyuromorphia; family Dasyuridae; genus Antechinus; species Antechinus flavipes. The sequence continues at coordinate 647,420,884 of NC_067398.1, forward strand.
TATACAGCTCATCCCTCCCAAGATGATGGCATCAATTTTATTTTTGCTTGATTCATTACATGTGAGAGGCCACTGAGACCTTGGACACTTCTTAGAAGAAGTGCAGGAACAGCACCAACATGTCTGCAGCAGCATCTGGAATTTAAGTTGGGAGGAAGGCCACGTCTTCACCAGTTCATGCAGCAGCTTTGTCTTATTTTCTCTGAAAGCCACCTTGAATAGGATGTTATATATGATCTGTGGCATAGATCCCAATATTTTACATGTGGCTTTCTCATCCTTGATCAATTGCTGAGCACTTAGGAAAGTCAGGGAACACATAGTTGGTGTCTGGGGACCTGGGACCCACACAGAATTACCAGTACCTGTCAAAGGGAAATGTTAGAAAAGCTCAGAGTGAATCCTAAGAGCTTAACTGTTCAATCCTATCTCCCCAATACCATTCATCCCACTCCTTGCAATCAGTATCTGTTTTTCTAACATAGTAATCAGTGTTTAATTGACCCACCATTTTTGGAGAGGACACCATCCCTGAGCCAATGTTGGGCTGTGTCTTTCTGATTGTTACTACTGATGTTCTGAAATTGACCTATTCTTGCTACTTTCCCCTATGGACTATGTATTTCCAGATTTCTATTTCTCCACCTTCCAGGTCATTTTTAATAAATCAGTCATCACTTTTTTTAAAATTAAATTTTATTTAGAAACATCACTGTGAACCCTGGCCCTATGCTATACAGCACCATTGGAAACACATGTTCAATATGTTTCCAAGTCATACAGTTTTTAATAATGTTAGGATACTGGAGCAATCTTGAATTTGAAATTGTCACCTCCAAGGAATTCTCAGAACTTGACATTTAACTCCACAGTACAATAACTAGGAGATCCTAGTTTTACAAACAGAGAAGATGCCTTTTGATAGTTATAAAATGCAAGTAAATTGTTCTTGGAGCTCTATGGAAGAAGGTTCATGAGGCATGAGAAGAGAATACTACCGACTTATTGGTGTTGTTGAAATTCTATTTGGCTTTGAAGGATAGCTAGGAGTTCTTTCACAAATGTGAGTGCAAATAATAATATATTTAAGATTAATATATAGCATAGGAAATTGAAAATTCTTGCTCAATAAATGTTATGAACATGTCAAATCTTTATAAATTAACATCCAACAAAGAGAATAATGACAATTCTAATTTATTTTTATACACAGAGTACTAATGGCAAATGGATAGGGAGATTGAATGGCTGCTAGTTGAACCCAGGAGACCTCAGCCCCAGTTTAGGCGCCATCCAATCTGGTGCAGTGCAGCATAGACAGAAGAGTCACTAAGACATTGTGCATTTACAAGACTAACTACCGACTGGACAACTGCACCAAGTGTCTGGCCATTTGCTCTGGAGCGCATTGGGAGAGATGAAGTGGTTCAGGATAAGTTTTTACATCCTACTCTGTGGTTGCAGGGCTAAGTGGGGGTGGGGGGGAGGTGGGGCACTGGGAAGAAGGGGAAAAAGGATCTACTTTGTAGGGAGAGTGAGGGCCACAGTTGGGCTATAGGGCCAAGCACTTCAGCAAAGATCAGACTCATGATCATCCCCACAAATAGTTGGGGCTGCTGCACTGCCCCCAGAACACCAGCATCACCTACAATGCAATGTCAAAGGCAGCTGCCAGCCTGGTCAGGCCCGTGCCGAGACCTGTCCCAGCTCAAGGACTCTTGGTGTCCCAGAGTTGACAATGAGAACAGTCACCACTAGACCACAAACAGTGATGATACCAGCTATTGACAGTGTTAATGATTGACTTCATGATTAGCTCAGGTTGCACAACTGACATGGCTGTACCACTAGTGCCACTTTTTTGCCACAGCAAGAGTGCTGGAGACCATTGCGGCTGAAGTGCCTGCGATGGTAAAGAAGGACACGTATTTCGGACTCTTGGCCATGTCTGCTCAGGTCAGGAGGCCAGAAGGTGGTGGATGGGGAAGAGGAGAGAAGCAAGGGCGTGAGACAGGTATAGGTAAAGGCCTGGAAGGCTGGCATGAATTCGGGAGGCACCAGCCACTTTTCTTTTTGTAGGAGAGAGTACTCCACTGGTAGAGCCCTGACAGAGACCACATTGCTGACTTTTATTGAACAGGCGCAGATATTAGTACCATTCTCAACTTCCAGTATTTTCAATCCTTTCACTTTGAGTTATTATCAATGCTGGGATAAAGCTACCAGAAATATAATTTCTGTCCTCAAGGAGCTCCTAGTTTCACAAATGGAGAAGATGCTGTTTAATAGTTATAAAATGCAAGTAAATTGTTCTTTGAGCTCTATGGAAGAAGGTTCTTATAAAGTAGAGAGTTAAGGGCACAAGAAGAGAATACTGCAGACTTATTGGTGCTGTTGAAGTTCTATTTGGGCTTTGAAAGATAGAATTCTGTGGCAAAAGTGAAGTCAGGAGAAAGACCCACAAAGGTGGCTCTCCTAATAGTCTAAGAGGTTCTAATAAGAGCATGATCCAAAGGAATGGCAGAGGGAAGCCTAAAGTAATAGTTAGGAAAGCTGAAGAAACAGAATCCATAGGTCATGATTGGTTGGCTATGAAAAAGGAAGGGAAAGCAGGATCTAAGACTACTGATAGTGAGAGTTCACTACTGCCAGGGAGAAATAATGAAGTCCAAATGAGAAGAAAATAGTGATGTCTTTTAGACATAGTTGTCTTAAGGAACTAATGAGAAATCAAAAGATTTAAAAATAAAATTGTGACACTGGAATTCAAGAATGCTATTTGGAATAGAGCTATATATGCAGAACTTAATTATTTAGGAATCAAAACAGTTACTGTAAGCTTGCCAAAGGAAAAGAAAAGGGACAAGAAGAAAGCCACAGATAGACTTTTGTAATAATCACATAAAAAGCTCAAAAATTGATTAAGGAATGGAAATGATTAAAGAAATAAAAGAATATAAGCTACTTGAACTTAGGGACAGTCAGTCAGTAAGCATTTAAGAAGTACTTATTCATTGTCAGGTACTGTGCTAAGCACTGAAGTTACAAAGAAATGCAAAAGACATTTCTTTCCCTGGAAGAGTTCTCATTTATTGGGGAAATAATATTCAAAAAACTATGTATAAAAAATTATGTATAGGGAAATTTACAAATAATATAGGAAAAGCACTAGAATTAAGAGGGATTGGGAAAGTCTTCCTGTAGAAGGTGAAATTTTAGGTGCAACTTGAAGGAAGGCTGGAAACCTAGGACACAGAATTGAATAGGGAGAGAATTCCAGGCATGATATACAGTCAGTAAAAATTCCTTGAGCAGAGAGCTGAAGTATCTTTTTTGGGAAACAGCAGAGAGACCAGTATCTTGGGACTAAAGACTATGTGTGGGGAGGCATATAATGTAAAAAAAACTAAAAATATAGGAGATTCAGGTGATGAATAATTCTGAACAAGAAAACAGAGGATTTTGTCATTGATCTTATAGGTGACTGTGAGTGAGTAGTATTTATTGATTAAATGGGGTGTGGAATCACTTGCAGATGTGAACTTTTGGAGCAAGAATTAATTACTGTCAAGAGGCAGTCCCACCAACTTAGTCTAGATATAAAATGAGGTTCTGGGTGTTAACATTATCAGAAGATAAAAATAGGCCATTTGACAAATGAGCAAAGATAGAATCCAGAGAGAATAGCAACAGGTTAGATCTGAGGGGTAAAAGATAGTAGCAACTCAAGGACCCCCATCTTTCAAGTCTGGATGATTAGAAGGGTGTTAGCACTCAACAATAATAGGGACATTTGGCAAAGAAGTTGTTTGTGGGGGAAGGCAGTGAGTTCAGTATTGGACATGTTATCTTTAAGTTTTTTAATAAGACAATCAGTTTGAGACATTAGGCAGTTGAAAATATGAGACTGTAGGTCAGCAAAGAATTTAGGGCTGCTTAAGCAGATTTGAGAATCATCAACATACAGATGAGAATTTAATTCAGGCAACTGATGAGTTCATCAACTACAGTATTATAGAGGGGGAAGAAAGCAAGGTGCAAGACAGAGCCCTGTTGGACACTTGCCTTTAGACGACTTGACTCATATAAAGATCCAGCAAAGGAAACTGAGAAAGCATGGTCAGATAAGTAGGAGGAGAATCAACACCGAGTTGTGCCTTGAACCTAGAGAAAAGAAAGTATGAAGTTAAAAAATGGAGACCTTTTGTAACAAGGGCTTCAAGGAAGTCAAGAAAGATAAGGATTGTGATATGTGCATTAGATTTTGTAATTGAGAGGTTATTAGTAATTGTGGACATGGGTTTTGTTTGAGTGATCAGGTTGAAAGCCAGCATATAGAGTTAATGTGAGCTGCATTCAGCTTTGGTTCATATACACTATTCATCATATTTTTGCCTACACATCAGCCTGCTACTGATTGAAGGTGAAAAAAATGATTTGCAATTATTCAGAATCCACTACAAATTTATGTTGCATAACCTGAACTGAGTTCTCACTGCTACAAGGCAATTCTGTTATTAACTTATTATCCCATTCTCCATAGCTTCTCTTCCAAAACTTTCATTCTTTGTAAAACTTTCCATGACTCTTCCTCCATCCTTTCTTTCAGTTGAGAACCTTGCCTCATATTTCAAAGGAATAAATTGAGACTATTTACCATAAACTCTCTCTTCTCATTTTTTCCTTATCTATCTCTCAAGTGCAGCACGGTACTTTCTCTTCCTTCACTCCTGTTTAATGTAATGAGTATTCTTGACCTTACCAAACTTAACTCCTTCATTTTCCAAGTGATCCCATTCCTTTCCATCTCCTTCAGGAGATTTTTCCCTTCTGTCATCCATACTCTTTTACTTGTTTTGAATATCTCCCTCACAGCTGACTCATTTTCTATTGTCTATAAATTTGCTCCACCTGGATTATTCTTAAAAACTCTCGCTATAGCTTTTTATTCCTGCTAATTATTGTCCTCTATTCTGCTCTTTGTAGCTAAACTCCTTCAAAACACCTCCTTCAGTAGATGCCTCTACTTTTTCTTCTCTCATTCTGTTCTTAATTCCTTAAAATCTGGCTTCTGACCTTATCATTCCATTGAAACTACTCTCTCTGAAATTATTAATATTTTCATTGCCAAATTCAATGGTCTTTTCTTAATTCTCATTCTCTTTGACCTCTCTGCAGTTTGATACTGTTGAATAATCTCCCCTCCTTGAGGCTCTCTTCCTTCAGAGTTTTCAGGCTACAACTCTTTCTAGTTATCCTACCTATCTGATTGTTCCTTCTCTTTCTGTTCCTGGTTCCTTTTTCTTAAATCTCTCTCAGGGCTCTGTCCTGAGTTCACTTGTCTTCTCTTTCTATACTACTTCATTTGGGTTCCCTTTATAGCACTTCACTTGATCTTATCAGCTTCCATGGATTTAATTATCATCTTCATACTAATGATTCTTAAATCTACCTCATCTACTCCAATTATTTTGCTGACTTTCAATCTCACATTTTTGACTGTCTTTCAGGTATCTCAAACTAGATGTTCTGTAGATATTTTAAACTCAACATATTCAAAACAGGACTCATTTTCTTTTTTCCCAAACCTTCCTCCTTCTGACTTCCCTATTACTGTAGAGGTCATCACAATATTTCCAGGCCCTCAGAGTCACTAGGTTGTGATTTTAGATTCCTCACTCCCATGACCAAGCTATTTTGCCACTAGCAAGCTCTCTTTCAACCACAACGAATCAGTAACTTTATTTCTCAAGAGGAAAGGGGTAAGTTGTCAAATAGACTACAATTATACATCCTAGTAATCATCCATTTTGATCACGTGGGATTTATACCAGGGATGCAAGGACAATTCAACATCAGGAAAAAAACCAACCAGATTAAAAACCAAAAGTCACATGATCTGAGTAGCTCCAGAAAAAGCTTTCTGCCAAATTACAATAGTCTTTAATGACAAAAACACTCCAAAATTTGAGCATAGCAGGAGCTTTTTAAATACCATTAGCATGATTTATTTAAAACCAAAGGCAACATTATATATGAAATGGGGAACTTTTTCAATAAATATAAAAGTGAAGAAAGGGTGCTCCCTTTCCTAACAATTATTTATTAAAATTCTGGAAAAGCTAGTTATAGACATAACCCAAAAGAAAAGAATTAAAGGGAGGATAGGTAAAGAAGAGAAAAAACTGTTCCTGTTTGCTGATGATGTAATTGTTTACTTGGAAAATTTCAGGGAATCAAAAGAGATGCTCACTAATACAATTAAGAACTTCATAGAGGTTGCTTGCTTCAAAATGAATCCATAAAAATTGCCAAATGTCTATATGATAATAAATTCCCAAAACAACAATGAAAAGAGAAATCTCATACCAACTATAAAAAAGTATGACATGCAAAAAATGCGGAGATAAACTTTCCAAAGTGCAAAATAGAGTTATATATATTCAATAACAAGAGTTATGATATGGAAGAACAAGAGTTGACATTGCAAGGTAAAGTGAGAGATGAAGTGACAATTGATTGTGATCAAACAAGGGCATTGCAGAGTTGGTGTAAGTGGGTGATTACAAATCAGTGAATAACCATCCTCATGTGTACTGGGGTGAAGTGGAAAAATAGGTGTTGTGAAATGAAATGAGGAAGTTGAAGATCTGAGAGGTTAGGATGTTCAGTATCAATATAAGAGTAGGAATAGAAAAGGAGAGAAAGACTATGAATTTGGCATTTTATTTATGAAAGAAAGGAGTGTGCTCTAGAAGTTCATGGACACAACTACCAACATTTTGATTGGGAAGTAGATGTAGGCTGAGAGAACCTCAGGGGAGAAGAGATGATCTATTAATTATGGTTGAAGGAAAATATGGCAGCAGCAATAGGGAGCAATAGGGAGCAAGAAGTATTCTAACTGTCTCTCCTCCCATCTCAGCCAATTAGAGAAATATTACAGCCAGTGCTAGAAAGAGTAGCTTGGGAGGCTGTATTATGAGGAATTCAAGGGTTTGAATATAAGGAGGCTTGGTAGTCCCAAAGTGAAGTAGTTGAGAGACAAAGTGCTAGATGTCTGGGGTCCCTTGGAGAAAGATGAAGACTTTAATAACAATCAATTAGCAAGGATCTGAGGGCCTCCTGGGTGCTCCTCTGAACCAAGTATATTGATCTGGAGGAATAGAGACTGTATTTGTTTCCAAAGCCCCTGTAGATAGAAGCTTTCTTTTTGGAGAGGTAAGCAGAGAAATAGCAGGATTAGAGAGAATGTGACATGTTATCTGCCAAAAAGAAAGATTCCAGGAGACTTAAGGGCTATTATTTATGAATTGTTATCCTAATTCTGCTTATTTTTCTCTGTCACTTCATGCATTTTTTGCCAAGTTTCCATCCTGACTATAATTACTCATAACCCAATAATATCACATTTCCAATTATGCATCATGATTTCTTTAGTTATTCTATATTATGGGCCAGAACTCTGAACCTGAAACAAGGTGTTAAGTCAGTGGAATTGATAAAGACAATGGTAGTTCAGTATATGTACTTATACTTTAATATCGTTCTACAAGATTCACACCTATGAAAAGAGAGCATAGAAGCTCAAACGCAGCCAGAATCAGAACTGGAAGATAGAGACCATGGTGGCAGTCCTCCTGCCTCCCCCACAGAAACCAAGACACATTCAGGAAGACCTCAAGAAGCTGGCAGACGCAGAGAACAAAAAGGACTGGCAGGAGCTCAAGCTCCCAGTACCAAGGAGAGAGGCCTCTAAGAAAGTTAACTGGGGCCCAGGAAAGGAGACAAGACTTTGAAAGAGACAATAAAGGATTTGAACTTTAACACCTGGCTGTACTTGTGGTGATTACTATACTGAAAGAAAGACTGCTCACAGAGATCCCAAGAAAATTGAACAAGAGAACATTATAATTCTATATCCATTGAGTCCTAACTCTATGTCTTCTCTTCCCTCCTCCCCCCATTACAATAAGTTCTTTGATATATGAGATATTTCAGTGTGTCATTTACTTCCTCATTAGTGGGATCACTGGGTCAATGACTTTGAATTGCTTGGTTATTTTCCTTCCAAAATCCAAATTGATTTCTAGAATAGGTAGTGCAATTTAGAATTATGTATTTCTACATTTCTAACTAAATCTCTATTACTATATCTATGTATAGCAAGATAAATAGCTAGGACACTCAATTAAGAGACAGATAATACTTTCATTTTATAAGAAGCTTTCCTCAAAATAAACCCACTAGTAAAAGTTTATCCCAATTTTAGAGAAGATAGAAACTGAGGTCTAGAGAATTTACCTGACTTGTTCAAGATTACACAATAAGAAAAGGACAAAACTGGAACTAAACTCAAGACTTTTTGAATACAAGTATTGTCAGTCAAACATTCTCCCATGGCTTACTATGAGACAGACATTGTGCTACATGCTAGTGATCCAAAGAAAGGCAAAAGACATTTTTTGTTCTTAGGGAGCTCATGATCTAACAGTAGTAGAAGAGAAGGAAAGAAATAACATTATACAAATAAGCTACATGCAGGATAAATAAGAAATAATCAACAGAGGGAAAGCAATAAAATTTTAGAAGCATTTTTATTTATTGATTTCCAATTACATAAAAAATTGTAATATATTTTTGAAAAATTTAAGTTCAAATTTTCTCTCTTGGTCTTCCCCCACATAATCACTGAAAGGGGCAGCAATATGCTCTCAATTATACATATGCAATCATGCAAAACACATTTCAATATTTGACATATTACATAACAAAATATAAACCCCAAAAAAGGGAAAAATCAAGTTTAAAAAAAGGTCTGCTTCAATTCAGGGGTCATCAGTTATCTCTCTGTAGGAGAATCTATTCATAGATCTTTGGGAATGTTCTTGGCTCATTGCCTTGATCAGAGTAGTTCTCTCTCACATTCAATCATCTTTAAAATATTGTTACCATGTACAATATTTTCCTAGTGTTGTTTCACTTTGCATAATTTCATATAAATCTTCCCAGGTTTTTCTGAAATTCTCCTGCTCATAATTTCTTATAGCACAATAGTATTTCATGACATCTGTAAAATGAGCTAGGAAAATAAATGGCAAACTATTCCAGTATCTTTATCAAGAAAATCCCAAACAGTGTCAAAAAAAAAGTTGAAGATGATTAAAACGACTGAATAACAAGATTCCATTGCAATCATATAGTATGACTTGTTCAACCATTCCCATTTTAATGAACATCCTCTCAATGTTATAAATAGTTTTGTAACATATAGGTCCTTTTTTCTTTTCTTTAATTTCTTTGGACTATAGATCTAGTAGTGACATTGCTGGGTCAAAGGATAGGCATAGTTTTATTGCTTTGTTGTTGTTGTTGTTGTTGTTGTTGCCATAGTTTCATATTGTTCTTTAGAAAGATTGAGTGGACTGGTTAACAACTCTACCAACACCATATTAATGTCCCAAGTTTTGTTTGTTTGGTTTTGTTTTTTTACAACTCCTGCAGCATTTTATATTTTCTACTTCTGTCATCTTAAATTTGGTATCACACAGTCATTTTAAATTTGCATTTGTCTAATCAGGAGTAATTTAGAACCTTTTAAAACATATTTTTTTTTCCCTTGAAAGCCATCTTTTTATATTCTTTAATTATTTCTCAATAGGTAGTGGCATGTATTTTTACAAAAATATTGTCAGTTCCTTACATATTTGAGAGATAATACCTTTATGGAGGAAATGCACTATAAAAACTTCCCTCCAAGTTTCCAGTTTTCCTTCTAATTTTGACAGTTTTAGATTGATTTGTAGAGAAATATTTTAAGTTACACATAGGATTTCAGAAAATATGCTGTATTTTTTACTTTTTATTTCTTTTGTGGTCATAAATTCTTCCCTTTCCTATAGATCTGTTGAATAATTTTTTTTCTGTTTCTCTAACTTACTTATGATATCACCCTTAATGTCAAAATCATTTATTCATTTGACCTTATCTTGGTAAACAATCTATGCTTAATTTTTTTCATTGTCTCCAATAATTTTTGCCAAATGATGAATTCTTATCTCAAAATGTTAAGTTTTTACATTTGTAAAGTAAGAGAGTACTATATTTATTTGCTGCTATAAATTTTGTATCTATTCTATTTCGTTGATCTATTTTTCTATTTTAGCCAAAATCAGAATTTTGAAAATTACTGCTTTTTTATACTGCTAATCCTTTTTTCTTTATATTTTTTATTAGTTCATTTGATATACTTGACTTTTTATTTTTTCATATGAATCTTATTATTATTTTTCTAATTCTGTAAAACATTTTTGGGTAATTTAATTAGGATGGCATTAAATATGTAAATTAGTTTAGATAAAATTATTTTAATATTACTGATCTTACCTCTCTATGATAAATTACTATTCAATTACTTAAATATGATTTTATTTATATAAAAATTGTTTTTATAATTTTAAAAATATAGTTCTTGGGATTATTTTGGCAGGCATATTCCCAAATATTTTATACTGTTTATATTTATTTTCTATAAGGTATCTTTTACTATCTCTTCTTGCAGGATTTTTTGTGATAAATAGGAGTGCTGGTGATTTATGTGGATTTACTTTATATCTTGCTGTTTTGTTAAAATTATCATTTCAACTAATGTTTTAGCTGAGTCTTTGGGATTTTTCAAATATATCATCATATTGTTTGCAAAAAAGATAGTTTTATTACTTCATTCTTTATTCAGATTCCTTCTATTTCTTTTTCTTCTCTTCTTGCTATTGCTATGATTTCCAATACAATATTGAGAATACTGGTGACAGTAAACATCCTTATCTTACACCTGATCTGACTGGAATGTCTTCCTGTTTATGTGCATTACAAATAATATTTGCTGATGTTTTCAATAAATCTTTTTAAAAAATAAATTAAAGGAAAATTCTATTTGTACCAAATCTTTCAAGTGTTTCGATAGAAATGAGTATTATACACTTTGCCAAAAAGCCTTTTCTGTATTTATTGAGATGTTATGATTTTATTTATTTGTTTGTTTTAATAAATGTGCCCATTTATTCAAACCAAGAATAAACATAAACAGAGGAGGTATACAGATGAGAATATATATACATGTACATATTTTAAATAATAGCTTATTATTTTTCAAAATACATGCAAAGTTAGTTTTCAACATTTACCCTTGTAAAACCTCATGTTCCATATTTTCCTCTCTTCCCCCAATTTCTCTCCTCTAGATAGTAAGTAATCCAATATAGGTTTAAAACGTGCAATTCTTCCAAATATATTTACACATTTGTCATGCTGCACAAGAAAAAAATAATACGATTTTAAGAAAACCTTTTATTATTGATAAAATTGTGCTAACAATTTTTTATACTAAGCAATAACCATATTCCTACTATAAATTTCATTTGGCCATAATGTATAGTCTTTGTAATATATTGTGGCAATCTTTTAGTTGGTATTTTACTTAAGATTTTTGCATCTACATTAATGAAATTGGTTTCTAATTTTCTTTTTCTATTTTTACTTTTCTGGTTTAGGTATCAGCATCATCTTTGTTTCATTAAATGAATTTAATAGGATCCTTTCTTTACATGTTATTTCAAATAATTTATTTAATATTGGAATTAGTTGATCTCTACCATATTTGGTAGAATTCACTTATAAATCTGTCTAATCCTGGTGGTTTTTGGGGTTTTTTTTGGAAATTCACTTATGGCCTTTTCAATTTCTTTTTTCTAATATATGCCTATGTAGTTATTCTATTTTCTTTTCTGCTAATCTAAGCAATTTGTATTTTTCTAAATATTCTTCCATTTTACTTAAATTGTTAAATTTATTGGCATATAAATGCAAAATAACTCCTTATAATTGCTTTAAATTTATCCTCCATAGTAGTATATTCACTCATTTCAATTTTGAAGCTAGAGTTTGGTTTTCTAATCTCTTTTTGACAAACAGATTAACCAATGGTATATCTATTTTTTTTTCATAAAACCAACTCCTCGTTTTATTAATTCACTGTTTTTTAAAAACTCAATTTAATTAATTTCATTTCAACTTTTAGTATTTGCAATTTGGTGTTTAATTGGAGATTCTTTTATTTCTTCTTTTTCTAGTTTTTAAAAAATTATATATCCAATTTATTGGTCTGTTATTTCTCTAGTTTATTGATGTAAGCAGCACTGCTTTTGCTATATTCCATGAATTCTGACACACTGTCTCATTATTGTCATTATAATAAAATTATTGTTTCTATGATTTGTTCTTTAATCTACTCATTCTTTAAAATTAGGTTATTTAATCTCCAATTAGTTTTTTCATCTATGTTTCCATGGTCCTTTACTAAATATAATTTTTATTGCACTGTCAACTAAAAAAAGATACTTTTAGATATTTCTGGTTTTCTGCTTTCAATATAAAATTCATATGTTCTAATATATGCTCAATCTTTGTATCAAGAATAGCTGAGGAAAAAATGAATTCCTTTCTATTTCCATTCAAGTCTCCATTTCCATTCAATATTCAGTTTACCTAAAATTCTACTCACTTCCCTTTTTTCTTTCTTTCTTTTTTTGTTTAGTTTAAGTTTGAGAGAAAAAGATTAAACTCTCCTACTCTTAAAATATTATTATAAAGGGCGGAGTTAAGATGGCAGAGAGGACACAGCTTCTTTCTGAGCTCTCCTACTACCCTCACATTAATTACAAAATTCAGCCTCTGAAGTAGTGCTGAACTAGCAGAATCACGAATATTGGGAGTGCAGTAAATTACCAGAAGAAGATAATTTTGAAGATCAAAAGAAGAGGTCTATTTTTGTGGCAGGTGAGGAGAAGGCCTGGTGCAGACAGGTAGAGCACTGAGGCCAGTGCACACTAAGCAGACTGGGGAGAGGTGCAGTCTCCAGAGAGTGGAGATACCATGAAAAAAACTAACACAGTGTTGGCCACTCTGCCCTGGTTGTAAGCCAGTAGATCGGCAGAGAAGTTATAAAATATCCAATATAAACACAAAAAGTAAAGAGTGAACCCCCAAGCTCCAGAGTCTTACAGGACCTGATCATACTCACCCAGCACCGAGAGTGACTCAACGCAATCCCAGTGCAACTGTTGCTGCTCTGCTGCCACTTCGTGCTGCCTGTAGAGGAGGTCTGAAAAGCTATCCTTGCCCTAAAAGCAGATTCCCAACTTTTTTTTTAAATGAGTAAAAAGGCAAAGTGAGCTCTAAGTATAGATAGCTTCTATAGAGAATGAGAACAGATTTCAAAACCTGAGGATACTAAAAGCAGATTAGGAATAGAAAACGGATTTAAAACAGGGTGATACATAGAGAGTAAAAGTAAAAAGCTGGAGCAGAATCTACTATGCTTCAGGTGAAGTTTAAAAAAAAAAAAGCAGGTGTAGTCATCCTGATTTCAGATTAAGCAAAAGCAAAAACTGATCGAATTAAAAGAGATAAGGAAGGAAACTATATCTTGCTAAAAGGTACTATAGATAATGAAGCAATATCAATACTAAACATATGTGCACCAAGTGGTAATAGCATCTAAATTCCTAAAGGAGATGTTAAGAGCACTGCAAGAAGAAATAGACAGCAAAACTATAATAGTGGGAGATCTCAACCTTGCTCTCTCAGAACTAGATAAATCAAACCACAAAATAAATAAGAAAGAAGTTAAAGAGGTTTATAGAATACTAGAAAAACTAGATATGACAGATATTTGGAGAAAATTGAATGGAGACAGAAAGGAGTACACTTTCTTCTCAGCAGTTCATGGAACCTATACAAAAACTGATGGTTTATTAGGACATAAAGATCTCAAAATCAAGTGCAGAAAGGCAGAAATAGGAAATGCATTCTTTTCAGATCACAAAGCAATGACAACTACATTCAATAAAAAGCCAGGGGAAAATAGACCAAAAGATAATTGGAAATTAATAATCTCATCCTAAAGAAGGGTGACAAAGAAAGAACACTGGGAAACGAATGTGAACTATTTGCATTTTTGTTTTTCTTCCCGGGTTATTTTTTACCTTCTGAATCCAATTCTCCCTGTGCAACAAGAGAACTGCTTGGTTCTGCAAACATATATTGTATCTAGGATATACTGCAACATATCTAACATATATAGGACTGCTTGCCATCTAGGGGAGGGGGTCAATGGAGGGAGGGGAAAAATCGGAACAGAAGCGAGTGCAAGGGATAATGTTGTAAAAAAATTACCCTGGCATGGATTCTGTCAATATAAAGTTATTATAAAATAAAATATTTAAAAAAGAACGAATGGGTGAAACAGCAAATCATAGACACAATCGATAATTTCATCCAAGAGAATGACAATAATGAGACAACATACCAAAATTTTGGGATGCAGCCAAAGCGGTAATAAGGGGAAATTTTATATCCCTAGAGGCTTACTTGCATGACATAGAGAAAGAGAAGATCAATGAATTGGGCTTGCAGCTAAAAAAGCTAGAAAAAGAGCAAATTAAAAACTCCCAATCAAATACTAAACTTTTCAAGTTTAGAATTTACTCTAAAAATAAAAGGAGAGATTAATAAAATTGAAAATAAAAAACTATTGAATTAATAAATAAAACTAAGAGTTGGTTTTGGGAAAAAACCAACAAATAAATAAACCTTTGGTAAATTTGATTAGAAAAAGGAAAGTGAAAAATCAAATTGTTAGTTAAAAATGAAAAGGGAGAACTTTCCATTAATGAAGAGAAAATTAGAGCAATAATTAAGAGTTACTTTGCCCAACTTTATGCCAATAAATTTGATAACTTAAGTAAAATAGAGGGATACCTACAAAAATATAGGTTGCCCAGATTAACAGAGAAGGAAGTAAATGGCTTAAATAGTTCCATTTTAGAAAAAAGAAATAAAACAAGCTATTAATCAACTCCCTAAGAAAAAATCCCCAGGAGCAGATGGATTTACATGTGAATTCTACCAAACATTTAAAGAACAATTAACTCCAATAATATATAAACAATTTGGAAAAATAGGGAATGAAGAAGAAATATTTATTGGCTTATGATCATTGACTTTTTGTTTTTAATTCACTATCTTCCCCTGAATATGAATCCAGATTTTCTTTTACATATAGTAGCTATGTATGGTAAGATTCTTTTATTTTAGCTTATTCATTTTTGGTTTTGTTTCATTTTATTTTTATCAGCTTATTATTATGGTCAGATTTTAATTCCTAATTATGGAATGTTTGCCCTAGGTCTTAGATCCTCCTTACTGTTGTTTTCTGAATTGGAGAAGGAAGTGGCAAACTATCTTTCCCAAAAAATCCCCAAATGGGGTCATGAAGAATTAAGCACAACAGAAAATGACTAGAAAACAACAGAGCAGAAAAATGATAGCATCTTATACTTAGAACCTGAAGGAAATAATAGAAATGGGATCTGAATATAAATGATGTAAGGAAAACAAACTCAATACTTTGGGGAGGGGGAGGGCAAGGTCACACATCTAGTAAACCTTTAAGTGTCTGACACTAGATTTGACAGAGCTAGTACTCTGTCCACTGTGCAATATAGCTGCTCCAGTACTAAAACTCAGAGTCAACTTGGGCATATTCATTGCCTTCTGTATTTTTTCTTTAAGTGCCACAAATGTCTATCTTCATGGTAAGATTATATTAGAAATGAGGGCCATCTCCTGTTATTTTGATCTGTATCTTGCTAATAGACCCAGATAGATCCATGATAGAAACTAAGGCTGGTGACTCTGCACAGCCCTTCCTCATATAAATCTATTCATTTGTATGTCATGTAATCACCTCCCTGATGTTGTGGTCCTCTTTGAGAATGAAGTACAAACAATCATCATCACCATCCAGGATTCAATCTCAGGCACTTCTAAACTACAGTTAGCATCTCCAGTGTCACACTGTCTTAAAATATTCTTAATCCCTGCTTTATAGTACTCATTGGGCACATGTTTGTTCCTCTTCCCCCACAGCTGCAGTCTGGGATCAAGTCTGGTCAGCCTTGCTAGTCTGACATCTGGAAACATCAAGGGTCCTTCTTCATCTAGCCATTTGCTTTTGATTAAATGCAAGTATGGAAGGAAAATTGACAATGTAAAAGTTCCTATGGCTATGAGAAGAACGTTCGAGATGAAATTTCTTGAGAGTCTGTTTTCAAGAAGATGTTTCCAGGGCCTGCTGTTTGTTAATTCAGTGAAGCAAGCCTTGAAGTGTTAATACTGCATCCTGGTAAAATTTCAGCCCTGGAGTCTTTTCTGAGATGATTTCAATTGTCTGAGGAAGACAGACAATTTCTTTACCCCTTTGTTTTGTTTTGTTTGCTTCTTACATTAATTTCATGGAGTTTTTCTGTTTGTAGAAGAAATATGGAGATCCTGGAAATTTCTAACTCCATAACCCTCCCAGAATGCATGCAAAATTCTAAATGAATGATTTTTAAAATTCATCTTGAATTTTCATGAATTGATGCTAAATGAAATGAGCAGAACCAGAAGATCATTATACATGGCAATAAGAGTATATGATAATCAATTCGGATGGAATTGGCTCTTTTCAACAAAGACAATTCAGGCCAGTTCCAATGATCTTGTGTTGAAGAGAGCCATCTACACCCAAAGAGAGGACTGTGGGAACCAAGTGTGGATCACAACATAATATTTTCACTCATTTTGTTGTGGTTTGCTTGCATTTTATTTTCTTTCATTTTTTCTTTTTGATTCGATTTTTCTTATGCAGTAAGATAATTGTATAAACATGTATCCATACATTGGATTTAACATTTTTACCATGTTTAACATGGTAAACATGGGGGAAGAGAGGAAAACTGGAACACAAGGTTTTGCAAAGATTAATGTTGAAAAATTATCCATGCATGTTTTGAAAATTTAAAAAGCTTTAATAAAATAAATAATTCTTGAATTCATCACCACTGTGTCAAAGTTGGATAGCATGTTTTGTCATCAATCCTCTGTATTTATGGTTATTCATGGAATTGACCCAGAGTTCTTAAGTTTTTCAATTGTGAAACTGAAAATTGATACCCCATTTTATTTAGATACTTTAAATTTATTAGTTATTAATGATCAACCCACCATATATTAATTAGCTTCCTTTTTATGGAGTTTGAGGTACCTGAAGCTTATAACTTCCTTTGCCTATTGTGAAATTTGAAAATTGATATCATTCTCAAACAATAATTGACTACAGAATATCTGATTAATGTATCTGATCAGAATGAATATTTGTGAACCAAATTCAGACTTCATCATATAGGCCATGTTAGTAAAATTTGTAAAAGTTTAACTTCCCTATACCTATGGGGTAAAATCCAAGCCCCAAAATTCAAATCTGTGGCCTTTGTTTATTATAGGATTAAATGAGACAAACACTGGAAAATCTCATGATGGGCAAACATCCTAAGGATGTTAGTAACTACTTGGTAAGGAAGCAATACAAGAAGCACCAACCAATCAGAAAATCAATGTCTGTATAGTCTTATAAAAGTTGCTCTATTAGATTAAACCTTTACTACTAAGAGATCTTGGATCCAATTTATTGGTATATTGCCTATGCTAATAAGTTGATCAAACTCAATTTTATGCCTCAGTTTCTCTTTATTGCAGGTTTTGTTTTGTTACTATGATAGAAAAATCTGTCATGCCATAGCAACACTATTAACACTAGAATGGGTAAAGGATTCTGGGAGAATGGCAGAGCAGGTCAGAAAATTCCAAGATCTCCAGTTTTTCCATAAACAAGACAAAATTTTGTCTCAAGGCTATCATAGATTGATGGAAAAAACATAAAATTTGGGGGAGAACAGGGGTTTTCCTAGGACAACCTAAGAAGACCTGGAGAAGGGTTTAACTGGTATGAAATGTAGAAAGCTCCAGGCTAGTTCCTCAGAAACAGCAAACCTGAATCACGGGAACTTTCATCTCTGGGGATAATGTGTGGAGTTCACTTCCTACTTTGAGAAGACTGAAGGAACCTTGACTGATTAGGAATGCCAGGTACTGCAGAAACATAACCCTGAAGGAGAAGGAACCAACACAGAGGGAGAGTGCAAAAGCAGTGGGGCAAGAACATAGTTGGCTGTGAGCACTTGCAGGAAAAGGGAAGGTTCTTGATTTGAGGTTCCAGGTTGGAAGGGAAAACTGAAGTGAATCTGGAACTACAATTAGAATTGTATAGGATTTATCAGTATTTAAAACAAAAGATTGCCGGTCATGGAATATATATCAACAAACTAGGTACCTGGTCAAAAAAAAAAATCTATCTAGCAAAACTAAGCATAATATTGAACAAAAAACCCAGATATTCAATGAACTTGCATATTTTCAAGACTGTCTCAATCAAATGTGAACTTAATAAAACATTTAATATAAGAGCCAATAAATATTCATTTCAAGGGACTCAAAAATAAATTGTTCCTTTTTTTACATGGAAATGTAACCCTTATGTTTAATATTGACATCAATAGGTTAAAAAATATTGGGGCAGAGCTGAATATGATCTGATTCTAAAAAAGCAAAACAGTTTAAGAAAAGGTAATGAGTGAGGTACAGAAGAAGAGCTGACAGCGTTGGTGGGGGAAGAAGGGAGTGTTGGTTCTGAAAACAAACTCATATCAAGAATGCTTTGAATAAGAAACAATATATACATCATGAAGGGTATAGCACCCTGAGATTTATAAAGAAATAAGGGGAGAGGGAAGAGGACAATGTAGGGTATAAAAGGGTATTTAAATTAACAAGAATGGAATAAAGTCTGTTCATTAATGGGAGTAGGATAAAGAGAGAAGGAACAGGCAGAGGAAGATAAGTGAGGGATCCATGGATGGGGGGAGGTTAAACACTAGCAATGCAAGTCGAGTAGAATTAAAATAGAAGAGTTAGCGGAATCGGAAACAAGAGATATATACAAATTACTATAAAAAGAATTAGGAATAGGATTTATAAGGAAAAAAAAGTAGAGCTAGTAATCATTAATCTCAAATTCAAACTAAAGATTCAATAAAGGGAGAAATCTATATTATATCAGCCATATATTTTAGATGCATATGTGTAAATGTGTATGCATATATGTATCTAAATAAATATGTACACACACACACACACACACACACACACACACACACACACACACCTCTACCATACTTAACTAGAACCTGTTTGGGAGTTTAAAAAGGGAGGAAAAAAAATAAAGTTTAAAAAAAATGCACAGCAGACAACAAAAGAATAATCTACAAGGAAGTAAAGAAAAAATGGATGGTCATGAAAATAACCTCTCCTATATATATAATTTTTTTAAATGGAAATTTATTGTTACATGTTCTTCTGGGGATATGACAGCTTTGTTTTGTTTTACTTTCCTTTTCTGTCTTTTTTATTTGTTTTTTTTCTTATTTTGTATTTAGCTTTAAATAAATAATTATAAAAAATACCACTAGAATGCATAGGAATCAATGGAACAGATCTTTAAAAGATGAGTATTTATCTAAAACCAAGAGCAAGCACTATCTGTAAAGGAAATCAACTTTAACTCTAATATTATTGGAAAGGTTTCAAAGCAAGAATGTTCATTATGACCATTACTATTAAATATTGTTCCAGAAATGCTATCTACACTAAGAAGGCAAGTAAAATAAATATAAGGAACAAGGAAACAAATTATCACTCTTTGCAGATGATATGACATACTTAGAGAATCCTATAGCATTAACTACAGGCTAGTTGAAATAATTAACAACTTTAGCAAAGTTGCAGGATATCAAACTAGCTCACATAAATCATCAGCATTTTTCTATATTCCCAAAGATCAGCTGTAAGAAATAAAGGGAAATTTCATTTAAAATCATTGTCTCCATAAAAATATCTATAGCTATTTTATTTGTATTAGGCTCAAATTCTAAATATATCACATAATGACAATAAATGATGGTATAACCTTTAAGAAACAATACTTTAAAATACAAATTTATTTAAAATGATAAATAACATGAAAAGCTATGAAAGGTTTTCTTAAAAATAGATAATGAGAATGATATACATTGTATCCAACTTGATATTAAAAATAGTAATTAAACATTTGGTTCTTAGTTGTCTGTACATCCCTTTTGTTCTTTGTTAAATGCTATGGGTTTATGAGATTTATTCTTTGTTTTTGTATACTTAATTATCTTTTGTAGTTAATTATATTAAAAATTTTCTTAAAAATGAGAAAATGAACTATCATGGAACTATGCGATTCTCCCCATTCCTGGTAATCCATTATCATAGGTCAAAATAGTCACCCACATCAAAGATCAACTTTGGAGTGAACACAATGTGAGAGTTTCTTCTTCCGACTAGCATCTGCTTCATTTTATTTATTACATAGAAAGTCATTTCAAGGTTCACGTAAGATTCCAGTGATCTAGGAAGAGACTGAGGCAGATTCTGGCAACAATCCAGGAATATTGGGAGTGACATTGATTTTAAGTTGGACAGTTTGTGATGGGGTGACCCCAGGAAAGTGAAGATACTCTTGCTAGATAGTGGATTGTCACTCAGACCAAGATGGGAGAGCTTGGTACAGGAATATAGATAAGGCAAAGTTGCATAAAAGTCACTGTCCTTGATCTCACACAATGTCACATTTAGCCACTTCAGTGATTTTGAGATTGACTTTAGAAGTTCCAGGAAGATGTCTAGTTGTTGTATTATGGCATTACCTGTAAGATCCAGCTTTATGAGATGGGTGCTATGGTGACTCCGGGCCAGATAAGTTAGGTCTTCCTTTGTCAAAGAACAGAAAGACAGTTGAAGGCTCTCCAGGGGGTACTGTAGACCTCTAAAAATAAAATAAAAAATAAAGATGTCTTTTATGTACTGAAACCCAGAGATCCAATGGAAGTGAATTCCATCAAAGCCTAAATGATACATGTGCTTAGAAAACTAGCCGTATAGAAGAGGTTGCATAGGAACATGGAACTGACACTAATGTATGATAGATGCCAGAATGATGTGAAGTTTAATGATCCTATAGGAAAGGAGGAAATCAGATCAGACCAGATCTCTAGGGCCTATTAAGTATTCTGGGGAGCAATAAGTACAAGAAGAAAAAAAAAACTGTCTACAACTTGGACATGTAGTGGGCAACCTATCGTCACTAGAATTTTACTTTCATCTGAAGTAGTTAAAGAAGGATTGATATTATATATATATAATGTGTGTGTGTATATATATATACACAGAGAGAGAGAGAGAGAGAGAGAGAGAGAGTTTAGTAAAAAAAAAAAAACAATAAAAATATAATACTATAAACTATATAAGACAGCAGGGGCTCTAATACAGACCACACAAATTCAACTCCAAAGATAGAGATTGGCTTGTCACAAAAGAAGAAATAGGTAAGAAAAAAGATGAAAAGCTTACTATTATAGGTCTGAATAAGGGGGGGAAAAGAGGTGTGGGTGTGTGGGTGTGTAGCAGATCACCTGTGAGTTTTACCTCACATCCATCAAATGTGCAAAGATGACCAAACGATAAATAATGATAGTTGGAGGGGAGGTGGAAAGAGAAACACAACAACGTATACTCAATGAGCTATTGGGGCTTTTGCACAGTCCCACTTACCCAAGCAGATTCTCCAGTTGGCCTAATAGACACATACTGGGCAAAGCAAGCTCTTTGAGCCATCTCAATTTTCTCAGCTCTGCAGCTAGAAGCTCAGCGTCGGTATTTAGCATAGGCACCAAGTTCATTGTCTTATTTGTATTAAAAGTCAGTTTAAAGCTCTGAAAGTTTTGGAAGGTTGTGAACTGTGACAATAGGGACACGATAAGCTCTAAGGTCATAAAGCAATGACTTATGTCTATGCGGCGGAGTTCCAGAGGGTCCAAAATAGGCAGGAATTTTAACATATCATGAAAAACCATGAAAGTAATGTAGAAATCTCTGCACTTCAGGTGGAGAGGGCTGTTGGTGTTTTCTTGGAGAAGTTCCTTTAGCATGTCTGCAGTGGGAGGATACAACATGAGATCCACCAGCAAATTCATACTTGCTTCTGCTGGAAACGTTACTGAGGATGCTCCTGCTCCCTGGGGACTTGACTGGCTTTGTGGGCCAGAGGTGTAGACTCGGGCTTGCCTTATTGAGCTGACCCACAACCTTGTGAGTTTTAAATTCCAAGAAAAACTTTTATCAAGTAATCCTGTCATATCCAGATGTTGTAAACTCCTACATCAAGGACAAAAAAAAAAAAAAAAGTTACAACCTGGCCCAAAAATTCTTATTGAGTTCTGTTTATCCTTTTGAAAGGGGGACCAGTTGGGTCCAAAATATCATCCTTCTTTGAGTTCCACTCATGAAAAGATCACCAAGCAGAGGAATCAGTTGGGTTGTAGTCACTGATGTCATACCTGTTTGAATGACTGAGAAATTTTATTTAATCTCATAAATCATTTGCCCTATGGACACTTTTTGACAGAATGGATTTCACTCTACTGTAGACTTCTCCACTTCTACAATAGAGATGGATGCTAGAGGCTGACATAAATTGAAAAATAATTACAATTCTGTATTTCTCCATTTGGCCTATCCTGACCGATATTTGTGGCAGAGTAAAAAGTGTAGGATCCAAGGTCAGGAAAACCTGGGGTGAATTCTTTTCTCTGAGGAATATTAACTAGGAAATGCATATAGCTCTTCATTATTCTAAGAAACTCCCTAAGATTGTGGGTAGCAGAGAAGTTGCCAACAAGCATTGCCTATGGGACTTAATTCAAACACTCAAACACACACACACACACACACACACACACACACACACACACACACACACTAATATGGCTTAATTACATATCAAGCTTCCAGCTGATCAAGAACCCAACTCTTATTGCCTTAGGTTATCCCCCAGGCCACAACACTACTTCATCTGTTTGTTTTTTCCCCCCAGCATAAGGACTTGACTTCTCCAGTTTTGGGTCTTGTAGACTTCTGCAAGTCTATCAAAGCAGAGCCACACTACTTGTCAGGAAGCCAGGAAATTAAGAACAGGACCAGATCCAAACACTTTCAACTGTCTTCTTCAGTGAATTTCTTGCACTTTGTCTGAATTCTTTTCCCAATGGTTAGCCTATCTCCACAATCTCTCACTCTACTTATACAAGTGTTCATTTTCAGTTGTTTACTCTCTCAATTCCAATTACTTTGCAAAATATACCACTCTTTATAATACACTTCTTTACTGACTTTTATAAAATATCTTTCCCATAAGTAATATGCTTTTACAAATCTCTTAGCTCCTTCAATTTTCTGATACTCATTGAAATCCTGATTTACTAGTCTTAGTCCGAAGAAGTTTAAAGGCTTCTTGCTTTCCACTAATGAATTTCTATTTTGATCACTTAGAAACCCCTCCTCCTTTGAGATTCATTCTACCCAAACTGATCATCTATGCTAGATCTTGGATGTTATCAACTGATCAGTAGACCTTGTCCTCCTCACGCTAGTTTTGTACTAGAAAACATGTTGAGAATCTCAATCTATTTGGTCAGTTACTTACTCTGAGGCTTTACCTTAACTAAACTCAGAGATAATCAACTTCTATAACTTTGTCATTACCTCTTTGTTCCCACTTTCATGAATTCTAAAAGTTCAATTTATAAATCATAATCTCCCATCATTCCATCTCTCCTTTTACTTGTAGTATCCTAAGCTTTAGGTATGCTGGAACCAGCTCAAATCAGAAGAACCAATTATTACATTTTCATGTTAGAATTTACACTTCAGAAATTGGCAATGGCTTCAAATAAGAGTCATTTTTTTAAAAAAGTCATCTAAGACTTTGGATAATAATGGAGAAAATATAAATTTAAAAGCACATCATATATATTGATGTTTTTTTCCTATAGAGTCAGAGGTTAAACATTTGCTAAAATACTCATGTCTTTTGATCTAGAGATGCTATTATTCATATGCAGTAATTATCCATATACCTCAATGAGCTAGCCAAACACTAACTCAAAAAATTAATTGTGGCATTTTTTGTGATATCCAAGAACTGGAAACCAAATAGATTTCCATCATTTGGAAAATGACTGAACAAATTGTGGTACATAAATGTATTAAAATATTACTGGGCTATTAAAAAATACCACTATTAGGTAGAGAAGCATGCAAAGATGTAGATGAACTGAAACAACGCCAAGTAAGTAGAGTCAAGAAACTTATTCAATGACTCCAATTCAATTATAAATTTAAAAAATGAACAGCAGGAAAAAAAAATGATTGCTCTGAAATTTTGAGTTCCTTTGAACTGGACCTTCATTGCTACATAGGAATGATTTATTTCTTGTAATACTCCCATTAGTTTACTCCCCCACCTGGAAAAAGATAGTCTGCAGCACAAGGCCTTCCCAATGTTAGCTTCATTTCTACCTTAAAGAAAAAAAATATTGCCTTGTATATTCTTCAGTGTACATATCATCATTCTTACAAAATATAAACTTTTTGTTGGTAAAGATTATTGTTCTTTGGAATTTTTATCCATAGCATTTCATACAATACATGATAGGGAAAGTGATCAGACTGATGAAGTAGCTAATATAGGGAATTCAATATATTTCCAATATTGGAAACTCCCTCTTACCAATGCATATCACCACATCTGCGAATTCTAGGGAAGAAGTTACTTGGAACTCTGAGAGCTTCAGTGCCTTTCCCATTCAGTATTATTAGAGGTGGGCCTTGACCCAGGTGTTTCTGGCTCTGAGGCCAAATCTATATTTGCTATCTTAATTGCTTAGTATCAACTAGCTGGAAGTCATCCACATCATTACCACAATTTACCCAGCCATTCTCCAATTGATGGGCATCCATTCATTTCCCATTTTCTAGCCACTACAAACAGGGCTGCTACAAACATTTTGGCACATACAGGTCCCTTTCCCTTCTTTAGTATTTCTTTGGGATATAAGCCCAATAGAAATACTGCTGGATCAAAGGGTATGCACAATTTGATAATTTTTTGGGCATAATTCCAGATTGCTCTCCAGTATGGTTGGATTCGTTCACAACTCCACCAACAATGCAATAGTGTCCCAGTTTTCCCGCATCCCCTCCAACATTCATCATTATTTTTTCCTGTCATTTTAGCCAATCTGACAGGTGTGTAGTGGTATCTCAGAGTTGTCTTAATTTGCATTTCTCTGATCAATAATGATTTGGAACACTCTTTCATATGAGTGGTAATAGTTTCAATTTCATCCTCTGAAAATTGTCTGTTCATATCCTTTGACCATTTATCAATTGGAGAATGGCTTGATTTCTTATAAATTTGAGTCAGTTCTCTATATATTTTGGAAATGAGGCCTTTATCAGAACCTTTAACTGTGAAAATGTTTTCCCAGTTTGTTGCTTCCCTTCTAATCTTGTTTGCATTAGTTTTATTTGTACAGAGGCTTTTTAATTTGATGTAATCGAAATTTTCTATTTTGTGATCAGTAATTGTCTCTAGTTCATCTTTGGTCACAAATTTCTTTCTCCTCCACAAGTCTGAGAGATAAACTATTCTATGTTCCTCTAATTTATTTATAATCTCGTTCTTTATGCCTAGGTCATAGACCCATTTTGATCTTATCTTGGTATATGGTGTTAAGTGTGGGTCCATGTCTGAGGCTTTATCTTAACTAAACTCAGAGATAATCAACTTCTATAACTTTGTCATTACCTCTTTGTTCCCACTTTCATGAATTCTAAAAGTTCAATTTATAAATCATAATCTCCCATCATTCCATCTCTCCTTTTACTTGTAGTATCCTAAGCTTTAGGTATGCTGGAACCAGTTCAAACCAGGAGGACCAATTATTAAATTTTCATGTTAGAATTTACACTTCAGAAATTGGCAATGGCTTCAAATAAGAGTCATTTTTTTAAAAAAGTCATCTAAGTCTTTGGATAATAATGGAGAAAATATAAATTTAAAAAATGAACAGCAGGAAAAAAAAATGATTGCTCTGAAATTTTGATTTCATTTGAACTGGACCTTCATTGCTACATAGGAATGATTTATTTCTTGTAATACTCCCATTAGTTTACTCCCCCACCTGGAAAAAGATAGTCTGCAGCACGAGGCCTTCCCAATGTTAGCTTCATTTCTACCTTAAAGAAAAAAAATATTGCCTTGTATATTCTTCAGTGTACATATCATCATTCTTACAAAATATAAACTTTTTGTTGGTAAAGATTATTGTTCTTTGGAATTTTTATCCATAGCATTTCGTACAATACATGATAGGGAAAGTGATCAGACTGATGAAGTAGCTAATATAGGCAATTCAATATATTTCCAATATTGGAAACTCCCTCTTACCAATGCATATCACCACATCTGCGAATTCTAGGGAAGAAGTTACTTGGAACTCTGAGAGCTTCAGTGCCTTTCCCATTCAGTATTATTAGAGGTGGGCCTTGACCCAGGTGTTTCTGGCTCTGAGGCCAAATCTATATTTGCTATCTTAATTGCTTAGTATCAACTAGCTGGAAGTCATCCACATCATTACCACAATTCCACTTGGTTCACAGCTCATTTCCCAGCCTTCTCAATTCTTTGAGCACATCTCTCTCTCTTTTTTGTCTCCCTATCTCCTGTTATATAATTCGTAGACTAAGTCAAGCTAATAGAACTGTTTTAATAACTTCTGAATTTGTTTCCCTGCTTCCAAAGTATCTTCACTCCAAAGCATTCTCCATACCCTCTTCAAATTTACATTCCTAAAAAGTAAATCTGATAATACTTCCCTACTCAATCTGTGGGGCTCTAGTTCCTCTAGAGCAAGACTAAAAAAAAACAAAACAAAACAGTACAACAACCCTTAAACTGACATTTAAGTCTTCTCCAGTCTAATTTCAATTTCTCTTTCTAGTCCTTTTTTGTATTTATTTAATAGTTATACATTATACACTGTTGAAGTCAATCTGGCCTTATAGTAACTGTTTCCTCCCTTCTGAACTGAGCCCTATGATGGTTTTTGTCATCACTAGCAGCTTTTATCAAAGTCTTAAAAAAGATATAATTTCTTACTGCTCAGATGATGCAATGAATTTTTAATTCTTATTTTTTCTAGAAATGTTTAATTCTATATTTTACTTTTTGCTTGTCTTTATGATAAATGTGTCAAACTTTGACAGAAGCACATTAAAATTTCCTACTAATCTTTGCTGTAATTTCTTGAAGTTCAGTTAATTTTATCTTAGTGAATTTAGATGCTCAAAGTTCTATTCACTAATTCTTACTGGTGGTCTTTTCCCATCCCACTGTAGCTATTAGTGTTCTCCCCATCTTGAAATTGCTTCTTATTAATATGAATTTGTGCTATACCCATTCTCCCTTTGAATCCCCAATCTGGAATCTTTGCATATGTTAGGATACCTGGAAAAGTTTTACCCTATTCTGAGAAACTAAGGACAAACCTGTCTGGAAGCTGCTGTGAACCATCCATGATTACTGTTCTTATATATTTCATCAGTCCCAACATGATGGCATCAATTTTAGTTCTGCATAATTCATCATATGTCAGCATTCTTCTACATTCTGGACACTTTCTATAAGTCCAAGAACAGCACCGACATGTCTGCAGAAGCAGCTGTAATTTAAATTCCGGGTAAGGCCATATCTTCACCAGCTCACACAGCAGTTGAGTCTTATTGTTTCTGAAAGCCACCTTGAATAGAATATTAAACATGCTCCGTGGCATAGATTCCAAGATTGTACACACAGCCTCCTCATCCTGGACCAGTTGCTGAGCACTTAGAAAAATCAGAGAGTACATGGCTTGTATTAAGGGATCTGGGATCCAAACAAAGAATTGCCAATACCTGCAAATGGAGAGAAGTCATAAAATTAAGAATTAGTCCGGGGTACTTAATAGTTCTAGACCCCTTTTTCAATCCCACTAATCAAATCCATGAAACCATAGCATCTGTCTTTTCAACAGTCATCAGTATTCAATTGATTAGCCTTTTTTTGGCAAGGAAATTGGAATTAAGTGGCTTGTTCAGGGTCACACAGTTAATAAATATCAAGAATCAGAGGCCAAATTTGAACTCGGGCCATCCAGACTCTGGGGCTGGTGATAGCTTCACTGCACTACCTAACTGTCTTGATAAGCCATTTTTGGAGAGTATTACACATAGTAAAGTCCCCAAGCTATCTTTACCCCTTCATTATTTCCATTGATGTTGATTTGTAATTAATTTGTTCCAATTAATAATTCCTATAGATTACATATTGCCAAGCTCTCTCATCTCTCCACCTGCTAGACTATTTTCTCCAAGTGAGCCATGACTTTTCTTCTTCTAGGACACTTGAACAGTAAAGCCCTTGGTAGGCATGTCACAGTGATTACTTATAACAGGCATCTATGTTTGCACTATTCTCAACATCCTTGATCTTTTCATTTGAGCAGCCTAGTCCATTCTTGATAAGATTATATTGTTTACCCAAAAGAGAATTCCTATCCTCAAGGAGCTCCTAATGTGACAAATGGAGAAGAAGTTTCTTCATAGTTTATCATATGCCATGGCATTCAAGTATAATCATTGATTGTTCTGAATAGGAAGAGTTTGAGACAATTTGAAATCCAGCATTTAGAAAAAATCACAATAAAAGGGAAAGATTCAGAAAGTGAATGATAGGAAATGATAGGTGGGAGTTGGGGAAAAGGAAGAAAGTGAAGACTGAAATTACCAAAGATTTCAGAAGATGAAAACGCAAAAGACCTATAGCAAAAAAAAAATTATTAATACAAGGAATTATTGTTCCTTAGATCTACTGAAAAAGCTCAGATACCTATGAGTAAAAATTACTAAACAATTTACTGAAACAAAGGACTCTGAAATTTGAGGACAACAACAACAACAACAACAACAACAACATGCTGTTTCTGAATGGTTCTGCAAAGGAAAGAAAAATATGAGAGTAGAATTTATAGCCTTCACATCAAAAATAATGAGCAGAATAAAAAAAACCTAGAATTTGCAATTATAAGTCTCAAAGAAACAGAGATAATACATTGGCAATACAAGTACACAAAAGGCGAGAAGGAAATTATTATTAAAAGAAAATATTGTCATTATGTAAGTGAAAACAGTGATTTTGAAAAAAGTATAGACATCTCAGCAATGCAGCTATCCAAGACAATTCTCATAGACTTGGGATGGAAAATGCCATTCATTTCCAGAAGGGAAACTATGAAGACAATGTGGATTAAAGTATACTATTTTCACCTTTTTTTGCTTTGCTTTTTCTTGCTTGTGGGTTTTTCCTTTTTTGTTTGAATTTTTCTTTCACAACATGAAAAATTCTGAATTATATTTAAAATAATTCCATATGTATAACTTATATCAGATTGTTTGCTATCTTGGGGATGGAAGAAGTAAGGGAAAAAATTTAAACTTCAAAATCTTACAGCATGTATGTTGAAAACTATCTTTAAATGTAATTGGGAAAGTAAAATACCAACTTTCTTAGATGAGGGAGACTTAATCCTTCCATTTCCTACTAGACACAATATGCCCCCTAATGGAAGGCTGCTAGATACCAAGCTGGGCTTCTTCCATCTTCACAAGAAGCTACCATTTCCTGCTTCTTCACAGCCAGCATCATTGGTGAGAAGACCTCAGACAATGGGACTACTGGGGAAGTCATTCATCCCATGGGAGTAGGCAGACCAAATGCCTACAATCTTCACAGAAATTCTGCCTTTTCCTGATGCCAATTCAAATTAGTTTCTTTGGGCAGGACCTGAGAATACTAGGCATAGAGCTGTTATGCATAATGTATTGCTTAAGGAAAGTCTAATAGGAATGGGCATCTTCCCCAAAGTAGCCATTTCCATTTGTCCCATCACAAGGCATCTTTCTCCTTTCTTTCTGGTGGAAAAAATGAGCCAGCATACTTGACAGAATGAAATCATATTCTGCTCCCTTTCCTCAAAGCCAAAAGGCTAGTATGCAATAAGATCGTGTTTCTTGTGCTCCTAAATGAAGCTGCAATCCAGGAATAAAACTCTAAAAGTTCTCAATGGCTTATGTGTATGCTGTGGCAATATGTGGTAGACTGATTCTTCTTAACAAGTTCTTATGTGATATATAGAATATCATTAAATATGCAAAGACTGTGGTACTGTTTGATATAAAACATTATAAATTTTATATGCCAAATTATTAATTTTGAAATACCAACACAAGATTAAAAAATTCTGGAATATAAATTCATTTGAGCAATTGAAAGAATTGTGTGTGGTGTAGTGCTAACATTCTAATAGGAGAAGCAATAATACTATAATGAATTGAAAGAAAGAAAATGTAGGCAAAAAAATCAGGAAGGACAAAAAATATAGCACTATTGTTGGAAAAAAAAAAGAAAGAAAGGATTAACATTTGCAATTTCTTGTAAGGAGTATGCACAAGAAGAATATAAATACATGGAGGAAAAGTTGAAGATTGGGAACATAGTTGAATGTCATTTTGTGGAAGGGGATATCACATAAGATTTGATATATAAATAAATTCATCAGGGAAACAAGGAATGATAGGCTTTAGAGTGAAGATTTATTGGGCATCAAGAGCAAGTAAGCCAAATTTCCAGATTCTGATGAAGGAATTAGGAAAACTGGAAATTACAGTGTAGCAGGTAATTCCCATGAATTAGGCAATGGCAGCACAAATTGTGGTATGTTGATATAATAGAATATTATCGTATAGTAAGAAAGGAGAGAAAAGACAATTGCATGGAATTCTAGATAAGCTGCATTTCAGAATGTCAACCATATCCAAGAGAATAATTTATGCAAAAATAAAACTTTTTCAAAACAAACACTTTAAAAAGACTTAGGAACTCTGGTAAACTCAAAGAATGACTCAATTACTATAGAACCTATAGTGCAAAAAAAGAAATATATTTTTGGACATAGCCACTTCATGAGTTTGCTTTGTTTGACTGGTTTTTGTTCTTACAATGTTGCTTCCTTTCTCTCATTTTTCCCCTCAAAGGCAACAGTAGGAATATTAGTAATACTGATGCCCAAAAAAGTGCGGAATCAAAATATTGACAATTGCCTTCAGAATGGGGGAGTTCCAGGGTTCCCCAATTGATTTGGACTCCCCCAGAGAGGACAATTTTTATAACTACATTGTACTTCAAAGGAAATTACCTTAATAGGATGCTGAACCTAAAAACCCATGTCTGACTGGTCTGTAGTTATGGATTCTGGGAGTCATGTGGGTATTGCAGGACAACAGGCTGAATCAACTACCTCGTAAGATATCTGAAATATTACTTTTATCTTTTTGTGACAATATGGTATTGACATATTCTTGTTTTATTTTACCATGTTTTTTGCTTCTGAATCTTTTATTTCCTCATTTTCCTTTAATTTCTTTAGTGGTAGAGAAACACATAACTATGCTATGCTCAGTATCCAATTTGTACATTGACCAATTAGAGAGACAGTGGGGAGACCTTGGACATAAGTCATAAATATGTTAAAATTTAGAAAACTTTCTGCAATTCTGTATATGGAAGCATGATGAATCAACATGAGAGAAACCTACTTTGATATTACCCTCCTCTGAGAATGAATCTGGGTCCCATGTAATACAGAGCAGTATCCCTTTATGGGAAGGGCTGCTGATGGGCTGAAGTGCAAAAAAGACTCTGCCAAAGACTTGGATGTGACTAAAACATTGTTGTGATACTCGATGTATTTAAGTAGAAATAAAAACCAAGCAACTTTGGTTTATTATACTTATTTTAAAATAGCCTTATTAACTTGGAATCTATAAAATAATTTGACACTGATAATT
Source organism: Antechinus flavipes (assembly GCF_016432865.1). Taxonomy (NCBI): domain Eukaryota; kingdom Metazoa; phylum Chordata; class Mammalia; order Dasyuromorphia; family Dasyuridae; genus Antechinus; species Antechinus flavipes. The sequence continues at coordinate 647,452,750 of NC_067398.1, forward strand.
ATGTTTCAGTATAAATACTTTCCTTGATAATCCCATACGTGTTGCATATTTTAAAACATTACCCTGAGGTAACAATTTTTCTGAACTCTCAAATGAAAAAAACAAACTCCTTATTTATAGGGGGAAAAAGTAAAGGGATATGTTTTTTCTTTCCCATTGACAAAGTCCCTTTCAAGCTAACTTTCTATTTCTTTACCTATGGGCATGAATATTTTTCTCCACTTTCACAATCAACTATGAAGCCAGGACTTTTCCTTCTTTGGTCAACTTTATATTCCCAATGGTTGGCTTTGTACCTAGCACATAGTGGATACTTTAAAAATGTTTGTAAGGTTAAATTCATCTTTGTTTTTCTCACTTCTTGGGAGTGTCCGCTCTCATGGTTTTTCCAGGGTCTATAATTGTAATTTAAAAAATAAAAAGGTAAAGATATCAAAGGTTTAATACTAATCATTCAATTGCATCTATTCCTTTGGGCTTGCTCTATATACTAGACTGGAAACCCTTCTACATTTTTTCTCTAAGCTTCCCATTCTTAAAATGAGGTAATCATATTTTTTCAATCCCCAAGTCCAAATACATAGTCTGAGAAATGTCACCGAAGTTATCACTATCAAATAAGCCAGCCTGGTACAGGACAAAGAACTTTGTCCTTATTATCAGAGCTGACACTTTCAATATTTGTATAACTTTGGTTAGGTTGCTTAGCTTCTAAATCTGTTTGTTTTTCTATGAAATCAAAGATAGCAATATTTCTACTTTATAGGGTGTCTAGTGGAAGGAAATTTCTGACATTTAAAGCAATGTATACAAATGTGCCCTATGATAATTAAATAGGAACAGTCCTGGAAAGTCTGAGAAGATCGAATGCCTTTTGGCCTTTCCTATTCAATCCTAGGCCAGCTAAGTGGCATCAGGATTGCCAATACACTCCCCAAAGAAAGGCTCACAAAGAGTTTTACACAATTAAAAATGAGTAAACAATAATAAATAATTCAAATCCAACTTATTTTCCTCTTAACCCAAACATCATGCTTCTAGTCACATGGAGCACCCCTTCTTACAGTCCTCAGCCTAAACCCTCTTGGTAATTTAATAGCCTCCTAATCCTTTGTCAAAGAATTTTAAAGAGCTACCCGGACTGTCAACTCCAGCTATTTCATAATTAGAAACCTAGGTACAAAGGATTTGTCCAAAGTCACATAAACTTAGTAATAAGACCATAATAGAATTCAAATACCTCAATATCTCCCTCTTCTTAATGCCTCTCTTTACTTCAGTTCCTCTTTCCACCCTCTACCAAAAGCATGAGCCTCACATGTAGCAGAGGCTCAATAGTCTCTGAGGAGAAACTTGGTGTGGAACCAAGGTATAACCTTCCAAGGAGACCATCAGAAGGTAAGGAACCCTTGGGTCAATGAGGCAGCAAGACTGTTGTTATCCTTGAATCTGCAAATTCTACTGCCTTTGTATTTGAGACCACTTCCAACCAGTTACTTACCTGATATTTTCTTGGGAAATATTCTGGCAATAATGTGTAATGGTCAGCTAGAACACATACGCAACTAGATATTACTTAAGAACAAGCTAAACTCAGCTTGCTCTGGGATCCATTTAATTTATACTCTGTTATACTAAAACACCTGTGCCCAGATCCCTTGTTAAGCACAGATGCTAGAGAGATTACAGCTGCCTTTACATTATCACACAGATTAGTTGACCTGAATATTCAATTGTTGACTTTTTCCTTCAGTAGTTAAAGGATAAGCATTTTTGGAAAGAATTGCTAGATGCCTGGGGTCCCTTAAGGAGAGATGAAAAATTTCTTCACAATCAGTTCAGAAGGATCTATGTACTCCCCAGAACCAAGTGTATTAATTGGGAGGATTATTTTCCGCTATCTCCATTCATATATTTCTTGCTATGTTTCCTTTAATTCCTCCCATCCTTAGTTACTTACAAACCAATAATATTTTGCTGTGGTTATTCAAAATGATTTCTTTGGCTATTCTACAATCCATGATCCTTAATTCTACTTCTCCTAGCCATTTCATCCTATTACACTGAAATCTGCTATAAATATTCCGGTATATATAAGATATTTCATTCTGTCATTTACTTCCTTGACATGCATAATCATCAATGGGATCACTGCTTTGAATTGTTTGGTTATATTCCTCTCAAAATTTATTTCCAGAACAGATAATCTAATTCAGAATTATACATTTCTAATAAAATTTCTATTACTGTATCTATGTATAGCAAGATAAATAGCTAGGATACTAGCTTGACAGACAGATACTGCTTTTGGTTTATGAGGAACTTTCCTCAAAACAAGCTGCCAGATAGTACAAGTATCATCACTCATTATAGAGAAGTTAGAAACTGAGGTTTAGAGAATTAATCCTACTTGTCCAAGTCTACAAAGTAAGAAGAGAAAAAGCTGGAAGGAAAGTCCAGGCATACATTTTTTTCCCCACCCTTTATGATGGTGCCAGATGTGCTCATTGTTGTGCTAAATGCAATTAAGTCTGAAGAGTATAAGGTCTTGACAGATCTTTCTGAAAGAATATAGTGGAAAAACTAGAAATGAAATGTGGCAAACACAAACTATAATCCTGTAAAAAGAAAAATAAATCAGAACAAATAAACAAAATTAAACTGTGAAATTATAGTTTTATGTGGGCTAAATCATATTCAGCTATAAGGGAATACGTGCAGGGAGTGCAAGGAAAGGCAAAAGATAATCCTTGCTCTTGGGGAGCTCATAGTCTGACATGAGTAGAGAGTGAAGAGAAAAACATTATAAAAACAAGCTACATGTAGGATCATCTGTAAATGATCAATACAAGGAAGGTGCTAAAGTTAAAAAAACTAGCTTTAGAATCCATCAATTCTCTCTTTGGAGGTGAATGCCATTTTTCATCATGGGTCTTTTGGAATTTTCTTGGATCATTTTCTTGATTAGAGTAGCTAAGTCTTTCACATTTGATCATTTTTACAATATTGTTGTTATTGTGTACAATGTTTTCTTACTGTTGCTCACTTCACTTTGCATTACTTCATATGAATCTTCCCAGGTGTTTCTGAAACCCTCTTGTTCATTTTTTATTATAGGACAATAGTTATATCCATTCTATTTGTATTATATTATATCTGTAAAGTGAGCTTGAAGAGGAAATGACAATATAGTCTAGTATCATTGCCAAGAAAATCCCAAATGGGGTCAAAAAGAGATGAACATGATTGAATTGACTGAATAACAACAATAACAAGATTCTATCAGAATCATGTACCATAACTTATTCAGCCAATTCCCATCTGATGATCATTCCCTAAGGTTTTAATGCTTTGTTATCACAAAGAGATGTTATGAATATTTTTATACATATAGGTTCTGGTTTTTTGTTTGATTTTGTTGGGATACAGACCTAATAGTTATATGACTATTGTCATATGGATAGACATAGTTGTATTGCCTTTCAAATTATTCTTCAGAATGGTTGGAGCAGTTCAAAACTCTTCCAGTGATAAATTAGTGTGGCAACTTTTCCATATCCCCTGCAGCATTTACTGTATTTCTATTCTGTTATGTTAGCTAACCTTATAGGGATAATGTGTTATGAAAGCGTTTTTTTTAATTGGTATTTCTCTAATCACTAGAGATTTAGATTATTTCTTATGTGATTATAGTTTAATTTTGTTTTTCTGAAAACTTTCTTCTTATATCCTTTTTCAATTATCAATTAGGCAGTGACATTTTTTTAATGCAAAATAATGGTTTAGTTCCCTCTACATTTGAGAAATAACACCTTTATGAGAGAAATAATCTATAAAATTGTTTTTTCCAGATTTTTTCCCCTTCCAATTTTGATTGTTTTGTAGTTTTATTTATATAAAATCTTTTTAACTAATCAAAATCATCCAGTTTCCTTCCTTTAATCTTTTTTCTTTCTTATTTGGTCATGAATTCTTTACTTACCTAAGAGTTGGTTTTGTGGGGAAAAATTGGTAAATCTTTGCTTAATTTTATTAGGAAAAGGAGAACTTTATGAACACAATTACAAAACACTTCTCACACAAATAAAGTTAGAGCTAAATAATTGGAAAAAATATCAATTGCTCATTGGTAGACTGAGCTAATATAATAAAATAAAATAATTAAATAATTTAAAAATAATAACAATTCTGCCTAAAATGCTCTACTTGTTTACTACCATACCAATCAAACTGCCAAAAAGTTATTTTATAGAACTTGAAAAAATAACAAAACTCATCTGGAAAAACAAAAGGTCAAGAATATCAAGAGAATTAATGGAAAAATTATAAAAAATATATATTTTAAAAAAGGCAGCAGTGATCAAAACTATTTGGTACTGGCTAAGAAATAGAAAGGTGAATCAGTGGAATAGATTAAATACACACAATACAATGATCAATGCCTATAGTAATCTATTATTTGATAAATCCCAAAACTCCAGATTCTGGAATAAGAGCTCACTATTTCACAAAAAATTCCTGGGAAAACTGGAAAACAATATGTCAGAAACTCAGTATAAACCAACATCATACCCATGCCAAAATAAGGTCAAAAGGGATACATGATTTAGTCATAAAAGATTTTGCCATAAATAAATTAGGAAAGCAAGAGATAATTTACCTTTAAATCTTTGGGATTATCAAAGAACGACCAAAGAATATTATGAAAGGCAAAACAGACAAATTTAATTACATTAAATTTAAAAAGTTTTGCACAAATCCAACACAAACAAGATTAAAAGGGAAGCACAAAAAAATTAAAAATTTTAAAAGGGGAAGCACAAAACTGGGAAAAAAAATTTCTCCCTGAGGCATTTGGGGTTAAGTGACTTGCCTAGGATCACACAGCTAGGAAGTGTTAAATATCTGAGGCCAGATTTCAACTCAGGTACTGCTGACTTCAGGGCTGGTCAGAAAAAAAATTTTAACAGCCAGTATTCCTCATAAAGGCCTTATTCTAAAACACATAAATATATAAATTTCTAAAATATATAAAGAATTGCGTCAAATTTATAAGAATACAAATCATACCCCACTTAAGAAATGGTAAAAGGATAAGAACAAACAATTTTCAGATGAAGAAATTAAAGCTATCTATTGTCATATGAAAAAATGCTCTAAATTACTATTATTATAACTTTGAGGTACCACTTCACACCTCTCAGATTGGCTAAGATGACAAGAAAATATAATGATAAATATTGGTGGGGATGTGAGAAAACTGGGCTATTGGTGCATTATTGGTGGAGTTGTGAAATGATCCAACCATTCTGGAGAGCAATTTGGAACTATGCCCAAAGGGTTATAAAATTGTGTATGCCCTTTGACCCAGCAGTGCTATTATAGAATCTGTAACCCAAAGAAATCATAAAGGAGGGAGAAATATCCACACATACACAAATGTAACAACTCTTTTTATGGTGACAAAGAATTGGAAAGTGAGTAGATGCTCATCAATTGAGGAATGGTTGAATAAGTTATGGTATATGAAAGTAATGAAATATTATTATTCTATAAAAATTATGAACAGACTGATTTTAGAAAGAATTGAAAAGATTTACATGAACTAATGCTGACCAAAACAAACAGAACAAGGAAAATGTTGTATACAGCAACAGCAAAATTGTGTGATGATCAGCTATGAAATATTTGATTCTTCTCAGTAGTTCAGTGATCCAAGGCAATCCCAATTAACGTTGGATGGAAAATACCATCTGCATCCAGAGACAAAATTATGGAGATAGAATGTAAATGAATACATGCTATGTGCACTTTTTTCCCATCCTTTTTCTTCTTCTATCTTTTTTTTTTTTCTGACTGGTTTTACCCTTTCATTCTGATTTTTCTCTCCCAACAAGATTCATAAGGAACCGTATTTTTTAAGGCTTTTTAAAATATAGCTTTTTATTTTCAAAATACATGCATAGATTATTTTCAATATTCACCCTTGCAAAACCTTGTGTTTCAAATTTTTCTCTCTTCTTCCCCCGACCCATACCTTTCCTAGACAGCAAGTAATCCAATATAAGTTAAATATGTGCAATTCTTCTAAATGTATTTTCACATTTATCATGCTGCACAAGAGAATCAGATCAAAAAAGGAAAAAATGAGAAAAAACCAAGTAATATGTTTTTAAATGAATGAACATGTATAATCAGAAAAAAATAATTTAATCAAAAATTAAGAAAAGAGCTATATGTCTTTTTTTTTTTGGTAGCAAAGAATTGGAAAGTGAGTAAATGCCCATCAATTGGAGAATGAATAAGTTTTGGTATATGAAAATAATGGAATATTATTGTTCTATAAAAAAGGATGAACAATTAATTTTAGAAAGGCCTAGAAAGATTTATATGAACTGATGCTGAGCAAAACAAGCAGAACCAGGAACACATTATACAAAATAACAGCAAGATGTGCAATAATCAACTATTAAAGAATTGGTTCTTCTCAGTGGTTCAGTGATCTAAAGCAATCTCAATAGACTTGGGACAGAAAATGCCATCTGCATCCAGATAAAGAATTGTGGAGAATTAATGTAAATCAACATATACTATGTTCAGTTCTTTTTTCTGTTTTTTTTTTTTTATTTCTCTCATGGTTTCTCCCAGTTGCTTTGATTTTTATCCCCCAACATGATTCATAAAGCAATGTGTATTAAAAATAAATAAAATTTAAAAATAGGAAAGAAAGAAAGAAAGAAAGAAAGAAAGAACAAGTAAGGAAGGAAGGAAGGAAGGAAGGAAGGAAGAAAGAAAGAAAGAAAGAAAGAAAGAAAGAAAGAAAGAAAGAAAGAAAGAAAGAAAGAAAGAAAGAACAAGTAAGGAAGTAACAAAAAGAAAAGAACTATGTGTACACATCAAGGTGTTTGGCTTACTTTAAGGCAAAGTTACTGATCCATTCTCTTGGCAGATAGGGCCCCTACTTGTAAAGTATTTTCTTCCTTGGAAAAAATGTGCCTCATTAGAATTTCACTGGCAACACCAGCCAAAACTAAGCCTTGTATAACTTCTATTATTTATTATCTTCTTGCTTACACGTGCTTTTTAATGAAGGTGAAAAAAATTTGCAACTGAGTCTATTACAAATTTAAGTTATATAACCTGATTCTTCTATATACCTCTTATTAACTTATCCCACTCTTCACAACTACTCTTCCAAAACTTTTCATTTTTACTCAGTCCTCTGATTCCTGCTCCATCCTCCCTTTAGGCTGAAAACCTTGCCTCATATTTCACAGGAAAGAAATTGAGATCATTTACCACCAATTCTACTCCCTTCCTTATATATCACTCAGGTACCTTCCTTCACCTCTTTTCACATAATGAAGTGGTCTTGACCTTACCAAGGTTACTCCCTATACTTGTTCAAATGATCCCATTCTTCCCCATCTCCTATAGAAGGATTTCCCTTATGTCATTCTCTACTCTTAAACTTATTTTTCAATATCTCCCTCATTACTGGCTATTTCTGACTGTCTACAAACTATAGTTTCAGAGAATTTATGGCAAAACATAATACACAACACCTAATAGTGGTGATGTATTTTTGGATATGGACTATGTATGCTTTCATTTCACTTTTTGTGACTTTTTTTTTTTACTACTATGGGTTTTTCTCTTTTTTTTTTTTTTTTTTTTTGGTGCTTTTTTTTTTTTGGCAGGGGGGAGTGAAGGGGCGGGGAGGGAAGAGGGAGAATGGAATGGGAAGGAAAGGATGGAAATAGTGATTACAAAAAGAGTATGAGATTGAAATATTTTCAAAAATGCTAGAAGAAAGTAATATGTGGTTTTTATTATATAGTATTTGGTGCAGTGGATAGAGTTCTGAGGTTGATCTGGGAAAACTCATCTTTGTGAGTTCAAATCTAACTTCAAACATTCACTTGTTATGTGACTCTGGGCAAGTCACTTAACCCTATTTTCTTCAGTTTCCTCATCTGAAAAATGAGCTAGATAAGGAAATGGGAAATCATTTTGGTATCTTTGTCAGGAAAACTCTAAATGAGGTCATGAAAAATTATACATAACCAAGCAACAGCAACCACAAACAATTAATAAGATATGAAATAGAGGTTTAGGTTTATTCATATACAATCCTCTTTCTGTTCTTCTATCTAATGGGGATATTCTTTGATTTTTTTGCATTTGGTTTTTAAGTTAAAAATAAAAAAACTTTTTTAAGAGTCTTGGCCAAAAATTTTCCTAGCAGCAATATATGTAATTACAGAAAATCTGAAGCTACCCAAAGATATGAAGATAGTCCAAAAAAATTATAAGACATTAATATATTAAAATACTACATTGTAATTAAGTTTGAGACATAAAAAGAAATCTGCAAGGCATTATTTTAATAAATTTCATCAACACATTATTAAGTCTACTATCTATCAAACATTGTGTTAAGAATAAAGTGTAATTCATTTTATAACTAATCACCTTCGGTAAAATACACACTCAGACACACATACACACTCAAACAAAGGAACCAAATAGAATATGCTAGGGTATTCATGTGTGCTCTTGAGGCTAGAGTTCCAAAGTCTTTCAATCAGATATCACACTTGCTATATTTTATTTATATTTTTCTTTTAACATGGTAGTAGTTAATGTGTTCTCCATTCTTCTGAGTCTGTCCTTTGCATCATTTCATAAATGACAGGCTTCTAGGAATGAGAAGAAAAAAAGGAAGAATATGAAAATGTCTTTCTCTTGTTATCTCTTCCCAACATTTCCCTCTAACTCTCTACTTTTTCCTGCCAGCAGTAATGGCAGCCACAATCACATAGTAATAAAATTATAAGTCTGCCTGGGTAAGTCTCAGTCACAAGATCACTTATTTGGATGTTGGTTTTTTTTCCTTGAACCTGGTTCAATAAGTAGCAAGAAAAATTAGAGATTTCTTAGGCTCTCATGTTGGTTTGAATGGCCCCCAAGAAGGTCCTTCCTACAGCTATATCACCTTCAAAGGAGGTGACTGTTTACATAACACCAAACATGAAAGACACTTGCTTGGCTGAGCAGCAGGTCTGGATATTATAAGTTGTGTCAGCAAATCAATCCTATATACAGAATAAAAGATCTACTCAGAGGACCCACACATTATCATTACCTTTTAGTAACAATATAATGGTGATGATTTGTGAAGCTTATTTTCAACTTCTCAACCATGACTCAGAAGGCAGAGAAATATTTCTTCTAACACCTCAGCAATGATGATCAGTTATTTATTTCTCATTGGGTATACCTGTGTATACTGTGTAAAATGGTCACTCAGCAAAAACTGGGGGAGTTTTCATTTGGATACTGCAATAAAGCTGCTCTTTAAGCTTTGCTTTATAAAAACTTTTTTTAAAGGAAAGATTAATTTTTTTTTACTCACTATATTTTCTCCCAGGATTCCTCTTCTTCTTCCTCCCAGAGAATCATCCCATATAATAAATATTTAAAAGAAAACATAAAAAAACTTCAAAACTAATAAATATGTAGAAAGAGTAGAAAATATGTGTAATGTATCATATTTGTATCTCTTCTCTCTTTCTGAGGTCTAGCATGTTTTTTGTTGTTCATTTTTAGAATCATGCTTAATATCTATAATTTTACAGCATTTACTTTTGATTTTTTAATGGTTGCTATTTCCAGTTATACTGTTTATATTGGGATTTGTTTGTTTATTTGTTTTTGCCTCTGCTCACTTCAATCTGTTTCATTTACTGTAAATCTTTCTAAGCTAATCTGTATTCATCATATTTGTCATTTTTACAGCTAAGAAGAATTCCTTTAATTTCATGAACCACAACTTATTTTGTATTCCCCATTTTATGAACATTCATTTTGATTCCAGTACTTTACTATAAAAATAATGTTACTATAACCATTTTGGTATTTATAGTAGGTACTTATTATCAATCACCTCTTTGGGGAATAAGCCTAGTATTGAAATCTCTGCATCGATGGTTGTACACCGTTCAGTCACAATATTTTGCAAAATTTTAAATTGCTTTCCAAATGATTGTTTTAGTTCAGAGTCCTACAAACAACTCACTAGATTGCATTTTCCCCCACAACCACTCCAATATTGGCAGTTCCCATATTTTCTCACAATTCCCCAATTTTTGAGTATGAAGTAAAAAATCAAAGATTTCAAAAATGTCTTTATGTGGTGTTTTCTACATCACTATAACATTTTCTAGTGCTCCTCTTCTTCCCCATGATCATCCCTCAAAACAGTGTTTTTAAAAAATTAAAAATAATCAAAAGAACCCTGCATAATTGATGAATACATCAATAAGTCTGAAAAAAAAAGTGACATTGTAGATCTCCCACCTCAGCAAAGAGATGGGGCTTTTGGGAGGAAGGGAGGCTTTGCATATCTCTTCTGATGAGCCACACTTGTCCTTTTTACTTTCAATATTCACTTGATTTTTTTTTATCCTTTTACATTGTTATGAACATTGGGTATATTTTTTTCTTGAATTTACATCATCCACATTAGATTCTGTATATCTATACCTCTATGATCATTTCATTATTTCTTTTTTTAAAAAAATAATTATAACTTTTTGTTGACAGAACTCATGCCTGGGTCATTTTTACAACATTATCCCTTGCACTCACTTCTGTTCCGACTTTTCCCCTCCCTCTCTCCACCCTCTCCCCCAAATGGCAGGCAGTCTTATACATGCTAAATATGTCACAGTATATCCTAAATATAATATATGTGTGCAGAACCAAACAGTTCTCTTGTTGACCAGGAAGAATTGGATTCAGAAGGTAAAAATGACTCGGGAAGAAAAACAAAAATACAAACAGTTTACACTCATTTCCCAGTATTCCTCCTCTGGTTGTAGCTGCTTCTGTCCATCATTGATCAATTGATCTGAGTTAGATCTCTTTGTCGAAGAAATCTACTTCCATCAGAATACATCCTCATACAGTATCGTTGTTGAGGTATATAATGATCTTCTGGTTCTGCTCATTTCACTTAGCATAAGTTCATGTAAGTCTCTCCAAGCCTCTCTGCATTCATCCTGCTGATCATTTCTTACAGAACAATATCAATTCATTGTTTCTTATAGTACAGTGCTTTTCCATTATATTTATGTTTCACAATTTGCTTATCCATTTCTCAATCAATGGGAATCTACTTTGTTTCCAATTCTTTGCTATCACACAAAGTGTTACAATAAATATTTTGGTTTGCATTGATACTTTGTTATCATTAGACCTATGAATGGAATCTCTGCTTCAAAGGACACAGACATTTTAGTAAACTTATGTGCATAATTTCAAATTATTTTCCAAAATGGTTGTAGTAATTCACATTCTCAGCAACATTACACTAGTATACTTTATCATACCACAATCCTTCCAATTGTTTTTTATTATTTGGTCAATGTCATTTTGCAGAGTCTGAGTTGTTTTCCATTTCATGAGTTCTTTAGTTTCTAATTCTCTGTTCTAATAAAAGGAACTACTAAAATATTTTTACTTAGATGATCCTTGTTCTCTTTATTTGATCTCTTTGGAGAATAGCCTAGAAATGGCATTGCTGGGTCAAATGTTAGGCACACTCTTTTGACTTTGGAAATATATTTACACTATCTTCTAAACAGTTAGATCAACCCAGGTTTCACAAAGCCTTTGACCTTTATAACAAATCTCATTTTCTTTTTCTTTTTTCTGTCCTATTGACCAATCTGACAAGTGTGAGATAGATATTAATTTGTTTTCTCAGCTGCTCTTTTTTGTTGCTTTCTTGTCTGTATCAGAAAGATGTTTGGAAAAAATAAGGGGAGAAAATGAAATAATGAAATGGAGACAATGAATATGGATTGTCTTTTCCAAGAGTCTGTGTGTGAAAGGAGAGATTGTGGATGCTGGCTAGAGATGATGGTAAAATCAAGTGCATTTTTTTAAGGATAGGAAGTGAAAATGTTTGCAATCAGTAGGGAACTAAACAATAGATCAGAGACTGAAAATTAAGAGAGAGGGATCATCAAAATGGTAATCTCTTGAAAGAGAAGGATGAAGTATCTTATCAGAGGAATTGAAAAGAGCCTCATTTTTTAAAATTATAACTTTTTATTGATAGTACATATGCATGGGTAATTTTTAAATAACATTATCCCTTGCACTCACTTCTGTTCCGATTTTTCCCTTCTCTCCCTCCACCCTCTCCCCTAGATGGCAGGCAATCTTATACATGTTAAATATGTTATAGTATATCTTAGATACAATATATGTGTGCAGAACTGAACAGTTCTCTTGTTGCACAGGGAGAATTGGATTCAGAAGGTAAAAATAACCTGGGAAGAAAAACAAAAATGCAAACAGTTCACACTCATTTCCCAGTGTTCCTTCTCTGGGTGTAGCTAATTCTGTCCATCATTGATCAATTGGAACTGAGTTAGAGCTTCTCTTTGTTGAAAATATCCACTTCCATCAGAATACATCCTCATACAGTATTGTTATTGAAGCATATAATAATCTCCTGGTTCTGTTCATTTCAGTCAGCATCAGTTCATGTAAAGTCTTTCCATGTCTCTCTGTATTCATCCTCCTGATCATTTCTTACAGAACAATAATATTCCATAGCATTCATATACCACAATTTACCCAACCATTCTCCAATTGATGGGCATCCATTCAATTTCCAGTTTCTAGCCCCTACAAACAGGGCTGCCACAAACATTGTGGCACATACAGGTCCCTTTCCCTTCTTTAGTATTTCTTTGGGATATAAGCCCAATATAAACACTGCTGATCAAAGGGTATGCACAGTTTGGTAAGTTTTGGGGCATAATTCCAGATTGCTCTCCAGAATGGTTGGATTCGTTCACAACTCCACCAACAATGCATCAGTGTCCCAGTTTTCCCGCATCCCCTCTAACATTCATCATTATTTTTTCCTGTCATCTTAGCCAATCTGACAGGTGTGTAGTGGTATCCCAGAGTTGTCTTAATTTGCATTTCTCTGATCAATAGTGATTTGGAACACTCTTTCATATGAGTGGAAATAGTTTCAATTTCATCATCTGAAAATTGTCTGTTCATATCCTTTGACTATTTATCAATTGGAGAATACTTTGATTTCCTATATGTTAGAGTCTTATAAAATAGAGTTCACTATATATTTTGGACATGAGACCTTTATCCCAAACTTTAACTGTAAAAATATTTTCCCAGTTTGTTGCTTCCCTTCTAATCTTGTTTGCATTAGTTTTGTTTGTACAAAGGCTTTTGATTTGATATAATCAAAATTTTCTATTTTGTGATTAATAATGATCTCTAGTTCTTTGGTCACAAATTCCTTCCTCCTCCACAAGTCTGAGAGGTAAACTATCCTATGTTACTCTAATTTATTTATAATATCGTTCTTTATGCCTAACTCATGGACTCATTTTGATCTTATCTTGGTGTATGGTGTTACGTTTGAGTCCATGCTTAATTTTGCCATATTAATTTCCAGTTTTCCCAGCAGTTTTTGTCAAATAATGAATTCTTATCCCAAAAGTTGGGATCTTTGGATTTGTCAAACACTAGATTACTATAGTTATTGACTATTTTGTCTTGTGAACCTAACCTATTGCACTGATCAACTAATCTATTTCTTAGCCAATACCAAATGGTTTTGATGACTGCTGCTTTATAATGTAGTTTTAGATCAGGTACAGCTGGGCCACCTGCATTTGATTTTTTTTTTCATTAATTCCCTTAAGATTCTTGACCTTTTGTTCTTCCATATGAATTTTGTTGTTATTTTTTTCTAGGTCATTAAAATAATTTCTTGGGAGTCTGGTATAGCACTAAATAAATAGATTAGTTTAGGGAGTATTGTCATCTTTATTATATTAGCTTGAGGGCCTCATCTTCAACTGATAACAGAAAGAGGAGATAGTAGGGGGAATCTCATCCTGGTGATTCAATGTGTATATTTATGGAGAAGAGAGAGCTTCAATTCCCTCTAGCTTTCCATTCGTTCTGAGACCATTTTCTTTTCCACTGCATGAGCTTTTTGGGCTACCACAGATGTTAATTTTCAATCATTGTCGTTTGCAGAAAAAGAGAAACACAGTAAGATGTCCACAGTTTCCACCTGGTTTTTTTGGTTGTCATTTATCATCCCATGTACTCCATAGAATGATTCTGTTTTCTGATCCTTTCTCAATCAATGAACATTTTTAGTGTTTGCTCTGTTTCAGGCTCTATTCTAAGTGCTTGGGCTACAAAAATAAGCAAGAGTTCCTGCTATCAAGGAGCTTAGAATTTAATGGGGAGGCAATGTACAAACAAATATATTTAAAGTAAGCTATATACAAGTTAGAATAGAAATACTTAACAGTAGTAAGGGACAAAAATTAAGAGGGCTTAGAGAAGATTCCTACAGAAAATGGGATTTTATTGGGGACTCAAAGGAAGCTAAAGTAGTCAGTAGTTGGAGCTTTCTTTTCCAATAAAGTATCTATTTTTTATCTGTCCTTCACTTTTCCTATCAGTCTCAGATAGGGCTGATTCTAAGGGCTGATATTTTTGAAACTTTTTTTTTTCTTATAGAACTCTGTGAAGACTGAGTTAGCACTCTGGATACTTTAGAATCAGCACCCTGAATACTTTAAAATCAGCCAGAGTTAGGTTAAGCAAAAAAGCCCTTGGTCTTTATTCTTTGTCGAAGTGAGAGCAATGGACACAGAAATCTCCACACCTCTCTTCTTCCTCTCCAGCCCAGAAGTAACTCTGGCTTGTCTTACTCCACCCTCTAATCCCTCCTACAATTCTCTGTATACACCAACAAATCAAGCCAACACAGAATAGTGGGGTGGGCCATTTTCCAAGCATATGCTAATAGAGTATTGTCCAATAAGTAATTAGCCTTAAGTGCCCAGCTGTCCAAGTGCATCTGCTCAGTTTCAGGCATTATAGAACTCTAATTCAACTTTAATCCTATTTTTCTACTAGTTAGCATCATTGCCCATGTCTTAAAAAAAAAAAAAAGTCTAGTCAGAAAAACATTTTAGCCTATTGTCTCAGGAAAATTTTTATTCTGCATATTGGTTCATAATCCCCTTGATAGCAGGTTTTAGATGAGTCTATTAGAATCATAGTGGATCATTTATTGAATCAGAGTCTTTCAAAAGTTTTTATTTTTATAACTTTGATATTGTAAGATAAATTGCTTTTCTGGTACCATACACTTCACTCTACATCAGTTCATACAAACATTCCATATCTCTTCAAAACCTTGATCCTCATGCATGATGTTCCATTTCTCATCCCTGGCTTAAACTTTCACCCATATCTAGAATGTATTTCTTTTATTCTTCATTTTTATTTAGTAATCTGTCATTTAGGAAAGATTTTCTGTATTCTTTAAGTGCTACTAGATCTCTGTCTCCTTGCTTTCCGTCCCCGCCCCCCAACTCCAGGTTCATTTGGATTTCACATATAGTCGATCTTTAATTTTTTGTGGGAGAAGTGTTAAAGTAAAAACTCAAAGAGTGAACCAATGGAAATTAGAGATTAGGTCACTGTAATCACCAAAAACTATATTCTTTTACTATAGATTGCTGAAAATATTGTTTTACATATAATTCTTTGTAGCAAACATTATTTCTGAAAATATGCAGTTTTTCTAACACCTATGAAATAATCAATAAAATGCAGGGGAGAGGACAGACAAGCTGGGTGGGATGGGGAGGAGCAGGGGCAATGTCAGAAAAACCCTGAGATGGAAAAAAAAAGGAAAAGGGCAACCTGCCATCTTTAACCTCCCTTTCAGCTTTATGGTTGAAATGTTCCCCAATGAAAAAAACAAATGCTCAGGAATGGTTATTGGCTCATATGTTGCTTAACTTAGTCAGATCTGATCAGTTCAGCCCTGCCAAACTGGGGGAGATGGATCAAGATGCACCTCCTGGCCACGGGCTGGATGTTCAGAATCCCAGTTACAAAGACAATGGCAAAGATAGGATGGTTTCTCCATGATAGCACCAGGGAGAAAGTAGGGATGATTATCATCACATTTAACCACAAACTTAGCCATTCTATATATGTTGGGAAAGAGATTCTCATTCAGGTGTGAGTAGGATTAGATTGCTTATGTACCATATATGTAATATATATAGATTGTAATGTATGTGTGTGTATATATATTTAAATATATGTAATATATTAGATTGCTTGTGTACCATATAGGTAGTATGTATTACATATATGTAATAAGTACATAAACAATCTAATCCTACCCATATTTTTAAAATTAATTTATTTGTTTTTAGTATACATTGCTTTTATGAAACATGTTAGGAGGGGAAAAAAAATCAGAACAAAAGGGAAAAAACAACAGGAAAAATAAATGAATATAGTGCTGTCTTTTGAAAGGAATTGTCTTCCTTTCCCAAGTTGGTGACTCTCTCTTGCATACCTCATTTTTTTTCTCATTTTTATTTCTACCTCTCTTATTTGCCTTTTAAAGTATTTTATGAACACTTCTAAGAAACTTCTTTGGACTGAAGAACAATTCATATCACTCTGAGATTTCCTCTATGGATATTTTTTCCTCTTATGAGTTGGTGTTTTGGTCTTCACTATCACCCTAGTAGTTTTGTATAGTTAAAGTTCTTTTCTGTTTCTTGCTCACCTTCTTTGCTTTTCTTTTGGTATTGTTCTTTTTTCACTTTTATGGTTGAGCTCTGCTCCTGAGGTAAAGGGGACTGTCTCAAGCTTCTTATACAGCTGTGTCTTGGCTTTGAGTACAGGGCCCCCTTGGGTTTGCAGTGGGTAGCTTTTTTATGCATGTATATATACATATGTGCACATGTGTATGCATGCATGGGCATGTGTGTACACATGTGTATATGTGACCACATAGGTATGCACATGTGGTGTGTACATGTATGTATATGTAGATATGCGCACACACAAACCCATCTCAAAACTACCTATAGCTGCTTTATGTTAGACATGTTTTCAATTTTTGGCTAACAAAGTTAAATAATAAATTACGGTATACTCATATAAAACAATGCTTTAAATTTATATTTATTTAAAATGATAAATTAAAAACCTAGAAAGATATGAAAGGTTTTTACACAAAGATTATGAGAATAGTGACTAGTATCTTTATTGTTCTCTTTTGTAAAATGTTAGGGTTTTAGATGAGATTTATTTCTTATTTTGAATATTTGAGTATCTTTCTTGGTTAAGATTATAGTTAAAATAGTTCTCAAAAATGATAAACTAAACTATCATCATCATCTTAGGAGTGTGAGATTTCCCCCCACCCCATTCCTACTAGTCAGCTCACTACTGTAATTCAAAATAGTCACCCATCTCAGGACTGTCACTAAAATTAAACTCACTGGAAGCTTCTTCTCTTATTGCTGATGACTGTAGAATTTTATTCATCATAGAGGAAAACACCTCATTGCCAATAGGACACTGCAATAGTACAGGAGAACGATTATACTGGAGCAGATCTTTACCACATTCTGGGAAGACTAGAACTGATACTGCTTTCAGTTTGGGCAGTTTGCTCTTGCACTGCTTCATGAAAATAAAAATATTCAAGCCAGATAGAGGGTTGCCATACAGACCAAGATGGGAGAGTCTGGCACAGGAATATAGATAGGAAAAGATTTTATAAAAGTCGTGTCATTGATCCTACACATTGACACATTCAGCCACCTCAGTGACTTTGAGACTGACTTTAGAAGTTTCAGGAAGGAGTCTAGTTGATCTGTTATGTTATTGCCTTCAAGATCCAGCTTTATGAGATGGGAGCTATGGTGACTTTGGGACAGGTAGGTTAAGTCTTTGCTTGTTAGAGAGCAAGAAGAAAGTCGAAGGCTCTCCAGGGAGTACTCTAGATCTCTGAAAATAAAATAAAAAATAAAGACATGATTTATATATAAAAACTGAAATGTCCATTTCTATCTCCACTCCTTTTCCATGTTTATGGAATGCCTTCAACTTCTAGATTTCTACCTGAGTAGAACAAATTTGCCCTGTTTATGGAAGATTTACATTTTGACCAAGATAGATACAGAATAGTAATAAATAATATATAAATAATAAATAAATGAACCATAAATAACAGATAATAAATATAAATAATAAATAAATAGTAATAAAATGCGCTAATGAAGAAACTTGCTAATACTGGAGCTTTAAAAAGTTATAGTTTTAAAAAATCTATTAATGACCATCAAAATGAATTTTTTATCATAACCAAAGAAGGCCTGGGTATAGTAAAAGGATTACAAAAAAAGGCTTTGGAAGATTGTTGTGAAGAAATGAAAAATATTCAGCCCTAGAAACCTAGGAAGAGCTAAGAGAAAATACCCTGGAAACATGAGACATGTCATTCTAGCCATATAAGAATTAGAAGTAAGTCAATTTAGGATTTGCATCTCATCTAGAAACAAACAGAAGGTTCTGATGCAGATTGCTAAAATCTTGTTAACCTCACTTTTCATAAGTCCATGTTCCAAGTCTGATTTAAGCAAAATCATCTAAGATTGCGATGGCAGCACAGATAAGATTTATCAAAATATCAAAGTAGCAGCCGGAAAGAAAAATGGAAGGGTCTTCTGTAAAATTCTAGTTGATCCATGTGCTCACAAACCTAGCAATGCTAATTAGAGAGGTCCCATGGCTTCATCAACAGAGAAAAAGCCTCTACAAATGTGAAGGATGGGGGACAGGTGAGGAAGATAAGGAACTGACATTATCTGTACTTTTCTTTCCTCTTAACTAGTCAAAGGACTTTTGAACACATATATGAAACATGTAGAAACAGTTTGGTGAAAAAACATTTAAACAATATAAGGAAGCATTGGATCAAATATAGACTAGTTATATGCAAATCTAATCCCAAATATGGAGGTCAATTTGTCAGGAGAGGATAAAAAGGACAAAAAAAAAAAAAAAATCCAATCTTAGTTGTCTGAACAAGGAAAAGACAGGAAAAATGGAGTATAAAAAGATCACCTATTCTATATCACACTATCAGATTGGCAAAAATGACAAAATAGACAAATGATGATTGTTGGAAGAGATATAGACAGAGAAACATACCCACATACTCTTAGTGGAGTTCTGAATTGTCAACCTGTTTCAGGAAAGCAAAATGGAGTTATATGCGAAAAGTTATTAAATTGCATATAACCTTTGATTTAGTGAGTGGGGTTGCTAGTCATGCCCCAAAGAGATTCAAAGCAAAAGGAAATAATTCAGTTGAATTTTAAAAATATTTATAGAATTGAAAATTAAGGGGGTTTCTATCATCTGGGGAAATTACTGGACAAATTATGAAAAAGATAGATTCTGAGAACAGATGTAAAGAGAGAGTAAAAGAAAAATTAACATTATAATTAAATGACCATAAAGAATTACTTTGAAATACTAAGAACTCTAATACTTTGAAAAGCCAGGACTTAGGAAGACATATGCTAAAGCATAGGACCCGTACGGCCTTATGGAAAAATGATAGACTTGAGAAAGGAAGAGTAATACATTGTTTTGGACATGGCCAATTTATGGATTTGTTTTACATTATATGCTCATTTACAACAAGGAAGTGTCTTCCCCCTCAAATTTGGGGGCTATGATTTTGGAGAGATTATTATCATAATTGAGTGAGGTGGCACATTGGAGCATTGGGCTTGGAATCAGAAAGACTCATGTTCATCTATTCAAATATGGCAACAGATATTTTCTATCTGTGTGACTCCCTAAAACTCACTTGACCCTTTTTGCCTCAGTTTCCTCACCTGTAAAATAAGCTACTGAAAGAAATAATAAATCACTCCAGTATCTGTAAGGAAAACACCAAAGTTGGGGGTTTGTACAATAACTATAAATATGACTGATATGACTCAACCACAACAATAACATAATGACATTACTCAAACGATAAATTGTCAAAGATTCTGAAAAAGTAGTTTTCTAATGAAGAAATCAAAACAATTTATATTCACATAAACAAATGCTCTAAATCATTATCAATTGTAAAAAACATACATTAAAATAATCTTGAGATATCATTTTACACCTACCAGATTGGCTAAAATGATAAAGGGGAAAAGTGACAACTGTTAGAATGGATGTTGAATTCATTGTTGATGGAATTGCAAATTGATCCAATCAATATGTAAAGCAATCTGGAATTATCCCCAAAAGTTATTAAACTACCTATATCTTTGACCCAACAATATCACAAATTAATCTATTTCCAAAGATGATTAGGGAAAAAGGAAAATAATCTATGTTTTAAACTATTTACAGCAGATCTCTTTGCAGTGTTAAACAACTAGGGAATGTTTGAACAAATTATGATATATATTTGATATGATCTTTATATATGATATGATAGATTTTAGAAAAATATGGAAAGACTTGGACTAAATAAGAGTGAAACGAGTAGAACCAAGAGAACATTGTATATAGTAAGAATGACTTTGAGTGAATAAGTCATTTTATCTATCATAAATATTCAAAGTAACTATAAAGGATACATAAAGAAAGATACTGTCCAGAGAAATGATAAATGGAAATATGCATAATTGTACATATATATTTGTGTGTGTGTGCACGCGTGCGAGCAGGAAATTTTGGTTTCAGATTGAAGCCCAGCTTCTGTGACTCTTATCCTGACATTCTTTCCACTGCTTCCCTCTAATGACCTTACAGTGGCTATAAGATGTTTCTGAATTCAGGAATTTAACTTGTTCTTCCTAGCCTAATGGAGCAGATATTGCTGCCAAAAAATCTTCCAATATCCTGGCAGATTTCAAGAAAGGACATTTGAAGAAGATGGGGCTTAGCGTTGTCTCCCAGCCTCACTTACCCAAGTAGATATTCCAGCTGACCTGAAAGACAGATACCGCGTAAGGCAATCTCCCTGAGGTGTCTCAATTGGTTCAGCTTTTCAACCAAAAAGTCAAAGTTGGCCTTTAACATGGGATCTTTCCACCATTGTCTTTTTTCAGCAAAAGTAGGTAGTTTCAAGCTCTTTAGGTTTTGGAAGCTAATAATCTGCGACACAAGCCATCTAATATCTCCCAAGGTTATACTGCTATGAATTAGGTCCATTCTACGTAGTGCCAGAGGGTCCAAAAGAGGCAGGAATTTTGCAGCCTTACTAGCCAAGTCATAGGTACAATAGAAATCTCGGCAGAGCAGAGGCAAAGGGCTACTAACATTGTCCTGGAGAGCTACTTTTAGAAATGCTTCAGAGAAAGGTTCTACATGGAGGTCCACCAGGAGATTCACAAGTGCTTCCACTGAAAATGTTGTGGCTGGAGACACTTCTGTCACCTTGTCCCTTGCTTGACTTTCTAAGTCGCCTGTTGCCTGTTGAGGGAAGATGTGGATATTGGCTCTGCTTTTTGAGATGGCCCACAGCTTCACGAATCTCAAGTTCCAAAGAAAATGTTTATTAAATAATCCTGTCATATCTAGCAGTCGTAGCTTCCTGAATTAAGGAGAAAAACAAACAAACAAAACCCAACATACACACACACACAAAAAAAAAAAAAAAAAAAAAAAATATATATATATATATATCATAAGTTGGCTCAATTTATTTGTTGAGTTCTATTAGCTTTATGATAAGAGGGCCAATGTGGTCCAAAATTCACCTTTTCTTGCCTTTCCTCCTGTTAAGAGATCATTAAATAGAAGAATCAACTGGATAGTCAAGGATGTCATAACTAGTTGATTGGCCAAGAACAGACCTTTTTGTTTTATCCCAAAAGTAATTGGCTCCATGGATTCTTTTGGACAAATAGCCTTTTCTCCCCCAACTATAGCCTTTTCCACCTCCACAATGGAAGTAAATGGAGATGGATGCCTCAGAGTCTGACATCAACTGAAAAATAATCACAGTTCTGCATATCTTTATTTGATCCTCCTTGAGAGTTTTTGTGGCATAATCAAAAACCAGGATTCAAGGAAGACCTGGGTTAAAGTTCTACCTCTGATACATACAGATTGAATAAGTCACCTAATTTTTCAGTGTTCTAGGCAACTTCCCAAGACTGTTTATGGCAGAAAAGTTACCAACAAGCATTGATTATGTAAATGTGGGAAAGATTTATCATTGATTATGATAAATTAGTTAATTTTCCAAGAATTCTCTATTTCAGTGATATCCTAGATCCAGCCCTTATTCTCAACAAAACTGCCCTAGGACAAATCATTCATGCCTTCCTCCTAAACACACTCACACACCATTCTAATTTTGCTTATTTATGTGTCAGATTTCCAGGCCCAGCCCTTATTACCTTAAGCTGTCCCTTAATGTCCACAATACTATCCATCCTTTTTTTCTTGGCTGAGGACATAACTCCTAAAGCTATGACTTCCAAACAATTCTGAAATTCTCTCAGGTGAGAGTTGCACTGCTTGCCATGAAGGCCAGCAATTAATGAGTGGGCCAAACTTTGAAATTTCTAACTACTTGTCTTCTTCAGCGTTTTCTCACCCACTGATAAACTGTCTACACACATTCCTCAGAGTTTAGCACATCTCCACTGCCTCTTACTCTACTTAGTGATACTGAACACCCATGTGTCAATAAGTGCAACCTTCTCTCAAACATAGCTATCTATTTGCTCAATTCCAACAATCTTGCCAAATATACCACCACTCCTTATGCATGCATTTATTCTGTTTTCTAGAAGATCCTTTTTAATAAGGAGCACAACTCTTTTTTTGTTTTTTTAAATATTTCTACCTCTAGCTTCTTCAATTATCTGGTTCTCACTGAGTTGAGATTTCACTGTTCCTAGCTATCGTATTCACTATGACTGTCTTCCCTTCATAACTCTGAATACATTCATCTTGGTGGTGGAAGTCTGAAGACTCCTTACTTCTCAATGATGTAATATTTCTACTCTTAGCACTAAGAAATCACTGCTCCTTTGAAATTTACTCTATTCAAAATTATCAGCTAGGCAAGATCCTAGATGTATCTACCGACTTGTGGCCATCCTTCTTCTCACTCCTGTTCCTGCCTTTGTATTAGGGATATGCTGATGTTCTTAGCCTATTCAGCTCCCCATAATTTACTCTGCCATTCTGCCTCAACCACACTTAGAGGTTATCAACAATCATGACTTTGATCTCATTTGAATGAATCTTCACTTCTGCAGGGGATGATATTTATTTTTTGTAATGCACCTATTTGTCTACTCCTCTGCCTTAGAAAAGAAGATCTTCTATGTAGAGCCTTTCTTGATGCCCTCCAATGTTAGCTTCCTTCCTATCATGAAGAAAAAAAAATCTTTGTAAATGCAGGAAAGATTTATTTTAAATTCTTATAAGAATGGGTGCCTAGGTGAGTAGACTCACCTTTGAAATTCCAAAGGCAGATTTTTTTCCCCTATCCTGAAGCACAAGTCCCTTCTCTGATTCCCCATTAATTGGATGTTGTTATAGAATGAATCTCCACTCCTCATTGCATAGCCAGACCCTGCCCCAAACTTCCTCCTAGAAGGGGGAAAGTAACAGAGCAGGGCTAAGGACAAAGAACAAAATATTCTTTGTCAGTCCTTGCCCCCAAGGAGCTTAATTTCTTTTGGGGAAAATAACTAACTAATCTCCACCCTTGATTATTCTTTGATGTCCTTGTGGATTTCAGTTTTCTACTTTGTTTCATTTCTCCAATTTAATTTTCTATGGAAATCAAATAAATGTCCCTTCATTTCTCATACCTCGTATATATTTAAATATATATTGTCTCTCTTGCAAAATTGTAGTCTTTCTGATGGGAGAGATTAATTCTCTTTGGCATTTTTATACCTAGTGCCAAGTATAGTATCTCTTAGGGCAAGATATAAGACTGAAGATATAATTAATATATGAAATTCAATATAAATTCAATATAGGAAACTCCCTTTACCAATCCATCTTACCACCCTCTTTACAAATTCTATCGAGAATGCCTGTGATAGAATATAGCCTCTAGAGGAGACAGTAATAATTTTAAGGTCCTCTGACCTTAGGGTTCCTCTATTCTAACAATCTGTCAGTGATCCTAAAGTCTTCTGGCTTTGGAATCTGTGATCTTGAGGTCCCTTCCTCTTCCCCCCACCCCACCATGGAGTACTATTGTTCTAGCAATCTATCTGTTGGTGATTGTAAAAGTCTCTGGCCTAGAAATATAATATTTCTTCACTTAAACTTTAGGGAAGATATATTAGTGAGACTTTCTAACCTTAGAATACTGTTGTTCTGACAATCATGTCTGTCAATGATTCTAAAGTCTTCTGGCCTAGAATAGTCCTAAGGTCTGCTGGTCACTCCTCAGATCTTCCTCTAGGATGTAGAATTAGCATATCAATGGCATGAACTGGATAAATTTGTCTCCTTGCTCCAGGTGCTTCACGAAATTCATTTGGAATTTTGCCTGCTTCAATTGGCATTACAATTACATAAACTTTGCCCCTTGATTTGGATATGGGTTCAAGCCTGCAAATTCTTTTGAGACACCTGGAAACACCAGTCTGTGACCCCCATCTTTGGACTGGGGTCCCTTTCCAACAACTTCAGTGACTTGCCCAGTAACTGGTATTAGAGGTGGGCCTTGAACCCAGATCTTCCTGGTTTTGAGGCTAAATCGGTATCTGCTATGTCATTCTTAGGGACTTTATACCAACTGACTGGCAGCCATTGTACTTGTACTGTACATCTTCATCCTTCTCTTCCTTCCTTCTCTTTCCCCTTATGCTCTCTAGTCAGTTTCCAATTGTCTTGATTTTTTGAACACATCTCTTTTGTTGTTTTCCCATCTCCTGTCACATAGCTTGACCTAGCTTAGGAACTAATGGGATTGTTTGAATAGCTTCTTAGTTTGTCTCCCTGCTTCCAGAATCTCCCCATTCCAATCCAACCTTTATATATTGTCTTCAAATTTACATTCCTAAAAGGTAAGTTTGACATCACTTCCCTACTCAGTCTTCAGGTGCTCCCCATTTCCTCTAGAGGAATCCAGTATCAAGATGAAGATTTTTTTTTAACTCTCATGTTTCTTTCTGCTCCTTTCTTCTTTGTATTTATCTCTGGCACATACACTGTCCTGATTAACCTGGTTGACTAATACCTTTTTCCTCCTTTTGACCTGAGTTTTTTCAAAATTCACACTAAAATATATTCCCTCTTTACTTTTATTTCATCACTGAAAGCTTTTTTCAAACAAAAAGAAGGTATTCTTTCCTACTCAAATGATACAATAAGTTTTTAACTCTTTTTTTCTCCAGAAATTTGTTTAATTCTACTTTTGCTTGTCTTTATGTTAAATGTGCCCAACTCTGAGGGAATTACATTAAAATTTCTTATTAATATTTTCTTGTAATTTAGTGCTCATTTAGTTCACTTAATTTTACCTTCATGAATGTGGTGTTCAAAGTTCTAACATTTCTTGCTTGTGGTCATTTTTTCCATCCTCCCTCCACCTCCACATCCACTCCCACCCCCATCCCCACACCTACTCCCACTCCCTAGCATAGTGTTTTTCCCATGTGGAGGTTGCTCTGCATTAAATAATCTAAATATGTACTGTATTCATCGTCTCTTTGAATCCCCACCTTAGTATCCTTTCATATGAAAAATGCTTAGCAAATCACAGCGGAAATAAATTCACAGAATCTGTTTCCCAGAATGAAGTAAAACTTCCCAGGTATTTTAAGGACAAACCTTTTTGGGAGCTGCTGTGGACCATCCATGAGTACTTTCCTTATATATTTCATCAGTCCCAAGAAGATGGCATCAATTTTACCTCTGTTTAACTCACTACGTATGACAGACCACTGACATTCAGGACACTTCTTAGAAGATGTCCAAGACCAGCACCAACATGTTTGCATCAGCTGTTGGAATTTAAGTTGGGAGTAAGGCCACATCTTTACCAGTTCACACAGCAGCTTTTTCTTATTTTCTCTGAAAGCCACCTTGAATAGGATAACATACATGATCCGTGGCATAAATTCCAAGAGTTTACAGGTGACCTCCTCATCCTGGACCAGTTGCCGAGCACTTAGGTAAATCAGAGAGTACATGAGAAGGGCTTTGGGACCTGGGACCCAAACACAGAATTGCCAAGACCTGCCAAGGGGAAAGGTCAGAAATCGAATAATGAATCCTAGGGATTTAATAACACTATTCTACCTTCTCAATCTCACTCATCCTATTCCAGGCCACTAGTAAATGCAGACCAACAAATGTAAATTAGAATTACAAAGGTAGGTATAGGAAATGTTTAATCCCAATCTACCAGTTGCTCCTACTTCCTCAGCTTGCCCTGTTTCCTAGGCTGAGCTAGAAACACCTCCAAAGCTTTTCTTTAAGCTTCCTGTTCTTCAAATTGGGCCACCATATTTTCCCAATAATTTTATCCAATTACCTCGTCCAAGAAAGGTCACCATTGTTATCACCATCACATAAGACATAGTCAGCCTGGCTCATCACAAAGAACTCTGCCCTTAAGGTTAGATCAGTTTTCAAATCTGACACTTTTAACAGTTCTGTGACCTTAGACAAGTTGTTTAAGGTATCTGAAATTGAAAACAGCAATACCCCAACCTACCTTATAGGATTGCTAGAGAAAGGAGGTTTCTAACATTTATGCTATTATGATGATTAGCTTTGAAATAGGAAGTCCTGGAAAGTCAGAGAAGATTGACTTGCTAGAGCTAGAGCAATGGACCTGGAACTTTATTAGGAAACTTGCCCCAAAAAGAGGTCACTCAGTTCGATATAACTGAAAAAACTAAAAAATAAATGTATAAAAATAAATGAAAAAAATGAATTTCCTGCTGCCTCCAAATATCTCATTTCCAATCACATGAACTATTCCTTCTGACAGTCCTCAGCCTAAGCTCCCATGTCAACATCCTCCTACTCTTTTTTTGTAGAAATTCCAAAAGCTACAGAACTAGAAAAAAAACTAGAGACTGTCAACTCCAGCTTTCTGATTATTTTGTAAATGGAAATCAAGGCCCATAGAGGAAAAAGATTTACTACAATTCCATCACAAATTAGTAATATGGCCATAACTGAATTAAATTAGCTCAATGCCTCTCTCTTCTTTTCAATTCTTTTCTTTACTTCTGTTCACTCTTCCCATCCTCTAAAAAAAAAAAAAAAAAAAAAAAAAAAATGAGCCTAGGTAGCCTATATGGAGAAATTGGGTATGGAATCAAGGTGTAACCTCCTGAGGATATCTTCAGAAGATAAAAGCACCAAGAGTCAAAGCAGCAGCAAAACTGTAATCATACTGATCCTTCTCTACCTAAATCTTTGTCTTGTTACCCCTGAATACCCATATTCTGCCACCTTTGTGAGACAAACTTCAAAAATCCACTCACCTAAATAACAGGGTAATGGTCAGCTAAGACATAACATATAACTGGGCTTTACTTGAGGACTACTGAACTCAGGTTGCTTTGGGGCCCATTTAATTTAAAGGTATTATGTTCTTTGCTACACAGACACCTGTGCCCAACTCCATTGTTAGGCGGAGATGCTAGAGAGATTACAGCTGTCTTTATTTTATCACTGAAGTTAGTCTACATAAGTACTCATTAGTTGGCTTTTTTTCTCCAACAATTCAAGGGCTTGGATTTATGGAGGCTTGCTAATGTCAAAGTGAAGATAGATGAAGGACAAGTATTTTTGGAATGAATATGCTAGTTGCCTGGAGTCCCTTAGGGAAAGAGAAGAGTTTATGGACAAGCAATTAGCAAGGATCTGAGGGCCTCCTGTATGCTCCTCAGAACCAATTGATCTTGAGCAAGTGAATAGGAATTTGTTACAAGATTCAGAGGATTTCTCTTTTATAAAATAAATAGGAAAACAGCAGAATCAGGGAGAATATGACATGTTATCTGCCAAGAAAAGAAGCCTCAGGAGACCCTGGAGCTCTCATTTTATATATTATCCTAATGCTGTTCATTTTCTTCTTTACTAATTCATACTTTTCTAGCCATGTTTTCCTAAATTCCTCCTGTCTGTAATTACTTAAAAATCAATAATATTCTATTCATTATGATTTCTTTGACCATTCTAAAGCCAATTGTCCATAATCTTTGATGTAATATGGTTTTGTGATTTGTAATATGTTACAATGATGTAATATGATTTGGGGGAAGAGGCTTCTGCTCTAAGAATAAGTCAGTAATCCTAAATCTCTTGACTTTGGAGTCTATCTCAGGAACTTCCCATGCTCCCAACCTAAGAACAACAATCTGTCTAATTTTGAATAGACCACTCCTCAATTCATTACTGACCATCAGATAGCTTCTATCCTCAAGATAGTCCCATGGACAAAAGTCTTGAGACAATAGTGATAATGGTTAGTGAGAACCAAAGGACCACTCCTCCTTCCTACTTATGAGCCATAGAATTAGCACATCAATGATAGAAAGCTGGACTGTTTCTCTGCTAATTTCTTTTGGACATTCAGCCAGCTTTGTAATGGTGTTACAATTATAATAAACTTTGCCCTTTGGCTAAAGAGATAGGTTCAAGCCTATGAATTCTTTTGAGACATCCTGATACTACTCTATGATCCCAAACTTTCGGGGTCCCCTTCCTAACCTCAAAATCTTCTACCTTCTCTCTACCCTACGCATACCTTTTTCTTCTTATAATGAATGTTACTATAAATATTCTGGTATATATGAGACAATTCATTCTATCATTTACTTCTTTAGCAAACTTATTTATCATTGGGCAGTAGCTTTAAATTGGCCAGTTATTTTCCTTCCAAAATTCAAATTGATTTCCATAACAGATAGATCAATTTAAAATAACATATTTCTAATCTCTAACCAAATTTTTATTGCTCTATATATTTATACCAAGATAAATAGCTAATGAAAGAAACTAAATATCTTATGAAGAACTCCACTGACACACTTATTTTGCATTTTTGCAAGAATGGATGCCTAGATGAGTAGACACACCTTTGAAATTCCAAAGGCAGCATTTAAGTTCCTGCTGAAACATAAGTCCCTCCCCTGATTCCCCATTAATTGGATATTACAGAAGTTACATGACATGAATTTCCACCCCTCATTACATAGCCAGTCTCTGCTCCCAAGGAGCATTACATTCTTCTGGGGTGAGATAACTAATCTCTACCATTAATTATTCCTTGATGTGTCCTGTCCGGCAGGACAGCAACAGTGGGTCATCGAGTGGAGCCAGAGCCGAGGAGGAGCAAAGGCTCTGTAAGACAACAGTCTGTAAAACATGCCGTGTTTGGGAACAGGATCGGAGAGACAGAGAGGCAACTCAAGATTTAAGATGGTGAATGTCTCTGTTTAATGAATGAAGAGGGTTTAATTAAATATGATTTCTGAGTGGGGGGTTACAATGAGAAGAATGTCGGACCATAGGTGTGGCAGAAATCCTGGAGTATACTGTTATCTAGATCTTGGGCAGAGATGACCGATTTCTTGGGACACACATTATCTAATCTCAGGAATTTAGGGTGTTTGCTACTCTTCTTAGCTCTTTGTCTCCTGCGTCCAAGGACATGGTCTCTGGCAGTGTTCAAGGACATGGTCTCTGGCATTGATGTCTTTTCAGTTTTTAGGTTTCTAATTAATTTCATTTCTCAATTTAATTTCATACCTGTGAAAACCCAAATTTCTTACAGTAGGATGACTGAGAGAGAAATAATACTTTAGGTTTACTTTTAAAAAAAAATTTTTTTCCAGGGCACCTAGGTGGTGTAGTGGATAGAGCACCAGCCCTGAAGTCAGGAAGACCTGAGTTCAAATGTGACCTCAGAAACTTAATACTTTCTAGCTGTGTGACTCTCGACAAGTCACTTAACCCCAATTGCCTCAACAATAACAACAACAACAAAAAACAACTTCCTCAAAACAAACCTGCCAGGTAGTCTTAAATATTATTTTAAAACTATTATATCATAATACATATCATATATAATGTAATATAAAGTCATATTATATTATAAAAATATTATCAGCATGATTTTAGAGAAAATGGAAACTGAAGTCTAAAAAACGTACCTGTCTTATCCAAGATTACACAATAATAAAGGAACAAAATTGGAACTAAAGACCAGGAATCCAGGTCTACACAGTCAAGTATTTATTGCAAGTCTATTACATGCCAGGAATTATGTTTAATGCTGAGGATCCGAAGAAAGGCAAAAGACAAACCTTCCTCTTATGGAACTCATAGTCTCACAGTGGTAGGAGTAGAAGGGAAAAATAATATTGTACAAGCAAACTACATGCAAAATAAATTAGAAATCATGGAGGGAAGGCACATTTATTACATTGTTTGGTTTTTCATCAAATATTCCTCAGTTACATGTAAAAAAATTATAACATATTTTTTGAAAAATTTAAGTTTCAAATTCTTCCTTTCCTGCTCTTCCCCCACTTATTCATGGAGAAGGGAATCAATGTGCTATCAATTATACATGTGAAATCATACAAACCATATTTCCATATTTGATATATTAGAAAAATGCAAAAAAAAAAAAAAAAACAAGAAAAATAAAGAAAGTTTAAAAATGAGTGTGCTTCAATCTGCTATCAAGTGTTCACAGTTCTCTCTCTGATAGTGAATAACATTTTTCATGAGTGTTCTTTGGAATTTTGTTGGATTGTTGTCTTAATCAGAGAAGTTAAGTTTTTCTCATTCATTCTTACAATATGCTCTTACTGTATACAATGTTTACCTGGTGCTGCTCACTTCACTTTGCATCTCTTCAGATAAATCTTAAGGTTTTTCTGAAACCCTTTTGCTCATCATTTCATATAGCCCAATAGTATTCCATTACATCTGTAAAATGAACTCCTAAAGGAAATGGCAAATCACACCAGTATTTTTTGCAAGAAAACTTCAAATGGGATCACAAACAATTGAATATAACTGAAATGAATGAACAAGAAGATTCCATTACAACCATATGCCATAACTTTTTCTGTTATTCCCCTTATTATGGGAAGCCCCTAAATTTTTAATGCTATGTTAGTACAGAGAGCTACTCAAAATATTTTTGTCCATTTAGGATCTTTTATATATATTTTTTATCTCTTTGGAATATAAAACTAGTAGAGGTTTTACTCAATCAAAGGATATGCAGAGTTTTATTGTAATGCCGGGAGAAACTGAGGCAGGAGAGAGATTAGAGAGTTTTTAATATTTTATTAATGGGAGAGTAAGATTGACTGGACAGGACTCTCGTCTCAGATTATCCAGTCAGACAGAGATAAGTATACTGGGACCAAGGAATCCATATTGGTCCCAGGGCTGGAGGACCCAAAGAATCCAGCGTCCAGCATACAGCTGCCAGATGCCATACTCCAGCAATGAATGGAAGAACAACAACCTCTTAAATACATTTTTGGAGACAAAGAAGAGAAAGGGAGGGAGAGTTTTTTTATCAGGGAGGGGAAGCCAAAAAACCTAAAAATTCCAGAGACAAAGAAGTAAAGATATCATGTGTTGGTCTTGGAATATTCTAAAGGAATATTGTAAATCCATAAAAGAGTCAGGAGAGCTACTCTTTTATCTTGCTAATTTACAACCCGAGAGCGAATAATCCTTAGTTTTACTGGGTCAGAGACAGAACAGTTAAGGTAACTGAGACAGGGAAACTGAGTCAGGACAGTTAAAGAAAACTGTGGCATAACATTCCACACTCTTTCTCCTAAATATTCAAACCTTTGAATCTTAGCACCTTCCTCTAGATACCCAGGAGGTCTTTGTCCCACCTTATGTAAAGCAAATGAGCCAAAAATAAAACTAGAAAAAATGTAAAGACTCATTGGCAAGAGCAAGTCTCTCCCTGATAACCCCAGAGTTAACAGCTGTAGCTGCTCCCTTGTTGCAAGCATGTCAGGCCCTCTATAGTTCTGGAGCACCATCTCATCCAGAGAATCCAGTTTGAGATGGACAGTTAGGTCTGTGGTCATTTGTGCACTTAACTCAGTCTCTGCTTACAAAGCAGCAGGGTCCAAGGCCCAGTCAGAGAGGCAGCCCTCTCCATGGGGGAAGGATGAGGCTTGTAGTAGCTCCACCTGTCCCCACCCAGAGAAACAGGACTGCTATTGAAACAGGACTGCTATTAGAATACAGATTTCTGAACAGATTATGCACAGTTAGACCATCAAGGCAGGCAAACTCCAAACTTTTTAGGTGTCTCAAGCCAAACTTCAAGGTCCTTTGAAATACTTAATGAACTGGGGTTACAGGAATGGAAAAACAGATCAGAGAGACTGCCAGTGTCACGACAGGTGTCTGATTTCTAAAACTTTTCTAAAAAAATAATCTCAAAACTGAGTCTGCCAGGGAAATTTTAACAAAATAAGGGATTCTAAAACTAAAGCATCCAAATTCAATCTGAACTAGTGAGATAGGGGGTGGGGCAGAGATGCCTAAGGCAAAATGAATAGGAAGCTAGGGGTTCCCATTCTTTCAGGTATTTTGAAAAAAAATATATCAGTTTCCCCAATGTTCTATCTCTACCTCCCTTTTTTTTCCTCACGGAAAGGAATTATCAAATGACCATTCCCCATATAAATGCCAAGAGCAAATCAAAATCCCTATACATAACAGACTAATACAGTAGCATTTCCTAAAAAGGCCTAAAAAGCCCTCAAACATAACAGCAATAATTACACAGTTTTAACAAATCCATATCAAATCTTAAACACATAGAAATAGATAATCCAGGCAAGGTTTAACAGTCAGTCATCAACCATTCCCAAAGTCCCTCATATCAGTCCAAAGTACACTCGATGCAGGGTCAAGTCCATGGTCTCATTTTAAAACTGCTGCTTCAGGCTATGAAGTGATAGGAGGCTCTCATTCCATGCAGAGTGGGTTTGTGCTGTGGTGACAAAGCTGATCAAAGCTGATCCCGGTTCCAGAAGCAAGTCAATATCTGTAATTTGACCAAAATCTAGAACAAAAACACAAATCTAACACATAAAGATTAGATCAGTCTCATAGACTCAGTTCACCAGACTGTTGCAAAATACGAGGAGGCCAAAATGGATTGGCCAGCAGTTTCCTGTGTGACGAGACGAGTTTGCTTTACAGGCCAAGCAAACAGCTGCAGTCTTACAGACCCCTGTTAATTGTCCACTTATCATGTAGAAACCTTAAAGGAACAAAACACAAATATCCAGTAACAGACAGATGACCAGGCGAAATAGTTGCCCAAGCATTTAGGATACAATGACTACATATGACCAGACTGAAAATAGCAAAGCATGACATAATTGAATTGCATTAACAGTTCTATTGACCATTGCTCTGATCAGAGAGAGATCAGTTACAGAAGGAAAAATTCAAGAACATAACTATAACATAACATAAGCAGTTGAGTTTTAACAGCTTATCAATCAATTGTCCCAGTAACTGTCACAGGGTGGAGCTTTAAAACTCCCAAATAGCATTAGCTAATTAACTCTAAGCCCAAAAAATTTTACCTCCAATAACAAATGTCATAACAGAAAGAAATTTCACCTCAGTAAGTTCACAACTTAGAACAATTATCATATCTAGGTAGATGTTACATGAGTGAACATTATACATACAAATCAGTTTGCTTTTAAAATACCCAATACATAGAAAAACATCCCAAACTGCATATTGTCCATAACAAACATTTTCAAAAGGACAAAGAAAAACAACTATTATGTTCAGAGGCCCTTTAAATAACCTCAGGATGACCCAATACAATCAATTTAAACTTATACAAAACACCCAATTCCACATAAAAGAATTCAAGAAGGTTTTTTTTTAACATAGCAATTAAACTTTTAGAAATACTCAGACCAAAGTATGGATCACATTTATGACCATATTCCTCAACCAAGAAAACTTTTATCTATCAAAAAACAAGTATTCAATCAATTTAACCTAAAAGTAAGTATGTTCTTAAAAATCACAGTTAGCTGCACTGGCTGTAATCAGTTAAGAAAAGAAAACGGCAGGAACATACTCAGGAGGGTGAGGGGCGGAGAGGATTCCATGTGGCCATCCTTCCCCCACTCCTGACCCCTAGGAAAAAGAACTTCCCTCGGGTTCCCCACTCAATTTCCTACATGGGAATCCTTTTCAAGATTTAACCCATCAGTTTCCCAATATCAGGTTTCTTCCCAAATCCACCCATTTCCAACTTTCTCTTTCCCCCTGACTACATACTTAAACAATCTCCTTTCCTTTAAATGTTAGCACCTGCTCTTCTATATATATTTTTTTAACTTTCCGAACTTTCAAATCCCTTTCAATCTATTTTTTTTTCCTTTTTTTTTTTTTTTTTAATTTCTTCCTTTCTCTCCCTTTTCTCCCTTTTTCTCACAGGCTGCTGCAGTCAGCCAGAGACAGAGAGAGAGAGAGAGAGATTTTTCAAACTTCTTGATATTTTCTAAGCCTGTAACACAGAAGCTGAATCCTTATCTCTTACAAGCTTACTAACTTTTAACACAGACACACACAGAAACAAACATGGAGCTCCAATTTACTATGCACAGTTGCAACGTTGGTTTTCCAACCAACAACATAACAGACAAACCACACAGAACATGGAACATATGACACAGACTACACAGTTACAACATTAAGCAAACATACCATACCCAGAGGGTATTCTCCAGCGTCCCAGAAAATACCCGTCTCAGAATTTGTAAACCCGTCGGCATTTATTCTGAGACCACAGGTTGCAACAACAGAACAGACCAGAACCAGAACCAGATGGTACCGCAAAAGATACCCAGACAGACTTACTCTCCCGAATGCCGAATCAAATGCCGAATCGATTTCGTTGTCCACTGTAGGCCGGACTGAGGCTGAAGAACTGCTTCCTTTTCCTAGGAGTGCTGGTCTTTTCTCAAGGAACAGACCCAGGTCCTGAGCCCCCCTCAGGCCTAGGTGGAGACCGAGAGATCTCTAATCTCTAATCCAGTTCTCAGTTTCTATTATCTCGAAGGGACCTCCAAATTGTAATGCCAGGAGAAACTGAGGCAGAAGAGAGATTAGAGAGTTTTTAATATTTTATTAATGGGAGAGTAAGATTGACTGGACAGGACTCTCGTCTCAGATTATCCAGTCAGACAGAGATAAGTATACTGGGACCAAGGAATCCATATTGGTCCCAGGGCTGGAGGACCCAAAGAATCCAGCGTCCAGCATACAGCTGCCAGATGCCATACTCCAGCAATGAATGGAAGAACAACAACCTCTTAAATACATTTTTGGAGACAAAGAAGAGAAAGGGAGGGAAAGTTTTTTTATCAGGGAGGGGAAGCCAAAAAACCTAAAAATTCCAGAGACAAAGAAGTAAAGATATCATGTGTTGGTCTTGGAATATTCTAAAGGAATATTGTAAATCCATAAAAGAGTCAGGAGAGCTACTCTTTTATCTTGCTAATTTACAACCCGAGAGCGAATAATCCTTAGTTTTACTGGGTCAGAGACAGAACAGTTAAGGTAACTGAGACAGGGAAACTGAGTCAGGACAGTTAAAGAAAACTGTGGCATAACATTATCACCTTTGGGGCATAGTTCTGAATTTTTCTTTGGAATGGGTGAACCAGTTCATAATACTATCAACAGAAAATTAATATCCCAATTTTCCCACATCCCTGGCAGATTTGTCATTTTCCTTTTCTGTCATATTAGCCAATCTGATAGGAATTCATTTCATGGAGTCATTTTAATTTGCATTTTTTAATCAACAGTGACTTAGAGAAGTTTCCTTTTTCTTTCTTTCTTCTTCCTAGGAAAGAAGGAGAGAGGGAGGAAGAGGGAGGGAGGGGGGAGTAGAGAGAGAGGGAGGGAAGGAGAGAGTGGGGAGGAAGGGAAGGAGAGAGGGGGGGAAGGAAAAGAGGGAGGGGGGAAGGAAGGGAGGGAAGGGAGGAGGAAGGGAAGGAGAGAAGAAGGAAGGAAAAGGGAGGAAGGGAAGGAAGGGGGAGGGAAGGAGGGAGGAAGAGAGGGAGGGCAGGGAAGGAAAAAAGGAGAGAAGGAGGGAGAGAGGGAGGGAAGGAGGGAGAGAAGAAGAGAGGGAGTTGGGGAGAGAGGAAGGAAGGGAGGAAGAAATGGAGAAACAGAAAGAAAGAAAGAAAGAAAGAAAGAAAGAAAGAAAGAAAGAAAGAAAGAAAGAAAGAAAGAAAGAAAGAAAGAAAGAAAGAAAGAAAGAAAGAAAGAAAGAAAGAAAGAAAGAAAGAAAGAAAGAAAGAAAGAAAGAAAGAAAGAAAGAAGGAAGGAAGGAAGGAAGGAAGGAAGGAAGGAAGGAAGGAAGGAAGGAAGGAAGGAAGGAAGGAAGGAAGGAAGGAAGGAAGAAAAAAGAAAGGAAGAAAGAAAGAAAAAAGAAAGGAAGAAAGAAAGGAAGAAGAAAGAAAGAAAGAAAGAAAGAAAGGAAGAAAGAAAGAAAGAAAGAAAAAAGAAAGAAAGAAAAAAAGAAAGAAAGAAAGAGAAAAAGAGTGAAATATCTATAAACATATATCTACATAAATATTTACATCTATTTATATGTATATTTATTGTGTGTATATTAGATACAGGTATAATGAAAATTATAAGAATATGACTCATTTCCCCAGTTGATAAATGGTCAAAGGATAAAAAGGAAGCAGTTTTCAGAAAAAGAAATCAAAGGTATAGTCATATGAAAAAATGTTCAAAATTACTATTGATTAGAGATATGCAAATTAAATCAACTTTGATACCATCTTACACCTATCAGATTGGCTAATATGACAAAAAAAGAAAATTAATTGTTGGAAGGGATGTGCAAAAACAGGGATACTAAATGCACTGTTGGTAGAGTTGTAAATTGATCTCAGCAATACCACCACTAGGTCTGTATACCAAAGATATTAATAGGTCCTTTCTTGAGTTGAACTGCCAAGTATCCATATTTTACTGCGGAGAGTGCATCTCTAATGGGTTGGTCATGTTGTTTGAATGGCAAACAAATATTTGTCCCAAAACTATTTTAAGGACAGTTCACATAGAGGTCAGAGGAAGCCAGAGAAAATCACTCTAAAGGTTTCTATGAAGAACATTGGCATTGATTGTGAGACATGGGAGACATGGCATAGGACCACCTCGTATCGGGTGCCCACACCAAAGTAGGCATTGTTCTATAAGCAAAACACAGTTGTAGTAGTTCAAAAGAAACAAGAAACTTGAAATTTGGAAAATCTCTATCCCAAATAGTCAATAGACTATTTGTACCCACCTATGGTAGAGACTTTTGAACTGGCATTGGTATAATCATCTATGTTTGAACATACCATACTTTGATATTGACCTCATAATTTTGATCATTTTGGTCCTCAACTACAGAGAAAAAGAAATAAAAACAATACTCCAAAGAGATAAAAAAAATATTTATTTATTATATTTATAGTAGCTCTTTTTGTGTTGTCAAAGAATTTGAAATTGGAAGGATGTCCATCAATTGGGGCATAGCTGGAAAGGTTATGGTATATGATTGTGATGGAATACAATTGAACTATAAGACATGATGAGCAGAATGTTTTCAGAAAAATCTGGGAAGGCTTACATGAAGTGAAACAAAGTGAAAAGAGCAAAACTAAGAAAATATTGTAACAGTAATAGCAATTGCAATCCCAAAATTGTAGGATAAATTGCAAATAAATTATATATTCTCAGCAATGTAATGATTCAAAACAATTCCAAAGGACTCAGTAAAAAAAATGCTATCCACTCTAGAGAAAGACCTGATGTCATCTGAATACAGATTGACACATACTTTAAATTTTTCTTTATTATTCAGGGGAGGCATCTTTTTCTTTTGAAACTTGGCAAATATGGACATATCTCAGATAATTACATCTTATAATCTATATCAAATTGTCTTCTCAAAGTAGGGGGGAGGAGTAAAACAAGGAAGGGAGAGAATTTGGAATGGAAAATTTTAACAAACAAATGTTTAAATTTTTGGTTTAAGTGTAATTGATTTAAAAAATTAGTAAATGTAAAAAAATTGTTAGCTACATTAAAATGAGAATGTCTGTTATCCTCTGGATTAGTACATTGAACTTTCTTTCCAATATTTCCAGGCCATGTCCTTGTATTTTTACTTCTAAAAATCCTAAACTTTCCTTTAGATTTTGTTGGAAGGCCAATAGTATCTAGAATGTTTTGTTAATTCCAGTAATCTAATTTTCTTCTTTTTGGTTGGAAAAAACTAGTCTTCTAATTGCCATTGTTGAATTTTATGCTTCTTCTCCCTTTCAACCCAAGACCCCATTTTTTAATATCTTAAATTCTCATGTTACTCT
The DNA here is from genome assembly GCF_016432865.1 of Antechinus flavipes. Classification (NCBI taxonomy): domain Eukaryota; kingdom Metazoa; phylum Chordata; class Mammalia; order Dasyuromorphia; family Dasyuridae; genus Antechinus; species Antechinus flavipes. The sequence goes on from NC_067398.1 coordinate 647,491,095, forward strand.
TCTAAAATTATTTTTCCCTCAACATTCTGTTTCCAATTTTATATATTCTAAATATTTCTTGGGATCTGTTATGCTTCTCAACTATAGTCGAGATTCATGTGACCTGTGCCTTCCCTTTTACAGTAGTCATATTACATTATTCATTATAATCTTCTTTCCATCTTGAGCTTTTATTTTGCTTTTTTATTTCAGGGGGTCCTTTTTCTTTATTTTTTGGTCTATTAGTTTTTTTACAAGAACTTTCTACTTGTCCCCCTTTTTTGGGTTGATCTTATTTGGGGTATGGCACTGTTTTGAGTTGGTACAAGTAAATCTGAGCTTAGTCAAAAAAAAAAAAAAAGTTTTTCTTCCTAGGATTTTAAAGAAAAATTCACACAATTACAAAAATTAAAGGGGCATGAGCATCTAATCCTTCACACAGCTAAATCTCCTTTCCCATATTCTTGATAGGTGTTGATTCAACCTTTTTTTTTTTTTTTTTTTTTTTGAGACCTCCACTAAGGGAATATAATTTCTAGGGACTGACAGACTTTGGGAAAGCATTATTTGATAGAATATTTTTCCTTGATGTCCAATCTAGAATTTTCTTTCTGTAGTATTGATTAATTGATTTAAGGTTAGAATGAGTGTGTGTATGTATGTGTGTGTGTGTGTGTGTGTGTGTGTGTGTGTGTGTGTGTGTATACATACCTACATACACTATTACTATAAAAATATCTGTAGCTACTTTATTTGTATTAGCCCCAAATTTGAAATGTCTAAAAAAGAATGACAATAAATCATGATATACTCAGAGAATTAAATAATTGCTTTATTTTAAATGATACATAAAAACATCGAAAGATATGAAAGGCTTTTTTAAAAAGATATCATGAAAATGATGACTAGATATATATATCTCCAACTTGAGATGAAAAATAGTAATTAAAATTTTTTCTTAGTTGTCGGTAAATCCCTGTCTTTTGTAACATGCTATGGGTTTCAGATGTGATCATTTTCTTATTTTGTAAAGTGGATTATCTTTCCTAGTTAAAATTTATTTAAAAGTTTCTCTTAAAATGAGAAATTGAACTACCATCATTATCATCATGGAACTATGAGATTCTTTTCATTTATGGTAGTCAATGCATTACCGTAGATCAAAATAGTCACCCCTATCAAAGCTAAGACTTGTGGTAAACTCAATGGCAGAGTCTCCTCTTGTTTTTTGTGTGTGTTCCATTTCTCTCATGACAGAAAGAAATTTGTTGTTGTCAAGATAATCCTCCAGTAACTGAGGAAGAGGACCATGCTTGGGCAGGTTCCTACAACAATCCAAGAAAATTGAAACTGATATTAACTTCAGATTGGGCAGTTTATGCTGGCATAATCCAATAAAATAGCACACACTGAAGCTAATTAGGGGATTCCGAGATAGACCAAGATGAGAGAGCCTGGAACAGGAATATAGATAGGGCAAAATTTCACAAAAGTCAGTGACGCTGATCCCACACTTTGTCACATTCAGCCACCTCAGTGAATTTGAGACTGATTTTAGAAGTTGCAAGAATGAGTCTTGTTGCTCTGTTATATTATTGCCTTCAAGATCCAACTTTATGAGCTGGGGGCTATGGTGACTTTGGGAAAGGTAGATTAAGTCGTTGTTTGTTAGAGAGCAGTAAGAAAGTTGAAGGCTCTCCAGGGAGCATTGTAGACCTCTGAAAATAAAATAAAAAATAAAGACATGTTGTTTGTATGCTGAAACTCAAAGATCCACTTCTATTTTCATCCCATGCTTGTGAAATACCTTCAGCTTCCCGACTTTCACTTGTATTGGACACATTTACCCTATAGTTGAGAGATTTAGGTTTTGATCCAGATAAAGGTATAGAATAGAAAGAAAACACACAAATGAGGAAACTAGATAATACTGGAGATTTTTAAAAATATGGTTTAAAAAAAAAATTCAATGACGACCATGATGAATCTTTTATGGTACCAAAAGAAAGTTTCGATGTAGGAAAATGATATAAGAAAGAGCTTTGAAAATGTTGTTAAGAAGAAATAAAAAGCATTCAGGCTGAGAGCTTGAAGAGATTTGAGAGAAACTAGCCTGGGGAGCCATGTGGGACCTGTCACTCTAGAAATACTAGAATCAGAAATCAATCTAAGATTTACTTCTCATCTATAAATAAGTAAAAGACTCTAATACAGGTTGTTGACCTGACTTTTAGAAAAGTTAATATCTCAATACTATCCCAGTATCTACGAAACATTCTCAACTAAAACTATAATGGCAGTTCAGATAAGACTTATCAAAATGTCAAGGTAGTGGCTTCAGAGACTAAAGGAAGGGTCTTTCAGAAAAATCTAATTGATCCATGAGCTCAGAAACCTATCAATGGGGAGTAGAGAGATTCCATAGGTAAATGAAACCCATACTGATGTATTTAAGTACTAGAAAATTGTGAAGTTAAATGAACAAATAGGCATGGATAAAGTCAAAACAGGATACTCTAGGGACTCTTGAAGTATTAGGCAAGGCTGATCTGATATGCCATTAAGGGCAGATATTCTAGGTACAAAAGAAAAAGTCTCAACAAATATGGAAGATAGCTGAGGAATCTGAGATCGCTTGAACCTTAATTTCATTTGAATTAAGTCAAAGGTATGAACACATATGAAAACACAGAGTTGGGTAAGAAGAAGAAGGGAGGAGAGGAGAGAAATAAACTACATGAGGAAACAGGAGCTCCATTACAGACTAGTTATAATCAAATTCAACTCCAAATATGGAGATTGGTTTGTCACAAAAGGATAAAAAGGAAAGAAAAAAAGGATAGCTCTTAGAAATCTGAATAAGGGAAAGAAAAAGAAAAGGAGTAAAAGCAGATCAACTGCTGAATGATACTTCACATTCAGCAGATTGGCAAAGATGACAAAGATAAATGGTGACCATTGGAGGGGATTTGGAAAAAGAATAATAGACATGTACTCTCACTGGAACTTTGTGGTACTCTCCCAGCCTCACTTACCTAAGCAGATACTCCACCTGGTCTGAAAGACAAATACTATGCAGACTAATCTCCCTGAGGTGATTTAATTTGGGCAATTCTGCAGCAAGAATGTCAATGTTAGTCTTTAGCATAGGGTGCTTCCCACTTTGCATATCTTCATTAAAATGAGGTAATTTCAAGCTTTGCAAGTTTTGGAAGGTTGTAATCTGTAACATAAGGTGCCTGATATCCATCGAGATTAAAATACTATGACTTAGGTCCACTCTGCGGAGTACTAAAGGGTCCAAAAGAGCCAGGATTTCTAGATCACCATGAACCAAGCTGTGGGAAGTGTAGAAATCTTGGCAAGTCAGGTGGAGAGGGCTGTAGGTGTTGTCCAGGAGAGCTTCCTTTAGAAACTCCTCAGAGGAAGAGCATATCTGGAAATCTACTAGAAGTTCCACATGAGCTTCTACTGGGAAAGTTGTAACTGGGAATCCTTCTGCCACCTGGTTTCTTGCCTGGCTTTCTGAATAATGTGTCTTCTTCTCTAAGGATTTACTGTAGATTTTCGCTCTGGCAATTGAGGTAGCCCACAGCCTCATGAGTTTTAAATTCCAAAAGTAATCTTTACCAAGTAATCCTGTCATATCCAGCTGCTGTAACCTCCTACATCAAGGACAAAAGAAGAAAAATATTAACACCCGGCCCAGAAATTGTTACCTTCTGCTTATCCTCATGATAGGAGGGCCTACTAGTTTCAAAATATATTCCTCCTTTGAATTCTATTTATTAAGACGTCATCAAACAGAAAACTAGCTGTGTTGTAGACAGGAATGTCAGAGCTGGTTGAATGACTGAGAAAAAAAAGCCCTTTTTATATAATCCCATAAGTCATTTGCTCCATGATCTTTTTTGGATAGATTAAATTTTTCCCAATCAGACTTCTCCACTTCCACAATGGAGATAGATACTCCAGAATCTGACATCAATCAAAAAATAATCACAGCTCAGCAAGCCTCTATTTGAAAGAGCAGCATTCAAAGTCAGGAAGACCTGGGTTGAAGTCTTTTATCTGATGTACTAAATGGGAAGTCATATAATTCCAGTGTTCTAGCCAACTTCCTAAGATTGTTGGTGGCAGAAAAGTCAGCAACAAATATGGATTGGGGGGTGAGGGTGGAGAAGGGTAATTCATCCAATAGTTATATATATCAGGAATATATTGTGGATCCAGCCATCATTCCCATGAAAACTACTGAAACATGAAACCCCAGGCCAAATCACTCATACCTTCCTCACACACACACACACACACACACACACACACACACACACAACACACACACACACACACAAACACACATCTTGCTTAATTTCATTTTTGGCTTTCAGATGTTCAAGAACCCAGACCTTACTACCTTGGGGCATCACCAGGATCATAATAATACCCATTCTTTTCTTCCTGGCAGATAACATCCTATGACTTATATAGACTTCAGAAAGTTTCTCAGTGCAGAATCACACTGCTTGGACAGACATGAAGCCAGAAAATTAATGAGAGGGTCTGATCTTGAAACAAATCAAGGTATATATAAATCAAACATTAACTGATAAATCATAATTTCATAACCCCCATATTCAGTTACAGAACCCAATATGGGGATGCAACCCACAGTTTAAGAATCTCTGTTCTAGAACACCTTTTCCATCTTGCCTTTTTTTTTTTAAATATGTCCTTTAGCTCCTTCAATTTTTTGACATTCATCAAAATGTGGTTCCCTCCAGATTTCACTGCATTCTTGGCCATTGTATTTTCTATTGCTTTCTCTTTCTCTTACAATTCCTTAACTAACTGGTCTTGGTGGGAGAAGTCATGAGACTCCTTGATTTGCACTGACATTCTTCTCCCCCTCTTCTCTCTCAGAAACTATTCCTTCTTTGACATCCACTATTCAAACTGATCATCCAGGCTAGATGCTGAAAGTTTCTCCTGATCATTAGACATTTTCCTTCTCACTCTGGTAATTGGCTTCATAGTAGAGGACATAGTGAGATTCTCAGTCTATTCAGCCCCTATATCATTCACTCTGTTATTCTGCCTCAGCGATCAACAACCATAATTTTGCCATCATTTGTGTTCCACTTTCATAACCATGAATTCTGAAAGTTTAGTTACTAATCATAATCTCCCATCATGCCATTTCTTCCTTTATCAAGTAAATCCTAAACCTTGAGTATGCTGGAGCCAGATCAACAAGCTCTTGAGAATCACCTGTTAAATTTTTAATTTGATGTGGGAGAGAGGGAAAAAATTTGGAACATAAAGTTTTGCAAACACAGGTAGGTGAATGCTGAAAACTATTTTTGCATGCATTTGGAGAAATAAAATACTATTAATTTAATTTTTAAAATAAGTGAAAAAAGAAAAAAGAAAAAGAAACCTTCCAAATCAACTCCTGTTTTAAAACATGAGTACCTTTAGACCAAAGAATGCTTTGCTTTGGACACCCCCTGTTCTTAGAAGAGTGCTTTGCATATGGTAAGCATTTAATAAATGCTTGATTTGCCCTTTCATTCAACACTATGAAGCATAGAAAGCTCTGTATTAAAAGGTATAAAGTGAAGTAGGAAGAACCAGGAAAATAAAATATGCAATGATTACTATATTGTAAATATATAAAGTATAATTAAAAAGGAGATGGGGACTGGGATGGGATAAAGGCAGGGAGAGAACTATGTAATTACAGTCATCTAGCTCAGCTCTAAAGAAGGAAAAAGAAAATGCACTTCTCTGTCTTCTTTGCAGAAGTGGGAGATCATGAGTATAATTATTCTATATATCATACCCAACTGATGGGATATTTAATTCTAAGAAGCTAAGTGATAGAGTAGATATAGCACTAAATTTGTACTCAAGAAGACTTAATCTCAAATCATGCCTCAAATATGTATTGGCTATGTGACTCTATGCAAGTCACTTAACCTCTACCTGCCTCAGTTTCTTCATCTGTAAAATGGAGATAAGAATATTTCCCAAAACTATTATGAGGACAAAATGAAATCATATTTAAAGTGCTATGTAAAAGTTAGCTTTATTATTTTACTGAACTGCTTTCTTTTTTTCTTTCCTCTTTTTTTAATTCTTTGTTATAAGAAATGGCTTCTGGGGAGTCAAGGTAGGGTATATTTCCAAATAAAATTAATATTAAAAAATTTTCAGTATGAACATTGATACCTCAAATTGGTAACTGCTTCAAATCAGAGTTTTATTTATGTTTGTCTTGTTTATCTAATCTTTAGAAAATGATCAAGAGAGTAAAGACTGAACTTAAGAACACGTCATATGTGCTGGGGGTGAAGAGGGAGTAGCTTTTTCTCCCCTGGAGAGCCAGTTTTTAAAAATTGGTTAAAATACTTGACTCTTTTGATCTGGCGTTCCTATTACACATGCATGCATACATACATAGACATATGCAAATATATGTACATATATATACATATATGTGCATATATAATATAATGACACCCTCCCACCCCCCCACCAAGGAGTTCATTAAAAAGAGAGCTGTCATATAATCAAAACTATTATAATGGCATTTTTTGTGATATCCAAGACTTGGAAACCAAATATATGTCCATCATTTGGAGAAAAACTAAACAAGTTGTGGCATATAAATATAAATGTAATATTATTATTCTGTTTGAAAAAAATCATTAATAGTAATAAGCATGCAAAGACCTAGATGAATGTGATCATAGTCAAGCACGTAAAGTCACAAAACTTATACAATGATAATAACATTATAAATGTAAAGATCACTAGGAAATAATAGGAAATGAATGCTCTGAATATTTCTCTCATGTACCTAAAGATACATGTTGTCTCTCTTGCAAAACTGTAACCATTCAGAGATTATTTCTCTTTGATAATTTTATTTCCAGTGCCTAGTACAATTCTTGATAGGACTAGGGACAAGACAGGGGATGTAATTACTATATGAAGTTCAAGAAAATAATAAAGCTTATTTTCCATAGCACTTCAAAGATATGATTTCATTTTGTCCTCACAATAGTTCTGGGAAATATTCTTATCTCCATTTTATAGATGAAGAAATTGAGGCAAGTAGAGATTAAATGACTTGCCCAGAATCACATAGCTAATAAGTATAGGAGACATAATTTGAAATTAGGTCTTCCTGAGCACAATACATGTATACACACACACACACACACACACACACACACACACATATGTATATATATATATACATATGTGTGTGTGTGAGAAACTCCCTCAACCAATGCATGTCACCACCTTCTCTGCAAATTCTAGTGAGTGTGTCTGGAACACTGAGAGCTTCATGACTTGCCCAGTCAAGTATCAGAGGCAGGCCTTGCACCCAGGTCTTCCTGACTCTGAGACCAAATCAGTATCTGCTATGTCAGTCCAAAGTCCTTATCACCAACAGGCTGGCAACCATCTCTAAATGGTTTTACTGTGGTCTTTTAAGACCACAATCTCAGTATCATCTTTGCCTTTTCTCTTTCCCCTTAAACTCCATAGCTAGTTTCCTGTCATTTCAATTCTTTGAATACATCTCTTTTCTTATCACCTTATCTACAAATCTACAAGCCTAAAAGGTAAGTCTGATGTCACTTCCCTACTCAATCACCAGGTACTTCCCATTTCCTCTAGATTGAGTTTAAAAAAATCTTCAGTTTGACAATTACTTCTACAGTCTAACTTCCATGCCTCTTTCTAGTCCTTTTGTGGATTTATCTCACTGACATATACTATATATAGTCCCAGTCAACCTGACCTATTAGCTACTGTTTCTTCCTTTCTGAACTGAATCTATTCTGAACTAACAGCTGGTTCCCATACTGAAAATACAATCCCTCTTCATTTTTATCTTCTTCCTGCTAGCTTTGACGTCTAAAAAGAAGATTCCATCTTTTGTCACTCAGATGATACAAGTTTTTGTTTTATTTCTCCAAAAACTTATTCAAGTCTATATTTTCCTGGTTGCTTATCTTTCTGTTAAAGGTATCCAAATTTCAGAGAAACACATCACAGTTTCCTACTAATTTTTTCTTGTGATTTATTTAGTGTTCTCGCAGTTCGGATAATTTTGCCTTACTGAATTTAGGTGATCAAAGTTCTACTCAATATTTCTTGCATGTATGCTTTTCTTATCCTCCTATATCTGTTAGTTTTCTTTCCATCTTGAAATTGCTCTGTATTAAGTAATCTAAATATGTGCTATATCCATTCTCCCTTTGAATCCTCCACCCTAGTATCCTTGCATATAGTAGACACTTAGCAAATGTCAGCTGAAATAAATCCAGCAGAATCCATGTCCCAGAATGAGATAAAACCTCCCCAGGTACCCAAAGGACAAACCTGTATGGGATCTGCTGTGCATCACAGATGATTACTTTCCTTATATAACCCAACACTCCCAAGACGATGGCATCAATTATACCTTTGTTCGACTCATTATATGTGAGTGGCCACTGATACTGAGCATGTCTCTTAGAAGAAGTCCCAGAATTGAATGGACATGTCTGAAGCAGCTTTTGGAATTTAAGTTGTGAGTAAGGCCATATCTTCACCAGTTCATACATCAGCTTTGTCTTATTGTTTCTGAAAGCCACCTTGAATAGAATTTCAAACATATTCTGAGGCATGCATTTCAAGATTTTACATATTTTCTCCTCATCTTGAACCAGTAGGTGATCACTTACAAAACTTGAGAAGTACTTAGTGTGGGCCATGGAACCTGGGATCCAAACATAGAATTGCCAGTATCTGCCAAAGAGAAAAATCATAAAACTAAGATTCAGTCATAACTGTAGCCTATCTTCTAAGTAACACTCATCTCACTCCATGCAACTACAGCATTTGTTTTTCCGACATAGTCAGCAGTATTCATTTGACAAGCTATTTTTTGAGAAGTTGCATAAGTAGTAAAGTCCTTAGCTAAGGCTAGATTTTGTCTTTCCTCCTTTACTCTTGTGATTGATGTTGACCTGCAATTACTATGTTATAGTCATTTCCCTTTCTGGAAGATGCACTTTCAGGCTCTTCAATTTTTCTATCTTCCAGCCTGATTTCTTCAAGTCAGCCAGCACTTTTCTTCTCACATCTACTAATTGAACCCTTGATAGATATAGCACAGTGCTGGCCTTTATTTAACAGGCACCTCTATTTTTACTATTCTCAACATTCAACATCCTTATCTTTTTACCTGAACCACTTGTGGTTGTTGATGTTGGATAAAGTTATAAAGTTTACCAAAAAATATAAGTCCTGCCCTCAAGGAATTCCTACTCTGACAAATGGAAAAAATGCTGCAATAATTATGATATGCAAGCACATTCAATTATGAAAACAAAATAAAAACAAAATGAGCTATAAAGAGCAGAGGGTGAAAGACATGAGAAAAGAATAGTCAAGACTTCCTGAAGTAGTTAAAGTTTTATTTGAGCTTTGAAGGGTAAGTAGAAGTTCCATGGCAAATGTGGGGTCGGAAGGAAAGGGAGCTGTGGTAATAGTCTAAGAGATTCTATTAAGAGCATATTCTAAAAGAGTGGCAGGGGAATGTTTTTAACAGATATAAAAGCTGAACAAACAAAATATACTAGTTGGCTAAGAAAAATAAACTAAGGCAGAGTCTAAGATGATTTTAACATACTAAAAATGGGAGATCTCTGTCACCAGAGAGAAATAGTGAAGTCTGGATGCGAAAGAAATAATGATTTGTTTTTGACATATTTGGCTTAAGGAATTAGTAGGAAATCAAAGGGTTCAAGAATGGAAATGTGGCATTGGAGTTTAAGAATACAGCTGGTTCTAGAGCTTTCTACATATAACTCACTTGTTCAGAAAGCAAAACAACATGAGCTTGCCAAAGGAAATAAAAGAAAAAAAAAAACTAGAAAATCACAGATAGACTTTTAGAATAGTCATATGACAGTCAAAAAGTGACTGAGTAGAAAAAATGATTGGAGAAATAAGTGAATATCAACTGCTTAAGTTTAAGAATAATCAGTAAGCAAGCATTTATTAAGCATTTATGCATTGTCAGGTACAGTTCTAAGCAGTGAGGCTATAAGGAAAGGCAGAAGATATTCCTTGCGATGGAAGGATTCCAATCTATTTGGGAAACAATATTCAATAAATTACACATAGATAAATTATATACAGGATAAATTAAAAATAGCACAGTGAAAACACTAGAATTAAAAGAGCTAAGAAAAGGCTTCTGTAGAAGGTAGAATTTGAGCTGGGACTTGAAGGAGGGTAGAAAACCTAGGATTAAGAGTTGAATAGGGAGAGAATTCCAGATATGAGATATAGTCAGTAAAAATGAAGTATCTTTTTTGAAGAAAAGTAGAGAAATCACTGTCATATGATTGAAGAATATGTGCAACAAGGCATATAGTGTAAAAAGACTGAAAATTCTAAGAGGTTCACCTGTTGAATGACTGAACACAAAACAGATGTTTTTGTCATTGATTTGGCAGTTGAGAGTGACTGAAGTTTTTTGACTAGATGGGGGAACATGTGCAGATATGAACTTTTAGAAAATCTCTTCACTGGCATAATGCAGAAGAATTAATCGAGATCATCAGTCCACTGCTTTAGTCCAGGTATGAGATGAGATTCTGAACCAGAATGATAGCATTATCTAAAGATAAAAAGGGTCATATCTGAAAAATGTGGCAAAGGTGAAATCTAGAGGCCTTGGGAACAAATTAGATATGAGTAGTAAGTGGAAAGTTAAGGATGGCAGAGAGGACACACACATCTACTTAATCTCCATCTTTGCTCTTAGAATTTATTTCATGACAAGCCTCAGAATTAGTGTTTAACTGAAAAAAAAAAAAAAAAAACACAAATAATTACCAACAGAAGATATCCTTGAAATTCACCAGAAAAAGGTCTGTTTTTGCTTGCAGATGGGGATGGTTAGATCGGGTGCAGACTGAAGGCAGGCAGTAAGAGCACAGCAGACAGTGAGAGTACGGAGCTGACTGAGGGGGATGGGGTGTGATCTCAGCCGTTTTTGCAGGGAGATCTTTACCACAGTGTGGATACTTTGCCCTGGTAGCAAACCAGTAGATCAGCAGAGGAGCTGTAAAAACAGGAAGTAAAGACTATAACCCCAAAAAGCTAGGGTCTCTTAGGACCTGGAGTGTCTCAGCATGTTCTCAGAGTTTCGGAGCGCAGATGCAGCACAGCCATTGCTGTCCTGCTAATGCCTCACTGTTGCCCCCCCACAGTCTGTAGAGGAAGCTTGGTAATACCATCCAGTCCCCCTCCCCCCCCAAAAAAAGCAGACTGCATTTGATTTTTTTGCTAGTTTTTTTTTTTTAATTCTTCTTTGACAAAATGAGCAAAAAATTTAAATGAACTCTAACTATTTATAGCTTCTATATGGATAGAGAGCAGACTTTAAACCCTGAGGAAACTAAAAACAGACTGTCTCTAGATGAATCCCCAAAAGGGAATATTATCTGGTTCTCAATACATAAGACACTCATAGAAGAAATTTAAAAGGCTCTCACAAGAGAGCTAGAAGAAAAATGGGAAAAGGAAAGGGAAGGTTGGCAAGAGAGTCTGGATAAGTCATCCGACTCATTTAAAGATAGAGTGGATAAAGAAATCAAATCCTTGAAAAACAGAATTAGTGAATTGGAAAAAGAAAATAGCTCTCTAAAAAATAAAATTGGCAAAATGGAAAAAAATTCCATAGAACAAAACAACTCACTTAAAAACTCAATTGGACAATTAGAAAAAGATATAAAAAAGTGAATGAAGAAAATAATTCATTGAAAATTAGAAATGAACAAATGGAATTGAATGATTCGAGGAGACACCAAGAATCAGTCAAGCAAAACCAAAAAAAAAAAAAGAAAAAAAAAGAAACAATGGAAAAAATGTCAAATACCTTCTTGGGAAAACAATAGATCTGGAAAATAGATCTAGGAGAGACAATCTGAGAATTATTGGATTCCCTGAAAAATATAATGAAAAAAAGAGCTTGGACACTATTATCCAGGAAATTATCAAAGAGAACTGTCCAGAAGTTATAGAAACAAAGGGTAAAATAGACATTGAAAGAATTCATCAATCACTTACTGAAAGGGATCCTAAAATCAAAACTCCAAGAAATATAGTGGCTAAATTCCAGAACTATCAAACCAAGGAAAAAATATTACAAGCTGCTAGAAAAAAAATCAATTCAAATATAGAGAAGCCACAATAAGGATTATCCAGGATCTATCAGCGTCCACATTAAAGGATCGAAGGGCCTGGAATCTGATATTCTGAAAGGCTAAGGAACTTGGTATAAAATAACTTACCCAGCTAAAATGTGCATTTTTTTCCAGGGAAGAAGATGGACATTCAACAAAATAAGTGAATTTCATCTATTTCTGATGAAAAAACTGGAACTAAACAAAAAGTTTGATCTCCAAATATAGAAATCAAGAGAAACCTAAAAAGGTAAAAAGAAATCTTGGGAACTATATTTCTGCTATAAAGATATATAAAGAATTTATTCTAGAAACTAGAGGTGGAAAGGAAATTGTACCAAAAAAAGGGTAAAGTGGGGGTGCTACATCTCACGAAGAGGCAAAGGAAATCTATTTTATCTGAGAGAAAAAATGGAGGGGGATGAGCATAGTGTGTTATTTCACTCTCATCAGACTTGGCTTAAAGAGAAAAATATTAGAAATATTTGATTTATGGTGAAATTTCTTCCGCCTCATTGAAAAGTGGGAGGGGAAAAGTGAAAAGAGAAGGAGTAAGCTAAGTGGAAGGGAATACAGAAATTGTGAGGAAAAGGGGTAAGATAGGGAGAGGAACTCTAAGGTAGGGGGAGGGATACTAAAAAGGGAAGGCTATGAGAAGCAAGTGGTACTCACAAGTTTAATACTGGGGAGGGGGGTAAGGTGGAAGGAAAGGAGAAAAGCATAAGCAAGGGTTAACAAGGTGAAATTGATCATTTTAACCATAAATGTGAATGGGGTAAACTCCCCGATAAAGAGGAAGCAGTTAGCAGACTGGATTAAAAGGCAGAATCCTACAACGTGTTGTTTACAGGAAATACACTTGAAATAGGGCAATGCATTCAAGATTAAAGGTAAAAGGTTGGAGCAGAATCTACTATGATTCAGGTGAAGTAAAAAAAGCAGGGGTAGCCATCCTGATCTCAGATCAAGCAAAAGCAAAAATCGATCTAATTAAAAGAGATAAGGAAGGGCACTATATCTTGCTAAAGGGTAGCATAGATAATGAAGCAATATCAACATTAAACATATATACACCAAGTGGTGTAGTATCTAAATTCTTAAAAGAGAAATTAAGAGCGCTGCAAGAAAAAATAGACAGCAAAACTATAATAGTGGGAGATCTCAACCTTGTACTCTCAGAATTAGATAAATCAAACCAAATAATAAATAAGAAAGAAGTCAAAGAGGTAAATAGAATACTAGAAAAGTTAGATATGATAGAACTTTGGAGAAAACTAAATGGAGACAGAAAAGAGTACACTTTCTTCTCAGTAGTTCATGGAACCTATATAATAATTGACTATATATTAGGACATAAAAACCTCAAATTCAAATGCAGCAAGGCAGAAATAGTAAATGCATCCTTTTCAGACCATGATGTAATGAAAATTACATTCAATAAAAAGCCAAGGGAAAATAGACCAAAAAATAATTGGAAACTAAATAATCTCATACTAAAGAATGATTGGGTGAAACAGCAAATAAATCATAGACATAATTAATAACTTCACCCAAGAAAATGACAATAATGAGACATCATACCAAAATGTGTGGGATGCAGCCAAAGCAGTAATAAGGGAAAATTTCATATCTCTAGAGGCTTACTTGCATAAAATAGAAGAAAAGAAGGTCAATGAATTGGGCTTGCAACTAAAAATGCTAGAAAAGGAACAAATTAAAAATCCCCAGTCAAACACTAAACTTGAAATTCTAAAAATAAAAGGAGAGATTAATAAAATTGAAAGTAAAAAAGCTATTGAATTAATTAATAAAACTAAGAGATGGTTCTATGAAAAAACCAACAAAATAGATAAACCCTTAGTAAGTCTGATTAAAAAAAGGAAAGGGGAAAATCAAATTGTTAATCTTAAAAATGAAAAGGGAGAACTCGCCACTAATGAAGAGGAAATTAGAGCAATAATTAGGAGTTACTTTGTGTAACTTTATGCCAATAAATTCATTAACTTAAATGAAATGGAAGAATATCTTCAAAAATATAGCTTGCCCAGATCAACAGAGGAAGAAATAAGTTGGTTAAACAGTCCCATCTTAGAAAAAGAAATAGAACAAGCTATTAATCAATTCCCTAACAAAAAATCCTCAAGTCCAGATGGATTTACATGTGAATTCTATCAAACATTTAAAGAACAATTAACTCCATTGCTATATAAACTATTTGAAAAAATAGGACTTGAAGGGGTCCTACCAAATTCCTTTTATGACACAGACATGGTACTGATACCTAAACCAGGTAAGTTGAAAACAGAGGAAGAAAATTATAGACCAATCTTCCTAATGAATATTGATGCTAAAATCTTAAATAAAATATTAGCAAAAAGATTACAGAAAATCATCCCTAGGATAATAGACTATGATGAAGTAGGATTTATACTAGGAATGCAGGGCTGGTTCAATATTAGGAAAAGTATCAGCAAAATTGACTATATCAATAACCAAACTAACAAAAATCATATGATCATCTCAATAGATGCAGAAAAAGCATTTGATAAAATCCAATATCTATTTCTAATAAAAACACTTGAGAGTATAGGAATAAATGAACTTTTCCTTAAAATAGTCAGGAGCATATATTTAAAAGCATCAGTAAGCATCATATGTAATGGGGATAAACTAGAATCTTTCCCAGTAAGATTAGGAGTGAAATAAGGTTGCCCACTATCATCATTATTATTCAATATTGTATTAGAAATGGTAGCTTTGGCAATAAGAGTCAAGAAAGAGATTAAAGGAATTAGAGTAGGTAATGAGGAAACCAAATTATCACTCTTTGCAGATGATATGATGGTATACTTAGAGAACCTCAGAGATTCTACTAAAAAGCTATTGGAAATAATTCACAACTTTAGCAAAGTTACAGGATACAAAATAAATGCACATAAGTCATCAGCATTTTTATACATCACCGACAAAATCCAACAGCAAGAGATACAAAGAGAAATTCCATTCAAAATAACTGTCGATAGCACAAAATATTTGGTAATCTATCTGCCAAGGGAAAGTCAGGAACTATATGAACAAAATTACAAAACACTTTCCACACAAATTAAGTTAGATTTAAGTAAGTGGAGAAATATTAAATGTTCTTAGATAGGCCAAGCGAATATAATAAAGATGATAATACTCCCTAAACTAACCTATTTATTTAGTGCTATACCCAATCAGACTCCCAAGAAACTATTTTAATGACCTAGAAAAAATAACAACAAAATTCATATGGAAGAACAAAAAGTCGAGAATTTCAAGGGAATTAATGGGGAAAAAAAATCAAATGAAGGTGGCCTAGCTGTACCTGATCTAAAACCATATTATAAAGCAGCAGTCACTAAAATCATTTGGTACTGGCTAAGAAATAGATTAGTTGATCAGTGGAATAGGTTAGGTTCACAGGAAAAGATAGTCAATAACAATAGCAATCTAGTGTTGACAAACTCAAAGATCCCGACTTTTAGGATAAGAATTCATTATTTGACAAAAATTGCTGGGAAAACTGGAAATTAGTATGGCAAAAATTAGGCATGGACCCACACTTAACACTTTACACCAAAGATTAGATCAAAATGGGTCCATGATTTAGGCACAAAGAACAAGATTATAAATAAATTAAAGGAACATAGGATAGTTTATCTCTCAGACTTGTGGAGGAGGAAGAAATTTGTGACCAAAGAAGAACTAGAGATCATTATTGATCATAAAATAGAAAATGTTGATTACATCAAATTAAAAAGCCTTCATACAAACAAAACTAATGGAAATAAGATTAGAAGGGAAGCAACAAACTGGAAAAACATCTTCACAGTAAAGGTTCTGATGAAGGCCTCATTTCCAAAATATATGGAGAATTGACTCTATAAGAAATCAAGCCATTCTCCAGTTGATAAATGGTCAAAGGATATGAACAGACAATTTTCAGATGATAAAATTGAAACTATTTCCACTCATATGAAAGAGTGCTCCAAATCACTACTGATCAGAGAAATGCAAATTAAGACAACTCTGAGATACCACTACACACCTGTCAGATTGGCTAAAATGCCAAGAAAAAATAATGATGAATGTTGGAAGGAATGCATGAAAATTGGGACACTGATGCATTGTTGGTGGAGTTATGAACAAATCCAACCATTCTGGAGAGCAATTTGGAATTATGCTCAAAAAATAATCAAACTGTGCATACCCTTTGATCCAGCAGTGCTACTACTGGGCTTATATCCCAAAGAGATACTCAAGAAGGATAAGGGACCTGCATGTGCCAAAATGTTTGTAGCAGTTCTTTTTTGTAGTGGCTAGAAACTGGAAATTGAATGGATGCCCATCAATTGGAGAATGGCTGGGTATTGTGGTATATGAATGTTATAGAATATTATTGTTCTGTAAGAAATGACCAGGAGGATGAATACAGAGAAACTTGGAAAGACTTACACAAATTGATGCTGAGTGAAATGAACAGAACCAGGAGATCATTATACACTTCAACAACAATATATGTTGAATATATGAATAAATGGGGATGTATTCTGATGGAAGTGGATATCTTCGATAAAGAGAAGATCTGATTCAGTTCCAATTGATCAATGATGGACAGAATCAGCTACACCCAGAGAAGGAACACTGGGAAATGAATGTAAACTATTTGCATTTTTGTTTTTCTTCCCAGGTTATTTTTTACCTTCTGAATCCAATTCTTCCTGTGCAACAAGAGAAATGTTCGGTTCTGCACACATATATTGTATCTAGGATATACTATGACATATTTAACATGTATAAGATTGTCTGCCATCTAGGGGAGGGGTGGAGAGAGAGAAGGGAAAAATCGGAACAGAAGTGAGTGCAAGAGATAATGTTGTAAAAAAATTACCCATGCATATGTACTGTCAATAAAAAGTTATAATAAAAAAAAGAAAAGTTAAGGAGGACACCCATACTGCAAGCCTGGGCAACTGGAAGGATATTGACATTCTCAACAATAATGAGGAAGTTTAGCAAAGATAAAAAAATTTTTTGGAGCAAGTTAATGAGTTCAGCATTGGACATGTTCAGTTGATGTTGTCTATAGAAAATTCAATTTGAAACTTGAGGCAGAAATTTGAGCCTGGAAGTCAGCAGAGAAGGTAGGGCTACTTATGCATATTTGAAAATCATCAGCATAGAGATGATCATTTAATCCAAGGGAAATGATGATTTCACCAACTGCAGTATTACAGAAGAAGAAGAAAACAAGATGCAGGACAGAGTGCTGAGGAACACTCACAGTTAAATGATATATATTCAAATGAAGATCCTGCAAAGAAGACTGAGAAGGAATGGTCAAATAGATAGGAAGAGAACTAGCAGTGAGAAGTATCATGAATCTAGAGAGAAGAAAGTATAAATCAGAAAATGGAGACCTCTTGAATCAAAGGTTTCAAGGAAGTGAAAAAAGATAAGGATTCAGATAAGTGTATTCGATTTTGTCATTGAGAGATCATTAGTAATTGTGGATAGAGGAATTTTGGCTGAATGATGCAATTGGAAACCAGTCTGTAGAATGAATGTGAGAAAAGACATGAGCAACAGCATGGTGGATTAGATACTTTCTATATTTCCAGAACTTCTCAAACCTCTCTACAACAGAAATTACAGTACCAAAATGTAATGTTCTTCTTTTTCTAAAATGCATTCATTCTCTGGGAGCAGATTTCTTGTGGGGCTTCTGGAGGCAGCCTTAGTTTCAGTTCAAAGTAATAATCACCTCAAATGCAACCAGGGATTAAAGTACACTCCTTTATTGTCTCTTCCAAAATAGCCCAGTAAGCTTTCCTTGGTTCCAACAGCTCTTGTTCCTAGTCCTTTGCCTCTGCTTCTGCCAGCTTCAGCCTCTCCTCTTCCGAATACCCAGTTTAAAGTACCAAAAGTAAAGTAATTTCAGCTATCTTCATGGTCTAGGACTTGTGAAATTAAAAAGAAAATTTAAAAAAGAAAATTCTATCCCCCCAATTACTCTTTAAATGGACCCTTGATTGCATTCAGTATGCTCTCCTACTTCTCACATTACCAATAAGGAATCTGTATTAGCAGATCCAAAGACATGACACAGGCTTTCAAAACAGCCAAGCTCACACCCCTCAAGCCAATCCCTTGTTCCAGTTGTTTTTACTCTGTGAAAGGCAATCAGCTTACCAGGCGTAAAAACCTCTTGGCACCATGATCTGGTAGCACAAGCAATACAAAGGTGTGAAATGCTGTTGCTGGGGCAGACTTCTATGTTGCTCCAGTAGAACCAGGGCCCATCCAGTAGCCCCATTTCACCTGTAGATTGGACATTAGGACAGAAAACCTTGAATTTCTGCAAAAACCTGGAGCTGGACCAATACTTGCATAATCTAGAATTACTTTCAACATCCCTATGGCATCAGCAGTAAAAAGTTCCAAAAGATTGAGTTGAAGTCAAAGAACTGAGAATTAGAACAAGGAAGACAAGACACTATTCATATGATGGGGTCATGTAGCATTCTACCATACCTAAGATAAAGAGCATAGTGATTAGCTGTGGCCAATTCTGACCACCGAAAAGCCAGATGGAACAGAGATCTAGAACGATGAATTGTTAAAAATGGAAGGAGTCTGAGGCACTTTGAGATCCAGTCCCCCGCAAAAAACCAGAAAACGAGGAATAGGAAAAATATGGAGGAAGAAATGAAATAACTTGTCAGAAGAAGAAAATTCAGAATTGGATGGAATTTAATTCCATTATATTTGAATAAAAATAGATAAAAATCAATAGAAAAAGCAATATCAACAATAGGAAATATTTCTTTCAGATCTAGTTAACTAAGTTAATACTTACTACAAGTAAATATTGCAAAACAAAGGAAATTAATCCATAATTTGCTTAGACAAAGAATCCTGCGAAATTTGAGAATACAGAACAGAAACTTGCATGGTTCAAAATAAAAATGAGGCATATGAAAACAGAATTTAAGACCTCTACCACAAAAAAAAAATAAGCAGAACAGAAAATGGAATTTGAAGTAGTAAACTTCAAAGAAACAAAGAGGAAAAATTGATTGGAAAGGCAAATACACAGAACAAAGGAAACAAATAATATTATTAAAAGAAACTATGCTAACCATGCATGCAAATATAATTGTTTTGAAGAAAATATAGAGACAACCTCAAGATCATATGTCTAACATAAAAGTCTTTAGTAAGAAAATCATATTTTCATAAGCCTACATTATCAAAATAGAAAAAGAGGATTAATGAACTAAATGGACTGAAAATATAAAACCAACAAATAAAAAATTTAAAATAAGCTTAAAAGAGGCAACATGAAAAATTAAAGGAAAAGTTGAAAAGAAATACCTCATAGAAATGGTGTTCTTTGAAGAGACAAACAAAATTCATAAAAGCTTAGCCAATCTGATTAATAAGGGAACATCAAAACCCTAAAATAGCAAGTGAACAAACTTCAATCACAGAAAAATCAGAAGAAATATAAAGAATAATCCAAATTTTTATGCACAGTTATATGCTAACAAAACCGAGAACACAGGAGACAAAGGAATACGTTCAAAAACAGAAACTACCAAAAACTATCAGATTCCCAGCTTCCTTAAGTGAGGAGACCTCAGACTGTAGATATGTTAGTACCCCAATCTTTCCATTTCCTCCTGGACACACTGTGTCCCCCTGATGAAATTCTCCTCCTGCTTTATGGCCAGTCTTTTTAGATGAGAAGACCTCAGATAATGGGGCTGCTGGGGGCCATTCATGGGTTTGGGGGACCAGGCTGTGAAAACTGTCTTCACAGTTTAACTTCAATCTTTACAGAACTGTCTCCCATTTCCTGCTGCCAGCTCATCGTTAGCATCCTTGGCTGGGACCTTGGTGCACTAGGAACAAGCTTTCCAGGCACAGCGTGTTCCCCGAGGAATGTCGGCCAAGACCAAAGTCTGAAGTCTTCCATCTGCCCCAAAGCAATCACTCACAAGGCATCTTTCACCTTATTCTCCCAGTCCAGTCTCCCAAATCGGATGTGGAAACCTTCCAGTGCAAAGAAAAACAATCCTGCTTTCTACTTGAGGCCTCCCATCTCCTGCAGTCCTGTCTTTTGTGGATAGAGGCTCTCCACTCAATGATGATCATTCTCATATCTGTTCATACTTCTCACATCACAGCGATTCAAAAGTCCTGACCATCATCATCCAGTCCCTATTCCACACCTCTACCGCCTAATTCCTTATTCCTGTCTATCTCATCTCCCTACCCCAAAGTTTTATCCTAAATTCACGGAGAGGTGCCCTCTGAAATAACTGTTCTACAGTTACAAGCTTTGCTTCATCTTAAAATCATTTCTTTCCCCTTTCTTAAATTTATTAGCTCTTTTTTAAATCTGGCTTTTCACAGATAACTGTCTCCCTGGCCACCCTAACCCTGTCCTTCATTCATTCTCCTCAATTCACTCTGCTTGAAATAGGAGAGTTAAAATACTCCTCCACTGCCACTTCCATGCTCTGAGTTTACTATCAACTTATCACATAAGCTGAAGTGGGCCCTCACTGATGCTAGGCAATTCTTGTATATCTCTTATTAATTAATTATCCATTCCTCTCCAAATCTTGCATAACTCCCACTCTACCCACTTTCTACTGAGAACCTTCCCTCATATTTCACAGAAAAAAAAATGAGGTCATTTACCATATGTCTTTTTCTCACTTTTTCCTCATTTTAAATTTGTGTCTATTGTTACCTTCTCTTCCTTTATCCATGTTAAATGTATTAAAGTGGATTTTCTCCTTATCTAACCCACCATACTTCTTCAAGTGATCCCACTCCTTCCCATATCACTCAGTAGGGTCCCTCTTCTGTTATCCCTACTCTTGCACTTTTTTTCAAGTTCTATAGCATTACTCATACTGCCTACAAATATGCCGCTGTCTGCCCTATCCTCAAATATCCTCACTCAATCTTTCCACCCTGCTAAGTATTGTCCTGTATCTATTTTGAGCTTTGCAACTAAATTTCTTGAAAATACTATCTTAAAAGGTGCTTCCACTTTCTCTCCTCTCATTCCCTTGCAATCTGGCTTTTGAATTATCATTCCACTGAAATTCCTCTCCCGAAAATCACTAATGATGTCTTAATTGACAAATCTATTGACTTGCTCTCAATCCTCCTTCTCCTTGACTTCTCTACAGCTTTTGCTGAGCACTCTCCCCTCCTTAATACTCTCTTCTTTCCAGGTGTTCAGGACTCAATTCTGTCTAAATGTCTTCCTACCTAAGTGCTTCCTCTGTTTTTCTTTTCCTGCTTCTCTTCCATAGGTGTCCTTCAAATCTATATCCTGGGCCCTCTTCTCTTCTTCCTCTATACTACTTCACTTGGTGATTTCATCTGCCCCCATGGTTTTAATTACCATCTTCTTGATAATGATTCTCAAAATCCCAATGTCTTTGCCCCAATCTTTTTGTTGACTTCCAAACTCATATCTCCAATTACCTTTCAGGTAACTCAGACTGAATGTTCAGTAGACACAGCCAATAAAGAACTCATTACCTTTTTTCCTAAACTCTCCCTACTACTATAGATGTCACCATCATCTTCCCAGTCCCTTAGAGTTACAGCTTAGAAATTGTCATTAATTACTATTGCTTATCCCCCATTTCTAAGATGTTTTACCACTACCAGATTCTCCTTCAACTATAAAGAATTAGTAACCTCTTTTTCCTTTAGAAAAAGTGTCATACTCCTAGTATCAGACTATAGTAATATATGCAAGAAATCATTCATTATCACCAAGTGAAATTTATACCAGGGATGCAAGGTAGTTCATAATCAGGAATGCAATCAACATAATTAATCAAATTAAAAACAAACACTCAAAATCATATGAACTTCTGAATAAATGCAGAAAAAGCTTTTTCCTAAATTATAACAATCTTTTATGCTAAAAACACTACTAAGTACAAGTACAGAAGGTCATTAGTTTTTAACATTATAAAAAGAATCTAATCAAAAACCAAAAGGAATACCATATGAAATGAGAATATTTTACAATCTTTTTCAATAAATTCTCAGAAAGAAGCAAAGATGTTCTTATTCCAACATTTGTTGGTTATGCTTCTGGAAATGCTAGCAATAGCCAGAACTCATGAGAAAGGAATTAAAGAATGATAAGAGGAAACAAAACTGTTCCTGTCTTCTTATGATATGATTGTTTACTTGGAAAATCCCAGGGAATCCATGAAGATGCTCACTGATACAGTGAGGAGCTTCAGCAAAATTGAAGGCCACCAAATGAATACATAAAAATCAATAACATTTTTCTATAATAATATCAAAACACCTGAAGTAATTATGGAAAATGAAATCTCATACCAAACAAAGTAGGCAATAGTGTTATGTAGATTCAATTACAATGTTATGGTCAGAAAGAACAGGATTTGGCATTGCAAAGCAGGGAGAGAGGTAGAATGACAATCAATTATGATCAAAGAAGAGATTTTAAAGTTCACAGACATGAAAATGGGGGATTTGTGGTTGATGATAGAATCAGGGTATGACCATAACATGTGATTTAATATAAACAGAGTATACTTGAGTTGAGTAGAAAAGTAGATCATATAAAATGAATATATATCTGATATTTAAAGCACTGTATAAATATATGCCCCTAGGATAGTTAGTTTTGAAATGGGATTAGCCCTAGAAAAGTCAGAGAAGATCAATTTCCTTTTTAGCCTTTCCCATCAAATCTTAGGGCAGCTAGATAGTGCAGTGATAGACTACTGTGGAGCTTTGGAAAGAGAAATCACACCTCAGAAAAAAGGAGGTCATGAAGAGTTGGGCACATCTAAAACGACTAAACAACAACAAATAAATTAAATATTAATTAATTGCCTTCAGCCCCCAAATAGCTTGTTTCTAGTTACATGCATCACCCATTCTGACAGTCCTCCACTATGTCCTTATGTAATTTAACAGACTGCTAATCCCTTTTCATAAAATTCTAAAAAGCTACAGAACTGGAAAACAACCTAGAAACTATCAGCTCCAACTCTTTTATTTCATAATTAGAAAAAAAAAGATCCAAAAAGAAAAAAGATTAACCCACAATCACTGTGAGTTAGTAACATGACCTCTCTCTTCTTTTCAATATCTCTCTTTACTTTTGTTCCTTATTCTCACCCTCTAACAAAAAAAAGGGCCTTACACATAGGAGAGGATAAGTAATCTCTATGGAGTAATTGGGTGTGGAATCAAGGTCTAACCTGCTAAAAGTAAAAGGCCTATGGACCAATAAGACAACAGTTCTGCTACTGCTGCCTATTTACACTATCTCTGCCTTACGACCCTTGAATACTAGTTTCTTGCTGCTTCACATTTGGGGCTACTCCCAACTCACCTGAAGTCTTCTCATAAAATATTCTAACAATAAAATGTAATCATCTGTTAGGGCACACACAACTCAGAGCCTCTGGGCATTACTTGAGGAACACTGAACTCAACTTGCTCTGGGGTCCATTTAATTTAAAGTTATGTCCTCTGTTCCACTAAGACACCTGTGCCCAACGCCTTATTAGGCACAGATGCTAGAGAGATTACAGCTGTCTTGATCACACTGATTAGTTGACATAAGTATTCATTAGCTGACTTTTTTTTTCAGCAATGCAAGACCTTGGATATATGGGGGCTTGCTAGTGCCAAAGTGAAGGTAAATGAGAAACAGGCATTTTTGCAATGAATGTGCTAGCTCCGTGGAGTCCTTTGGGGTGACATGAAGAGCCTCTGGACAATCTATTAGCCAGAATCCAAGGGCCTCCTGCTTGCTCCTCTGAATTAAATATATTGATCTGAAGGAAGAAAGAGTGACAAGGCTCCAATGTATAAAAACTTTCTCTGTAGAGAGGTAAGCAAGAAAATAGCAGGATTGGGGAGAATATTGCATGCTATCTGTGAAGAAGAGGGTTTCACAAGATCTTGGTGCCATCATCTTATAATACCACATTATAGTTTGTCAGTATGATTTCTCTAATCATTCTATAAGCAATGGGCCCTAATTACTCATTTTTCCTATTATACTGAGTGTTGCAGAATAAATATTCTGTAATATATGAGATATTTCATTCTGTCACTTACTTCCTTGGCATATATATTTGTCAGTATTGCACCTACTGGGACAAGGATTTTGAATTGGTTCATAATTTTCTTCCCAAAATCAAAATTGATTTCTAGAGCAAATTGTCCAATTCAGAATTGTTTATTTTCATGTTTCTCACTAAATCTCCATTACTATGTTTACCTAGAGTGAGATGGAGAGGACACTAGATGGACAGACAAATAATACTTTAGATTCATAAAGAAATTTCTTCAAAACAAACCTGGTAGGTAGTAAACATATCATTGTAATTTTACAGAGGGGAGAAGATCTAGAGAAATTGCCTCACTTATCAAATAAGAAAAGGGCAAAGTTGGAACCAAAGTTCAGGCTTTCTGAATCCATTTCTAGCCAGCAAATGCTTATTTCATGCCAATTAGATGCCAGGCATTGTGCTAAAAGTTGGGGATCCAAAGAAAGGCAAAAGACATTCCTTACTTTTCTATACTTCATAGTTTAACAATAGTGGATGTTGAGGGGAGAAACAATATTGTACAAACAAACTACATGTGCAATAAATTGGAAATAGCCAACAGAGGGAAGATACTAACATTTTTAAAGTATTTTATTTATTTCATAAAATGAATTTCAAATACATGTGAAAAAATTTTAATATACATTTTTGAAAATTTTAAATTCCAAATTCTTCCCTTACCATTCCTCCCCTACCCATTAAAAAGGGAAGCCAGATGATATCAATTATACTTGTGAAGTTATATAAAACATGTTTCCATATTAGACATGTTGCAAAAGACATGTAAAAATACTTCAATCTGCATTCAAAGTTCACTCTCTAGAGGTTAATACCACTTTTAATAAGTGTACTTTGGAATTTTGTTAGATCGTTGTAAGATCAGAATAGCTATTTTTTAGCTGATCATCCTTTTAATATTTTTGTCATTATGTACAATATTCTCTTGGTACTGCTTACCTGACTTTACATCACTTTGTATGTCTTGCCAGATTTTTTTGAAACAGTCATACTCATCATTTCTAATAGAATAATAGTATTCCATCACCATTGGAAAATTAACTGGGAAACTACTACAGTATTTTTGCCAAGAAAACCCTAAACAAGATCAAAAACACTCTGATATAATAGAAATAAATTAAAAACAACAATAAAAAATTCTATCAATTATATTCCACATCTTGTTTAGCCAGGCCAGTTGGATGGACATCCCATCAATATTTAAAACTTTGTTGACATAGAAAACTGCTGTATATGTGTGTATATATATATATATATTCTGTATGTATGTGTATATATATATATGTACATAGGATATGTATTTATCATTTATCATTTCCTCTTTGATCCAATTTATTTAAGAGTGAGCTTTAAGTATTGCCCAGACTCCCACCATTTCCCTATCCAGTGTAAAATTTCTTCCTTTTGTTTCTCTTTAATGTGAAATTATTTCCTTCATTTTTTCTTTCCCATACTCCTCTCTCAAGAGATTCCTCTTTCTCATTCATCCATTTTTTACATCACCCCCACATATTTGACTCATTCCCATGCCTTCTATGTATAATTCTTTTAACTGCCCTAACAATAATAAAGTTCTTAGACGTTACATGTATCTTCTTCCCACATAGAAATATAAACAGTTTAATGTTATTCTGTTCGTTATAATTTCTCTTTCATGTTTATCTTTTTGTGCTTCTCTTGTCCTTTTTTTTTTTTTTTTTTTTTTTTTTTTTGGAAAGTCAAATTTTCTATTCATCTCTGGTCTTTTTATCAGGAATATGTGAAAGTTCTCTGTTTCATGAAACAACCATGTTTTCCCTTGAAAGATTATACTCAATTTTGCTTTATTCTAACTTGTTCTAAACCTGGCTACTTTACCTTCTGTAATATAATATTTTGATCCTTCCACTCCTTTAATATGGTAGCTGCTAAATCTTGGATGATCCTGGCTTTGGATCTATGACAGTTGAATGATTTCTTTCCAGTGCCTTGAAATATTTTCTCTTTGATCCAGGAGTTCTGGAATTTGGCTCTAATACTCGTTGGAGCCTTCATTTTAGAGGCTCTTTCAGGTGGGATCAGTGTATTTTTTTTCCTTTGATTTCCATCTTATTCTATGTTGTAGAGACCCAGAACTCTGGAGGAGTGTACTTAAAACAAGAATTCTTATAACAAGGTGTTAACTCCGTGGAATTGATAAGACAATTGTTATCTAGTTTAGCATGGTGATTAATAGTTCTCTAGTTCAGTATGATTGATATTAATCTTACAACAAATAATGGTTCCCTAGTAATATAATGATTGGCTTATACTCAGTATGATGAATGGTTTTAATTGTAATAGAGTATTTAACAGGTCAGAGTCAAACCTAGAGGAGGACAAATGCTCACTTTTAGAGTCATGTTTAATTTCTGTAATTGTGCAGCATTCACTTTTTTTATGATTATTCTTTCCAGTTACATTATTTATGTTGGGTTTTTTTGGGCTCTGTTCATTTCGGTATGTATCATTTTCTATAAAATTTTCCATACTTCTATGAATTCATTATATATGAACCATTTTTGCAGCTAAGTAAAATTTCTTTACTTTCATGTACCACTATAAACATTTTGGTGTATATGGTATGGCTTTCTTATCATTCACTTCCATAGGATATAAGCTAGTACTGGAAGACATTGCAGTCATTTTATTTGCATAATTTAAAATTGCTTTCTAAAATGATTGTTGTAGTTCAGAGTTCCACTAACAATGCACTAGACCACATGATGAGTTCACATGTATATGCTTCCATATCTCTATGTTTATCCCATTCATTGATTTTTGCAGCATGGTGCATTTTCATTATGTTCAAGTACCACAATTTGCTTAGCCATTCAGTTGATAGGAATCTACTTTGTTTTCAAGGCACACAAAGTGCTACAATAAATATTTTGGTATATATTGATATTTTGTTATTATCAATGGCCTAGGAACACAATCTCTACTTCAAAGGGCCTGTACATATCAGTCACCTTGTGTACACAATTTCAAAATATTTTTCAAAATGATTGTAGTAATTCCATTTCAGCAACATTACACTAGTGTGCTCATCTTCCAACAGCTCTTCCAATAATGTCTACTATTTGGTCACTTTTGCCATTTTGCAAGTGGAAACTATGCTGGGGTTGAGGAGCCCTGCTGCCAGGAGCTTAGTGGGTAGGGATAGGAGATTGAATGATTATCTTAAAGATTCTTCTTTATTGTTAGTCCAACCGGTTTTTAATTTCAGGTTCTTAGTAACCTAGACCAAGGAAACTTCTAAAAATATTTTATCTCTTGTGTCTAATTTCTATTTTGGAGAGATTTTGAAATTTTCTGGTGTTTGGAGAAAATGTGTGATTTCCAAGTTCTTAATAAATACTTTTTGAAAATTCATCATGTCTTCAACATATTGTCAGAAGATAGGCAGCCCTTTTCATAGTGGCAAGAAACTAGAAACTGAGTAGATGTCCACCAGTTAGAGAATGGCTGAATAAGTTATGGTAAATGAATTTTATGGAATATTATTGTTTTATAAGAAATGATCAGGAGGATGATTTTAGAAAGGCCTGGGGAGACTTCCATGAAGTGATGCTGAGTGAAATGAGCAGAACCAGGAGATCACTGTACACAACAACATCAATATTATACTATGATCAATTCTGATGAACATGACAACAATGAGATGATTGATACCAGTTCCAATAATCTTGTGATGAAGAGAGCCATCTACACCCAGAGAGAGCACTGTAGGAACTGAATGTGTATTACAACATTCTCACTCTTTTTGTTGTTGTTCACTTGCATTTTGTTTTCTTATTCATTTACTTTCTTTTTTTTTTTTTTTTGATCTGATTTATCTTGTGCAGAAAATTGTATAAATATGTTTGTACATATTTTAATATGTTTAACATATATTGAATTGCTTACCATCTAGGGGGAAGGAAGAGAGAATCTGAAACACAAGGCTATGCAAGGGTCAATGTTGTCAAATTATCCATGCATATGTTTTGAAAATAAAAAGCTTTATAAAAAATAAAAATAAATAAGATGGGTAGCATGCTTCGTCATCAGTTCTTTGGAATTATTGTTGTTAACTGAATTGACCAGAGTTCTTAGGCCTTTTAGTGTTGTTGTTCTTTACAATGTTACTTCATAGGAAGTAGTGTTGACATGTAGTAGAAGAATAAAAAACAAGTATTGCTTTTAAAGGGAATTAAATAAAAGGACTCGTGTGTGTGTGTGTGTGTGTGTGTGTGTGTGTGTATAAACAAAAAAAGAAAAGGGAAATATATTATATTAGGGGAGAAAGGAAGAAAGGCAGCAAAAATTACAATTTCATATATTCTAGGTTTAGGAGAAAAGTGTATCAAAACAGAGGATTGTATATGCCAACTTCATCCCTGATTTTTATTTTTTCTTTAAATTCTGCTTCATAATCCATTTACTAGCAGGAAAGTTTGTTTTATTTGTAACTATTTTCTTATCTATTCTGCCCTATATCTTTGATTCTTTCTAAAGCCCTCCTTTCTTCTTGAGTTTAAT
Source organism: Antechinus flavipes (assembly GCF_016432865.1). NCBI lineage: Eukaryota > Metazoa > Chordata > Mammalia > Dasyuromorphia > Dasyuridae > Antechinus > Antechinus flavipes. Next base: position 647,520,067 of record NC_067398.1, read on the forward strand.
ACTTCCTATTCTGAAATCTGTGTCTGTGTGTTTCTGTAATTGTGTTCCTTTTTTTTTTTTTTTTTAACTCCAGGTCAGATGAAAGAGATTTATGAGATTCCTATGTTCCCTTATACCATCTTTCCTGATTATATACTTTTCATCTGATGAATTTCTATTATATGATTATGATTTTCCTTTTTCATTCCCTTCCATCTCATCAACCACTATTATCAAACATTTAGTGGCTTTAGAAATAAGCTTCTGCTATAGCCATGATAATGTTTTTTTTTTTTTTTTAACAAATTAAGCCTAAAATAATAAATTAACTAAAAAGAAGCCCTTTGAAAAAGAGTAACAAAGATAATAAATCCTTAGCTAATCTGATTTAAAAAGAGTAGGAAATCAAAATCATAAAATAGGAATTAAAAGGTAAAATCAAAGGAACTCATACCTGGGCTGGAAAAATGATTCATTATGACTTTTGTTTTGCTTTCCTAATCAAAATTCAAACTAGTATATATTCTAGATCATTATAGAGAAGGGAGAGTGGCAAGCTAGACTCAAATGCTTCCCCTTGCTCTGCAGTCTTGACTTCTTCCATTCAAAAATAGAATTTTTAAGTGACAAAAAGATAAAAAGAAATAGAGGGGAAAATGAGTACAACCGAACAATCCATTTGAAAAAGTCTGAAAACATATATGTGTAATGCCTGTGGTCTTCCCATTTCCAATATGTGCTAATTGTGTGACTTCTTTTGATTTATGGTTGATTATGATAATATTGCTACATTCACTTTTGATGTGTGTGGAGGAAGAGAATTGTTCTTTCCATTTACATTGTTTTACTCATCATGGATATGGCTTTGATTGCTTTTCTCTACCTCAGTTCATGTAGATCTCTTCAATCTTCTTTATATTTCTCACATTTATTGTTATTTATCCCACAGTACCTTCCATTCCTTAATCAATGGGCATCTAATTTGTTTCCAATGTGTTACTATCACAAAAAGTATTGTGGAAGGCTGAAACTCTGAAAAGTGTACTTGAATCAGATAGCAGAGCACTTAAAGCTAATGAACTATTTGATGTGTTATAATGGTTCTATATACATATATTTAGATCAGAGGGTGATGTGATGGCTCTCCTCACCATTGGTGTTTGCTGAATGTGTGATGGTGAGGTAATTGTAGGCAAGGATTGGAGGGCTGAGGGAGAGAGTCAGAGTTGCTCTGCCGAAGGACGAGGAGGAGAGAGATTTCAGGCTCTGGACTCCAGAGTCCAGGATTTCTCTTTGGTAAGCCGCATAGCAGCTTGCCTGCCTCCTTCACTTCTCCCCCTAAAGACCAAGGACTTTGATGGATCCTGACTCTGACTGATCCTGAGGAACTCCAGAGAGTTAGCCTGGACATTAAAGAATTAACCCTTTATATATATATATATATATATATATATATATATATATATATATATATTATATATATATATATGTTATTATTATTATTATTATTATTATTATTATATTATTATATACTTACCTTATAAGTACTTCCCTAAATATTTTGGTGTATGTCAGAACTTTCTTCTTCCCTATAATTCAATTTCTAGTTCAAAGAGTATGGATCTTTTAGTCACTTTGTTTGCAAAATTTCAAATTGATTTTCAAAATGGTTGTATTAAATCACAGCTACACTGACAATTGATTAGTCTGGAAAGAGGGAGATAGGACTGAGGTGTAGGGGTCAGTTTTGTTGTAAGCCTGTATTGTGTTCTTGGGTTTACTAGTACAATCACACTGCCAGTTTTGTGGGAGAAGAGATACTAAGTGAGATCTGGGTCCATGAGTGTCAGTTCGTAAGTTTAGGATTTTTTAATCTAGCTTTGAATTCTGAATGTCCTCAACCAAGGAGATAGCTTTATCTTCAACAAGTAATTTCTGTTTTGGAGAGGTTCAGGAGGTCATGGGAATCACAGACATTCATCTTATTCCTCGAATGATCAAGAAGTATCAATAGGATCTTTAATGTTAAAACTTTATATCCATTATAATATATAATATATAAATATATAATTATATTAACTGGGCCTATCCATGATGTTGTTCACTTGTTTTTCAGGATTGTCTGACTTCTTGTGATACCATTTTGGGTTTCTTCACAAAAATTAAATATATATATTATATATATGTAGTTTGCCATTTCTTCTCCAGCTCATTTTATAGATGAGGAAACTAAGGTAACAGGAAAAAAGATCTTCTATAAAATCCAGGATCAGAGTAGGAAAAAAACAAGAGTATAGTCCCATATCCTTCATAGTAGAGCCAGAGTGTGCAGGATACTTTGTCCAGAGTCATCTGGAGTGGAAAACTCCCTAAAGAAATTCTTCAAGGCCATTATTAACCTAAAATGAGGCCTTTGAAAGTTCTAGGGAACAATAGGCACCAGCATGAACAAGATTTAGGTCAGTGCTTCTGGGAGCCAGTCCTCAGATCACTATTCTGAGATCTGATAGAGGACCTTGAAAACTTAAAGAGCCTAGAAAAGAAGGGAAAGGAATCTAATATAGATCACTTTGGTGAGAATCAAAGGAATGAGTGACAGAAGCAACATTATGGCAAAAACATTCTAGAGATCTTCTAGGTGTGTGATAGGATGCAAATCTCTAAAGAATTGAAATGAAGATGCTCATAAACATAGAGACAGTATATGGGAATCACAAAGTACAGTTTTCAAAGATAATTAGTAATAACAGGCCTTAAAATTAAAGATTTTATTTTTCACTTAGAAGTTAATAAGCAATCCAAACATTTTTCAGTTTAGGAACATTTGGGGAGAGGGGGAGAAGAAGATAAATCCCTCTGGTGGCTTTTGAATGAATATGTTAGCATGGTGCTATTATTCTGAAGATTCATTTTAAGTTGTTATTTCAGTTACAAATAATAGTGTCCATTCATTGCCTAACTTTGTTAGCAATAAAGAAGATATTTTGCTTGATCCTCCAAGGTATTGCACATGATAAGATATTTGGCTTATAGGAGATCCTATACAACATCCTTTCATTATGTTAAAATAATTATAATCTCTTCCTAAGGGACAGATGAATTAGAACCACATTTAGATAAAGATAAATGTAGTTTTTTTAATTATATGAAGCAGGAGGTAGCTAGCTGACACAGTGTAAGAGTACTAGCCCTGAAGTCAGTAGGACCTGATTTCAAATTCTGCCTCAGGTGCTTAACATGTACTAACTGTATGGTGCTGAGCAAGTTATTTACCCCAATTTCCTTGCCAAAAGCAAAAAAGGAAAGAAAGAAATTAAATGGAGCACACAATTTTCAGGAGCAAATAGGCATGCACACCATTGCTCTCAATATACATGACAACATAAGAAGAGCTCATTTTACAAGTCAAACCTTCATGCATTTGTTTTAGGATTAAAAGCAATGTTCACATGAGATATAAAGGAGTAGGGAAATAAAAGTCAGAGACATGTAAGACTTAAGTTATCTGAAATTTCAGGAGTGGGTTCCTAATTTTATGTTCTATAGTTCACTACCTCAACTAGTTACAAATTGTATTAAGATCTGTTTTGTAAAGATTATAGGAAGAATACCCAAGACCCTCTGCAAGTGATTTTGAAGCATCCCTTCTATGAAGACCCATGTTCAAAACTGTTATCAACTGAGACCTACTCCAGAATAAAAGACCAGGTATCACATAAACAACTAAGACATCTGAAATTCAACTTGAAATTAAATGGTCATTGGGAGTGACTTATTAGGGGTCAAAGGTATTTGACCATCATATTAACTGGAATATGTGTAAATTCTTCCTTTTCCATGTGCTGCTTTCTCTGAAAAGCTAGCTTACTGAAAGGGACTGGCCCCAATGAACTAATACAACATGTTAATGGAGAAGGCATGAGAGACTTATCACCTTTTTCTGAGCCATTTACAATAATTAATCAGCACCAATAATACTCGACCCTCTCATGGGTCAAATGTTGCATTTAGCAATTCTTCCTTTCTATTGCCCCATTGCTAATTTAATTCTAGTGAATGATCATCTTTCTTAATTATATCAGTTTGGTTAAGAAATCCTGATTCATTGAATATATGTCTCCAAAGAATCAAAGTAGGGAATGCAAAATTGAAAATTGATACCCTATTTTATTTTGTATTATTTTCAAAGACTTTACAGGGGATGTAAGGCAGTCTAGTACTAAAATGTTTTCCTGCCATGAGACTTTTCAGAGGATGTTAAAAAGTAAGGAGGTATTAAGGAGGTATTACTTCAAAAGTCTTCTGCTCCCCTCTAGACATACACATTATTTCCATTTCAATCTAGATGAGAAGAAATTACAATTTACCAGGCCTCCACTCCTAGCTGTTTACTCTGTATTACTTCTTCCATTCACATTTCAATTTTATGAAATAATTGTTTCTTTTCACCTTTTCCTACCCAATTTTGGTTTTTAGAGTCACTTCATAATACATAATTCAGCCCCAATCTTACTTCCAAACTATCTTAGTAATAATGACAGTTTTGAGAATACTGATATTTTCATATAAGTAAACAATTTGATTTTAATGAGTCCCTTATAACTAGTCTTTACTGTTTTCCTTCTATATCTTCTGGATCTTCTATATCAAATTATCCATTGAGTTCTGGTCTTTTTGTCACAAATACATGAAAATATTTCATTTCATCAAATATCCTTTTTTCATTCAGAATTATACTTAAATTTGTTGAGTAAATTAATTTTTGTCACAACCTCAGTTCTTTTGCTCTTTGAAATATAATGTTCCAAGATTAGAAGGGAAGCAACAAACTGGGAAAACATCTTCACAGTTAAAGGTTCTGATAAAGGCCTCATTTCCAAAATATATAGAGAATTGACTCTAATTTATAAGAAATCAAGCCATTCTCCAATTGATAAATGGTCAAAGGATATGAACAATTTTCAGAGGATGAAATTGAAACCATTACCACTCACATGAAAGAGTGTTCCAAATCATTATTGATCAGAGAAATGCAAATTAAGACAACTCTGAGATACCACTACACACCTGTCAGATTGGCTAAGATGACAGGAAAAAATAATGATGAATGTTGGAGGGGATGCGGGAAAACTGGGACACTAATGCATTGTTGGTGGAGTTGTGAACGAATCCAACCATTCTGGAGAGCAATCTGGAATTATGCCCAAAAAGTTATCAAATTGTGCATACCCTTTGATCCAGCAGTGTTTCTACTGGGCTTATACCCCAAAGAAATACTAAAGAAGGGAAAGGGACCTGTATGTGCCAAAATGTTGGTAGCAGCCCTGTTTGTAGTGGCTAGAACTGGAAAATGAATGGATGCCCATCAATTGGATAATGGTTGGGTAAATTGTGGTATATGAATGTTACAGAATATTATTGTTCTGTAAGAAATGACCATCAGGATGAATACAGAGAGGCTTGGAGAGACTTACATGAACTGATGCTAAGTGAAATGAGCAGAACCAGGAGATCATTATACATTTCGACAACAATATTGTATGAGGATGTATTCTGATGGAAGTGGATCTCTTTGACAAAGAGACCTAACTGAGTTTCAATTGATAAATGATGGACAGAAGCAGCTACACCCAAAGAAAGAACACTGGGAAACGAATGTGAACTATCTGCATTTTTGTTTTTCTTCCCGGGTTATTTTTACCTTCTGAATCCAATTCTCCCTGTGCAACAAGAGAACTATTCAGTTCGCAAACATATATTATATCTAGGATATACTGCAACATATCTAACATATATAAAACTGCTTGCCATCTAGGGGAGGGGGTGGAGGGAGGAAGGGGAAAAATCAGAACAGAAATGAGTGCAAGGGATCATGTTGTAAAAAAATTACCCTGGCATGGATTCTGTCAATATAAAGTAATTATTAAATAAAATAAAATAAAATATTAAAAAAATAAATTAAAAAAAAGAAAGAAATATAATGTTCCAAGAGTTACCCACAGAGTTTTAGTGAAGAAGCTGCTGGGTTTTGTAAAATCCTGACTATATTTCTGGAGAATTTAAATTATTGTTTTTTTAATGTTACTTGCAGGATTTTCTCCTTAACCTAGGAGTTTTGAAACTTGACTATGATAATCCTATAAGTTTTCCTCCTTAGATGTTTTTCAAGTGATGAACAATAGATTTTTCCAAATTTCATTTTATCTTCTTGTTCTAAACCCTCAGTGCATTTTTCCTTAATAATTTCTTGTAATATTACATCTAGATTTTTAAAATAATTCTCACATAATCCAACAATTTTTATACATTGTTTTCTTAATCTATTTTCCAGAGTAGTTATTTTCCATTGGGATTTTTCAGATTTCTTTTCTATTTTTTCTAGTTTTATTATTTCACTTACATCATTCAATTCATCTTGTTTAATTCTAGTTTTCAAAGAATTATTTTCTATCATAAGATTTTAGATGTCTTTTTGGTTAACTTGGTTCTCATATTTTTCATGGATCGCTTTAATTCCTTTTTAAAATTTTTGCTCATTTTTCCTCAAACTCTTTCATTTGACTTTTGAATTCTTTTTTTTTCTTTTTCAACTTAGGATCATTTGACATTAATCTTTGGGGTTAGAAGTAGCTAGGTTTTTTTAACCTGTTTTCCTCTAAACATGAACGCAGATCTTCTTTTAGACGATAGAGCTATCTATGGTCAGTTCTTTTACCTACTCATTTTTAATGTTTATTTTGTTTCATTTTATTTTTAGTAGCTTATTATTTTAAATAGGGTTTAATTTCTAATTATAAGTAATGCTGTCTTAAGGTTCAATCTCAGACATTTCTATCCTCTCCTAAGCCCATAGTTAGTACCCCCAGTCATACTGGCTTGAAAATATTCTTGTTGCCTGTGGTACTGCATTCATTGCATATGTGCTCACTGTTCCTTGCCCACAGCCACAGCCTGGGATCATGTCTGGTGAATACCACAAGGCATGGCATCTGGAAACATCAGGGGTCCTTCAATCTTTCCCCAGTCAGCTGTCTACTGAATGTGTATGAGGTAAAAGTTCATGAGGTAAAATTTCTCCAAGTCTAACCTGCTTCCATGAAACTGCCCCATTTAACTGACAGGGGAGGAAGTGGGGAGGAAGGGGGAAGAAAGGAAGGGAAAGGGAGGAGAGAAAGGGGCAAATCAGAGAGGAAGGGGGAAGGAAGAACAGACATAAACAACAACAATCAGAATTTAAATATGTCTGACTGGTCACTGTATAAATCCTATCTTTTTTTAAGCTGTTCTATCAGTGCATCCTACCCTATTGAGATATCTTGGATCTTTGCAATACCCATTAATTGATTTCAGGTCCGAATGTGTGGGGAGGGCAAGGGAATGGAATATGTATGTGTGAATAGGTGTATACATACTATCTCTATTAAAAAATATCTGTAGTTATTTTATTTGTATTGCCCCCCAAATTTGAAATATGTCTATAAAAGAATAACAATAAATTATGATATTAAACAATAGCTTGCACTAAATATTTATTTGAAATACATAAAAACAGAGAAAGACATGAAAGATTTTTACATAAAGATGAATGAGAATGAAGACTGGCTATAATTGTCTTCAATTTGATATTAAAATAGTAATTAAACATTTGTTTCTGGTTGTAAATTCCTATTGTTCTGCTTTGTAAAATGCTATGGGTTTTAGATGAGATCACTTTCTTATTTTGCATATTGAATTATCCTTCCTGGTTAAAATGTATTTAAAAGTTTCCTTTAAAAATGAGAAATTGAATCATCATCATTATCATTGTGAAACTCTGAAATTCTTCTCATCTATGGTAGTCAACCCATTACCGTAGATTGAAATAGTCACCCCATCAAAGCTAAGATTTGTAGTAAACTCAATGGCAGAGTCTCCTCTTGTGATTTGTATCTGCTGATTATCTCTCAGGACAGAGAGAAATTTGTCAGTCTCAAGATAATTCTCCAGTAACCAAGGAAGAGGTCCATGCCGGGACAGTTCTTGCAACAATCCAAGAAGACTGAAATAGCTATTAGCTTCAGATTGGGCAGTTTGCGCTTGCATGCCTCCAGGAAAAGGAACATACTTTTGCCAGATAGTGGATTGTCACTCAGACCAAGATGGGAGAGCCTGGTTCAGGAATACAGATAGGGCAAAGTTTCATAAAAGTCAACGTCCTTGATCCCACACATTGTTACATTTAGCCACTTCACTGATTTTGAGATTGACTTTAGAAGCTCCAGGAAAGAGTCTAGTTCTTTTGTTAAGTTGTTGCCTGTAAGATCCAACTTTATGAGATGGGAGCTATGATGACTTTGGGCCAGATAGGTTAAGTCTTTATTTATTAAAGAACAGGAAGAAAGTTGAAGGCTCTCCAGGGAGCATTGCAGATCTCTGAAAATAAAATAAAAAATAAAGACATGTTGTTTACACACCAAAACTCAGACATTATCTTTAATCTCCACTCCTATCTCATGCTCATGAAATACCAGACAAATATGTTGGACATATTTGCCCTATAGGTAGGTAATTTACGTTTTAATCAAGGGAAGGGTACAGAATAGGAAGAAAATGAGCTAATATTAATGATTTTAAAAAAGGTTCAAAAAGTTATTCTATGATCAAGACGGTGATCTTTCATTTATGGTAACCAAAGAAGGTTTAGATGTAAGAAAACTGACTCTAAGAAAGTTTTTTGAAAATATTAAGAAGAAATGGAAGCATTCAGCTGGAAGTTTGGGAAGACCTGAGAGAAATTAGCCTGGGGAGCTATATGGGACCTGTCATTCTAGAAATACCAGAATCAGAAGGAAAATAAATCAATCCAGTATTTGCATCTCACCTGGAAATAAATAAAAGATTCTAATACAAGTTATTGAAATCCAGTTAATCTGATGTTGAAAAAAGCTAATGTCCCAGGACTTTGATCTATAAAATATTGTCAACTAAGACTATGGTGGCAGTTCATATAAATTTATCAAAATGTCAGGGTAATAGCTGTAGGCAACTGAAGGAAGAGTCTTCCAGAAAAATCAAATTGAGCCATGTGCTCAGAAATCTATCAAGATGGAACAAAGAGGTTCCATGTAAATGAAACCCACACTGATGTATCTAAGTGCCAGAAAAATGTGAAGTTTAATGAACAAATGGGCATGGATAAAGTCAGAACTGGATATTCTAGGTACTCTTAAAGTATTGTAAAAGGCTGAACTAATGTGCCCTTGAGGGCAGATATTCTGGGTACAAAAGAAAAAGTCTCAACAATATGGAGGATAGCTGAGGAACATGACATCACTTGAATCTTAATTTCACCTGAATTAAGTCAAAGGTATGAACACATATAAAAACGAGTTAGGGGGAGGGGGAGATAAACTACATGAGGAAATAGGAACTCTATTACAGACTAGTTATAATCAAATTGGAGATTGGTTTGTCACAAAAGGATAAAAAGAGAAGAAAAAGAATAAAGACCCAATCTTAAAAATCTGAATAAGTGAAAGAAAGAGAAGAGGAGTAAAAGGAGATTACCTGTAAGTGATACTTCACATCTAGCAGATTGGCAAAGATGACCAAACAGATGAATGATGATTGTTTGAAAAAGAAAAAAATAACCATGTACTCTTACTGGAGCTATGGGAATTGTCTCCTAGATTCACTTACCTAAGCAGTTAGGTAACCTGATCTGAAAGACAAATACAATTTAAAGCAATCTCCTGGAGGTGACTTAATTGGCTCAACTCTGTAGCAAGAACTTCAATATTGGTTTTTAGCATAGAGTGTGTTCTCCTTTGCATATCTTCATTAAAATGAGGTAATTTCAGGCTTTCCAAGTTTTGAAAGATTGTAATCTATGTCATAAGGCACTTGATATCCATGAAGGTTAAAACACTTAGCCTTAGGTCCACTCTGTGGAGTACCAGAGGATCCAAAAGAGCCAGGATTTCTAGAACATTATAAACAAATCTGAGAACAGTATAGAAATCTCGACAGGTCAGGTGCAGAGGGCTATAGGTGTTAGCCCGGAGAGCTTCCTTCAGAAACTGCTTAGAGGAATAGAAGATTTGGAGATCTACTAGAAGTTCCACACGAGCTTCTTTTGGGAAAATTGTGGCTGAGCATCCTTCTGCCATCTGGTCTCTTGACTGGTTTTCTGGGTCATGAGTCTTCTGATCTAAGTGGTTATACATTTTGGCTTTGGTAATTGAGCTGCTCCACAGCTTTATAAGTGTATAATTCCAAAAATATCTCTACCAAGTAATCCTGTCATGTCTAGCTGCTGTAACTTCCTGTATCAAGGACAACAAATAAATAAATAAATATTATCACCTGGCCCATGAAGCCTTGTTGAGTTCTGCTCTCCTCATGATAGGAAGGACAATTAATTACATGCAAAAAACCTTCCTCCTTTTGAGTTCCATTTATTAAGAAGTTACAAAGCAGAAGAACCAGCTGGGCTGCAGATAGAAATGTCATAGTGGTTGATTGAGAAAAAGCCTTTTTATATAATCCCATAAATCATTTGCTCCATGACCTCCTTTGGACAGAACAGATTTTTCCCAACCATAGACTTCTCCACTTCCACAATGGAGATAGATGGCCCAGAATCTGACATCAATCAAAAAACAATCACAGCGATGAAAGGCTCTATTTGATCCTCCTGGAGAGGCATTTGTGACATCATCCAAGAGCAGGATTCAAAGTCAAGAAGACCTGGATAGAAGTCCTTTCTCTCACATGTACTGAATGGGAATTATGAAATCTTCCTGTGTTCTACCTAACTCCCTAAGATTGTTGGTGGCAGAGAAATCGCCAGCAAGCATGGGGGTAATTCATCCAGTAACTCTCTAAATCAGGTGTATTATAAATGAGGCCCCAGGACAAGTCATTCATGCCTTTCTATATGTAAACTTTTCAATCTCACCCCCACTCCAACACACACACACACACACACACACACACACACACAGCCCTGATCTTGCTTAATTTCATGTCTGCTTCCAGACATTCAAGAACCCTGCCTTTGCTGCCTTGGGATATCATCAGGACTACAATTCCCACTCTTTTCTCTTTTTTTTTTTTTTGGACATCCTATGGCTTAAGTAGACTTCTAAAAGTGTCCCAGTGCAGAGTCGCACTGCTTGACATGAAATTAGGAAATTAATGACTGACCTTGAAACTTCTAACTACTTCTCTTTTTCAGTGAACCTCTAACTACTAATACTCTCTGAATTCATTCTCCCCATGGTTTGCCTATATCCACAGCTTCTTACTTAATGATATCAAATCCCTATTGTCAAACAACAACCTTCTCCCTAAACCTAGATATCTTATCCCCTCTTTTTCAAGCACCACACCCACAACTATCTTCACAAATATACCACTTCTTATATATACGCATACTTCTTCATTGGATCATCTAAATTTACAGAACTTCTTAAATTTTTTCTGCTCATGACATCTTTTCACACAAGAAATTTTTACATGATTCCAAGTATATAGGTATAAAAAATAGGTATACAAATCAAACATTTACTGATAATCATAATTTTGCAACCCACAGATTCAGTTACATGATACCATATAAAGATGAAATCTATAGTTTAAGAACCTATGTTCTAGAACACCTTTTCCATAAGTAACACACTGTCTTTCCTTTTACAAGATTTCCTCCTTCAAATTTCTGCCATTCATGGATATGTGGCTCCCTCCAAATTTTCTGCATTCTTAGTCATTGTATTCTCTGCTATTTCCTCTTTCTCTTATAACTCTTGACTCGGTAGTCTTAGTGGGAGAAATCATGAGACTCCTTGATTTCCACTGATATTTTTCCTTCTTTTATACCTTTAAAAACTACTCCTTCTTTGAGATTCATTCTATTCAAATTGATAATTCAGGCTGGATCTTGGATGTATCTCCTGATCATTTTCCTTTTCACTCCAAAAAGAAACTTCATACTAGGGGACATGGTGATGTTCTCAGACTATTAGACCCCCATTACTTACTCTGTCATTCTGCCTCAGCTATACTTAAAGAGAATCAATACCCATAAGTTTGGTAATTGCTTCAAATCAGGGTTTTATTTATGTTTGTCTTGATTATCTAATCTTTAGATAATGATCAAGAAAATACAAACTGAACTTAAAAGCCTATCATATGTACTGGGGGTAGGAGAATTTTCTCCTGGAGAGCTAGTTGTTAAACATTGACTAAAACACTTGGTTCTTTTGATCTGGAGTTAGTATTTATATATATCCTTTGTCTTTACCCTGAAGGAAAAAAAATTACCTTGCATGTACCTGAAGATATATATTGCCTCTCTTGCAAATTTGTAGCTGTCCAAAGATTATTTCTCTTTGGTTTTGTGGAGTTTTTTTTATCCCCAGTACCTAATGAAGTACCTGATAGAATTAGGGACAAGGAAGGGGATATAATATATGAAATTCAATATGTATTCAATATGAGAAACACTCTCTACCAATGCATCTCACCATCTTCTCTGCAAATTCTAGTGACAGAATTGCCTAGAATACTGAGAGCTTCAATGACTTGCCCAATCAAGTATCAGAAGTGGGCCTTGAACCCAGTTCTTCCTGGCCCTGAGACCAATCTGTATCTGCTATGTCAGTCTTAAGTCCTTATCACCAATTGGCTAGAAGCCACCTCTAAATGGTTTTCCTGTGGTCCTTCAGCTACATAATCTCAGTGTCATTCTTGCCTTTTCTCTTTGCTCTTATGCTCCATAGCCAGTTTTCCAGTTTTCTTTATTCTTTCAGTACATCATTTTTAGCTCTTTATCTCTTGTTACATTAGTCCCTTGGCTAGGTTAAGTTAATAGAACTATTTGACTAGCTTCTGTGTTTCTCTCCCTACTTCCAGAGTTAGCCCATTTCTATCTAGTTCCATATTGTCTCCAAATCTAAATTCCTAGAAGATAAGTCTGATATTGTTTCCCTATTCAATCTTCAGGTGCTCCCATTTCTTTTAGATTGAGATAAAAAATGCTCAGTCTATTAGGTCTTCTACAATCCAACTTCCTTTTCTCTTTCTAGTCCTTTTTTTATATTTATCTCATAGACATATACTGTATACTCTATCAGTTAAAACTTGGCCCATTCACAACTGTTTCCCCCTTCTCCCTTTTTGAACTGAGCCTTTTTAGGGTTGGTCCCCATATTGAAAATACACTCCCTTTTCAACATAACTAGCTTCTTACATAGTTAAAAAAGAAGATTCCATTTCCTATCACTCAAATGATGTGGTAAATTTTTAGCTTTATTTCTCCAAAGCTTAATCAATTGTCTTTGTGTTAAATGTGTCCAACTTAGAAGGAAAAACATTAAAGTTTCCTGTTAATCTCTTGTGATTTAGTGTTCTTAAAATCCACTTAATTTTATCTTAGTGAATTTGGGTGATCAAAGTTCTACTCACTATTTCTTACTTGTGGTCTTTTCCCATTTCCCTGTAGCTGTTAATGTTCTCCCTATCTTGAGATTGCTTTGTATTAAGTAATCTCTATACATTCTTTACCTCATATCCTTGCATAAGATAGGGGCTTAGCAAATGTCAAGTGAAATAAAAACAACAGAGTCTGTTGCCTAGAATGGGGTAAAACCTTCCCAGGTACTCTACAGACAAACTTTTTTATGGGAGCTTCTCTGAAGCATCCGTGATTTCTTTCTTGATAGAGCTGATCACTCCCAACATGATGGCATCAATTCCATTTTTGCTTAATTCATTATATGATAAAGTTTGCTGACATTGTGGACAGTTTTTAGAAGTCTGAGGGTAGCACCAACATGTCTGCAACAGCATCTGAAATTTAAGTTGTAAGAAAGGCCACATCTTCACCAGCTCACACAGTAGATTTGTCTTATTGTCTTTGAAAGCCACATTGAATAGGATATTATGCACGATCTGTGACTGAGATTCCAAGATTTTACATGTGGCCTCCTCATCCTGGACGAGTTGTTGAGCATATAAGAAAGTCAGGGAATAGATATCTTGGGCCATGGGACCTGGGACCCAAACACAGAATTGTCAGTACCTGCTAAGGGGAAAGGTCATAAAAGTAAGAATTAGTCACAGAGGCTTAACAACTCTAGCTTGCTTTCTAAGTTCAACTCATCCCAATCCTTGCAACCACAGCATTTGTTTTTCAAATGTAGTCATCAATATTAAGATGACAAATCATTTTTTGAGAGAGTGCCATATGTAGTTAAGTCCTAAGTTAGTGCTTGATTCTGTCCTTCCCCCTTTATTCTTGCTCTTGATGCTGATCTATAATTGACCTAATCTAGTTATTTCCCCCTCTGGAAGATACATTTCCAGTCTCTTCCATCTCTCCAGCTTCCAGCCTATTTTCTCCAAGTCAGCCAGTACTTTTCTTCTCAGAGGGGAGACACTACTGGTTAAGCCCTTCATAGGCATGCCCTAGTGCTGACCCATATTGTATAGAACCCTCAACTTTCACCATTCTCAACTTCCAACATACTTGATTTTTTCATCTGAGCAATTTATGTTTGCTGATGCTGGATAAACCTACAAAGTCAATCAAAAATATAAGTACTGCCCTCAAGGAGCGCCTACTCTGACAAAGGGAGAGGATGCTCCTTAATAGTTTTAATATGCAAGTACATTCAGTTGTAAAACCAAAGTACTCTACAGAGCAGAGAGTAAAGGATATTAGGAGAGAATAAAGATATTCTGAAGTAGTTAAAGTCTTGTTTGGGCATTGGAGGACAAGTAGGAGTTTGGTGGCAAATGTAAGCTCAGGAAAAAAGGGAATTGTGATGATAGTCTCAGAGGTTCTATGAAGAGCATGATCTAAAAGAGTGGCAAAAGGACGAGTGAAGTAACATACAAAAGCTGAACAAACAAAAGCTATTAAATTAGCTATGAAAAAGAAAAGCCAGTATCTAAGATGACCCCAACATAATAAAAATGGGAACCCATCACCATAAAGAAATAGTGAAGTCTGAATGAGAAAAATAATGATCTGTTTTTAACATAATTGACTTAAGGAATTACTGGGAAATCAAAGGATTCAAGAATGGAAATGTGGCACTGGAATTTAAGAATACAGCTGGTTCTAGAAGTTTCTACGTATAATTCACTTGTTCAGAAAGCAAAACAACATGAGCTTGCCAAAGGAAATAAAAGAGAAAAAACAAGAGAGCCACAGATGGACTTCTGCAACAGTCATTTCAAAAGGTAAACAGTGACTGAGGAATGGGAAGAATTATTAGAGAAAGAAAAGAGTATCATCTTGAACTTAAGAACAGTCAATCAGTAAGCATTTACTAAGCACTTATTCATTGTCAGGTACTGTGCTAAGCACTGAGACTATGAGGAAAGCCAAAAGACATTGCTTGCTATGGAAGGTTCCAATCTATTTGGGAAACAATATTAAGAAACTATGCGGCGCCTGGGTCTGGAATCAGACACTGCTTTAATACTTGGAGCTGTTCGTATAGTATTGCATCTCATTGGGAGGGCCCAGATCGACAGACAGAACGGCCATGCGGACAGCGATAGCGGCAAAACTATGTCTGGGGCTCCTGCTCCTGGCACTGCTGTTACCCGTACCGATTTATTCTCAAAATGCAACCACAGCACCAAATATAACCAACACTTCAATGAGCACTACCATTCTGACAACAACTAAACAGACACCAAACAAGACTACTTCTACTTCTTCTACTACTACTACTACTATTGCTACTACTAGTACTACTGCTGCTACTACAGGAAGGGGAAATTCCCTGCAGTCAACTGCCAGCCTCTTCATCATATCTCTCTGTTCTACATCTCTACTGCTAAGAAACTCAGTCAAGCCAACAGCAATGCTTCCCTAACCCATCTTCCTGAACCATCTGAGATGACTACATCTACTAGTCAGCGTGGCAAAGAAGGAAACAAAATCTACAGTCAATGTCTTGGCCCCACCCACTCTAATTTCACACCTTTAAATTTATTGACATATTGGTTCCAGGGAAAGTCTCAAGCTAATTTCCTATCTGTTGAATACATACTTTGAGAAGGATCTATCTGTATGATTTCATGGGACTAACTGATGTTGGACTTTTTAGTTCAGTGTTTAAACCAGTTGGAACTTCGAAGAGTGAGACTGAAAAGAGATGTCATCCACTTAATTCAAGATTTAAAATTCAATAAATATGAACAACTAGAACTCTCTCTACTTTGGGAACAAAAGGGTAGATTGTTGTCTTGATCCAGAAAAGGGAAAAGGGTAAAGGGTGTGGAAAAGAGACTTGGTTTTCACTTTGGTTCATTAGCCATAAAATGATTAGATGGTATAAACAACTTCCATGTTTCTATTTATATGAATGATGGAAGAGGCATCATCAAGCTTTGGTAGTAAATTCTCCATGTGTTTCAGCAGTACTAATTTAATGCCTATATACTCTAGATAAGTTTTAAAACATTGAACTATCACTATTCTCATAAAAAATAAATTATTTACTCTGGGGCTTTGGATTTGACATAGCAGTTAAATTGCTATATCACAAATGACATGTGCCAGAGCAATGATGGATTGGAACCTTTCCACAATGAAAACAAAATGAGTAAAATTGGCTTTCATAATATTCTGTAGAAAACTAGACATTCCCATTACTTCCTCATCTAACAAAATGTTAGATTTCATTAGTTATCTTGCTTTCCTTAATTCCAAAGACTTTTGAAATACACGACCTCTTGAATAACTTTCAAATGTTTTATTTCTACATATGTCAAATAGCTAACAGTTTTGAAAATGATCTGTTGTGAAGGTTGATTATTTTAAAATCTCTAAGAGGCAAGCGTGTAAAAGCCAAACAACAAGAAAAATTGAGTATTTGGAATGTAAGGACTAGGAGCTTAATTGCATCATTATAAGTTCACAAGATCTTTTATACTATTTCTGTAAATACTTTTTTTAAAAAAGAAATTTTGTGAATCAAAGTAGCTTACAACTGAGACTTGTCATTCAATATTTTTAGATATAGAATATGATATTAAGCCTAAAGTTGGCGTCATTCAGGGAAGCAAATATTTCTCCTTTCCTGCTTTAAAAAAAAAACACACACACACACATAAAACTACTGTAATGTTGAAAACTTCTAAAGAAATCCTTTTTTTTTTTTTTTTTTTGGTTCACATGGTCACACACTGTTGCTTAGATTTGAGGTGTCCAAAATGACTGTATTATCCTAACTTCATAAAAAGCAAAGAAAGTTTGCTGTCCTTAATAGTCAACCCAGAAACCTCCTCATTCAAAAAGTGTCACAAGCTACTGTGTGTGTGAATGAACACTCCTTTATGCTCTATTTTGTATGCTGTACTATGTTTGGGGTTCTTGTATAATGTATTTGTGTCCTTATGCTTTGATTCATAGTAACTACTCTAATGTTATGGAATTGATTTGCATTGAACACAAACTGTAAATAAAAAGAAATAAACCCGAATTGAAAACTTAAAAAAAAAAAAAAAAAAACTATGCATGGACCAATTATATAGAGGGCAAGTTTGAAATAATACAGTGCAAGCATTATAATTAAAAAAGCTAGGATGGGAAATGAATGTAAACTGTTTGCATTTTTGTTTTTTTTTTTCCCCAGGGTTATTTCTACCTTTGTTATGCCACAGTTCTTTTTAACTGTCCTGACTCAGTTTCCCTGCATTAGATTCCCTTGTCTCAGTTTCCTTAACTGTTCTGTCTCAATCCCCTAAGCTGTAAAACTCCCCCTCTGGCCCATTAAGACTGAGGACCATTTGCTCTGGAGTTATAAATTGTTAATGCAAGCAAGATAAACAAGAGAGTAGACCTCCTGACTCTTTTCTGTCCTCAAGAATTTACAATATCCCTCTAAAATATTCCAAGATACCTCACTGACATCTTAATCCCTGTGTATTCAGATCCTGTCTCTGATTTTTAGGATTTATGGCCTCCCCTATCCTGACAGAAGTTTTCCTGCCCTTTCCCTCTTCTTTGTTTCTAAAAGGTATTTAAGGATTTGAGATTCTCCCATTCATTGCTGGATGCTGGAAGCTGGACACTGGATTCTTTGAGATGACAGTCTCCTCCCGCCCTGGGACCAACATGGATCCCTTGGTTCCAGTATATCTCTATCTCTGTCTGACTGGATAATTTGGGACGAGAATCCTGTCCAGTCAATTATGCTCTCCAATTAATAAAATATTAAAAACTCTCTAATCTCTCTCCTGCCTCAGTTTCTCCGGCATTACACCTTCTGAATCCAATTCTTCCTGTGCAACAAGAGAACTGTTCGGTTCTGCACACATATATTGTATCTAGGAAATACTGTGACATATTTAACATATATAGGACTGCTTGCCATCTGGGGGAGGGGGTGGAAGGAGGGAGGGGAAAAATCAGAACAGAAGTGAGTGCAGGGGATAATGTAAAAAATTACCCTGGCATGGGTTCTGTCGATAAAAAGTTATTATTAAAAAAAAAAAAAAAGCAAGGAAAAGGCTTCCTGTAGAAGGTAGGATTTGAGTTGGGACTTGAAGGAAGGCAGGAAACCTAGGACATAAAATTGAGTGGAGAGAATTCCAGATATGAATTACAGTCAGTAAAAATGACTGGAACAGAGAGGTGAAGTACAGTTTTTTAGGAATACCAGAAAGACCATTGTCATATGATTGAAAATAAGCAAATTAGAAGAACGAGGGATAGTCTGTCTCTCAGATCTGTGGAAAAGAAAGTTTTATACAAACAAAATTAATGCAGACAAAATTAGAAGGGAAGCAGAAAATTGGGGGGGAGGGGAATTTTTATATCCAAGGGTTTTGATAAAGGCCTTATTTCTAAAATATATAGAGATTTGACTCTAAGGTACCACTATACACCTCTCAGATGACAGGAAAAGATAATGACAAATGTTGGAGGGGATTTGGGAAAACTGGGACACTGATACATTGTTGAAGCCAGAGAATTGCAGAAAAATCAAGAAATAACAAAGCAAATTGGAAATAAATAGAAGGTGAAACATAAAAGATCTGGAGAACAGATTAGAATAGAATAAAAGTGTAGAACTAGACTATGTGCAAAGTGTGATCCAAAACAGAACCTTCCAAGAAGGAACCAATGAGTCCAGATACAGTGGGCCGGACTTCCGGTTAAGATGGCAGAGAGGAGGCTCACAGCTGCATAAGCTCCGCGCTTTCTCTCACTATCCATTTCATTACAAGCCTCTGAATCAATGCTTGACTGAAAAAAACCCACATATAGTTACCAAGAGAAACCATCCTTGAGATCTGCCAAGAAAGGTCTGTCTTTACTGGAGGGCTGGGGCGGTTGTAGATCGGGCGCAGGCGGCGGGCAGCAGCAGTGAGAGCACGGGAGCAGACTGGAGAGGGGGTGGAGAGTGATCGCAGCCGTCTCTGCGGGGAGAGCTTCGCTACAGGTTTGGATACTTTCCTCCGGCAGCAAGTCAACAGCCCAGCAGAGAAGCTAAAAACACCGGGGCTGAAGAATACAACCCCAAACAGCTGGAGTCTCTCAGGACCTGGCCACCCTCCCCTTCCCCCCCCACAGTGACTCAGCACGCTTTGGGATCTCAGAGCGCAGGCGCAGCACAGTCCTGCTAGTGCCTCACTGCTGCCCCCTGCAGTCTGTAGAGGAAGCTTGATAACATACCCAACCCCTCCCCCAAAGAAAGACTCCAGTTTTTTCTGTTTTTCTTTGGTAGTTTGTCTCTGATTAATAGACAGAATGAGCAAGAAGCTGAAGAGGACTTTAACCCTTGACAGCTTCTATACAGATAGAGAGCAGACTCTAAATCCTGAGGAGACTTAAAACAGGCAGTCCCCAGGTGAATCCCCAAAGGAGGAGAACATCTGTTCCTCAGCACAGATGAACCTCATAGAAGTGATTAAAAAGGCTCTCACAAGGGAGCTAGAAGAAAAATGGGGAAAGCAGAGTGAGGCTTGGCAAAAGGAGAGAGAAGCTTGGGAAAAGGAGAGGGAGGCTTGGCAAAAGAGCCTGGAGAAAGTTAAAGAGAGAGTGGATAAAGAAGTAAAATCCTTGAAAAATAGGATTAGTGAACTGGAAACAGAAAACAGGTCTCTAAAAAACAAAATTGGCGAAATGGAAAAAAATTCCACAGAACAAAAGAACTCAATTGGACAATTAGAAAAAGATTTTTAAAAAGTGAGTGAAGAGAATACTTCACTGAAAATCAGACTTGAACAAGTGGAATTGAATGACTCGAGGAGACAAGAAGAATCAGTCAAGCAAATCCAAAAAAATCAAACAATGGAGAAAAATGTGAAATACCTTCTGTGGAAGACAACAGACCTGGAAAACAGATCCAGGAGAGACAATCTGAGAATCATTGGACTCCCAGAAAAACATGATGAAAAAAAGAGCCTGGACACTATTTTCCAGGAAATTATCAAAGAGAACTGCCCAGAAGTCATAGGAACAGAGGAAAAAATAAACATTGAAAGGATTCATCGATCACCCACTGAAAGGGATCCTAAAATCAAAACACCAAGGAATATAGTGGCCAAATGCCAGAACCCGCAGATGAAGGAAAAAATATTGCAAGCAGCTAGAAAAACTCAATTCAAGTATCAAGGAGCCACAATAAGGATCACCCAGGATCTGGCAGCATCCACATTAAAAGATCGAAGGGCCTGGAATATGATATTCCGAAAGGCTAAGGAACTTGGTATGCAACCAAAAATAACTTACCCAGCGAGAATGAGCATCTTTTTCCAGGGAAGAAGATGGACATTCAACGAAGTAAGCGAATTTCATCTATTTCTGATGAAAAAACCAGAACTTAACAAAAAGTTTGATCTACAAATATAGAACTCAAGAGAAATCTAAAAAGGTAAAGATTAATCTTGGGAACTATATTTTGACTATATAGATGTATAAAGAATACATGTATACCTTGTTCTAGAAATTGATGTGGAAAGGACATTGTACCAGAAAAAGGGTAAAGTGGGGGTAGTACATCTCATGAAGAGGCATAGGAAACCTATTATATCCGAGAGAAAGAATGGAGGGGGATGAATATAGTGGGTATCTTACTGCCTTCAGAATTGGCTTTAAGTGAAAAATCTTAAGACATATTCAATCTATGGTGAAACTTCTCCCATCTCATTGAAAAGTGAGAAGGGAAAAGTGAAAAGGGAAGGAATAAGCTAAGGGGAAGGGAATACGGGAACTGGGAGGGAAAGGGGTAAGATAGGGGGAGGAACTCTAAGGCGGGGGGAGGGATACTAAAAAGGGAGGGCTGTGAGAAGCAAGTGGTGCTCACAAGCTTAATACTGGGAAGGGGGGGAAAGGGGAAAGAAGGGAGAAAAGCATAAACCGGGGTTAACAAGATGGCAAGTAATACAGAATTGGTCATTCTAACCATAAACGTGAACGGGGTAAACTCCCCCATAAAGAGGAAGCGGTTAGCAGAATGGATTAAAAGCCAGAATCCTACAATATGTTGTTTACAGGAAACACACCTGAAGCGGGGAGATACATGCAGGTTAAAGGTAAAAGGTTGGAGCAAAATCTACTATGCTTCAGGTGAAGTCAAAAAACCAGGGGTAGCCATCCTGATCTCAGATCAAGCTAAAGCAAAAATTGATCTAATTAAAAGAGATAAGGAAGGACACTATATCTTGCTAAAGGGTAGCATGGATAATGAAGCACTATCTATATTAAACATATATGCACCAAGTGGGGTAGCATCTAAATTCTTAAAAGAGAAACTAAGAGAGCTGCAAGAAGAAATAGACAGTAAAACGATAATAGTGGGAGATCTTAACCTTGCACTCTCAGAATTAGATAAATCAAACCACAAAATAAATAAGAAAGAAGTCAAAGAGGTAAATAGAATACTAGAAAAGTTAGATATGATAGATCTCTGGAGAAAATGTAATGGAGACAGAAAGGAATACACTTTCTTTTCAGCAGTTCATGGAACCTATACAAAAATTGACCATATATTAGGACATAAAAACCTCAAACTCAAATGTAGTACGGCAGAAATAGTAAATGCATCCTTTTCAGACCACGATGCAATGAAAATTACATTCAACAAAAAACCAGGGGGAAGTAGACCAAAAAATAATTGGAAACTAAATAATCTCATACTAAAGAATGATTGGGTGAAACAGCAAATCATAGACATAATTAATAACTTCACCCAAGAAAACGATAATAATGAGACATCATACCAAAATGTATGGGATGCAGCCAAAGCGGTAATAAGGGGAAATTTCATATCTCTAGAGGCCTATTTGTATAAAATAGAGAAAGAGAAGGTCAATGAATTGGGTTTGCAATTAAAAATGCTAGAAAAGGAACAAATTAAAAACCCCCAGTCAAACACTAAACTTGAAATTCTAAAAATAAAAGGTGAGATCAATAAAATTGAAAGTAAAAAAACTATTGAATTGATTAATAAAACTAAGAGATGGTTCTATGAAAAAACCAACAAAATAGACAAACCCTTAGTAAATCTGATTAAAAAAAGGAAAGAGGAAAATCAAATTGTTAGTCTTAAAAATGAAAAGGGAGAACTCACCACTAACGAAGAGGAAATTAGAGCAATAATTAGGAGTTACTTTGCCCAACTTTATGCCAATAAATTCGACAACTTAAATGAAATAGAAAAATACCTCCAAAAATACAGCTTGCCCAAACTAACAGAGGAAGAAGTAAATATCCTAAACAGTCCCATCTCAGAAAAAGAAATAGAACAAACTATCAATCAACTCCCTAAGAAAAAATCCCCAGGACCAGATGGATTTACATGTGAATTCTACCAAACATTTAAAGAACAATTAACTCCAATGTTATATAAACTATTTGAAAAAATAGGGATTGAAGGAGTCCTACCAAACTCCTTTTATGACACAGACATGGTACTGATACCTAAACCAGGTAGGCTGAAAACAGAGAAAGAAAATTATAGACCAATCTCCCTAATGAATATTGATGCTAAAATCTTAAATAAAATATTAGCAAAAAGATTACAGAAAATTGTCACCAGGATAATACACTATGACCAAGTAGGATTTATACCAGGAATGCAGGGCTGGTTCAATATTAGGAAAACAGATACAGTGGGCCATGGATGCAGTTGCCTGCCAGTCCTTGCAGGAGAAGCGAGAGCTTGCTTTGGGGTTCCTGGTCAGAGAGTTTGGGGTTCCTGGTCAGAGGGAAACACTGAAGGGAAACTTGAGGAACCTTCCTCTCACACTACAGTTAGAGGTGCTTAATCTCTTTTTTAAAAAAATGCATCTGCAAAGATGAATCCCACCATTGAAATATATTACAGGAAGAGGGAAAACGAGTTTATCTTCAGAGAAGGGCATTTAAGTAAAAAAAAGCTTTTACCCCAAAGAGTAATGTGCAATGGCTGCAACCCCAAAGATAATGTGTAGAAGAACTCAAAAAAAAAGAATTTAAAAAATCAAATCAAATTGAGGAAAATGTAACCAAAAAAAATCTCTCCAAGAAAAACCAAAAGCATATGGGGAAAAAAAGGAAACCAACTTGCCAAGGAGGAAAGGAGTCCTGAGATGAAAATAATTCTTTGAAAACTGAAGATTGGTAATGGGAAGCCAGGGAAATGCAGAACAATCAAGAAATAACAAAACAAATTGTAAACATTGGAAACAAATAGAAGAATGTGAAACATAAACGACAGATCTGGAGAACATATTAGAATATTAGTAGAATAGAAAACTGAATAACTTGATTACTGAAAAGTGTGACCAAAAATAGAACCTTGCAAGAAATAATTTGGGAATATTGTCCTGGAATGATAGAATGAGGAGAAAATGTAGAAATAGGAAAAAAATCCCCATTTTCAACCACTTCAACGAAATCCATTGTGGAAAAGACATAGGAATAATAGTGCCAAATTTCAAAAACCCTCAGATGAAAGGGAAAATTTTGGAAGAAAGAAATTCAAATGTGAGTGTGTTAAAAATGGAATTGAACAAGACACGTCAGCAGCTCAGGAAAAGACTGGAAAGATATCCACCTAGGGCTGATTGTGAGGGGAGGCAGGAGATAGGGCAGGAAGGAAGGAGAAAGAACAGGCAGCATGGAGGGAGGGAGGGAGGAAGGGAAGACAGAGGAAAAAGATTGAGATAAAAGGGGAGGGAGGAAAACGAGAGAAGAGTTCAGAAGAGATCTTCCATTGGAAAGATTTCATCTAGTATTTTAAAATTTGTTTTCAATCTTGAAATTCGTATTTTTCCAAATCGTTTTCAACATTCATTGTTGTCAAACTTTGTTGCAATGTTTCTCTTTCACTCCCTTAATCTCATGTTCTCCAGACAGCAAGTGACCAAAATGAAATCATTACAATTCTTTTACCCATTTAACCACATTTCTCAGGTTGTGGAAGAAAAAAATCCAATCCCGAGGCAAAAAACCAGGACAAAGGAAAGAAGCAGGAATCTGTGTGCGTCCCCCCGGCTCAAAGGGGCTAGTTGGAGGCATCTCCAGATGCCCACAGAAAGCATGGATTCAGTCCTAGCAAGGAAAGGTGCCAGCACCCCAAGGGAGCAGCCTGGTGTGGGGCCCCAGGTGGGAAAGAGGGAATGGCTTAACTAGCAAAAGGCTGGGGTTCATTGGATGGACCGAAAAGGAAGCAACCACTGACCAATGACCAGCACGGCTGTCTAGGTTTTTTGGGTCATATGAACTGCCTGAAATTTTGGTCTAGGATCTGACTTTTCTGCCCTACTGACCTTTAAAAACAGGGATCATGTGACTGCCTGAACTTAAGAGCTAGGCTCTGACTTTTCTGTGCTACAATCCTCTGAGAATAGGGATCGTGTGATGTCCTGAAACAAAAACCTAAGGTCCTAGATAGAGCCTCTGAGACCTTGCCCTGGTCCCCCGCAGTCCCTTTTTCACGCCACCTCACATCAGTCCCGATGCATTTCTTCCACTAGGACATCCTTGCTAGCAAGGCCTTCAGGCTGGTCCCTCTCCTCAGTACTAACTGTAAACTGCCACCTACCATTTAGAAAGGGCCAACAGCCTCACACGGGTGGAAGATTTCCAGAACCGCTTTAGCTAAGCAATCTTGGTCCATTCTAGTGCTTGAGTCCTCCAGCAAGCGGGCCAGAGGATAATGCTGCTTCAAGCAATGAGCAGCAATGGGAGACCCTGCTTCCACCAGCTCCCACCCTCAGACTGGGAAGCCCTGTCGTCACAGAGCCTCAACTGCCACCCGGCAGCCAGTGGTATCCACGGAACTCGAGCACTGTCCAGGCCCAAGGCCTTCCGGCCATTCTCCCATTCTTCTCCCCTCAAGCAGTCCAGACCCACATTCGTTTGAGACAAAGGGACAAAGGTCTCATCTTCTGGAGCTGCTTCAGCTGAAAAGGGCTGAAGAGCTGGCGGGGCCTATTGCGGTCCAGAGTGAGGACGGGAGACACAATCGGGGATCCCGGGATTTGACCAATTAGTTGGAATTCCATGGCTTACACTCCGAAAGAAACAACTCTCAAGTCGATGAAACATGCAAGAATCCAATATGAGCAAAAAAGGAGAAACAAATTGGGGTCAGAATGGGGGTCACTAGGGAGAGGAACTGGGGACCACACGAAGAGGACGACGGAGAGGGGAAGATAGTTATCATGGATGTCTCTCATCTAGCTTTTCTAGAATAAATTTCTAAGAAATTTCCCCCCCCCCAATTTGTGCTTTTATTTCCTCAAAGGGGAACAATGTGGCCTCCTGGGAGCATGATCTCCTTTAGCAACAATTCCTAGAGATGTTTTCACTCTTCTAAGGGAAGGCTTTGAAAAGAGTTTTGAAGCCCCTGCCTGGGGCCCCTGTGTACAATCCATCTGGCAATCCTTCCCTAAGAATGTACTCCTCTTCCAGATAGGCTTCAGAATGGGCCTTTAATGGGCCTTCAGAATTGTCTGGGAGCTCAATGAGGGAGTGTAGGAGTCGGGACTTGGGGACTTAAAGGTGCCCCGGTCAGGGGCATATAGGAAGCAGCACGGGACTGTATATGATGAAAACTAACAGAAAAGTCCAGGAAGAGCTTGCACTCATGGTCCCTTCTCCCCTAGATGGCAGGCAATCCAATATATATTAGACATGTGAAAATATGACGCTTAAGGCAATATATGTAAGCTTACAAGTATTTTGCTGCACAAGAAAAATCAGATCCGGAACCAAAACTCTGAAAATGCAAGCGAACCAAATAATGAAAATATTTTGTGATCCAGACTCAATTCCCACAGTCTTCTCTCTGGGTGTAGATGGCTCTCTTCATCACCAAATCATCTCCTTTTAAAAGAGAGCCACGTCCATCAGAATGGAGTGCTGTATCATCTTATTGTTGCCACGTACAATGACCTCGTCGTCCTGCTCATTTCATTTAGCCTCAGGTCATGTACCACTCTCCGACTGGGAAGCAGTCCCCTCTCCAGGCCCCTCTAAAATCAGCCCCCTGAGAGTTTCTTTTAGAAAAATAATATTCCATAACATTCATACACCCTAGTTTATTCAGCCATTCTCCAACTGATGGGCATCCATTCAGGTTCCAGTTTCTTGCCACTGCCAAAAGGGCTGCCACAAACATTTTGGCACATGTGGGCCCCTTTCCCTCCTTTAAAATCTCTTTGGGATATTAGCTCCATAGAAACCCTGCTGTATCCAAGGGGATACACATGTTGGTAGCCCTTTAGCTACCTGCCAGACTCTCCCCCTCCCCATTTGAAATAGACCTGTTCTGAAGTTCTCCAGAAACCTAAAGATGAAGAGACTGGAACTCTACATATAGAACCAAGCATTTTTCCAACCCGACAAGTGTACAAAACAGGGACAGAAGTCTCCTTCCCTATCCCATCCATGTATCTGGGGCCAAATCCTCCCCATAAAATCTACCCATGGACAACCCCAAGGCCACTGGCCTCCCCTGGGTCAGCCCCCCAAGACACTCTGCCTCGTGCTGTCCTTGGCCTAACCCTATGCCATGTGGTGTCACTGCTATCGCCACTAAGCTTTCCAAACCCACCTCTCCTCCTTAGAGCTAACTCTCTTAGGATATTAAGTCCCTTTCAGGATTGTGCCTGACGGCTAAAGTCGTGCCCCAAACTCGAGTTTCCTTTCTCCTGGCAAATGGCAAGATCCAGTAAAGAATGACCCTTTCTTTCCATCATTATTAAAACCCCTTTCTATGTTCTCTGACTCCATCTCATAACTACCATTCTTGGCGTCCCTTCTGTTTCTCAATTTTTGGGTCTTGAAATACCTTTTGATACCAGCCAAAACATTCTGCTACTCACAGCTCCTGTCTCCCTCTCTCTTTTTCCCTCTTTCTACCATGCTGTCTCTTTCTATCAACCTATCACACATCAATAATCCTTTACAATTTTAGGTTTTAGTATTATGACAGTAACCCTATTTGATGAACAATTTCACAATTTCCATAAATCATAGCTGAAGAAACACAACATAGCTTTTCACAAAAATGGAGAGATGTCTCATTTAATTTATAGTCATTTCTAATTTCAACATACACAGCAATTAAGAAAAGTTTTTTCTTTAAATCAGTATTTTACCTTGTAGCATTCTTACAAGATGTTCCAAACAATCAATTGCTTTTGTAAACCAATCTTTTTTGTCCCTTCTTTTCCAAACCATTCTTATTCATAATATATCTAATATCTAAATAACTGTGGAGTTATTTCAAAATTTCATAAATTTCATAAAACTTATACAAATGTCTAGGCAAAGTGATGAAATTTTAAAGCATAGATCATAATTTTTACAAATTACCCAATAAACATTTAAAAAACCACATATTTCATCTAGTTAGGGGATTTAACATGTGATCTATTAAGGTAAGTTACCAGGACTTAGTTTTATTCCCCTATTTTTTTTTTAATACAAAGTCATATCGAATACAGATTTAAATTTTCCGTAATGTTGCAAAGTCGGCACACAAATTTCTAAGATTTTGTGATTAAACAAATGCACAATTCTAACACATACCAGAGATTAGTGATTGTCTCATGCAACTCTAACAGAGATTCATCATCTAAAATTTAAAACTCATCTTGACATCTAAGGAGATAGCCTTAAGTACAACATTCCAGGTATAAAAGCCAATCACTAGACATTATTCCTACTTAGCAAAGCTGTAGCAACTAGTTATTTGTCAGGATAACAAGCTTACTCACAAGATACTTTCAAGAAGCCTAACAAAACTTATAGAATTCCAGAAAATGAGTCCTCTTCCCTTTCCGGTTACTTTGTTTGACTGATGCCCTCTTTCTTTGTTCTCTTTCACCTGTCCCAATTGAGAGCTGCATACTCTCAGGTCTCCAGGCTTTACAGTGCAAACCTGACCCAGATCCGTCTTGGGGGTGTGTGGGTTTTTGTTTTTTGTTTTTGTTTTTTCAGATACAAACTTTTAGTTTAGAGAAAATTGTCCACTCGATCAAGCCCTTTTTCCATCTTATTTTCAAGTTGATTTGTAGGACTATTAGGAGAATTATTAGAGAGCCTGAAATGAACCCTTTCACAACAAAGCTAGCAGTGCCTTGGCAAATTGGCTAAGTCAAATCCACAAGATGATTTCAAGAGAGGCAGACTTTCTATCCAGGGTGTGAGAGGAAGTTTGGTGACCAGCAGGGTGGTAGCAGACAAGCCTGGAGAGACTTGTAGGAAAAGGTGCTAAGTGAAGTGAGCAGAAGCAGGAGATCACTGTACATGGCAACACAAGATTGTAGAAGGACCAAATGTGATGGAAGTGGCTCTCTTCAACAATGAGGGGATTCAGGCCTATGCCAATGATCTTGTGATGATGAGCGTTATCTTACCCAGGGAGAGGACTGTGGGAACTGAGGGTAGATGACAATATAGGCTTTTCACATTTTTTCATCTGATTTGCTTGAATTTTTTCCTTCCCAGTTTGTTTTACTTTTTGATCTCCTTTTTCTTGTGCAGCAATGTAATTGTATAAATTGGCAGGCCTCTTTTGGAAGGAACATGTATTTTAGCCATGTTGAGCACATATTGGATTGCATGCTACCTAGGTGAGGGGGGGAAGGTGGGAATAATTGGAATGCAGGGTTTTTCAAGGATCAATGTGGAAAAAATGATCCTTGTTTATGTTTTAGAAATAAAAAAACTTCAATAAAAATAAATGAAAGGAAGATTGACAACAAGGAATGAACGGAGGTAAAGAATATTAGGGAAGATAGAGAAGAGGAGAAGGAGGTAAAAGTCAGTTCTGTTGTCCTGACAATAAAGACAGCCAAATATCAGTTCTGGACTTGAACCAGAAAGAGAAAAGAAACGAAAGCTGAATCAAAGAAGTTTTACAAAGAAGAATATCCCATCCCCCTTCTCTCTGCACGTCAGATACAAATGTAGTTTTGTTTTTTCCTTTTTCATGGACAGTCAGACAAAGACAATGATTGAAAAAGTTAAATGTTGAGAGCTCTTTTGAATCTTTGGTAAAGATACACTCTCGGTGGAAGATGACAATGTATGTAATGAGAATCAGGGGGAAATAAAGTTTGAAACCCAATACAGGCAGAGGAGCATAGGTTGATGAAACTATGTAACCAACAAGGTTCCTGTTTCTACACATCTATTCCAGCCTTCCAATGACAGAGGAGATTGGAAGAAGGCAAGTGATAGAACAGAAAAAGGGTTCCATGTAGGTCATCAGTACCTCACAAAGAGTTAGTAGGATAAAAGAGCAGGAATCTCAAGCGCCCGTGCTCTGTGCGGGAGAGAGAGTGAGCGTGAGAGAGCGAGAGAGAGCGAGAGCGAGTGAGAGAGCGAGAGAGCGCCAGAGCCAGAGGCAGGGAGAGCGAGTGGGAGAGAGGTGGAAGGAGGAGAGGAGGAGAGAGGTAGAAGGAGAAGGAGAGGAGAGAAGAGAAGGAGAGAGGTGGTCGGAGCGAGAGAAGGAGAGAGGTGGTAGGATCGAGAGAGGGAGAGAGGGAGTAGGGGGGAGGGGCCGGGGAAGGGGAGGGGAGGGAGGTGGGGAAAGGGAGGGAGAGGGAGGGAGTGGGAGGGAAGATTGTTGTGGGAGAAAGAAAGGAGAGGGTTGGGACAGGGAGAAGGGGAATAGATAGAGATAGATAGAGAGTAGATAGAGATAGAGATAGAGTAGATAGAGATAGAGATAGAGTAGATAGAGATAGAGATAGAGTAGATAGAGATAGATATAGACAGAGATAGAGATAGAGATAGAGAAGATAGAGATAGAGATAGAGTAGATAGAGATAGATATAGACAGAGATAGAGATAGAGATAGAGAAGATAGAGATAGATAATAGACAAGATAGAGATAGATATAGAGTAGATAGAGCTAGAGATAGAGAAGATAAGAGATAGAGATAGAGAAATAGAGATAAATATAGAGAAGATAGAGATAGATATAGAATAGCTAGAGATAGAGAGAAGATAGAGTTAGATATAGAGTAGATAGAGATAGATATAAAGTAGATAGAGCTAGAGATAGAGAAGATAGATAGATATATAGAGAAGATAGCGATAGATAGAGACAGATTTAGAGAAAGAGAAATTAGAGATACTAGTTATAGAGATAGAGAAGATAGTAGATAGACATTGAGAGAAAAGATAGAAATAGAAGAGAGTGTGATAGAGACAGAGTGAGACAGAGAGTGCAAGGAGGGAGAGTGAGAGAAAGAGAGAGACTGTGTGTGTGTGTGTGTTTGTGTGTGTGTTTTTGTTTGTGTGTGTCTGTTCGTTCCATATCCTGATTCCTCACCCACTAAGGGATTGCCTTGTTTTTCGCATCTTCGAGAAGCTCTCAGAGGTAGGAGGATTTACGAACGATATAGACTATCCTGGGGATGGGGTTAGCCAAATATGTATAGAAGGAAGAATGAGGTCGTTGGTATTTTTTTTTGGGGGGGTGAGGTGTGTTATTTTGTGGGAAGTCGTGGTTTCTAGAGATCTGAGAGACATACCTTGTACCAGCAATAGGAGATGGACAAGATGGTGGTTCCTCTGTACTCAATGGGGGGAGCAGCTAGGATACAACTGAGATCATAAGAGAGAACCCTCTTCTGTAGACTCTGTTGCGGTAACTCAAACCATCAGAGACTCACTTCCAAAGAAAATAGCTTTTGTTGTTATCCTGAAGAAGCTTCTCTGTTCTTATGTAGAACAAAGACATGGGCCTGGGGCTTAGGAGGACCTGTGTTTCCAATTCAACCTCACACAGAGTTGAGTGTTGCTGAGGCAAACCATTTCACCTGCTTGCCTCCATTTCCTCACTGGGTGGTTGTAAGGATCCAACGAGATGGTATATTGGGAAAGGCTGTTGAGGACAGTGGAAAGGATGGAAGAGAGGTGCTTCCTCTCTTTCTTTTTCTCCTTGAGATGACCTCAAGACTGCCTCCAAATCCTCATTGTTAGAGCATTCAAACAATTCCTTCCATTGGGGAATCAAGCTGAACCGTGTGCATCCCCTTGGGTGGAAAGGAGAGGAGTTCTTCACCTCGTTCTGACAATTGACACTCTGACAACTATTCCATCTTTCTCCAAACCATATTTCAAATTCATAAACAAATTCTTTGCAATCTCAAAATGTATATGTTTTCCATTTCCTTTTGATTAGAGGAGGTGGACAAGTTTATTTATTGTACCTGGAGATATCCAATGTAGGTGTAAAAAATCCCTTTCTCCTGTAGTTGGGGAGCCAATCTGTCATTTCTTCTTAGAGAGGTCATGTGCTTCAAAACACTGAAAGGGTTAAGAAAGGTTAGTCCAGGGTAGGCCCACACTGTAGTTAGGACTTTGGCCTTAGGTCTTGTGCATCTGAGAATACAAATAGGAGAGAACTCTTTGGGGAAAGCAGCAGCAGGGATGGGAGCCCATGGACAGTAAGCCTGACAGGTCCACAGGATGTTGTGAAATCAAAGAAAATTGGAATGATTCTCAGAAATTTTGTGCTTTGGGCAGTCTGATAGAAGTTACCCGCTGTCCTGTCCGGTGGGACATCAACAGTGGGTCATAGAGTGGAGCCGGGGCCGAGGGGGAGCAAAGGCTCTGTAAGACAACAGTCTGTAAAACACGCCGTGTTTGGGAACAGGATCGGAGAGACAGAGAGGCAACTCAAGATTTAAGATGGTGAATGTCTCTGTTTAATGAATGAAGAGGGTTTAATTAAATATGATTTCGGAGTGGGGGGTTACAATGAGAAGAATGTCGGACCATAGGTGTGGCAGAAATCCTAGAGTATACTGTTATCTAAATCTTGGGTGGAGATGACACATTATCTAATCTCAGGAATTTAGGGTGTTTGCTACTCTTCTTAGCTCTTTGTCTCCTGCCTCCAAGGACATGGTCTCTGTCAGTGTTCAAGGACATGGTCTCTGGCATATCCCCCTTTCTTTATTTATATATAGGTGGGAGGCCTGTCTTAGGCTATGTGGCCGGCATCCATATTCAGTACCCAAGTAATCCGACCTTAAAAGGCCAGAAAAGGGCAGGACCCCTGTCTTAGGCTATGTGGGCGGCATCCGTCCCAGCACCCCAGTACCAAACTTCCGGGGTGTGCTTCTGGAAAACGGGCCCACAATAATCCCGTCATTGGGTGTTCCTGCAGCCAGAGGGTATGATGATCCTGAAATATGGGGCCACAATAATCCCGTCATTGGCTCACCCACAGCTACTGAATGCGGGGGGGGGGGGGGGGGGGGGGGGGCAATACCTGAGACCAGACCTTGTATGGATATGAGGAGGAGGTGGGGCAAAAGTGCTTAAGGCAAAGTGAATAGGAGCTAAGAGTTCCCATTCTTTCAGGTATATTGAAAAAATATAAATCCCAAGAGCAAATCAAAATCCCTATACATAACAGACTAATACAGTAGCATTTCCTAAAAAGCCCTCAAAACCTATCAGCAATGATTACATAGTTTTAACAAATCCATATCAAATCTTAAACACACAGTAATAGATGATCCAGGTAAGGTTTAACAGTCAGTCATCAACCATTCCCAAAGTCCCTTATATCAGTTCAAAGTATACTCGATGCAGGATCAAGTCCATGGTCTCATTTTAAAACTGCTGCTTCAGGCTGTGAAATGACAGGAGGCTCTCATTCCTTGCAGAGTGGGTGTGTTATGCTGGCAATCAAAGCTGATCAAAGCTGATCCAGGTTCCAGAAGCAAACCAATATCTGTAATTTGATCAAAATCTAGAACAAAAACACAAATCTAACACATAAAGATTGGATCAGTCTCAGATAGAAAGACTCAGTTCACCAGACTGTTGCAAAATACGAGGAAGCCAAAATGGATTGGCCAGCAGTTTCCTATGTGACGAGACGAGTTTGCTTTACAGGCCAAGCAAACGGCTGCAGTCTTACAGACCCTTGTTAATTGTCCACTTATCATGTAGAAACCTTAACGGAACAAAACACAAATATCTAGTAACAGACAGATGACCAGGCGAAATAGTTGCCCAAGCATTTAGGATACAATGATTACATATAACCAGACTGAAAATAGCAAGGCACGATATAATTGAATTGCATTAACAGTTCTACTGACCATTGCTCTGATCAGAGAGAGATCAGTTACAGAAGGAAAAATTCAAGAGCATAATTAACATAACATAAGCAGCTGAGTTTTAGCAGCTTATCAATCAATTGTCCCAGTAACTGTCACAGGGTGGAGCTTTAAAACTCCCAAATAGCATTAGCTAATTAACTCTAAGCCCAAAAACTTTTACCTCCAATAACAAATGTCATTAATCAAATTTCTGATAAATCTTAAACAGTTACCATAACCTTACAGTAATAACAGAAAGACATTTTGCCTCAGTTAAGTTCACAACTTAGAACAATTATCATATCTAGGTAGATGTTACATGAGTGAACATTATTCATACAAATCATTTTGCTTTTAAAATACCCAATACATAGAAAAATATCCCAAATTGCATATTGTCCATATCAAACATTTTCAAAAGGACAAAGAAAAAACCATTATGTTCAGGGGCCTTTAAATAACCTCAGGATGACCCAATACAATCAATTTAAACTTTATACAAAAAACCCAATTCCACATAAAAGAATTCAAGAAGGTTTTTTAACATAGCAATTAAACTTTTAGAAATATTCGTACCAAAGTATGGATCACATTTACGACCATTTTCTTTTAACCAAGAAAACTTTTATCTATCAAAAAAACAAGTATTCAATCAATTAACCTAAAAGAAAAAACTTCCCTCAGGTTCCCCACTCAATTTCCTACATGGGGATTCTTTTCAAGATTAAACCCATCAGTTTCCCAATATCAGGTTTCTTCCCAAATCCACCCATTTCCAACTTTCTCTTTCCCTCTGACTACATACTTAAACAATCTCCTTAAAGAACTTTCCTTCTCAGATACTCCTTTGGTAAAGTAGCAGAAGGCAGTGGGGGTGGGTGACTCCTTCCCCCACCTCTTCACCTACTCCCAAAAGTCTT
This sequence comes from Antechinus flavipes, assembly GCF_016432865.1. Classification (NCBI taxonomy): domain Eukaryota; kingdom Metazoa; phylum Chordata; class Mammalia; order Dasyuromorphia; family Dasyuridae; genus Antechinus; species Antechinus flavipes. The sequence continues at coordinate 647,554,545 of NC_067398.1, forward strand.
TCTTTCACCTTCCTAACACCATGCGAACCTTTAATTTCCCTTGCAAATCAGTCCTTCCTAAATCACCTGCATTCCTCTTTCCTTTTCCCATCAAAAACCTGTAAGATTCAACCCTATAGTGAATAATAAACCTCCAAAAACCCACACGTCTAGCAGAGCTGGTTTTAAAGTATTAACTTATGTTAACAAATTTCAGAAGGTAACAAACTGAATCAAACTAATACAGCTGTTTTTAAAAGTTTTTTCTTCTACCACATTTCTTCTAACAGCGATTAGCATCTTATCTCTAGAGCTTTTTATTGCCCAGGCCAGGCTAACCTTGAATTTTATTGCGCTTTACTCTAGTAGGCTTTTCCTAAAAAAAATTTAAAATCACAAGCAAATTTTCCTTAATCATTGTTCTTAAAACTTAACAAAGCTTTTAAATCAGCAAAAACAGATTAGGGGCTTTTTCCAGGATTCCCCACCCTCAGAGAGAAGTTTTGTTTCCTTTTTCCCTTATCTCCCTTCTCACAGGCTGCTGCAGTCAGCCAGAGACAGAGAGAGAGAGAGAAAGATTTTTCAAACTTCTTGATATTTTCTAAGCCTGCAACACAGAGGCTGAATTCTTATCTCTTACAAGCTTATTTTAACTTTTAACACAGACACACACAGACAAACATGGAGCTCCAATTTACTATGCACAGTTGCAACGTTGTTTTCCAAACAACAACATAACAGACAAACCACACAGAACATAGAACATATATCACACAGACTACACAGTTATACAGATTCCATGACATTCAAGATTTTTTAAAGCATGAGAACAACAATTTTCTCAATCGTTGACACCCTGTCTGTTTCAGGAGCTGTTCAGTGAACTTGAGTGTTTCGATCTTCTCTTCAGGTTCCAAGGTGTCTTGGTCTCGTAACTGATGATAGAAGATGTGTCTTTTTGTGATCGCAGAATCTACTTGAGATTTAACGAAAGTGGTTAGTTTATTAAAGGCCCAAGGGCCAAAAGAAAGGAGGAGAAGGAGTCCCACAAGAGGGCCGAGAATACTAGGGAGAAGAGTGGATAGCAAGGGGGAAGTGGAGAACCAGTTCTTATGCCAGGATTCATTTTTTTCTCTTTCCTGTTTTCTTTTTTCCAGACTGTCCCTAACTTTTTGTAGGCTGTTTTCAACAAGGCCAAGTTTATCTGAATAAAAGCAGCATTCCTCCTTGAGGGCTGCACAAAGACCTCCTTGTTGTAAGAAGAGAAGGTCTAAGCCTCTTCTGTTTTGCAGGACGACTTCAGCTAAGGATGCTACTGAGTCTTTAAGGTGTTTAAGTCCTGCTTGCAATTCCTGTAAATCCTTATCTATAGCAGCGCTCAATTGGGAATATTGTTTGTCATTTTGTATGAGGGAGGCTATACCCGTCCCTGTTCCTACCGCTCCTAGGCCAAGGAGGACGGTCAGGGTTAATGCAGTAAGGGGTTCCCTCCTGGTCCTGAAATTGCCAGTACTTTTTCTTTCCCAGATATCAAGGAAATCATCAGCCTTGTGTATATTAATATGAGGAAAGAGAAAGACAGAAACGCAGTAATCGCGTTTTTTGATAAAAGATCGGGCATCCAGAAATGTAGTAAGGCCAGCAGAGCAGGCAAAATACGAGCCGTCAGGAGCGGCCACATATTTGCCACGTCAGGTTGACAGGTATGGTGTGGTTGCAAACGCCTTCAAGCTGTTTGGGAGGAAGCATGTTAGGTCCTAGGAGACAAATTCCAATGAATTGATCAAAACTGTTCTGTTAGCCCAGTGGGGTCTTCTATCGAGGACCTCATTTCCTTCTTAAAGGCCCTGACTTCTGTGGTGCTCAGGGGAGCGTTCACAAATCCTATACCTCCCTGGGCCGAAGGAACCTCTCTTAAGGGATATAATTTAGGACTTGGGGTTTTAGTTCCCGGCAAAGGATAATTTCGGATATCTCTTTGAATTTGATCTAATTCCTTCCTTAAAGAGGAGAATGACTCTTTTTGGAGTCCAGGTGGGGTCAATCGAATTAAATCCTCCCGTGCCCTGAGGGGCCCAGGAGGAGCTGATGGGATTAAGTCCTCACCTTCCCCTTCCTAAAACCATGGCTTCTTCTGGGGGTGGGGATAAGTATGGAGGAGGGAGAGATAACAATGGGTCCCATTGCTGGGTCTTTAAAGTTTCCTCCTTCGTGTCCTTTACACTTGGACTCTTACTCAACATTATAGAAGCCCTGGAAAGCCATAGTGCTGCATATAGAACCTCCTCTGGATTAACAGGTTCTTTGTTATTAACACACAAATTCAGTATTTGGCACACCCAATCTTCAAGGGAGCCAAATTTAGGCCAAATAGTGCCTCCACCAATGTCTTTGTCACCCCAGACAAAGCAGCAATACCTATCATCTTTTTCTTGCTTTTTCCTTTATATTTTGGCAGTTTGTTTCAATTACTTAATTTGTTTCCCAAGGGACTATCTACCGGTATTCTCTGATCATTTTTCTCATTTCTCTCCGCGAGGGCTGGCTGGGACTGGGCCACACCCATTGAATTTGGACGGAATCTAAATTCCAAAAACACCCAAACACGCCAATTGTCGCCAATTGACTCCAATCACCCTAGAAGGCCTAGCCAAGCCTACCTGTCCAGAGACCTAGAGTTTAAGACTCAGGGCCTCACAGCATCCTATGAGCGACAAATCCCCCCAAGACTGCCAAGAGTCTCCCAGCGAGCTCAAATTAGCCCGGCCATTTGAGCCGCAAGTCAGGGGCCTAGCCCTGCCTTCCATCAACATACAGTGTAAAAGGCCGGTCATCTTTCTCAAAAGGCAAGGTGGGAGTGGCCCCAAGTACTTGGGCGAAGTAAACCTTTAGATAAAGAAACTCTAGCCCCAGGAAATAAAAAGCTTAGCAGCAACCATAGTGTGGCCACAAATTAAAATAGCTACTTAAGGCAGTTTTACTTCTGGTCTATGCAGTCACACCTGAACTCAAAAACTCCCAGCAAATATTAGCTGCAGTCCCAAAGGATTTTATCTTCTACATCAGTTATCATTAATCAAGGACTACAGATAAAATCTAGTTCAAGAATCACAGTAAAGGGTTTACAGCTTATACAGCTATCTTTCTTATCTAAGTAGACAGTTTTAAATTTAACATTACACAGATCTTGAAGTTCACAAGTAACTGAACCAAACTTCATATAACTTATTGCCCAACAGAGATGACAAATTTTAAGGCATAACTCAGTTACAAATTACCCAATACCTCTAGAAAACACACCATCTAAGTAGGAAGGTAAACTATCCCATCTTAGTCCCTCAGCATCTCAAATGGGGGAGGGAAAACAGGGAACAACTCTAGAGAACATAGAAAAGCATAAGGGAAAGACAGACTTCTTTCCTAAAGGTATTCACCGAATTCTTAAATGGCTTCAGTTTCTCTCATTAACTCATTTCTTGCTGCAGTCAAGGAATGAGGGGAGAAAGGAAATAAAAAGCCATCTTCCAAAGAATTTAATTTGCCTTGACCTGAAATTTTATTCCCCAGCCATCATTCAAAGGTCTTTCTTGAAGCTGCAACCTGGCCAGGGTTGGAGCCCAGGAAAAAAACCCTTTGTTGGCAGGGACATAGAATGCCAATCCAGAAGAGAATAGAACCAGAACCGAGGGTACTAAGAGCAAAAGGTCTTAGGACTAAGAAAATTAGGAGCAAAAGAGTTCCCACCTGTAGGGTTAGGTAGGAAAGTGTGAGACAGACAGACCTAGCCTGGCTTACCTAGATTATCTCTCCATAAGCAGCTAAGAAAGTTTTAAGTAGTGCCCTGAGGCTAAGAAAAAAACCGAGAGCAGTTTAAAATCCCGTCTTTGTAGACAGCCTTGTGAGCATGCGAAAGCGTAATTCTGAGGCTTCTACAGATGCAGGATGACCAAATCAGGGAAACTGAGTCCCGTTTAAATGTATGGGACGAGCACACGTCCTGAGGGCTAGAAGCTGCGGCTTTAAGAGCCAGGTAAAGGTCTGGAAGGGGCGCGGCTCACTTGTCCAAATTGCTAGCAAACTTCTATTTTAAAAGTTGGTGACAATCTTTCCGGAGATTTGAGAAGATTTGGATTGAGTCCCCAATCTCCCCACTGTACAGTAACCCCAAGAAGGGGACAGGATAGGAGCATTTAAACGGCAGGTTGCCAAGCCACATGGGAGAGGTCCGAACCAGGCCTCGAGTTCTACACTCCCCACTCCATGGAAGAAGGGGGAGGAAAGGCCAGAACGAGGGTGGGGGAGGAAGAGATGCCATCTTACCCAGCGCAGTGCGTCTTGAATGGCGAGGGCTCCTCTGGCGATTCCACGCTGGAACTTGAAGGCAGGGCAGCTCATCTAAGCCCCCAAATCTTGCTGGGAGAGCAAAACCTGACGGGAAGACCGCTTACTCCTGTCCAGGGAGTAGCTGCCGTGGGCAGAGACATTCTCTAAACTCACCCCAATTTAGTGACCTTTCTCCTCGTGGCTACAGCCTGACCATTAAAGACTCCATTGCATTTAACAGTGGCATGGGAGAAGGGCTCAAACACAGCTCCTCTTACGTTTCTCCGGCTATCTCCCCAGAACAGAGCAAAGAGAGCGCTGGCCTGGGACCCCCGAGAAGGGTAAGGTCCCCAGAACGGCCACATGACCACTCTTTGGTCTGGGGTGGTGTTAAAGAGACACTTCCTCTCGTGTCTCAACAGTTCCTGCTGGAGAGCAGGACTATCTGGTGACAGAAAAAAATGATTAGAAATGCATTGATATGCAAAGGAAGGGCCTTTCTCTCTCCAAAGGATTTGGACAGAGGGAGTTTCTTCAAGCAAAGCATCTGCCCCAGGACAGACTTTAGGGGCAGGGGAGTGTCTAGATCAAAATAGCAGCCCTTTCACCTGAAATGGAAGTAGGGTGAGACGGAACACAGATATTCTCCCCACCACCTTTAGAGATAGAGTGAGACCAAAGAAAGAGCGCAGATTCTTCCCGGAAGAATACTGCCTGAACAGCTCAAAACCCAGATTGGTTCTGAGTGTGCCCCAAATGTTGAGGTCTAGCTTTGGGGTATCTAAACGAAATTAGGGTTAAGGTCTAGTGGCAGGTTTGGGGTATTTCAAGCGAAAAGGATCTATGGACTGCGCAACATATTTTCTTTGGAAAGGGGCCACTGGTCAAACCAGACTGGAGTGTTTTGATCTTGTCCGCCTGCAGGCTGGGCGGACCAGTGGCCCTTATAAAAAATGGTTCTGAAAACCAAGGCCAGCACGGCCAGGGTGTGGCTGTACTTGTAAAGGCTGATTGATACCTTGGTAATTTTTCCCTAATCCTTGTTGAGGGAGAAAACCCTGGCTTAGCATTTGTCTTGTGACTACAGAATTGGGGCTGCACATAAAAATACCCATTTGTGAGAGAATATCTCTTCCCCATAGGTTAATAGGTAGATTAGGAACTATGTAAGGGCGGACAGTGCCCGTGTTTCCCTCAGCGTCTTCCCAAGTTATCTGAGGACCCGGGGGTAATTGCCGAACCCTGCCGTTGTTAGAGGCTCCTTCAATGACTTCATTAATTAATGCCCAGAGGGGGAAAACATTTACAACATTCGGCCCTTCTTGTTTTAGCAAATTGTTTAGGTCTCGGCCAACCTTCTGCCATTTCCCGGGGTGTATTTCAGGGCCATTTATAATAAACCAAGGACAGACCTTATCTATGTATATAAAGAATTTTATAAGGTCCTTCTTTTTTACTTTTATGCCTCTTTCCTTAAGATTTCCTTTAAGATCTTTAAGGAATATTTGTTCTTTAGATAAATGCGATCCCATAGTACCGACAATCGAGAAAACTTACCTCTTCCCTTACGGGGTTCCGTAGAGACCGTGAATTCTCTCGCGGAATGCTCAGGAGCGATCTATTGGGCCGAGGTCCACTTCGAGCCCCACCGTTGGGCGCCAGTTGTCCTGTCCGGCAGGACAGCAACAGTGGGTCATCGAGTGGAGCCGGGGCCGAGGGGGAGCAAAGGCTCTGTAAGACAACAGTCTGTAAAGCACACGTGCTTGGGAACAGGATCGGAGAGACAGAGAGGCAACTCAAGATTTAAGATGGTGAATGTCTCTGTTTAATGAATGAAGAGGGTTTAATTAAATATGATTTCTGAGTGGGGGGTTACAATGAGAAGAATGTCGGACCATAGGTGTGGCAGAAATCCTAGAGTATACTGTTATCTAAATCTTGGGCGGAGATGACACATTATCTAATCTCAGGAATTTAGGGTGTTTGCTACTCTTCTTAGCTCTTTGTCTCCTGCCTCCAAGGACATGGTCTCTGTCAGTGTTCAAGGACATGGTCTCTGGCAACCCGCCACAGCAAACCAATGAACTTTACAGGTTCTGCTTTCTACTGACAGACACTTTGCCTACAAGGTTCCATCCTCTTGTTTTTCTATTGACATAGAAGGGAGTTTCTCAGTTGCTGCCTTTGGGTTACTTTGAATGATGAGGAGAGAGGAAAGAAGGGATGGAGAAAGGGGGAAACAGGGAAAGGGACCGTTACGAATGGATCAAACTGGATAAAATGGGGGAAAAAAGGATTTTTATCAATTGTGTTGAGGCTGGCTCTACTGTAAAAACACATAGGATGATGAAAGGCAATAGCTGGCTGTGCCCAGTGAGCTGTCCGGGCTTTCTTGTACTGCTTGCTGCTCCTTTAGCTGGGAAGATGGGGTAGTTATTGGAACCAAAGCTTAGTGTTAATTTGTTGACATTTTCTTCCCTCAGGAATTCCCTCGGCTTCAACATGGGGAAGAGAAATCGAATATTGCCCCACAGTGAGAATCAATTAATCAACAAACATGTAGCCATACTTGTTCTTTTATCAGTCACTATATTAAAGGAGGAAGAGACACCCCAAAATTCATTCTAAGAGGAAAGGCCAAAAGCTCACAAACAAGAATATGCCAGATAAATCTAGAGGATAGAAAAGTAATGTGTCAAGGCATGATCCTAATGGAACAATCAGGTTAACAGAAGAGGTTAGGAGACAGGGGAACAGGGTGAACTGGTTGCTAGCTCCGTGAGGGAAGAAAAGAAGACCTCTGCGGAAAAAAGGTTGAGTAAGGAATTCAAAGATGCCTAACTCGATGGATCCTATGTGGGCTAAGCAAAGGGAGAGTGGTGGCTGCCTGAGCCGGCACAGCTGGTGGACAGAAAAGGGAATTTCAGAAGAGGGCAGAGAGTGCAGGACAAAGAACAGGTTCTGTTTTGGACACTTGAAGCTTCTGGTGCAGTTGGGCAAATGGGACAAAATGTTCAAGAGATATGATGTGGGAATTTGGGAAGAGAGCTCAAGTGAGAGACTGAAGCAGGTTCAATCCACCTGGGAGTGGTTAAGCTTGATGTGATAACATTGCGACCTAGGAGAATGCTTTCAACTGCTTAGGACATGATCAATATTCTGAGAGGTAAAAGGAGTATCCATAGTCAGAGGGTAAGGGGTATGAGTGGAATAAGAGGGGATAATATCTTTTTTAAAAATGATGGAAAGGCCTGCTATAGGAATGTACAGGAAGAGGGGAAAAGAGAAGTGAATGGTGTAAATGATCTACCATAAGAAAGAGAGGCTAGAAAAAAGTTTTCTCATCGAATGGAAGAGGGAGAGGAGAAGTTGGTTGAGTGAACCTTATTCTTAGTGGTTTTGGTTCAGATAGGAGGTACCATAAATACTGAATAGGGACATGGAACTCTATCTTAGCCTGCAGGAAAATAGGAGGGGAATGGAATATGGGAAGGGGAAGATGATAAAAGAACAGGTCATTTTGGGCAAGTCATTGATCAGTAATGAAACACTTTTGAGGAAAGAGACTGAAAAGAAAGAGAATAAATGGGGGGAAATACAATTATCAACGGTAAACGGAAAAACCATTTTTGAAACCCATTTCTCTGATGAAATATCATTGTTCTCTGGGAAATGATGAGCAGAATGTCTTCAGGGGGGAAAAAAAACCCTGCAAAGTCTTCCTTGAAGAAGGTAAAATATGCCCTATATGAAGTGACAGCAATGTTCTGGGCTGACCATTTGAAAATGATTTGGTTTTTCCCAGTAGCACAATCATCTACAACTCCTCTGAAGGACTTAGACAAACAAAAAAATCGTATCGATTCACAGATTAGGAATAATTATATCTGAATACAGATAGAAGCATTCTCTATTTCTCTTTTGATCGCTCTACTTTTCACTTAATTTTTCTTGAGGTGTTTATTTTTCATTAAGGTGGGAGATGTATGTTTTTATTCACAACTTTGATGGAAAAGTTGGCCTAGTTTGAAATGTGGTTTCTTAATTGTGGGTGGGAATCCGGGAAAGAAGCTAGAAAGCAAAAATCTTAAAAACAAATGTAAAAGGAAAAAATGTGAATGGAACTAGGGGACAATATTCAAGAAATTCAATAAAAAGCCAAAAGTATCTTCCCTTTTCTACTTTGGAAGTTCTAAGAGTAATTTTGCATTTTAATTAGTAAAACTCAACTGAATGAGAATGTGAGAAATGACAGTGCAGAGTTTAGAAAAGTGAGAAAGGGGGAAGAATGAATGGAGGCCAGAGTCAATCCACATTATCTGCTGTGGGCCAAGCTCCATAGTAAGCACTGGGGGGATGCAAAGAATGGCCCAAGCCGGGCTCTGGTCCGGAGGAGCTCCCAGTCTAAGGCGGTGAGCCCCTACAAACAACTGTACAAACAAGAGGGTTACCAGAAAAATAGGAAGGAATGAAGTTGTCTCTTGGGCTTCCTCCAAGTATGTGAACGAGGGAGAGCATATGCAAGAGCACACTGACAAGGGTCCGGTTGTCCTCCAAAGGCCAGGGATCCCTGGGGGTAAATCCTAAACCGTGAGCCGCTCCTATCTTTCCCCCGCCCAAATCTGCTTGCCGATTCCTTCCCCTTTGTTCATATGGTCCCTTCTTCATTCACAGACTTGGTCCCGGAGGAGAAGAGCTTTTTCCAGAAGGCCAAATCCCTTTTCCCAGGTCCCCCTCATCGGGTTACTCCCTGCTCCTCAAGCAGTGATGAGCAAGTGCTGGATGTGGAGGGCCAGAACGGCATCCCGGCTGCCGCCTCAGCAAGGCAGGAGGAGGAGGTAGCGGGCCCATCCTGGGGGCCAAGTTCAGCTTTGGCGGCTCCTTCAACTTCGCTGTTAGTTCCCTTGGTTCTGGAGGAACTATTCCCTCCTGGTTTGCCCAGGGTCCTTGAGAAAGTCATGCAGGCCTGGGCTGACAAGAGCGACAGGGACACAAGATCCGAGACATCCTCCTCCGAGATCACCTCGGAATCCTCTTCCAAATGGGACCAAGGGGACGATTCTGAAGCCGAGGAAGAACAAACGCGAGTCATCTCGATCAAAAAGACCTTTGGTGATCCAAGCAGCAAGAAAGTGCATCCAGCCCCTCCCACAGAATGCACCACGTGCCAGGAAATGCCCCACGAGCCCTCCTTCAATTGGCCCCTAGCAAAAGATGCTCAAGGCCAACAAGAGAGCCCAGCCTCTTCCCCCGCCAAAGGCAGGCAAGGGCTCTGGAAAAGGAGAGGCAAAGTCCAGCCAGCCTTGGATGCCAAGTCTAAAACAACTCCGAGGACGGACCGCGAGCAATCCTCTTCAAGCGCCCAGAGACAAGGCCGCAGAAACCGAGGTCGCTTTCCAATCTTTTGGAGAAATTTATTCTCTGGAGGACTGTAGGGAGGGCTTGGAGCCTAGACTCCAGTTCCAGCTCTCCCCATTTCCCCCTCCCCCCCAAAGAGAAGAAATGTGTGAAGGGACCCCTTTCAATCAAAGATTCGAGGTAGCACAGGGGTCCTCCAGACCAACCAAAAAAGTGAAGAAAGCCTCTGGGCTGGACGTGAACGTGTGTGAAGTGGCAACATGTGGGGGCTAAATCCACAGAAGAAGTGGGGACTCCTGGTCTAGCTGGGAGGGGCTGGAGCCTCAGCAGAAGCACAGAGTGTTTTATCTCCCAAACTCTCTGAGAGTCAAGTTGAAGTCTGAGAGCTGGAGGCCTGAGTGAAGCTGGCCTGAGTGGGATGGCAGCCGGGCCCAGCGGTGCCACTGACTACCTGAAGACCTGGCCCTGGAAAGAAGGAACCAGCCGGCAGTGGGTACAGGGCCAGTGGGGCAAGGATGCAGCTGGCTGCCACGATTTGTAGGAGAGGGGACCTCTTGCTTTAGGGGTTCCTGGTCAGAGATTTTGGACGTTCTCCTCAAAAGGAAACACTGAACAGAAGCTTGAGGAACTTTGTCACACACCACAATTAGAGGTGCTTAACATTCTTTTTTACAAAATTGCACTTGCAAAGAAGCCTCCCACCATTCAGATATATAGTAGGAACAGGAAAAAGGAGAATTCATCTTCAGAGGTGGACATTTAAGCAAAAAAGTTTTTACCCTCAAAAGAAATGTGCAATTGCTGCAAACCAAAAGGAAATAAATAGAACTACTCAAAAAAAAATGTAAAAATCAAAGGAAATTGAGGAAAATGTAACCAAAAAAAAAAAAAATCACTCCAAAGAAGAACAAAATCATATGGGAAAAAAAAATGGAAACAAGTCTGCAACCCAGGATAGGAATCTCAAGATGAAAATAATGCTTTGAAAAATTTAGATCAGCAAAGGGATGCCAGGGAAATGCTGAAAATCAAGAAATAATCAAACAAATTGGCAATATTGGAAATAAATAGAACAATGTGAAAGCTAAAAGACAGAGCTGGAGAACAGATTAGAAGAAAATAGAAAAGCATAGAAATTGAGTCCCGGAAAAGTGTGACCATAAAAAGAAACTTCCAAGAAGGAACCAGCCCCCAATGGATACAGAGGCAGTGGGGCAGGGTTGCAGCTGGCTATCAGTATTTGCAGGAGAGGGAAACCCTTGCTCTGGGGTTCCTGTTTTGGGGGTTTGGGAGTTACTGGTCACAAGGAAACACTGAAGGGAAGCTTGAGGAACCTTCCCCACACACCACAGAGGTACTCAATCTCTTTTTGAAAAAATGTATCTGCAAAGAAGAATCCCACCATTGAAATATATTATGGGAACAGGGAAAAGGAGAGTTCATTTTCAGACACTTAAGTAAAAAAGCTTTTACCCCAAAGAGTAATGTGCAATGGCTGTAACCCTTAAGAAAATATGTAGAACTTAAAAAAGAATTTAAAATCAAATGGAATGGACAGAAATGTAACCAAAAACAAACCTGTCAAAAAAAAAAAAACCCTCAAAAAGCTTATGGGAAAAAAAGGAAACCAACTTGCAATGAGGAAAGGAGTCTCAAAATGAAAATAATTCTTTGAAAAATGAAGATTGGCGATGGCAAGCCAGGGAATTGCAGAAAAATCAAGAAATAACAAAGCAAATTGGAAATAAATAGAATGTGGGGAAAAATCTGAACAGAAACGAGTGCAAGGGATAATATGGTAAAAAAAAAATTACCCAGGCATGGATTCTGTCAATATAAAGTAATTATTAAATAAAATTTAAAAAAAAAAAGGAAATAAATAGAATGTGAAACATAAAAGATCTGGAGAACAGATTAGAATAGAATAAAAGTATAGAACTAGACTATGTGCAAAGTGTGATCCAAAACAGAACCTTCCAAGAAGGAAGCAATGAGTCCAGATACAGTGGGCCATGGATGCAGTTGGCTGCCAGTCCTTGCAGGAGAGGCGAGAGCTTGCTTTGGGGTTCCTGGTCAGAGAGTTTGGGGTTCCTGGTCAGAGGGAAACACTGAAGAGAAACTTGAGGAACTTTCGCCCCACACCACAATTAGATGTGCTAAACCTCTTTTTGAAAAAATGCATCAGCAAAGAAGAATCCCACCATTGAAATATATTATGGGAACAGGGAAAAGGAGAATTCATCTTCAGAAGTGGACACTTAAGTCAAAAAGTTTTTACCCCAAAGAGAAATGTGCAATTGCTGCAAACCAAGAGAAAATATGTAGAACTACTCAAAAAAGAATTTACAAATGAAATGAAATTGAGGAAAATGTAACCAAAAAAAAAATCCAAGAAAAACCAAAAGCATATGGGAAAAAAAGGAAACCAACTTGCAAAGGAGGAAAGGAATCTCAAGAAAAAATAATTCTTTGAAAAATGAAGATTGGCAATGGGAAGCCAGGCAAATGCAGAAAAATCAAGAAATAAAACAAATTGGAAATATTGGAAATAAATAGAACAATGTGAAACATAAAAGATCTGGAGAAGAGATTAGAATAAAATAGAACGATGGGACTACCTGAAAAGTGGGACCAAAAAAAGAACCTTCGAAGAAGGAACCAGTCCCCAGTGGGTACAGAGGCAGTGGGCCAGTGATGCAGCTGGCTACCAGTCCTTGCAGGAGAGGGGAGCTCTTGCTTTGGGCTTCCTATTTTTGGAGTTTGGGGATTACTGGTCAGAGGGAAACACTGAAGGGAAACTTGAGGAACCTTCCTCTCACACTACAATTAGAGGTGCTTAATCTCTTTTGTAAAAAATGCATCTCCAAAGATGAATCCCACCATTGAAATATGTTACGGGAACAGGGAAAACGAGAGTTTATCTTCAGAGGAAGCCATTTCAGTAAAAAAACCTTTTACTCCAAAGAGTAATGTGCAATGGCTGCAACCCCAAAGAAAATGTGTAGAAGAACTCAAAAAAAGAATTAAAAAAAATCAAATTGAGGAAAATGTAACCAAAAAAAATCTCTCCAAGAAAAACCAAAAGCATATGGGGAAAAAAAAGGAAACCAACTTGCCAAGGAGGAAAGGAGTCCCGAGATGAAAAGAATTCTTTGAAAACTGAAGATTGGTAATGGGAAGCCAGGGAAATGCAGAACAATCAAGAAATAACAAGACCAATTGTAAACATTGGAAACAAATAGAAGAATGTGAAACATAAAAGACAGATCTGGAGAACATATTAGAATATTAGTAGAATAGAAAACTGAATAACTTGATTACTGAAAAGTATGACCAAAAATAGAACCTTGCAAGAAATAATTTGGGAATATTGTCCTGGAATGATGAGAAAATGTAGAAATAGGAAAAAAAAAAATCCCCATTTTCAACCACTTCAACGAAATCCATTGTGGAAAAGACATAGGAATAATAGTGCCAAATTTCAAAAACCCTCAGATGAAAGGGAAAATTTTGGAAGAAAGAAATTCAAATATGAATGTGTTAAAAATGGAATTGAACAAGACACGTCAGCAGCTCAGGAAAAGACTGGAAAGATATCCACCGAGGGCTGATTGTGAGGGGAGGCAGGAGATAGGGCAGGAAGGAAGGAGAAAGAACAGGCAGCATGGAAGGAGATGAACTGAGGGAGGGAGGGAGGAAGGGAAGACAGAGGGAAAAGATTGAGATAAAAGGGGAGGGAGGAAAATGAGAGAAGAGTTCAGAAGAGATCTTCCATTGGAAAGATTTCATATAGTATTTTAAAATTTGTTTTCAATCTTGAAATTTGTATTTTTCCAAATCGTTTTCAACATTCATTGTTGTCAGACTTTGTTGCCAATGTTTCTCTATCACTCCCTTAATCTCATGTTCTCCAGACAGCAAGTGACCAAAATGAAATCATTACAATTCTTTTACCCATTCAACCACATTTCTCAGGTTGTGGAAGAAAAAATCCGATCCCGAGGCAAAAAACCAGGACAAAGGAAAGAATCAGGAATCTGTGTGCGACCCCCCGGCTCAAAGGGGCTAGTTGGAGGCATCTCCAGATGCCCACAGAAAGCATGGATTCAGTCCTTGCAAGGAACGGTGCCAGCACCCCAAGGGAGCAGCCTGGTGTGGGGCCCCAGGTGGGAAAGAGGGAATGGCTTAACTAGCAAAAGGCTGGGGTTCATTGGATGGACCGAAAAGGAAGCAACCACGGACCAATGACCAGCAAGGCTGTCTAAGTTGTTTGGGTCATATGAACTGCCTGAAATTTTGGCCTAGGATCTGATTTTTCTCCCCTACTGACCTTTACAAACAGGGATCATGTGACTGCCTGAAATTTAGAGCTAGGCTCTGACTTTTCTGTGCTACAATCCTCTGAGAATAGGGATCGTGTGATGTCCTGAAACAAAAACCTAAAGTCCTAGATAGAGCCTCTGAGACCTTGCCCTGGTCGGTGCAGTTCCTTTTTCACGCCACCTCACATCAGTCCCGATGCATTTCTTCCACTAGGACATCCTTGCTAGCAAGGCCTTCAGGCTGGTCCCTCTCCTCAGTACTAACTGTAACCTGCCACCTACCATTTAGAAAGGGCCAACAGCCTCACACGGGTGGAAGATTTCCAGAACCGCTTTAGCTAAGCAATCTTGGTCTATTCTAGTAATTGAGTCCTCCAGCAAGCGGGCCAGAGGATAATGCTGCTTCAAGCAATGAGCAGCAATGGGAGACCCTGCTTCCACCAGGTCCCACCCTCCGACTGGGAAGCCCTGTCGTCACAGAGCCTCAACTGCCACCCGGCAGCCAGTGGTATCCATGGAACTCGAGCACTGTCCAGGCCCAAGGCCTTCGGGCCATTCTCCCATTCTTCTCCCCTCAAGCAGTCCAGACCCACATTCGTTTGAGACAAAGGGACAAAGGTCTCATCTTCTGGAGCTGCTTCAGCTAAAAAGGGCTGAAGAGTTGGCGGGGCCTATTGCGGTCCAGAGTGAGGACGGGACTTGCAGGCGGTGTCAGCAGCAGGGGGCTGCCGAGTGTCGGAATCGGGGATCCCGGGATTTGACCAACTAGTTGGAATTCCATGGCTTACACTCCGGAAGAAACAACTCTCAAGTCGATGAAACATGCAAGAGTCCAATATGAGCAAAAAAGGAGAAACAAATTGGGGTCAGAATGGGGGTCACTAGGGAGAGGAACTGGGGACCACACGGAGAGGACGACGGAGAGGGGAAGATAGTTATCATGGATGTCTCTCATCCAGCTTTTCCAGAATAAATTTCTAAGAACTTTCCCCCCCAATTTGTGCTTTTATTTCCTCAAAGGGGAACAGTGTGGCCTCCTGGAAGCATGATCTCCTTTAGCAACAATTCTAGAGACGTTTTCACTCTTCTAAGGGAAGGCTTTGAAAAGAGTTTTAAAGCCCCTGCCTGGGGCCCCTGTGTACAATCCATCTGGCAATCCTTCCCTAAGAATGTACTCCTCTTCCAGATAGGCTTCAGAATGGGCGTTTAAGGGGCCTTCAGAATTGTCTGGGAGCTCAATGAGGGAGTGTAGGATTCAGGACTTGGGGACTTAAAGGTGCCCCGGTCAGGGGCATATAGGAAGCAGCACGGGACTGTATATGATGAAAACTAACAGAAAAGTCCAGGAAGAGCTTGCACTCATGGTCCCTTCTCCCCTAGATGGCAGGCAATCCAATATATATTAGACATGTGAAAATATGACGCTTAATGCAATATATGTAAGCTTACAAGTATTTTGCTGCACAAGAAAAATCAGATCCGGAACCAAAACTGTGAAAATGCAAGCGAACCAAATAATGAAAATATTTTGTGATCCAGACTCAATTCCCACAGTCTTCTCTCTGGGTGTAGATGGCTCTCTTCATCACCAAATCATCTCCTTTTAAAAGAGAGCCACATCCATCAGTATGGAGTACTGTATCATCTTCTTGTTGCCACGTACAATGACCTCATCGTCCTGCTCATTTCATTTAGCATCAGGTCATGTACGTCTCTCCAGGCCCCTCTAAAATCAGCCCCCTGAGAGTTTCTTTTAGAAAAATAATATTCCATAACATTCATACACCCTAGTTTATTCAGCCATTCTCCAAATGATGGGCATCCATTCAGGTTCCAGTTTCTTGCCACTGCCAAAAGGGCTGCCACAAACATTTTGGCACATGTGGGCCCCTTTCCCTCCTTTAAGATCTCTTTGGGATATTAGCTCCATAGAAACCCTGCTGTATCCAAGGGGATACACATGTTGGTAGCCCTTTGGCTACCTGCCAGACTCTCCCCCTTCCCATTTGAAATAGACCTGTTCTGAAGTTCTCCAGAAACCTAAAGACGAAGAGACTGGAACTCTACATATAGAACCAAGCATTTTTCCAACCCGACAAGTGTACAAAACAGGGACAGAAGTCTCCTTCCCTATCCCATCCATGTATCTGGGGCCAAATCCTCCCCACAAAATCTACCCATGGACAACCCCAAGGCCACTGGCCTCCCCTGGGTCAGCCCCCCAAGACACTCTGCCTCGTGCTGTCCTTGGCCTAACCCTATGCCATGTGGTGTCACTGCTATCGCCACTAAGCTTTCCAAACCCACCTCTCCTCCTTAGAGCTAACTCTCTTAGGATGTTAAGTCCCTTTCAGGATTGTGCCTGATGGCTAAAGTCATGCCCCAAACTGGAGTTTCCTTTCTCCTGGCAAATGGCAAGATCCAGTAAAGAATGACCTTTTCTTTCCATCATTATTAAAACCCCTTTCTATGTTCTCCGACTCCATCTCATAACTACCATTCTTGGCGTCCCTTCTGTTTCTCAATTTTGGGGTCTTGAAGCTACCTTTTGATACCAGCCAAAACATTCTGCTATTGTCTATGCCCTCACAGCTCCTGTCTCCCTCTCTCTTTTTCCCTCTTTCTACCATGCTGTCTCTTTCTTTCTATCAACCTATCACACATCAATAATCCTTTACAATTTTAGGTTTTAGTATTATGACAGTAACCCTATTTGATGAACAATTTCACAATTTCCATCAATCATAGCTGAAGAAACACAACATAGCTTTTCACAAAAATGGAGAGATGTCTCATTTAATTTATAGTCATTTCTAATTTCAACATACACACCAATTAAGACGAGTTTTTTCTTTAAATCAGTATTTTACCTTGGAGTATTCTTACAAGATGTTTCATTCAAACAATCAATTGCTTTTGTAAACCAATCTTTTTTGTCCCTTCTTTTTCAAACCATTCTTATTCATAATATATCTAATATCTAAATAACTGTGGTGTTATTTCAAAATTTATTTCATAAATTTCATAAAACTTATACAAATGTCTAGGCAAAGTGATGAAATTTTAAAGCATAGATCATAATTTTTACAAATTACCCAATAAACATTTAAAAAGCCACTTATTCCATCTAGTTAGGGGATTTAACATGTGATCTATTAAGGTAAGTTACCAGAACTTTGTTTTATTCACCTATTTTTTTTTTTTTACCACAAAATCATATCGAATACAGATTTAAATTTTCCGTAATGTTTCAATGTCTGCACACAAATTTCGAAGATTTTGTGATGAAAGTAAACAAATGCACGATTCTAGCACATACCAGAGATTAGTGATTGTCTCATGCAACCCTAATAGAGATTCATCATCTAAAATTTAAAACTCATCTTGATATCTGAGGAGATAGCCTTAAGTACAACATTCCAGATATAAAAGCCAATCACTAGACATTATTCCTACTTAGCAAAGCTGTAGATTATCATTCAAGTCATCCTTCATTGGGATCTTTGTAACTGCAACTAGTTATAGGTCAGGATAATAAGCTTAGTCACAAGATACTTTCAAGAAGCCTAACAAAACTTATAGAATTCCAGAAAATGAGTCCTCTTCCCTTTCCGGTTACTTTGTTTGACTGATCCCTTCTTTCTTTGTTCTCTTTCACCCGTCCCAATTGAGAGCTGCATACTCTCAGGTCTCCAGGCTTTAAAGTGCAAACCTGACCCAGATCCGTCTTGGGGGTGTGTGGGTTTTTGTTTTTGTTTTTTTTTTTTCAGATACAAACTTTTAGTTTAGAGAAAATTGTCCACTTGATCAAGCCCTTTTTCCATCTTATTTTCGAGTTGATTTGTAGGACTATTAGGAGAATTATTAGAGAGCCTGAAATGAACCCTTTCACAACAAAACTAGCAGTGCCTTGGCAAATTGGCTAAGTCAAATCCACAAGATGATTTCAAGAGAGGCAGACTTTCTATCCAGGGTGTGAGAGGAAGTTTGGTGACCAGCAGGGTGGTAGCAGACAAGCCTGGAGAGACTTATAGGAAAAGGTGCTAAGTGAAGTGAGCAGAAGCAGGAGATCACTGTACATGACAACACAAGATTGTAGGAGGACCAAATGTGATGGAAGTGGCTCTCTTCAACAATGAGGGGATTCAGGCCTATGCCAATGATCTTGTGATGAGGAGCGTTATCTTACCCAGGGAGAGGACTGTGGGAACTGAGGGTAGATGACAATATAGGCTTTTCACACTTTTTCATCTGATTTGCTTGAATTTTTTCCTTCCCAGTTTGTTTTACTTTTTGATCTCCTTTTTCTTGTGCAGCAATGTAATTGTATAAATTGGCAGGCCTATTTTGGAAGGAACATGTATTTTAGCCATGTTGAGCACATATTGGATTGCATGCTACCTAGGTGAGGCGGGGAAGGTGGGAATAATTGGAATGCAGGGTTTTTCAAGGATCAATGTGGAAAAAATGATCCTTGTTTATGTTTTAGAAATAAAAAAACTTCAATAAAAATAAATGAAAGGAAGATTGACAACAGGGAATGAACGGAGGTAAACAATATTAGGGAAGACAGAGAAGAGGAGAAGGCGGTAAAAGTCAGTTCTGTTGTGCTGACAATCAAGACAGCCAAATATCAGTTCTGGACTTGAACCAGAAAGAGAAAAGAAACGAAAGCTGAATCAAAGAAGTTTTACAAAGAAGAATATCATATCCCCCTTATCTCTGCACGTCAGATACAAATGTAGTTTTGTTTTTTTCCTTATTAATGGACAGTCAGACAAAGACAATGATTGAAAAAGTTAAATGTTGAGAGCTCTTTTGAATCTTTGGTAAAGATACACTCTCGGTGGAAGATGACAATGTATGTAATGAGAATCAGGGGGAAATAAAGTTTGAAACCCAATACAGGCAGAGGGGCATAGGTTGATGAAACTATGTAACCAACAAGGTTCCTGTTTCTACACATCTATTCCAGCCTTCCAATGACAGAGGAGATTGGAAGAAGGCAAGTGATAGAACAGAAAAAGTACCTCACAAAGAGTTAGTAGGATAAAAGAGCAGGAATCTCAAGCGCCCGTGCTCTGTGCGGGAGAGAGAGTGAGCGTGAGAGAGCGAGAGAGAGCGAGAGCGAGTGAGAGAGCGAGAGAGCGCCAGAGCCAGAGGCAGGGAGAGCGAGTGGGAGAGAGGTGGAAGGAGGAGAGGAGGAGAGAGGAGAGAGGTAGAAGGAGAAGGAGAGGAGAGAAGAGAAGGAGAGAGGTGGTCGGAGCGAGAGAAGGAGAGAGGTGGTCGGAGCGAGAGAGGGAGAGAGGGAGTAGGGGGGAAGGGAGGGGGAGGGAAGGGAGGTGGGGAAAGGGAGGGAGAGGGAGGGAAGAGTGTTGTGGGAGAAAGAAAGGAGAGGGTTGGGACAGGGAGAAGGGTAATAGAGAGAAGATAGAGATAGATAGAGAGTAGATAGAGATAGAGATAGAGTAGATAGAGATAGAGATAGAGAACATAGAGATAGATAATAGACAAGATAGAGATAGATATAGAGTAGATAGAGCTAGAGATAGAGAAGATAGAGATAGAGAAGATAGAGTTAGATATTGAGCAGATAGAGATAGATATAGAGAAGATAGAGATAGAGAATAGATAGAGATAGAGAGAAGATAAGAGTTAGATATAGAGTAGATAGAGATAGATATAAAGTAGATAGAGCTAGAGATAGAGAAGATAGATAGATATATAGAGAAGATAGCGATAGATAGAGACAGATTTAGAGAAAGAGAGAAATTAGAGATACTAGTTATAGAAATAGAGAAGATAGTAGATAGACATTGAGAGAAAAGATAGAAATAGAAAAAGTAGAAATAGAAGAGAGTGTGATAGAGACAGAGTGAGACAGAGAGTGTAAGGAGGGAGAGTGAGAGAAAGAGAGAAACTGTGTGTGTGTGTGTGTGTGTGTGTGTGTGTGTGTGTTTTTGTTTGTGTGTGTCTATTCGTTCCATATCCTGATTCCTCACCCACTAAGGGATTGCCTTGTTTTTCGCATCTTCGAGAAGCTCTCAGAGGTAGGAGGATTTACGAACGATATAGACTATCCTGGGGATGGGGTTAGCCAAATATGTATAGAAGGAGGAATGAGGTAGTTTGTATTTTTTTTTGGGGGGGGGGGGAGGTGTGTAATTTTGTGGGAAGTCGTGGTTTCTAGAAATCTGAGAGACATACCTTGTACCAGCAATAGGAGATGGACAAGATGGTGGTTCCTCTGTACTCAATGGGGGGAGCAGCTAGGATACAACTGAGATCATAAGAGAGAACCCTCTTCTGTAGACTCTGTTGCGGTAACTCAAACCATCAGAGACTCACTTCCAAAGAAAATAGCTTTTGTTGTTATCCTGAAGAAGCTTCTCTGTTCTTATGTAAAACAAAGACATGGGCCTGGGGCTTAGGAGGACCTGTGTTTCCAATTCAACCTCACACAGAGTTGAGTGTTGCTGAGGCAAACCATTTCACCTGCTTGCCTCCATTTCCTCACTGGGTGGTTGTAAGGATCCAACGAGATGGTATATTGGGAAAGGCTGTTGAGGACAGTGGAAAGGATGGAAGAGAGGTGCTTCCTCTCTTTCTTTTTCTCCCTGAGATGACCTCAAGACTGCCTCCAAATTCTCATTGTTAGAGCATTCAAACAATTCCTTCCATTGGGGAATCAAGCTGAACCGTGTGCATCCCCTTGGGTGGAAAGGAGAGGAGTTCTTTCTTCACCTTGTTCTGACAATTGATATTCTGACAACTATTCCATCTTTCTCCAAACCATATTTCAAATTCATAAACAAATTCTTTGCAATCTCAAAATGTATATGTTTTCCATTTCCTTTTGATTAGAGGAGGTGGACAAGTTTATTTATTGTACCTGGAGATATCCAATGTAGGTGTAAAAAATCCCTTTCTCCTGTAGTTGGGGAGCCAATCTGTCATTTCTTCTTAGAGAGGTCGTGTGCTTCAAAACACTGAAAGGGTTAGGAAAGGTTAGTCCAGGGTAGGCCCACACTGTAGTTAGGACTTTGGCCTTAGGTCTTGTGCATCTGAGAATACAAATAGGAGAGAACTCTTTGGGGAAAGCAGCAGCAGGGATGGGAGCCCATGGACAGTAAGCCTGACAGGTCCATAGGATGTTGTGAAATCAAAGAAAATTGGAATGATTCTCAGAAATTTTGTGCTTTGGGTAGTGTGATAGAAGTTACCCGCCACAGCAAACCAATGAACTTTACAGGTTCTGCTTTCTACTGACAGACACTTTGCCTACAAGGTTCCATCCTCTTGTTTTTCTATTGACATAGAAGGGAGTTTCTCAGTTGCTGCCTTTGGGTTACTTTGAATGATGAGGAGAGAGGAAAGAAGGGATGGAGAAAGGGGGAAACAGGGAAAGGGACCTTTAGGAATGGATCAAACTGGATAAAATGGAAAAAAAAAAAAAGGATTTTTATCAATTGTGTTGAGGCTGGCTCTACTGTAAAAACACATAGGATGATGAAAGGCAATAGCTGGCTGTGCCCAGTGAGCTGTCCGGGCTTTCTTGTACTGCTTGCTGCTCCTTTAGCTGGGAAGATGGGGTAGTTATTGGAACCAAAGCTTAGTGTTAATTTGTTGACATTTTCTTCCCTCAGGAATTCCCTCGGCTTCAACATGGGGAAGAAAACTCAGATATTGCCCCACGGTGACAATCAATTAATCAACAAACATGTAGCCATACTTGTTCTTTTATCAGTCACTATATTAAAGGAGGAAGAGACACCCCAAAATTCATTCTAAGAGGAAAGGCCAAAAGCTCACAAACAAGAATATGCCAGATAAATCTAGAGGATAGAAAAGTAATGTGTCAAGGCATGATCCTAATGGAACAATCAGGTTAACAAAAGAGTTTAGGAGACAGGGGAACAGGGTGAACTGGTTGCTAGCTCCGTGAGGGAAGAAAAGAAGACCTCTGCGGAAAAAAGGTTGAGTAAGGAATTCAAAGATGCCTAACTCGATGGATCCTATGTGGGCTAAGCAAAGGGAAGAGTGGTGGCTGCCTGAGCTGGCACACCTGGTGGACAGAAAAGGGAATTTCAGAAGAGGGCAGAGAGTGCAGGACAAAGAACAGGTTCTCTTTTGGACACTTGGAGCTTCTGGTGCAGTTGGGCAAATGGGACAAAATGTTCAAGAGAGATGTGGGAATTTGGGAAGAGAGCTCAAGTGAGAGACTGAAGCAGGTTCAATCCACCTGGGAGTGGTTAAGCTTGATGTGATAACATTGCGACATAGGAGGATGCTTTCAACTGCTTAGGACATGATCAATATTCTGAGAGGTAAAAGGAGTATCCACACTCAGAGGGTAAGGGGTATGAGTGGAATAGGAAGGGATAATATCTTTTTTTAAAATGATGGAAAGGATTGCTATAGGATGTACAGGAAGAGGGGAAAAGAAAAGTGAATGGTGTAAATGATCTACCATAAGAAAGAGAGGCTAGAAAAAAGTTTTCTAATAGATTGGAAGAGGGAGAGGAGAAGTTGGTTGAGTGAACCTTATTCTTATTGGTATTGGTTCAAATAGGAGGCACCATAAATACTGAATAGGGACATGGAACTCTTCTTTTTTTTTTTTTTTTTTTTGCACATTTACCATATCCTACAATGTATATTCCATTTTTTTCTTTTTTTTTAATAACTTTTTATTGATAGAACTCATGCAGGGTAATTTTTTTACAACATTATCCCTTGCATTCACTTCTGTTCCGATCTTTCCCCTCCTTCCCTCTACCCCCTCCACCAGATGGCAAGCAATCCTTTATATGTTGAATAGGTTACAGTATACAATATACTGTATACAATATACGTGTGCAGAACCGAACAGTTTTCTTGTTGCACAGGGAGAATTGAATTCAGAAGGTAGAAATAATCCGGGAAGAAAAACAAAAATGCAAGCAGTTTATATTCATCTCCCAGTGTTCTTTCTTTGGGTGTAGCTGCTTCTGCCCATCTTTGATCAACCGAAACTGAATTAGCTCTCTTTATCGAAGAGATCCACTTCCATCAGAATACATCCTCAAACAGTATCATTGTTGAGGTATATAATGATCTCCTGGTTCTGCTCATTTCACTTAGCATCAGTTCATGTAAGTCTCGCCAGTCCTCTCTGTATTCATCCTGCTGGTCATTCCTTTCAGAACAATAATATTCCATAACGTTCGTATACCACAATTTACTCAACCATTCTCCAATTGATGGGCATCCATTCATTTTCCAGCTTCTAGCCACTACAAACAGGGCTGCCACAAACATTTTAGCACATACAGGTCCCTTTCCCTTCTTTAGTATCTCTTTGGGGTATAAGTCCAGTAGAAACACTGCTGGATCAAAGGGTATGCACAGCTTGATAACTTTTTGAGCATAGTTCCAAATTACTCTCCAGAATGGCTGGATGTGTTCACAATTCTACCAACAATGTATCAGTGTCCCTGTTTTCCCACATCCCCTCCAACATTCCACTTTATCTTTCCCTGTCACTCTAGCCAATCTGCCAGGTGTGTAGTGGTATCTCAGAGTTGTCTTAATTTGCATTTCTCTGATTAATAATGATTTGGGGCATATTTTCATATGTCTATAAATAGTTTCAATTTCTTCATCTGAGAATTGTCTGTTCATATCCTTTGACCATTTATCAATTGGAGAATGGTTTGATTTCTTATAAATTAGAGTCAATTCTCTATATATTTTGGAAATGAGGCCTTTATCAGAACCTTTGATTGTAAAAATGTTTTCCCAGTTTATTGTTTCCCTTCTAATCTTGTCTGCATTTTTTTTTGTTTGTACAAAAACTTTTTAACTTGATATAATCAAAATTTTCTATTTTGTGGTCAATAGTGATCTCTAGTTCTTCTTTAGTCATAAATTCTTCCCTCTTCCACAGGTCTGAGAGGTAAACTATCCTATGCTCTTCCAATTTATTTATAATCTCATTCTTTATGCCTAGGTCATGAACCCATTTTGACCTCATCTTGGTGTACGGTGTTAAG
This sequence comes from Antechinus flavipes, assembly GCF_016432865.1. Classification (NCBI taxonomy): domain Eukaryota; kingdom Metazoa; phylum Chordata; class Mammalia; order Dasyuromorphia; family Dasyuridae; genus Antechinus; species Antechinus flavipes. The sequence continues at coordinate 647,578,561 of NC_067398.1, forward strand.
TGTGGGTCAATGCCTAGTTTCTGCCATACTAATTTCCAATTTTCCCAGCAATTTTTTGTCAAATACTGCCTTCTTATCCCAGAAACTGGGGTCTTTGGGTTTGTCAAACACTATATTATTAAAGTTATCAGCTGTTTTGTCCTTTGAACCTAACCTATTCCATTGATCAACTAATCTATTTCTTAGCCAATACCAGATGGTTTTAGTAACTGCTGCTTTATAATATAATTTTAGATCTGGTACAGCTAGGCCACCTTCATTTGATTTTTTTTTTCATTAATTCCCTTGAAATTCTTGACCTTTTGTTTTTCCATATGAACTTTGTTATTTTTTCTAGTTCATCAAAGTAGTTTTTTGGGAGTCTGATTGGTATAGCGATAAATAAATAGATTAATTTAGGTAGTATTGTCATCTTTATTATATTTGCTCGCCCAATCCAATAGCATTTAATATTTTTCCAGTTGGTTAGATCAGACTTAATTTGTGTGGAAAGTGTTTTGTAGTTTTGCTCATAAAGTTTCTGATTTTCCCTTGGCAGATAGATTCCTAAATATTTTATACAATCATTAGTTACTTTAAATGGAATTTCTTTTTGTATCTCTAACTGTTGGGTTTTGTTAGTGATATATAAGAATGCTGATGACTTGTTTGGGTTTATTTTATACCCTGCAACTTTGCTGAAGGTGTGGATTGTTTCTAATAACTTTTTAGTTGAGTCTCTGGGGTTCTCTAAGTATACCATCATATCATCAGCAAAGAGTGATAATTTGGTTTCCTCATTGCCTATTCTTATTCCTTTCATCTCTTAACTCTTATTGCCAAAGCTAGCATTTCTAATACAATATTAAATAGTAACTAACGGTGATAGTGGGCAACCTTGTCTCACTCCTGATCTTATTGGGAATGGTTGTACTTTGTCCCCATTACATATGATGCTTACTGTTGGTTTTAAATAGGTGCTACTGATTTTTTTTAAGCAAAAGTCCATTTATTCCTATACTCTCAAGAGTTTTTAATAGGAATGGATGTTGGATTTTATCAAATGCTTTTTCTGCATCTATTGAGATGATCATATGATTTTTGTTAATTTGATTATTAATATGGCCAATTATACTGATAGTTTTCCTAATATTGAACCAGCCCTGCATTCCTGGTATAAATCCTACTTGATCGTGGTGTATTATCGTGGGGATGATTTTCTGTAGTCTTTTTGCTAATATCTTATTTAAGATTTTAGCATCAATATTCATTAGGGAGATTGGTCTATAATTTTCTTTCTCTGTTTTCAACCTATCTGGTTTAGGTATCAGTACCATGTCTGTGTCATAAAAGGAATTTGGTAGGACGCCTTCATTCCCTATTTTTTCAAATAGTTTATAAAGCATTGGGGCTAATTGTTCTTTGAATGTTTGGTAGAATTCACACGTAAATCCATCTGGTCCTGGGGATTTTTTTTTTTTTTAGGAAGTTGATTATTATTATTTGTTCTATTTCTTTTTCTGAAATGGGACTATTTAAGCAATTGACTTCCTCCTCTGATAATCTGGGAAGCCTATATTTTTGGAGGTAGTCATCCATTTCACTTAGGTTATCAAATTTATTGGCATAAAGTTGGGCAAAGTAACCCCTTATTATTTCTTTAACTTCCTCTTCATCAGTGGACAGTTCTCCTTTTTCATTTTTAATTTGATTTCCCTCTCTCCTTTTTCTAATCAGATTTACCAAAGGTTTATCGATTTTATTGGTTTTTTCATAAAACCAACTCTTAGTTTTATTTATTAGTTCAATAGTAGTTTTACTTTCTATATTATTAATTTCTCCTTTTAATTTTAGAATTTCAAGTTTAGTAATTGATTGGGGGTTTTTAATTTGGTCTTTTTCTAACTTTTTAAGTTGCAGGCCCAATTCATTGATCTTCTCTTTTTCTATTTTATTCAAGTAAGCCTCTAAGGATATAAAATTTCCCCTTATTACTGCTTTGGCTGCATCCCATAAATTTTGATATGATGTCTCACCGTTGTCATTATCTTGAGTGAAATTATTATTTGTGTCTATAATTTGCTGTTTCACCCAATCATTCTTTAAGATGGGATTATTTAATTTCCAATTACTTTTTGGTCTATTTACACTTAACTTTTTGTTGAATGTAGTTTTTATTGCATTGTGATCTGAAAAGAAAGCATTTACTATTTCTGCCTTCCTGCATTTAATTTTGAGGTCTTTATGCCCTAATATATGGTCAATTTTTGTGTAGGTTCCATGAACTGCTGAGAAGAACGTGTACTCCTTTCTGTCACCATTCAGTTTTCTCCAGAGATCTATCATACCTAATTTTTCTAATATTCTATTTACCTCTTTAATTTCTTTATTTGTTTTGTGATTTGATTTATCCAAATCTGAGAGTGCAAGGTTGAGATCTCCCACTATTATAATTTTGCTGTCTATTTCTTCTCGCAACTCTCTTAACTTCTCTTTAAGGAAGTTAGATGCTATACCACTTGGTGCATATATGTTTAATACTGATATTGCTTCATTGTCTATAGTACCCTTAAGCAAGATATAGTTTCCTTCCTTATCTCTTTTAATTAGATCAATCTTTGCTTTTGCTTGGTCTGAGATAAGGATGGCTACCCCTGCTTTTTTGACTTCACCTGAAGCATAATAGATTCTACTCCAGCCTTTTACCTTTACTCTGTATGTATCTCCCTGTTTTAAATGTGTTTCCTGTAAACAACAGATTGTAGGGTTCTGACTTTTGAGCCAGTCTGCTATCTGCCTCCTCTTTATGGGAGAGTTCATCCCATTCATATTTATGTTTAAAATAACCAATTCTGTATTTCCTGCCATCCTAATATCCCCAGATTATGTTTTTCTTTTTCTTGCCCTCCTTCCCTAGTATTAAACTTATTGGTCCCACTAATGTCACACAGCTCTCCCTCTTTAGTATCCCTCCTTCCTCCCTTTGAATCCCTTCCCCTTTCTTGTACCCTTCCCTTATTACTCTTTTTCCTTCTCCCTTTTCCTCTCCCACTTTTTAATGAAGTGAGAGAAGAATCTCTGTAAAACAAAATGTAAAGTGTTTCCTCTTTGAGCCAACTCTGATGAGAGTAGGATTCACACAATGTTCCTCCCCCTCTCTAAGTTCCCTCATATATGATAGGTTTCCTTTGCCTCACTGTCACATGTAGTTTCCCTCTTTTTATCTCCCCTCTTCCCTTTTTCTGACATTATCCCCTTTCCATTTCTACTTCCCTTTTTTATGTTATATCGGTAAAATCAAATTATACATATGGTTTTTATGTATATCTACAACAGAAATACAATTCTCAAGAGTTGCTTTTACCTTTTTCTATTTCTCTTGATTCCTGTTGTTGGAGATCAAATTTTTTGTTTAAGTCTGGTTTTTTCCTTAGAAACAGATGGAATTCCTATTTCATTAAATGTCCATCTTCTTCCGTGGGAAAAAATACTCAGCTTAGCTGGGTAGTTTATTCTCGGCTGCATTCCAAGTTCTTTTGCCTTTCGGAATATCGGATTCCAGGCCTTTTTCCTGGCTGCTTGTAAAATGTTTTCTTTAATCTGAAAATTCTGAAGTTTGGCCACAATATTCCTCGAAGTCTTTATTTTAGGGTCTTTTTCAGAAGGTGTTCGATGAATTCTTTCAACGCCTATTTTCCCTTCCAGTTCTATTACTTCTGGGCAGTTCCCTTTGATGATTTCCTGTAAAATAGTATCTAGGCTCTTTGTTTCATCATAATTTTCTGGTAGTCCGGTGATCCTCAGGTTATCTCTCCTAGATCTATTTTCTAGGTCTGTTGTTTTTCCGAGTAAATATTTGACATTTTTTTCCAATCTTTCATTTTTTTGGTTTTGCTTGACTGATTCTTGATGTCTCAATGAATCAGTCATTTCTATTTGTTCAGTTCTGATTTTTAATGAGTTATTTTCTTCATTAGCTTTTTTTACTTCTTTTTGTATATGTCCAATTGAGTTGTTTTGCTCTCTGGAATTTTTTTCCATTTCACTGATTTTTTTTTTTTTTTTTTTTTTAGTGAGTTATTTTCTTTTTTCAATTCACAAACTCTGTTTTTTACCTTTTCCAATTCACATTTCAGGAAGTTGTTTTCTTTTTCCACTTTATCAAATTTTTCTTTTAGTGAGTTATGTGCCTTTCCCCATTTCTCTTCTAGCTCTCTTTTAAGGTTTTTAATAGTCTCTTCTAGGAGAGCCTTTTGTACTGGAGACTGTCTGCTATTAGTCTCTTCAGGGTTGAAAAGCTGTTCTCTTTCTGTGTAGAAACTATCAATCGTTCCTTTTGATTTTTTTACTCATTTTGTTAAAGCCTGTAAGGTCTGCCTTCAGAGCCAGGAGGTTACCAGCTTCCTCTGCAGAGCAGTGAAAGGTACATGGACGGGTAGCTGTCCTGCCAGCCGGCTACAAAAAGCAGCGAGGTACTGGAGTGCTCTGGGAAAGAGCTCCCCACTCGCAAGTAACTCAGGCCCCGCAGGGTCGGGCTGGGAAAGTGCCCTGCAAAGAACCCCTGCTGTGTGAGATAACGACTGCCCTGGGGCTAGACGCTGAGCAGTGAGAGTTTCACTTCCCAAGCCAAATCCCGCCCTGGGGCTGTGGGTGTTAGCAGTTGAGCAGTGAATGGATTTGCAGGGACAGGAAGTGTCTGCCTGGGAAGCACAGTCAGCTAGGGAGGTTCTATTGCCCCAGGCCGAGCCCCCCCCTCTGCTGATCAGAGGCTGCCCAGGCTGCGCTCCCCTGCCGTGCAGATCAGTAACTGCCCCCGCAAAAGCCCCGAACTGCCGGATATGGCCGCAGGGCTGCGGTAAAATCTGCCTGAGTCACTTCCCGGTTTGAGGGGTTACAGCCAGATCTCGTTAGGTTCCGGCGTTTTTTAGAGGACCCTCTGCTTTAGGCTTTGATTTCTCTGCCAGTTTACTGCTTTGTAATCAAGGCAGAGCAGTTAGCCTATAGCAGGGTGATCCCTATAACTTCCCTAGCCAGAGAGATCACCTCTGTCCCTGGTCTGCTCAGGACGCTAGCCTCTCGCTGCCTGTGCTAGTCTGTTCCTGGCCCCTCAGGACAAACCTTTCCTGGCGAGCTTCTGGATCGGCTGGTAAGTTGTAGTGCTTCTCATCTTCATGAATTTAAGCAGTGAGGAGCTATTTTTGAGGCTGGATTAAATAGTTGGTTATGAGGGTAATGAGAGGAGCTTAGAGAGTCGTGTGTGCCTGCTCTGCCATCTTGGCTCCACCCCCGGAAGTCCCATGGAACTCTTTCTTAGTCTGCAGGAAAATAGGAGGGGAATGGAATATGGGAAGGGGAAGAAGATAAAAGAACAGGTCATTTTGGGCAAGTCATTGATCAGTAATGAAACGCTTTTGAGGAAAGAGACTGAAAAGAAAGAGAATAAATTGGGGGGGGGGGAGAATACAATTATCAACGGGAAATGGAAAAACCATTTTTGAAACCCATTTCTCTGATGAGATATCATTGTTCTCTGGGAAATGATGAGCAGAATGTTTTCAGAGGGGGAAAAAAACCCTGCAAAGTCTTCCTTGAAGAGGGTGAAATATGCCATATATGAAGTGACAGCAATGTTCTAGGGTGACCATTTGAAAATGATTTGGTTTTTCCCAGTAGCACAATCATCTACAACTCCTCTGAAGGACTTAGACAAACAAACAAATCCTATCGATTCACAGATTAGGAATAATTATATCTGAATACAGATAGAAGCATTCTCTATTTCTCTTTTGATGGCTCTACTTTTCACTTAATTTTTCTTGAGGTGTTTATTTTTCATTAAGGTGGGAGATGTATGTTTTTATTCACAACTTTGATGGAAAAGTTTGCCTAGTTTGAAATGTGCTTTCTTAATTGTGGGTGGGAATCCGGGAAAGAAGCTAGAAAGCAAAAATCTTAAAAACAAATGTAAAAGGAAAAAATGTGAATGGAACTAGGGGACAATATTCAAGAAATTCAATAAAAAGCCAAAAGTATCTTCCCTTTTGTACTTTGGAAGTTCTAAGAGTAATTTTGCATTTTAATTAGTAAAACTCAACTGAATGAGAATGTGAGAAATGACAGTGCAGAGTTTAGAAAAGTGAGAAAGGGGAAGAATGAATGGAGGCCAGAGTCAATCCACATTATCTGCTGTGGGCCAAGCTCCATAGTAAGCACTGGGGGGATGCAAAGAATGGCCCAAGCCGGGCTCTGGTCCGGAGGAGCTCCCAGTCTAAGGCGGTGAGCCCCTACAAACAACTGTACAAAGAAGAGGGTTACCAGAAAAATGGGAAGGAATGAAGTTGTCTCTTGGGCTTCCTCCAAGTATGTGAACGAGGGAGAGCATATGCAAGAGCACACTGACAAGGGTCCGGTTGTCCTCCAAAGGCCAGGGATCCCTGGGGGTAAATCCTAAACCGTGAGCCGCTCCTATCTTTCCCCCGCCCAAATCTGCTTGCCGATTCCTTCCCCTTTGTTCATATGGTCCCTTCTTCATTCACAGACTTGGTCCCGGAGGAGAAGAGCTTTTTCCAGAAGGCCAAATCCCTTTTCCCAGGTCCCCCTCATCGGGTTACTCCCTGCTCCTCAAGCAGTGATGAGCAAGTGCTGGATGTGGAGGGCCAGAACGGCATCCCGGCTGCCGCCTCAGCAAGGCAGGAGGAGGAGGTAGCGGGCCCATCCTGGGGGCCAAGTTCAGCTTTGGCGGCTCCTTCTAGTTCGCTGTTAGTTCCCCTGGTTCTGGAGGAACTATTCCCTCCTGGTTTGCCCAGGGTCCTTGAGAAAGCCATGCAGGCCTGGGCTGACAAGAGCGACAGGGACACAAGATCCGAGACATCCTCCTCCGAGATCACCTCGGAATCATCCTCCAAATGGGACCAAGGGGACGAGTCTGAAGCCGAGGAAGAACAAACCCGAGTCATCGAGATCAAAAGGACCGTTGGTGATCCAAGCAGCAAGAAAGTGCATCCAGCCCCTCCCACAGAATGCACCACGTGCCAGGAAATGCCCCACGAGCCCTCCTTCAATTGGCCCCTAGCAAAAGATGCTCAAGGCCAACAAGAGAGCCCAGCCTCTTCCCCCGCCAAAGGCAGGCAAGGGCTCTGGAAAAGGAGAGGCAAAGTCCAGCCAGCCTTGGATGCCAAGTCCAAAACAACTCCGAGGACGGACCGTGAGCAATCCTCTTCAAGCGCCCAGAGACAAGGCCCAGAGACAAACCGAGGTCGCTTTCCGGTCTTTTGGAGACATTTATTCTCTGGAGGACGGTAGGGAGGGCTTGGAGCCTAGACTCCAGTTCCAGCTCTCCCCATTTCCCCCTCCCCCCCAAAGAGAAGAAGTGTGTGAAGGGACCCCTTTCAATCAAAAATTCGAGGTAGCACAGGGGTCCTCCAGACCAACCAAAAAAGTGAAGAAAGCCTCTGGGCTGGACGTGAACGCGTCTGAAGTGGAAACATGTGGGGGCTAAATCCACAGAAGAAGTGGGGACTCCTGGTCTAGCTGGGAGGGGCTGGAGCCTCAGCAGAAGCACAGAGTGTTTTATCTCCCAAACTCTCTGAGAGTCAAGTTGAAGTCTGAGAGCTGGAGGCCTGAGTGAAGCTGGCCTGACTGGATGGCAGCCGGGCCCAGCGGTGCCACTGAGTACCTGAAGACCTGGCCCTGGAAAGAAGGAACCAGCCGGCAGTGGGTACAGGGCCAGTGGGGCAGGGATGCAGCTGGCTGCCACGATTTGCAGGAGAGGGGACCTCTTGCTTTAGGGGTTCCTGGTCAGAGATTTTGGGCTTCCTGCTCAAAAGGAAACATTGAACGGAAGCTTGAGGAACTTTGTCACACACCACAATTAGAGGTGCTTAACATTCTTTGTTACAAAATTGCACTTGCAAAGAAGCCTCCCACCATTCAGATATATAGTGGGAACAGGAAAAAGGAGAATTCATCTTCAGAGGTGGACATTGAAGCAAAAAAGTTTTTACTCAAAAGAAATGTGCAATTGCTGCAAAGCAAAAGGCAATAAATAGAACTAACTCAAAAAAGAATGTAAAAATCAAAGGAAATTGAGGAAAATGTAACCAAAAAAAAAAAAAATCACTCCAAAGAAAAACAAAATCATATGGGAAAAAAAAAATGGAAACAAGTCTGCAACCCAGGATAGGAATCTCAAGATGAAAATAATGCTTTGAAAAATTTAAATCAGCAAAGGGATGCCAGGGAAATGCAGAAAATCAAGAAATAATCAAACAAATTGGCAATATTGGAAATAAATAGAACAATGTGAAAGCTAAAAGACAGATCTGGAGAACAGATTAGAAGAAAATAGAAAAGCATAGAAATTGACTCCCGGAAAAGTGTGACCATAAAAAGAAACTTCCAAGAAGGAACCAGCCCCCAATGGGTACAGAGGCAGTGGGGCAGGGTTGCAGCTGGCTATCAGTATTTGCAGGAGAGGGAAACCCTTGCTCTGAGGTTCCTGTTTTGGGGGTTTTGGAGTTACTGGTCACAAGGAAACACTGAAGGGAAGCTTGAGGAACCTTCCCCACACACCACAGAGGTACTCAATCTCTTTTTGAAAAAATGCATCTGTAAAGAAGGATCCCACCATTGAAATATATTATGGGAACAGGGAAAAGGAGAGTTCATCTTCAGACACTTAAGTAAAAAAGCTTTTACCCCAAAGAGTAATGTGCAATGGCTGTAACCCTAAAGAAAATATGTAGAACTTAAAAAACAATTTAAAATCAAATGGAATGGACGGAAATGTAACCAAAAACAAACCTGTCAAAAAAAAAAAAAAAACCAACCCCTCAAAAAGCTTATGGAAAAAAAAGGAAACCAACTTGCAATGAGGAAAGGAGTCTCGAAATGAAAATAATTCTTTGAAAAATGAAGATTGGCGATGGGAAGCCAGGGAATTGCAGAAAAATCAAGAAATAACAAAGCAAATTGGAAATAAATAGAAGGTGAAACATAAAAGATCTGGAGAACAGATTAGAATAGAATAAAAGTGTAGAACTAGACTATGTGCAAAGTGTGATCCAAAACAGAACCTTCCAAGAAGAAACCAATGAGTCCAGATACAGTGGGCCATGGATGCAGTTGCCTGCCAATCCTTGCAGGAGAGGCGAGAGCTTGCTTTGGGGTTCCTGGTCAGAGAGTTTGGGGTTCCTGGTCAGAGGGAAACACTGAAGGGAAACTTGAGGAACCTTCCTCTCACACTACAGTTAGAGGTGCTTAATCTCTTTTTTTAAAAAATGCATCTGCAAAGATGAATCCCACCATTGAAATATATTACGGGAAGAGGGAAAACGAGTTTATCTTCAGAGAAGGGCATTTAAGTAAAAAAAAAAGCTTTTACCCCAAAGAGTAATGTGCAATGGCTGCAACTCCAAAGAAAATGTGTAGAAGAACTCAAAAAAAGAATTTTAAAAAATCAAATTGAGGAAAATGTAACCAAAAAAAATCTCTCCAAGAAAAACCAAAAGCATATGGGGAAAAAAAGGAAACCAACTTGCCAAGGAGGAAAGGAGTCCCGAGATGAAAATAATTCTTTGAAAACTGAAGATTGGTAATGGGAAGCCAGGGAAATGCAGAACAATCAAGAAATAACAAAACCAATTGTAAACATTGGAAACAAATAGAAGAATGTGAAACATAAAAGACAGATCTGGAGAACATATTAGAATATTAGTAGAATAGAAAGCTGAATAACTTGATTACTGAAAAGTGTGACCAAAAATAGAACCTTGCAAGAAATAATTTGGGAATATTGTCCTGGAATGATAGAATGAGGAGAAAATGTAGAAATAGAAAAAAAAAATCCCCATTTTCAACCACTTCAACGAAATCCATTGTGGAAAAGACATAGGAATAATAGTGCCAAATTTCAAAAACACTCAGATGAAAGGGAAAATTTTGAAAGAAAGAAATTCAAATATGAGTGTGTTAAAAATGGAATTGAACAAGACACGTCAGCAGCTCAGGACAAGACTGGAAAGATATCCACCCAGGGCTAATTGTGAGGGGAGGCAGGAGATAGGGCAGGAAGGAAGGAGAAAGAACAGGCAGCATGGAGGGAAGGAGGGAGGAAAGGAAGACAGAGGAAAAAGATTGAGATAAAAGGGGAGGGAGGAAAATGAGAGAAGAGTTCAGAAGAGATCTTCCATTGGAAAGATTTCATCTAGTATTTTAAAATTTGTTTTCAATCTTGAAATTCGTATTTTTCCAAATCGTTTTCAACATTCATTGTTGTCAAACTTTGTTGCCAATGTTTCTCTTTCACACCCTTAATCTCGTGTTCTCCAGACAGCAAGGGACCAAAATGAAATCATTACAATTCTTTTACCCACTTAACCACATTTCTCAGGTTGTGGAAGAAAAAATCCAATCCCGAGGCAAAAAACCAGGACAAAGGAAAGAAGCAGGAATCTGTGTGCGACCCCCCGGCTCAAAGGGGCTAGTTGGAGGCATCTCCAGATGCCCACAGAAAGCATGGATTCAGTCCTTGCAAGGAAAGGTGCCAGCACCCCAAGGGAGCAGCCTGGTGTGAGGCCCTAGGTGGGAAAGAGGGAATGGCTTAACTAGCAAAAGGCTCGGGTTCATTGGATGGACTGAAAAGGAAGCAACCACTGACCAATGACCAGCAAGGCTGTCTAGGTTTTTTGGGTCATATGAACTGCCTGAAATTTTGGCCTAGGATCTGATTTTTCTCCCCTACTGACCTTTACAAACAGGGATCATGTGACTGCCTGAAATTTAGAGCTAGGCTCTGACTTTTCTGTGCTACAATCCTCTGAAAATAGGGATCGTGTGATGTCCTGAAACAAAAACCTAAGGTCCTAGATAGAGCCTCTGAGACCTTGCCCTGGTCCCCCGCAGTCCCTTTTTCACGCCACCTCACATCAGTCCCGATGCATTTCTTCCACTAGGACATCCTTGCTAGCAAGGCCTTCAGGCTGGTCCCTCTCCTCAATACTAACTGTAACCTGCCACCTACCATTTAGAAAGGGCCAACAACCTCACACGGGTGGAAGATTTCCAGAACCGCTTTAGCTAAGCAATCTTGGTCCATTCTAGTGCTTGAGTCCTCCAGCAAGCGGGCCAGAGGATAATGCTGCTTCAAGCAATGAGCAGCAATGGGAGACCCTGCTTCCACCAGCTCCCACCCTCCGACTGGGAAGCCCTGTCGTCACAGAGCCTCAACTGCCACCCGGCAGCCAGTGGTATCCATGGAACTCGAGCACTGTCCAGGCCCAAGGCCTTCGGGCCATTCTCCCATTCTTCTCCCCTCAAGCTGTCCAGACCCACATTCGTTTGAGACAAAGGGACAAAGGTCTCATCTTCTGGAGCTGCTTCAGCTGAAAAGGGCTGAAGAGCTGGCGGGGCCTATTGCGGTCCAGAGTGAGGACGGGAGACACGTGACTTGCAGGCGGTGTCAGCAGCAGGGGGCTGCCGAGTGTCGGAATCGGGGATCCCGGATTTGACCAACTAGTTGGAATTCCATGGCTTACACTCCGGAAGAAACAACTCTCAAGTCGATGAAACATGCAAGAGTCCAATATGAGCAAAAAAGGAGAAACAAATTGGGGTCAGAATGGGGGTCACTAGGGAGAGGAACAGGGGACCACACGAAGAGGACGACGGAGAGGGGAAGATAGTTATCATGGATGTCTCTCATCCAGCTTTTCCAGAATAAATTTCTAAGAACTTTCCCCCCCAATTTGTGCTTTTATTTCCTCAAAGGGGAACAGTGTGGCCTCCTGGGAGCATGATCTCCTTTAGCAACAATTCCTAGAGATGTTTTCATTCTTCTAAGGGAAGGCTTTGAAAAGAGTTTTGAAGCCCCTGCCTGGGGCCCCTGTGTACAATCCGTCTGGCAGTCCTTCCCTAAGAATGTTGTACTCTTCCAGCTAGGCTTCAGAATGGGCCTTTAATGGGCCTTCAGAATTGTCTGGGAGCTCAATGAGGGAGTGTAGGAGTCGGGACTTGGGGACTTAAAGGTGCCCCGGTCAGGGGCATATAGGAAGCAGCACGGGACTGTATATGATGAAAACTAACAGAAAAGTCCAGGAAGAGCTTGCACTCATGGTCCCTTCTCCCCTAGATGGCAGGCAATCCAATATATATTAGACATGTGAAAATATGACGCTTAAGGCAATATATGTAAGCTTACAAGTATTTTGCTGCACAAGAAAAATCAGATCCAGAACCAAAAATGTGAAAATGCAAGCGAACCAAATAATGAAAATATTATGTTGTGATCCAGACTCAATTCCCACAGTCTTCTCTCTGGGTGTAGATGGCTCTCTTCATCACCAAATCATCTCCTTTTAAAAGAGAGCCACGTCCATCAGTATGGAGTGCTGTATCATCTTATTGTTGCCACGTACAATGACCTTGTCATCCTGCTCATTTCATTTAGCATCAGGTCATGTACCACCTTCCGACTGGGAAGCAGTCCCCTCTCCAGGCCCCTCTAAAATCAGCCCCCTGAGAGTTTCTTTTAGAAAAATAATATTCCATAACATTCATACACCCTAGTTTATTCAGCCATTCTCCAACTGATGGGCATCCATTCAGGTTCCAGTTTCTTGCCACTGCCAAAAGGGCTGCCACAAACATTTTGGCACATGTGGGCCCCTTTCCCTCCTTTAAGATCTCTTTGGGATATTAGCTCCATAGAAACCCTGCTGTATCCAAGGGGATACACATGTTGGTAGCCCTTTGGCTACCTGCCAGACTCTCCCCCTCCCCATTTGAAATAGACCTGTTCTGAAGTTCTCCAGAAACCTAAAGACGAAGAGACTGGAACTCTAGATACAGAACCAAGCATTTTCTCAACCCGACAAGTGTACAAAACAGGGACAGAACTCTCCTTCCCTATCCCATCCATGTATCTGGGGCCAAATCCTCCCCATAAAATCTACCCATGGACAACCCCAAGGCCACTGGCCTCCCCTGGGTCAGCCCCCCAGGACACTCTGCCTCGTGCTGTCCTTGGCCTAACCCTATGCCATGTGGTGTCACTGCTATCGCCACTAAGCTTTCCAAACCCACCTCTCCTCCTTAGAGCTAACTCTCTTAGGATGTTAAGTCCCTTTCAGGATTGTGCCTGACGGCTAAAGTCGTGCCCCAAACTCGAGTTTCCTTTCTCCTGGCAAATGGCAAGATCCAGTAAAGAATGACCTTTTCTTTCCATCATTATTAAAACCCCTTTCTATGTTCTCCGACTCCATCTCATAACTACCATTCTTGGCGTCCCTTCTGTTTCTCAATTTTGGGGTCTTGAAGCTACCTTTTGATACCAGCCAAAACATTCTGCTATTGTCTATGCCCTCACAGCTCCTGTCTCCCTCTCTCTTTTTCCCTCTTTCTACCATGCTGTCTCTTTCTTTCTATCAACCTATCACACATCAATAATCCTTTACAATTTTAGGTTTTAGTATTATGACAGTAACCCTATTTGATGAACAATTTCACAATTTCCATCAATCATAGCTGAAGAAACACAACATAGCTTTTCACAAAGATGGAGAGGTATCTCATTTAATTTATAGTCATTTCTAATTTCAACATACACACCAATTAAGAAAAGTTTTTTCTTTAAATCACTATTTTACCTTGCAGCATTCTTACAAGATGTTCCAAACAATCAATTACTTTTGTAAACCAATCTTTTTTGTCCCTTCTTTTCCAAACCATTCTTATTCATAATATATCTAATATCTAAATAACTGTGGAGTTATTTCAAAATTTATTTCATAAATTTCATAAAACTTATACAAATGTCTAGGCAAAGTGATGAAATTTTAAAGCATAGATCATAATTTTTACAAATAAAAATGTTTATTTTATTGTTTTATTTGTTTACCCAATAAACATTTAAAAAGCCACATATTTCATCTAGGTAGGGGATTTAACATGTGATCTATTAAGGTAAGTTACCAGGACTTAATTTTTTTTTAATACAAAGTCATATCGAATACAGATTTAAATTTTCCGTAATGTTGCAATGTCGCCACACAAATTTCTAAGATTTTGTGATTAAACAAATGCACAATTCTAGCACATACCAGAGATTAGTGATTGTCTCATGCAACCCTAATAGAGATTCATCATCTAAAATTTAAAACTCATCTTGACATCTAAGGAGATAGCCTTAAGTACAACATTCCAGGTATAAAAGCCAATCACTAGACATTATTCCTACTTAGCAAAGCTGTAGCAACTAGTTATTTGTCAGGATAACAAGCTTACTCACAAGATACTTTCAAGAAGCCTAACAAAACTTATAGAATTCCAGAAAATGAGTCCTCTTCCCTTTCCGGTTACTTTGTTTGACTGATGCCCTCTTTCTTTGTTCTCTTTCACCTGTCCCAATTGAGAGCTGCATACTCTCAGGTCTCCAGGCTTTAAAGTGCAAACCTGACCCAGATCCGTCTTGGGGGTATGTGGGTTTTTGTTTTTGTTTTTTTTTTTCCAGATACAAACTTTTAGTTTAGAGAAAATTGTCCACTCGATCAAGCCCTTTTTCCATCTTATTTTCGAGTTGATTTGTAGGACTATTAGGAGAATTATTAGAGAGCCTGAAATGAACCCTTTCACAACAAAACTAGCAGTGCCTTGGCAAATTGGCTAAGTCAAATCCACAAGATGATTTCAAGAGAGGCAGACTTTCTATCCAGGGTGTGAGAGGAAGTTTGGTGACCAGCAGGGTGGTAGCAGACAAGCCTGGAGAGACTTATAGGAAAAGGTGCTAAGTGAAGTGAGCAGAAGCAGGAGATCACTGTACATGGCAACACAAGATTGTAGGAGAACCAAATGTGATGGAAGTGGCTCTCTTCAACAATGAGGGGATTCAGGCCTATGCCAATGATCTTGTGATGATGAGCGTTATCTTACCCAGGGAGAGGACTGTGGGAACTGAGGGTAGATGACAATATAGGCTTTTCACACCTATTTGCTTGAATTTTTTCCTTCCCAGTTTGTTTTACTTTTTGATCTCCTTTTTCTTGTGCAGCAATGTAATTGTATAAATTGGCAGGCCTATTTTGGATGGAACATGTATTTTAGCCATGTTGAGCACATATTGGATTGCATGCTACCTAGGTGAGGGGGGGAAGGTGGGAATAATTGGAATGCAGGGTTATCCTTTGTTGGAATCCTTACAAACTGCTAACTAATTAGAGTTGATCTAATCTTACAAGAAGATTTTGGCCAGAACCTGAAACAAGGTACTAAGTAGAACTAATTAGTACAATGCTTGTGTTTACACCTTTGTGTTCACACCTCCCTTAAAGCTCTTTGGGCCAGAGAGCACTATGGGAGAAAACCCATGATCCCATTCTCTCGGAAGATTCACATATAAGGCCAATGAGGAGAGAGAGCTATTCCAGAATACATTTTCCACTTGGCTGGCTGGTCGCAGAGGAGAGTTCAGCTTGACTGGAGTGGAGCAACTCTGGTGCAGACAGAGAGCATTTTGACAGATTTCAGCGGACTTACACCAGAAGCCCTCTCTCCGAAGCAAGGCAGAATATTTTCCACTTGGCTGGCTGGTGGCAGACGAAGAGTTTTCAGAGGATAAAGCTATGAGTGGAGAGTTCAGTGGACAACCAGATTCATCTTCATCTCACACCACTGTAGCTGGTGGCTGGGCTCCTGCACTCCCCCCACTGAGACCAAGCTGGTCTGAAAGACTCACCAGAAAGCTAGCCGAGCCCCAAGTGAAGGAGACAAGAGATTCATTCCATCTCTGTGCTGGTTGGAGGCTGAAGAAAGCAGAGGCAGAGGCTAAGGGACAGAACCTTTGGATTTGGAGATATTTGGAGGGCCCTAAGCTAAACCGGCTGTGTTTTGAGAAGAACAAGAACTCCAACATTTGAACTCTCAACATTTGGCACCCAGCGTGGGAACCAAGGACCCTACTTTCACTGAAGAAGTCTCCAGTGACCAGGAACTGAGTGAGTACAACCTTTTTTGGCGAAAATGGGACAGATCCTAGGTAAAGATTCTCCATCCCCCACCCCCACCCCACAAATTCCAGCCCCACCCAGGAGTGGTGCTATAGAAAGCCTGCTTAAGCTGATAGAAGATCAAGGGCTACTTGTAACTTGGGGACAGGCAGCTAAACTTCTGGCTACATTAGAACGCACCTCCCCTTGGTTCTTAGAGGAAGAGCAAATCTCTCTAGATAACTGGGCATTGGTTGGTCGACAGCTCTCTGCATATAACAATGAAAACGGTCCTCATTCAGTTTCCATTGAAGTATTCTATTTATACAATACGATACAGATGGCTTTAAAATACCCTACTTGTTCTAGGAGAAAAGGAAAAAACTCTAGGAATAGCCAAAGGGGGAAGCCTGAGATAAAAGAGGAAGACAAAGAACAGGTTAATGGCCATATCCCCACAGGGCAGGGAGACTTAAGTGAGGCTCAAGGGTGGGGTGAATCTGAGGCAGCCTCAGCCCCACCTGAGGAGCAGGTAATTGACTCTCCTTCATCAACTCCACCCTCCGGGATGGAGGGAGGAGGGGTAGTGGGGGGGGGGCAGTGACAGCACCAGCACCTCCCCCCCAGCATCTAGCACCTTCCCCCCAGCATCCAGCACCTCCCCCCCAGCATCCAGCTGCTCCTATGAGTAGATTGCAAAAGAGACTAATTAAGGCCAAAGAAGAAGGGAAAAATGTATCAGAATTTCAACACCACATTTTTCCTGTAATTCAACAGTTTAATTCTTCAGGTCAAGAAAGTAGAAGATACTCACCTTTTGATATAGAAATCCTCAAAGACCTGAAAAAAGCTTGCACTCTTTATGGGGCTACATCAGCTTATGTTAAGATGCTATTACAAAATTTGTCTTTTGAAATCTTGACCCCTAATGACTGGAAATCGATAGCAAGAATATGCCTAGAACCTGGACAGAACTACTTGTGGCTTTCTGAATATAGTGAGCTCTGTAGGATACAAGCCCAACAAAATAGTCAAAGTGGAGTTCATGCTGCAATCACCTGTGACCTACTAACAGGTACAGGTCCTTATGCAGATGTCGCAGCACAAATTAATTATTCTGTAGCAGCATATCAGCAAATTGCTGCTAATGCTATCAAAGCATAGGCTTATCTCCACAATAAAGACGACAAGGGGGGGGGCCTTCACAAAAATAACACAAGGGCCAAATGAACCCTTTGCTGACTTTGTGGGACGTTTGCAGACAGCTATCACAAGAACAAATGGAGAAAATGCAATAACAGACATTTTGATAAGGCAACTTGCTAAGGAAAATGCTAATGAGGTTTGCAGAAGAATTATACTAGGACTGCGCAAGGATGCTCCTTTAGAGGAGCTCATAAGACGCTGTGCCACAGTGGGCACAGGTGCCTTTTATAGCCAGGCTATGATGCAGACTTCCCAAAATCCAAACATGAGAAGACAGAGTCCCTCTTGGCAAGGGACTTCCAGAGAGACTCGTAGATGCTTTCAGTGTGGAAAAGTAGGACATCTGAAAGCTCAATGTTGGTATAGAGATAGAATGGGAAAACAAGGGGGGAGAACAAGACCCCAAACCCCATGTCCAAAATGCAACAGAGGCTTCCATTGGGCCTCAGAATGCAGACAGATTCAGGGAAACGGGATGAGGGGCCCAGCCCCAGGGCCCAAGGCAAAAAACACTTGGGGCATGATGGCAGCCAATGGTGCACCCAGATCGTGCCTAGAAGTCCAGTACCCAGACATGACCAATCAGCCAGAAAGCCATATGATGGGAGAAGGGGATTACACAGTCAACCAGCCAGGAAGCAACCTGATGGCAGAAGGGAATTACAATTGGGGAGAATAGAGCTGTATGCAGCTGGGACAACTGAGATACCCTCTGGAGAGGTGAAATCTGTTCCTCTCCAGCCTATGGATCCCCTACCTCCAGGCACAGTAGGCTTGACCATTTCACCTCCTTTTTGTATGTACAAAACAGTGTCCATCCACATACTGATGTGGGAAACTGGGGAATGTGTAGATAATATCCCAGTCACTAAGACAGGTAGACAATGTGTGACTTATCACCCAGGAGAAGTAGTAGCATCAGGTTTACTCATACAGAATCCTAATAAGCAACCTGGTGATAGTCACCCAGGTTCTGACTCCAGACCACAAAATCCAGGAATATACTGGACAGCAGCTGTAACGGCTGACCGACCTATGCTCACTATCTATATAAATGGCCTACCATTGGAAGGATTGGTAGACACAGATGCAGATCGTACAGTCATTAGAGGTGCCAGTTGGCCCAGTCACTGGCCAAAGATTAAAGCAGACACCTTTATGTCTGGAGTAGGAGGATCAATAACAGCTGAAGTTAGTGCTGCCCCTATGAGATGGACTTTTGAAGGCAAAACAGGAGTTTTTACTCCTTTTATAGTTGAAAAACTCCCCATCAATCTGTGGGGAAGAGACATTTTACAACAATTGGAGTTAAAAATGAGTACTTCAGTTTTTTAAGCAGGGCTGCTGTTGAAGGCCTGCCAACACTTTCACCTGTTCCTATCCAATGGAAAACTGATACACCAGTGTGGATAGAACAGTGGCCCTTAAGTAGCGATAAAATTCAGGCCTTATTAGATATAGTACAGGAGCAGCTTGAACAAGGGCATTTACAACCTTCTCTAAGTCCTTGGAATTCCCCAGTGTTTGTTGTAAAAAAGAAATCGGGAAAATGGAGGATGCTCACTGATTTAAGAAAAGTGAATGAACAGATGGAAACTATGGGAACTCTTCAGCCTGGACTTCCATCCCCTACTCAATTGCCTAGAGAGTGGCCTCTTTGGGTCATCGATATTAAGGATTGTTTCTATTCTATCCCTCTGGATAAGGAGGATATGAAAAGATTTGCCTTTTCAGTGCCCAGGGTTAACTTAGCTGAGCCTTATAAAAGATATGAATGGACAGTTTTGCCACAGGGAATGAAGAACAGCCCCACTATGTGTCAAATGTATGTTGCTGCTGCTCTTGCTCCAATAAGAAAAGCATTTCCAAAAGTTATGCTATTACATTATATGGATGATATATTGGGATGTGCACCTGAGGAACAAATGCTAGAAGCATGTCTACAAAAGACCATAGAAACACTAAGATACTACAAACTTCATATCGCTACAGAAAAAATTCAAAGGCATGCTCCTTTTCAATATTTAGGATATGAAATATATCCTAAGGCACTTACACTACAAAAACTGTCTTTAAGAACAGAGAGGTTGAACACCTTAAATGATTTCCAAAAATTAATAGGAGATATCCAATGGATGCGTCCAGTATTAGGTTTAACTACCAATCAATTGCAACCCCTATATGACATTTTAAGGGGAGACACTGCTTTAAATTCACCACGCCGGTTTACAAAAGAAGCTCAAGAGGCTTTGAGAGAAGTTGAACAGGCTTTATCCAATGTAGTTGAAAGAGTAACTCAAAAACCCTTGGAAATATCAGTTTTTGTTACGAAAGAAGCACCCACAGCAGTCCTTCATCAAGGAGACAGTGAGATAGAGTGGGTGAACCTCCCAGCACAACCAGAACAAAGCCTTACGCCTTACCCAGTGCTTGTGGCTAGAATTCTATTAAAGGCCATTAAGCGAGCAGTACAATTATTTGAGACAAGACCTGACAAGATATACACCTTTTATACAAATGCACAAATTAATGTATGCTGTGAAACCATCCCAGAGTGGAAAATTTTATTGGCCATGGCTCCAAATTTTGCACATGGATCTCCATTAAAGATAACCAGACTACTGCATAATTGGCAATGGATTTTTGAGGAGAAGGTTTCTAAGGTTCCTCTTGAAGGACCAACTATTTTTACATTCGCAGCCAAACAAAATATTTGTTCTGTATACTCTCATGATCTAACCGTAAAACGAGTAGTCAGAACTCCTTTTCAGTCCACTCAACAGAACGAATTATATGCGATCATGCTAGCTCTCACTTATTACCCAGGCGACATAAATATAATATCTGATTCAGCCTATTCAGTAGGTGTGGTACAAAGAATTGCCACAGCCCAAATAAAATTTGCAGCTTCTAATATATATCAGCTCTTTAAGGAACTTCAAGAGCAAGTGAGAAAGCATCCAGGAAAGATTTATATCCTGCATGTCCACTCACATAGTGGACTTCCAGGTCCTATTTTTGATGGAAATTCCAAGGCAGATAGCCTTTTAACTATGTTGGCCAGTACGCCTTTATTTCAGGAGGCCCAGGAATCCCATTCTAAATACCATCAGGCTGCTCGAGCTTTGCGTTTACAATTTGGGATTACAAAAGAAGAAGCTAGGAGCATAGTAAAAAGCTGTACAGCTTGCCTTCCCTTCCACGCTCCTACACTGCCTCCAGGGAAGAACCCTCGTGGTTTGAGACCCAATGAAATCTGGCAAATGGATGTGACCCATTATAAATCTTTTGGTCGTCTGTCTTTTATCCACGTTGTGGTAGACACCTTTTCAGGATTCACTTTTGCCATACCAGCAGCAAAAGAGACAGCCCGAGTGGTCACTGAATTCCTCATTCAAGCATTCGCAATTATGGGTGTGCCACAAGAAATAAAAACAGATAATGGACCGGCATATACCTCCAAACATTTTGAACACTTTTGTGCACAATATAAGATTTTACACACTACTGGCATACCCTTTAATCCTCAAGGTCAAGCAATAGTAGAAAGAAAAAACAGGGACATTAAGACACTCCTCCAAAAACAAAAGAAAGGGGGAGCCACGGGTAACCCTAGAGAACTTCTAAATTTAGTTCTCTATACCATTAATTTTTTAATCTTTGATAAAGATGCACTGGCTCCAGCAGACAGGTTTTATAACCCACCAGAAGAGCAGTGTCCAGTGTGAGCAGCTCCACTATCTTTAGATAATCGCCAGGTAATGTGGAGAGACCCAGAAAGTGGTGAATGGAAGGGACCAGATAGGCTAACTGCTTGGGGGAGAGGATTTGCTTGCATCCCTACATGTGGAGAAGGAATCAGATGGGTGCCTACGAGCCGCATTCACCTTGTCCATCGCAGAGAGATGGAGCAGACGCTTGAAACAAAGGAGAAGACCCAAGAAATATCGGGTGGTTCTGTTGCTGATTGTGCTCACCATTGAAAGAACATAGCTGACAAGGAGACTGTTAAAAAGACTTTTAAAATCTTCAGGAATCATTGGATTTCCTAACACAAGATGAAACTGTTTTAGTTCTTGAAAAACCAGCGAGCATCATTGGATTCCTTAAGATGAAAAATTGTTGATGAGACTTTTGCAGTACTTCAGAGCTTACAGGAACTATTGGATTCCTGGCACATGAACTAATGGACAATGGATTCCTTATGGACTATTTCTAGGACTTATGGACATGTATAAATTTTCAGGTTGATTCATGTTGTTACATTACTACCAGCCTATGTTATATTGCTATGTGCTAAATTATGTATAATGCCTCCCATATTGATGGATTTATGTATACCATGTATATCTGTTACAAAGTTCTGGCCTATATTGATGGATTTATGTGTACCCCTTCAGAAACCCACTAATCTGATTAGATTTCCTATTTCCTTTGGTGTTTTCATCTAACAAAAGAAAGGGGGAGATGTTGGAATCCTTACAAACTGCTAACTAATTAGAGTTGATCTAATCTTACAAGAAGATTTTGGCCAGAACCTGAAACAAGGTACTAAGTAGAACTAATTAGTACAATGCTTGTGTTTACACCTTTGTGTTCACACCTCCCTTAAAGCTCTTTGGGCCAGAGAGCACTATGGGAGAAAACCCATAATCCCATTCTCTCAGAAGATTCACATATAAGGCCAATGAGGAGAGAGAGCTATTCCAGAATACATTTTCCACTTGGCTGGCTGGTCGCAGAGGAGAGTTCAGCTGGACTGGAGAGGAGCGACTCTGGTGCAGACAGAGAGCACTTTGACAGATTTCAGCGGAATTAAGCCAGAAGCCCTCTCTCCGAGGCAAGGCAGAATATATTCCACTTGGCTGGCTGGTGGCAGAAGAAGAGTTTTCAGAGGATAAAGCTACGAGTGGAGAGTTCAGTGGACAACCAGATTCATCTTCATCTCACACCACTGTAGTTGGTGGCTGGACTCCTGCACTTCCCCCACTGAGACCAAGCTGGTCTGAAAGACTCACCAGAAAGCTAGCCGAGCCCCAAGTGAAGGAGACAAGAGATTCATTCCATCTCTGTGCTGCTTGGAGGCTAAAGGGCAAAACCCTTGGATTTGGAGACATTCGGAGGGCTCTAAGCTAAACCGGCTGTGTAGTGAGAAAAACAAGAAGTACAACATTTGAACTCCCAACAATTATAGAGCAATTTACTTAATGAATATTGATACAAAAATTTTAAATAAAACACTAGGCGATTATAGCACTATATCACAAAGGTCATACACTATGACTAGATAAGATTTATACAAGAAATGCAAGGCTGGTTCAATATTAGGAAAATTTCAGCAGAATTGACCATATTAATAAAACCAATAGAAACTATATGATTATCTTAATAGATGCAGAAAAGGCTTCTAAAAATACAGCATCTATTCTTATTAAAAACACTGGAGAGCATTGAAGTAAATGGACTTTACCTTAAAATGATATGTAACATTTACCTAGAATCATCACCAAGTATTATCTGTAATAGGGAAAAGTTTTTCCAATAAGATCAGGAGTAAAACTGTTATCACCACAGTTATTTAATATTGTATTAGAAAAGTTAACGAGCAAAAAAAAAAAAAAAGGAATTAGAATAGGCATAAAGGAAATAAAACTATCATTTTTTTTGCAGAGGATATGATGGTATATTTAAAGAGTCCTAGAAAATCAACTAAAAAACTATTTGAAATTGTTAACTTTAGCAAAGTTACCAGATACAAAATAAACACATATAAAGGATCAGTATTCCTATATATGGCCAACAAAGTCTAGCAGCAAAAAATAAAAAAGAGAAATTTCAATTAAAATAACTATAGACAATATAAAATGCTTGGGAGTTTGCCTACAAAGCAAGACAAATCCAGGAATTATATGAACACAACTACAAAATTCTTTTCACACAAAGTCACGGCTAAATAATTGAAAAAATATTAATTGCTCATGAATACATCAAGCCAATATAATAATAATGAAAATTATACCTAAATTAATATATTCAGTGCCATAGCAATCAAACTTTGAAAAAATTATTTGATAATCCATACCCAGAGAAAACATCATGGAAATCATGTCTGAATACAGATTGAATCATTCTCTCTTTCTCTCTTTTTTTGTCTCTTTCTCTCTCTCTCTTTCTCTCTCTTAACTTTATTTTTCTTGAGGGTTATTTTATTAGGGTGGGAGATTTATATTTTCTTTAATAATATGACATTTGCATAACTTTACATGTGGTTTCTTAAGGTAGGGCTGAGAGTAGGGATAAGAGAGAGAATCTGAAACTCAAAAGTTTTAAAAAATATATATATATAAATTTTTTTAAAATGTAACTGGGGAAATATTAAATAAGAAAAGAGAAAAAAAAACTTGTTGATAGGACTAGAAAAAATAATAAAGTTCAACTGGAAGAATAGAAGGTGAAGGATATCAAGGGAATCAATGAAAACTGTGAACAAATGTGGTCTAACCAATGGTGAACCACCACTCTATCAAAACAAATTACATTTTAGTAAATGACCATAGCAATCTAGTATATGATAAACTAAAAAAAAACCAAGCTTTTAGAACAAAAACTCATTATTTGACAAAAACATTGGGAAAACTGGAAATTAGAAACCTAGAAACTAGGTATAGAACAACAGCTCAAACTGTGTACCAAGATAAGATCAAAATGTATGCATGATAGATATAAAAGGTGATACCATAAGCCTATTAGGAAAACAGGAGATTGTCAAATCTATGAATATGGGAAGAATTTAGGTCCATAGGAAAAATAGAGAGCATTACAAAATGTAAAATAGATAATTTTGATTATACAAAATTTAAAAGTTTTTGTACAAGTAAGATCAATATAATCAAAATTATAAGAAAAATAGAAAACTGGGGGGAAGGGGAGAATTATAGTAAGTATCTCTGATACAGACCTCATTTCTCAAATTTTTAAAAATGCAAACTTTTCCCCAATTGATACATGATCAAAGGCTATGAAAAAGTAGTTTTCAAACTAAGAAATTAAAGCTATCTATACTCATATAAAAATGTTCTAAATCACTTTTGACTAGAGAAATGCAAATTAAAATAACTCTGAGGTACCACTCAGACCTATCAGATTGGCTTATATGTCAAAAAAAAAAAAAGGAAAATGATGGATGTTAGAGGGGATGTGGGAGAACTGGGATACTAATGTATTTTTAGTGGAGTTATGAGCTGATCCAACCATTTTGGAAAACAATTTGCAAGTATATCAAGATCTATAAAACTATACATACCCTTTAATCTAGCAATACCACTGATAGGTCTATATTTCAAAAGCAGCAAAAAAAAAAAAAAAAAAAAAAAAAAAAAAGGTGGGGAGAGAAGAACCTATTTATACAAAAATATTTATAACAGCTCTTTTATGGTAACTAAGAATTAGAAATCAAAGTGATGTCCATCAATTTGAGAATGGTTAAACAATATGTGACATCTGATTGTAATGGAATATTATTGTGTTATTAGAAATGACAAGCAGGTTGGGTTCAGAAAATCCTGAAAGACTTACATGAACTGATGCAAAATGACGTGAACAGGAGAAGTTATACATAGTAACAGTAATAATTTTGAATGAAGAACTGTGAATGACAGCTATTCTCAGCAATACAATGATTCAAGACAATCTCAGAAATGTAGTATACTATCCATTTCCAGAAAAAAGAACTGATATTGTTTGAATACAGAAAGAAGCATGGAATTTTTCTCTTTCTTTTTCTTTTATTAGAGCCTTTTTATACAAAATGACTACTGTGGAAATGTTTTACATGATTGCTCATGTATAACCCATATCTGATTGCTTCCAAGGAGAGGGGACAGAAGAGGAAGGGATAGAATTTAGAACTCAAAACTTTAAAAAAAAATGTTAAAAGATTGCTTAATAAAGCCACATAAGGGGAAATATTAACTTATGGTCATAGTATTATAGTGAACTCTTCCATGTCATAAGTTTATCCAAAGGACAGTTGTTACTTTACAGGCATTGCTTAGGGAAAGACCTTATGTGGCTTTATGGTCAGCATCCCATATAGATAATTCATTCATCCACTAAAATATATTTATCTAAGGCAGTAGTTATTTGATTCCTCATTGTCTAGCAATTGTTGCTACCAACATTGCCATTCCCATCAATGGCAAGGATAATTTTTTTGTTCTTTGTATTTTTACTGCAAGTTCATGGTAGATGTTTAAGAAATACTTGTTGATTCATGTCAGACTGTGTCCAATTCTGTAGGATATGTAGTTTGGAGGTGATGATGAATTTCCCCTACTCATTAGTTTATTGCATTGGAGACCTTTTGCATTTCTTGTTCACTTCGAATTGTTGCCTTTCTGTCCAGTAATTACTTCTTTCTGGTAACTCAAAAAAATATGAAAGAAAAGAGAGTCTCTGAAAATTGTTAACAATTTTCTTAATGAATAATCATGCAAAATTTTTAAATAAAATACCAGCATGGAGGTTATAGCAATATATCACAAAGATCATACATTATGACTAGGTGAGATTTACATCAAGAATGCAAGGCTGCTTCAATATTAGGGAAAATATTAGCAGAATTGACCACATCAATAATAAAATCAACAAAAATCATATGATTATTTCAATAGATAAATCGGGGGGGAAAAAGGCTTTTGACAAAACATAGCACTCATTTATATTTAAAAAAATACTAGATGAACTGATACAAAGTGAAATGAGCAGAACCAGGAGATCATTATACATGGCAACATCAATATTATACAACGATCAATTCTGATGAATGTGATTCTTTTCAACAATGAGATGATTGATGCCAGTTCCAATGATCTTGTGATGAAGAGAGCCATCTACACCCAGAAAGAAGACTGTGAGAACTGAATGTGGATCACAACATAATATTCTCACTCTTTTTGATGTTGTCCACTTGCATTTTGTTTTCTTACTCATTTTCTTTCCTTTTTGATCTGATTTTTCTTGTGCAACAAGAGAATTATATATAGCATATATATTTTTGTCCACCTGCATTTTTATTTCTTTCACAGGCTAATTGTACACTATTTCAAAGTCCAATTCTTCTTGTGCAGCAAAATAACTGTATGGACATGTATACATATATTGTATTTAACTTATACTCTAACATATTTAACATGTATTGGTCAACCTGCCATCTGGGGGAAGGGTTGGAGGAAGGAGGGCAAAAGTTGGAACAAAAAGTCTTGCAACTGTTAATGCTGAAAAATTACCCATGCATATATCTTGTAAATAAAAAGCTATAATATTTTATTTTATTATGTTATATTTAAAAGAATTTCCACAAGGAAATCCAAGGCAACCAAGATAAGAAGAGAAACAATATATTTGAAAATACTTTTTTATAATAAGTTTGACAAAGATCTCATCTCTCAAAAATATAGTGCACTGGGGTAACTAGGTGGCTCAGTGGATAGAGCACCAGCCCTGAAGGTAAGAGGACCTGAGTTCAAATCTGACCTCAGACACTTAACACCTCCTAGCTGTGTGATCCTGGGTAAGTCACTTAACCCCAATCATCTCAGCAAAAAAAAATTATATATATATATATATGTGTGTGTGTGTGTGTGTGTGTGTGTGTGTGTGTGTATGTGTGTGTGTGTGTGTGTGTGTGTGTGTGTGTGTGTGTGTGTGTATTGAACTGAGTCAAATGTATAAGAAGTCATTCCCCAGATAATTAAATGATCCAAAAATATGAACAGGCAGTTTACAGTAGATTTCAAAGCCAAAGTCATATGAAAAATTTTCTAAATCATTTTTGATTAGAGAAATGCAAATTAAAACAACTCTGAGATACTATCTCACACTTATCAGAGAGTATTGTAAGACCAAAGAGCCAAATGACAAATATTGGAGGGGATGTACAAAAATAGAAACACTAATGCATTGTTAGTGGAGTTATGAACTGTTCTACCCATTCTGGGGACCAGTTTGGAAGTACATTCAAAGGGCTATCAAACTATGACCCAGAAATATCTCTCCTAGGTACTGACACCAAAGTTCTTTCTTGAGCTGAACTGCCAGACATTCATACTGTACTGCAGAACTTAGATGGGCTGGTCACATTTTTTGAATGTCAAATGTACCTTTGTCTAAAACTTTATTTTACAGAGAACTCACAAAAGACAACCACTCACACAGAGATCAGAAAAAACAATATAAAGATACTCTCAAAGTTTCTTTGAAGAACTTTAGAATCTATTGAGTGACATAAGAGACACTAGCCCATGACTACCCAACATGGTGTACTTGGATCAAAGAAAAAGCTATGGTCTATGAGCAAAGAGTTGCAGCAGTTGAAAAGGGAATGTGAGATGTGTAAATTTAGAGACATCTTCATTGCAAGTGTTCATACGGACTATTCACGCCCAATATGTAATAGTCATCTAACCTCATAATGGTACGATCAGTCATGGTCTGACACACTGTACCTTGATCCCAACTTTTGCGATATCATTTTGGTCCTCTTTGAGTATGAAGGATAACAAACAAAAACAAGACCCCAAAGAGATAAAAGTAAACAGAAAAGGACTTATAAGTCCTTATAAGTACAAATATGTAGAAGCTCCTTTTATGCCAGCAAAGAATTGTAAGCTGAGAATATGCCCATTAATTGGAGAATAATTGAACAAGTTGTGGTATGTGATTGTGATGGAATACTATTGTGGTACCAAAAAATGATGAGCAGTTTGTTTTCAGAAAAACTTGGAAAGATTTGCATGAATTTATATGCAAAGTGAAATGATCAGAACCAGGAAAATATTGTAACAATTGAAGTAAAAATTATTTATTTTCAGCAATATAATGACCCAAAACATTTCTAAATGACCTATGATGGAAAGTGCTATCCACCTTGAGATAAAGAACTGATATCCATCTGATAGTTGATTAAAGAGTATCCAACAAACTCCAGTAGCAAGAGATACAAAGAGAAATTCCGTTTAAAATAACTGTAGATAATATAAAATATTTGCCAGAAACTATGGCATTGCACCTTACACCTTATACCAAGATAAGGTCAAAATGAGTTCATGATTTAGACATAAAGGATAACAATATAAGCAAATGAGAAGAACAAGAAATAGATTACCTCTCATAGCTATAGAAACAGAAGGAATTTATGGCTGAAAACTAGAGAACATTATAAAATGCAAAATGGATGATTTTGATTATATTAAATTAAAAAGGGTTTGTACAAACAAATGTAGATTATATTAGAAGGGAAGTAGAAAACTTGAAGGAAAAAATTTATATCCAAGGGTTCTGTTAAAGTCCTCATTTCTAAAATATATAGAGAATTATCTCAAATTTATAAGAATACAAGCAGTCTCCAATTGATAAATGGTCAAAGGATACAAACAGCTAATTTTCAGATGAAAATTTCTGGTCATTGGGAAAAAACCACATTTCTAGTCATATAAAAATGCTCTAAATCATTACTGATCAGAGAAATGAAAATTAAGACAAATCTGAAGTACTACTACACACCTCTCATATTGATTAAGATGACAGGAAAAGATAATGATAAATATTGAAGGATGTGAAGTCCGAGTTAGCTCCCTGTTGACCTCAGGATCAGCCAGAGTCAGAATCAGCAAAAGTCCTTGGTCTTTAAGGGGAGAAGTAAAGGAGATGGACGAAACTGCCATAAGCTCTCCCCCTACCAACCTCCCTTCTCCTCGTTCTCCTCCAAAGTGACTCTGGCTTGGCTTACTCCACCCCTTAATCCCTCCTACAATTATCTATACACACCAAAAGATCGAGCCAGCACAGAATAGTAAGAAGGGCCATTTTCCAAACATATGCTAATAGAGTTATTATCCAATAGGTAATTAGCCTTAAGTGCTCAGTTGTCTGATTCCAGTGCACCTAGTCAGAGTTTCATCCCTTTACAGTAGGGAAGGTGAGAAAACTGGAACACTAATACATTGTTGGTAGAGTTATAAACTGATCCATTCTGGAGAGCAATTTGGAACTATGCCCAAAGGGCTATCAAACTGTATATACCCTTTGATATAGCAGTGTCACTACTGGGCTTACATCCCAAAGACATCATTAAAAAAGAGAAAGGACCAAGATATGCAAAAATGTTTGTGGTAGCCCTTTTTGTAATAGCAAGGAATTGGAAACTGAGTGGATACCCTTCAGATGGAGAACGGCTGAATAAGTTACGGTATGTGAATGTTATGGAATACTATTGTTCTGTTAAAAAATGATCAGCAGGATGATTTCAGAAAGGCCTGGAGAGACTTACATGAACTGATGCTGAGTGAAGTGAATAGAACCAAGAGAACACTGTGCACAAAAACAAGATTATGTGATGATCATCTGTGATAGACTTAGCAACAATGAGGTGATTTAAGCCAATTCCAATAGACTTGTAAGGGAGAGAAAAGACTTTGGGGACTAAGTGTGAATCACAACATAGTATTTTCACTTTTTTGTTATTTGCTTTTTTTTCTTTCTCTTTTTTTTTCTTTTTGATATGATTTTTCTGGTGCAGCATGATGAATGTGGAAATATGTATAGAAGAATTGCATCACTTTAACATATTGGATTACTTGCTATCTAAGAAAGCCGATGGAAGAAAAATTTGGAACACATGATTTTGCAAAGGTGAATGCTGAAAACTATCTTTGCATATATTTTGAAAATAAAAAGCTATTATTAAAAAAAGGAAAAATATGATATTTGAATAAAGATTGAAACAATTTTAGCACTTTATTATTCTTAGTTTTGGGGGGCTGTATTTTTTTGCAATATGGCTAATAGGGAAATATTTTGTATACATGCATATGTACAAAGTGTACACAAAATGCTGTTTTAAGGAGGGAAGAGGAAAGAAGAGAAAGAATTTCTAACTCAAAATTTTAACAAATGAAATGTTAAAATCTTTATTTACATGAGATTGATTTAAAAAATTAAATATAGAAAAAAGTTGACTGCTTTTCTTGAGGTAAAATGAGAATGTCTATTAGCATCTTAAAGTTTCCTACTTTGCACACACTTTCCAATATTTCCTGATGTTCTTGTATTTTTTCCTTCTAATAAACTTTGCTTTTCATTTTGCTGGAAAGCCAATAACACCTAGAATGTTTTGCTAATCCCAGTACCCTTATCACTGCTCCTTTTATTTTACAAAATATAAGATTGTCTTGTCATTTTAAAATTTTGTGCTTCTTTCATTTTGATATGTTTTAATTTCTGCCTGTGCCATTTTTGTTCTGTGATTCTTTTGCATCTTGAAATTCCCCTGCCCTGAGACATTTTTTTTGGTATTTTAATTCTTCTCATGTTAGTCTTCTAAAAAAATTTCCCTCAGCATTTAATTTCCCATCTTATAGATTTTAGATGTTTCTTTAGATCTGTTGTTATGCTTTTTCAACCACTCTAGAGGTTTATGTGGCATTTACAACTGTAGTATTGTAGTCATCTTTCCATCTTGGGCTTTTACATCTCAATATTTTTTATGACTGTTTTCTTTATTTCTTTGGTCTATTAATTTCTCTGCAAGAATTCTCTTTCTGTTCCTTTATATTTTGTTTTTTGTTTTTGTAGTTAAGCTCATCTGGTATATGTGTCACTGATTTGAGCTGGTACAGGTAAATCGGCTCAATCAAAAATTCAACTTCTGACCCATCAATTTTTGTGTGTATATACACACACACACATACATATATAAATACATATTAAATGGTTGTTTTATTTGTATGAGCATAAAACTGGAAACATGTCTAAC
Organism: Antechinus flavipes; assembly: GCF_016432865.1. Taxonomy (NCBI): domain Eukaryota; kingdom Metazoa; phylum Chordata; class Mammalia; order Dasyuromorphia; family Dasyuridae; genus Antechinus; species Antechinus flavipes. Next base: position 647,609,536 of record NC_067398.1, read on the forward strand.
AAAAATGAAATAAATTATATAGTGTATTCATGTGATGATACTTTAAATTCATTTATTTAAAATATTTAAAAACATGGAAAGATATAAAGGGTTTTTACACAAAAAGATCAGGAGAATGATGATTAGAGCTGCAATATCTCCAACTTGAGATTAAAAATAACTAAAAATTGTTGTCTTTTAATCACTGTTTTCCTTTGTAAAAGGCTATAAGTTTTAGATAATTTTATTCTTATTTTGTACATTTGAATATCTTTCATGGTTAAAATTATATTTTAAAATTTTTCTTAATGAAAAAATTAACTATCTTTATTATTATCACAGGAATATAGAATCTTCCCCACTCCTGGTAGTCAAACTACTTTCTGTAGGTCAAAATAATCATCAATGTCAAAGGCATGACTAAAATTATATTGAATGGCAGAGTCTCCCATTAAGGCTGGCAACTGGCACATCTTATTCATGACAGCAAAAAACTTCTTTTTATCCATTTCATTTTCTAAATCCATAGGAAGAGTTTCATACTGGGTCACACTTGGGCAGCAGTCCAGGAAAATTGGAATTGATATTGCCTTCATGTTACACAGTTTTTGGTGACACTGCCCCAGGAAAGTTAAAATACTTATGCTAGATAGTGGGTTGCCAAACAGACAAAGATAGGAGAGTTTGGTACAGGAATATAGATAGGGTATGATTTGATAAAAGTCAGTGTCCTTGATCTTGCATGTTGTCACATTCAACCACATCAGTGAGGTTGACACTGACTTTAAAAGTTTCAGGAAGGAGTTTAATTGTTCAGGTATGTTGTTTCCTGTAAGATCCAGCTTTATGAGATGGGTACTATAGTGACTTTGAGCCAGGTAGGTTAGGTCTTTGTTTGTTAGAGAGCAAAAAGAAAGTTGAAGGCTCTCTAGAGAGCACTGTAGATCTCTGAAAATAAAATAAAAAATAAATTTTATTTATATACCAAAATCCAGATACCTCCTTCCATATTTGCTTGCATCCTATGCTTGTAGAATACATTTAGCTTCTAGTCTTCTACCTGTGCTGGACACATTTGTCCTGTAGATGAAAGATTAAGGTTAACCCAAGGTACAGAATAGAAACTAAACACACCAATGAGAAAATTAGCTAATAATGGGTTTTTTTTTTAACTAAAGTTAGAAGTCTATTCTATGACCATTAAAATGAATCTTTTATAATAACCAATGAACGTCTGAATGTAGGAAAATGACAGTAAGAACGGGTTTTGAGAAAATTGTTGTGAAGAAATGAAAAACATTTGGCCCTAGAAGCTTTGGAAGACCTGAGAAAAAGTAACTTGGACACATGGGAAATGTCCCTCTAGAAGTACCAGAATTTGAACTAAATCCAAGACCAATCTAAGATTTGCATCTCACCTAGAAAAAAATAGAAGGTTCTAATGCAGATTGTTGAAATTTACTTAACCTAACTTTTGATAATGTCCCAAGAAGAGGCAATACCTCAAGGCTCTATGCAACAGCATTAGCTAAGACTATAATAAAAGCAGAGATAACACTTAATCAAATTTTCAAGGTTGCAGGGACTAATTAAAGGGTCTTCCATAAAAGTCTAATTGATCCATGTGCTCCAAAACTTAGCAGCGCTAAACAGAGAAGCTTCTTGTGTTCATGAAACCCACACAGATGAGTCTCAAACCAGGAAACTATGAAGCTTAGTGATCAGATGGACATGGAAGAGACCAGACTAGAACACACCAAAGCCTCACAGTATTGTGGCAGCCTGACCTGATGTGTCCTTTAGGGTATAAATTCTGGATGCAAGAGAAAAAGTTCCTGCAAACGTGGAAGATGAAGTAAGGAACCTGACATCACTCAAACCTTATATGAACTAATCAAAGGAGAATTAAATGCAAATGTGAACATAGAAACAGAGTTTAGTGGGCAGGGAAGATTTTTGACTACTTAAGAGAAATAGTCATCAGCAAGTCCAACTCAGAATATGGAGATTGGTTTGTCAAGAAAGGATAAATTAGCAAGAAAGGGATTTTAAAAAACTCCATCTCAGAGGCCTGAACAAGGGACAGACAGAGGAAAAGTAGAGTAAATCACATTCAGAGCACAATTAGATTGGCAAAGATGACAAAATAAAAGGTTGTTGGAAGAAGATGTAAATTGTCAAGCTGTTTCAGGAAAGTAGTATGAAGCTATATGCTAAATTATTAAATTGCATATATCCTTTATTCAATGAGAACACTACTAGTCTTATGCTCCAAAGAGGTCCAAAGCAAAAGGAAAGAATTCTCTTGTACTAAAATATTTATAGCAACTAAAATATTTATATAAAATACAAAATATTTGCTATAAATATTTTTTTATTCTGAAGAAGTGGAAACTAAGAGAGTACCTATCATGTGGGAAATGATTGAACAAATTATGTTATGTGCATATAATAGAATATCATGCTTTAAGAAACAATGAAAAGTATAGATTCAGAGAATAGATGCAAAGAGAATAGAACAATTAATACAATAATTATAACATCATAAAGAATGACTTTGAAAGATTGACTATCAATACATTGGTCAACCAGGAATTAGGAAGAGAGAAACATGGGATTCGTGGCCTTACAGGGAAATGATAGACTTGATAGGAAGAGCAATATACTGCTTTTGACATGATTGATATGTGGGTTTCTTTTGCTCTTCTATGTTTATTTGCCATAAGGAAGGTTTGATTTGTTTTTTGTTTGTTTTAATTTGGGGTATTTGAGAATATTATGATACATGGCTGCCCAATTACGAAAATTGAGTACTAGACTTGACATCAGGAAGATTCATTTTCATGAATTCAATTTGGTCCTAGAAACTTATTAATAGTGTGATCCTAGACAAGTCATTTAACCCTGTTTGTCTCAGTTCCTCATCTATAAAATGAGCTAGAGAAGTAAATGGCAAACCAATCCAGTATCTTTACCAAGAAAATTTCAAAATGAAGTTATAAAGAGTCAAACATGATTGAAATGACTCAACAGCAAAATTATCATGAGTTGGCTAAAGAAATCAACAACAACAACAACAACAACAACAACAAATCAGTCCTCCTCCAGGCCACTTCTTTCCTATGTGGGAACAGAATGTTACCTTCTTTCAGAAGACCATAATATTCAGTGGGTACCGAATAGCAGATTTCAACAAGATTTTTTTAAAAGGATATTTGCTTAATGATGATAATAATTGTCAAATCAGAATAGAAGGTGACAACTTTGGAAACCATCAAATTGAGACTGGATGGTCAAATGCCACCTCCTCCTGAAGATCTTCCCTCATCTCCCAAATTGTGAACACCAGTCCCTCTAAATGATAACAATGATTCATATTTATTTTGTATGTTCTGATTTATGTTTCAAGATTGTAAGCTCTTTGTCCTGAGAGCAGAGAAAAAAAATTTTTTTCCTTTGTATTCCCAACACAATTCCTGGGATATAGTAAATAGTGCTTAAGAAATGCTTGTTCTTAAGTGTTGAGAGATGATAGTAGAGGAAATAACCGTTTCAGGCATGTATTAGACTCTATAACTGTGAGTTCCCTTGTTCATTGTAGGCTTGAAACCATTTCATAAGTTTCTTTGACTAAATGCTTTTTTACCCACAGAATAGGATCACAAAGTTGTAAAAGACCTCAGAGATCAATGAGTCCTCATTTTATACATAAGAGAACCAAAACGCAGAAAGGTTAGGTTCCTTGCCTCAGACCTCATAGGAAATATCAGTTTTATATTTAAATCTAGATTCTGTGACCCCAATCCTGACATTGTTTCCAATGCTTCCCTGCAATGACCATACAATGGATATGAAAATATCTCTGGATTCAAGAATTCAAATTGCATTGCTTAGATGAAGGAATCAGATATTTCTTACAAAAATCTTCTAGTTTCCTAGTAAGAATTCAGGCAGGATGTTTCAGGATAGTGGGGGAGAAGGGAATCGTCTCCCAGACTCACTTACCCAAGCAAATACTCCACCTGACCTGAAAGACATGTATCATCTAAGGCGATCTCCTTGAGGTTTTTCAGTTTGTTCAATCCTATTACAAAAACATCAAACTTGGCCTTTAGTTCAGGATTTTCCCACCAATGTTCATCTTTAGTAAAAGAGGGCAATTTCAAGCTCTGCAAGTTATGAAAGGTAGTGATCTGTGACATAAACCACCTGATGTCTATAGAAGTTATATTGGTGTAAAGTAGGTCTATTCTACGAAGTGCCAGAGGTTCCAAAAGAGGCAATAAGTTTAGAGCAGTACTGTCAAAGAGGTAGAAAACATAGAGATCCCGGCAAATCAGACGCAGAGAGCTGTTGGCATTGCCCTGGAGAATCGGTGCTAGAAAGTCCTTAGAGATAGGGTTTATATAGAGGTCCATCAGGAGATCCACATGAGCTTCCATTGGGCTAGGGGATGTTTCTGCCACTTGGTCTCTTGTCTGACTTTGTGAGTCACCTGTGCCCTCATATGAGATATAGACTTGGCTTTGGCTTATTAAGGAAGTCCACAGGTCCATGCCACTCAAGTCCTCCAAAAAAGCATTACAAAATAATCCTGTCATATCCAGTTGCTGTAGCCTCCTGCATCAAGGACAAAAACAAAACAAAAAAACCCAATAAACAAAAATTAACAAACAAAAAAGCCAGGTCATAACCTGGCCCAGAAATCCTTGAGAGTTCTGATTCCCCTGGTAATAGAAGAGCCAACACAGTATAAAATGCCCTCCCTCTTGCATTTCCACAATAAGAGATCCCCAAGCAGAACCAACTAGGTTATACTCAGGGAGATCATAGCTGGTGAGTGACTGAGAATAGACCCTTTTTTTTTATTCTATAAATCATTGTCTCTATGGACTCTTGGACAGAATTGATCTTTCCCAACTATACCCTTCTTTTTCTCAACAGTGGAGATGGATTCCCCAGAGTCTGATATCAACTACAAAATAATCACAGCTCTGCATGCCTCTATTCAATCATCCCGGAGAGGTGTTTGTGGCATAGTGGAAACAGGATTCGAGGTCAGAAATACAAATCCTGACTCTGACACCTATAGACTGGGAAAGTTACTTAAGCTTTCAGGATTCTAGACAGCTTCCTAAGACTTATGGTAGCGGAGAAGTTACCAATAAGCATTTAGTTAACTCACCAAATTGCTCTCCATGGCAGTGATAGCATGGGTCCAGCCCTTATCTCCATTAAGACTGATAAATTGTAAGGACTCGGGACAAATCACTTATGCCTTCCTTCTCCATGCTTTCCTCCCTCACAAATGTAAGGGCCTAATTTTGCTTACTTCCATTTTAGCCTTTTAGACAAGCAAAGGACCTAGTTCTTACTGCCTTAGTCAATCCCCAGGGCCACAGCACTACCTTATCCTTATTTTTCCTGGATGAGGACATAATTGCTCCAGCTTTGGGTTAAGTAACTTCTGAAAGTCCCTCAGAGAAGAGACATACTGCTAGCCATGAGTCAGGCAATTACAATAAGGCCAGATTTTGAAACTTCTAATTATCTTTCCTCTTCAATGGATCTCTTCCCACCCACTGATACTCTGTCTGGACTCATTTCCCAATAGTTAGTCTATTCCCATAGCTTCTTACTTTTCTTAGTGATACTGAACTCCCAGCTGTCAAAAAAACACAACTTTCTTCTCAAACCTAGCTGTATATTCTCTCAATTCAAATTATCTTGCCAAATATATCACTCCTTTTATATATATATACTTCTTCATTGGACCTTCTAGAACACGTTTTTCTATAAGTAACATGCTTATTTTTCTTTTACAACTCTTGCTCTACTTCCTTCAATTTTCTGGCACTCGTTGAGACATGGCTCTCTTATGATTTTACTGCATTTCTGGTTATTGGATTCACTATGGGTGCCTCTTTCTCTCATAACTCCTGACTCTCTGGTCTTGATGGGAGAAATCTAATGACTCTTTTCTTCCTTGATATACTCTTACTCTTTTCATTTACAAATTCCTCCTCCTTTGAGATTTACTCTTTTCAAAATTATTACTTAGGCAAGATCGTGAATCTATCTACTGAATAGTGAGCCTTGTTTTTCTCATTCTAGTTCCTACCTTATCATACAAAAGACCATATAGGTACTGTCTTTTAAGCCCCTATTACTTACTCTGCCATCATGTCTTAGCTACACTTAGAAGTTATCAACCATAGCTTTGCCATCTGTGTTCCACTTTCATGTTCATGAATTTTGAAAGTTCAATTATTAATCACAATCTCCCATCATTAGCTAGCTAAAAATAGCTCTAAAGAACCATTTGTTAAATTCACAGAGTGAAAATTTACTTCTCAGAAATGGGTTTTATTGATTATCTAATCTTCAAATACTAATGGAGAAAACACAAATTACCTTTGCATGTCACATGTGCAGTGTTTTTTTCCTGGAGAACCAGTTATTAAACATTGGCTAAAATACCAAAAATGTTACTGTATATATGCAGTATATATCTTCATACCCCAAGGAGGACATTAAAAGGAAAGCCAACATGAAACCTAGGTATAATGGCATTTTTTATATTAGCAACTAAGTAGGTATCTATTATTCATGGAATGATTAAACACATTTTGTTACATAAATATAACAGAATATTATTGTGCTGTAAAAATACCATTAATAGAAAGAACATGCAAAGACTTAGATAAACTGAAGAAAAGTCAAATAAATAAAATCAAGAAACTTGTACAATGACAAAAATATTATAAATGGAAAGAACAATCATCAGAAAATAAGTCCTCTGCAAATTTTGATCTCATTGGAATTGGCTTCTTATTGGAATTATTTTTATTTCTTATAACACTCCCATTTGTCTACTCCCTAACCTGAAAAAAAAAAAAAATACCATCTCCTACCTGAGGCCTTCTCTGAAGAAAAAAAATTTATCTTGCATATTCTTACTTAAATAAACATGTTTCTTACAATTAGCTTTTTGATGGCAGGAATTTTTTTTTTAAATTTCCAAAGCCTGATACAATACATGATAGGATTGGAGATATAATTAACATAGGGAATTTTATTATTTATATATATTTCAATATGGGAAACGCTCTCTACCAATGCATGTCACCAACTTCTCTGCAAATTCTAGTGAGAGTAGCCTGAACATTGAAAGCTTCAGTAATTTGTCCAGTCAGTGATCTCAAAGCGGGGTCTTAAATCTGAGTCTTTTTGGTTCTGAGGCAAAATAACTACTATGTCAACTTTACATGTTCATTATCAATTGGTTGTTAGTCATCTCTAATTTTTTTTTTGGGGGGGGGGTCTTTCTGGACCACAATTTCAGAGTCATCCTTGCCTCTTCTCCTTTATGCTCCATAACTACATTTTCAGTTTTCTTAATTCATTAAACATTAAACAACTTTTGTTGTTTTCCCTACCTCCTGTCACAAAGTCCCCAGGCTAGTTCAAGGTAATAGGACTGTTGGAATAGCTTCTGGGTTTGTCTCCCTGCTTTCAGAGTCAGCCCACTTCAATCGAACTCCCATATTGTCTCCAAATTTACATTTCTAATATGCAAGTTTGACATCACTTCCCTACTCAGTTGTCAGGTGCTCCCCATTTTCTGTAGATACAGTTACAAAATTCTCAACCTGGCATTTGAGTGCTCTGCATTCTAACTCCCATGTCAGTTTACAGTCCTTTTTTCAAATTCATATCATAGACATATCATACATTGTCTCAATCAACCTGGCCTCTTAACACCTGTTTTCTTCCTTCCGAATTGAGCCTTTTCAGAGATCATTTTCATAGCGAAAATATACTTTCTCTTCTTTTATCTCATCACTGCTAGCTTTTTAAAAAGTCTACAAAGAAGATTCCATTGCTTAGCACTCAGATGATGCAATAAGTTTTTAGCCCTTATTTCTCTACAAACTTGTTCAATTCAAAATTTTTCTTTTTACTCATCTTCATGTTAAATATATCCAACTTTGAATGAAATATATTAGTTTCCTACTAATGTTTTCTTGTGATTTATTATTTTTGCAGTTTGTTAGATTTTACCTTAGTGAATTTAGATGATCAAAGTTCCACTATTTACTTGCAGACTTTTCCCATCCCCCACCTGTTAGTGTTCTCCCCATCTTGAGAATGCTTTGTATGAACTAATCTGAACATGTACTGTATCCATTCACCCATGGAATCCCTATCCTGTTTTCCTTATATATAGTAGTTGCTTAGCAAATGAATCCAGCAGAGTCCATTTCCCAGGATGTGAGAAAACCTTCCCAGATACCCCAAGGACAAACCTGTCTGGGGGCTGCTGTGAACCTTCAGTGATTACTTTCTTGATATAGCTCCTCACTCCCAAAAAGATGGTATTAATTTTGTTTTTGTTTAATTTATCATGCGTTAAAGTCCACTGACATTTTGTACACTTCTTAGAAGAAGTCCGAGAACAGCACCAACATGTCTGCAGCAGCATTTGGAATTTAAGTTTGGAGTAAGGCCATGTCTTCACTAGCTCATACAGCAGCTTTGTCCTATTATCTTTGAAAGCCACATTGAATAGGATTTTATATATGACCCGTGGCAGAGATTCCAAGATTTTACATGTGGCTTCCTCATCCTTGACCAGTTGCTGAGCACTTAGGAAAGTCAGGGAGTACATGTCTGGAGTCAAGGAACCTGAGACCCAAATATAGCATACCTGTCAAAGAAAAAGATCAAAAAGCTAAGAATTAATCCTAGATTTTTGACAGCTTTACTCTACCTTTTTAATTCCACTTATCCCGTTCCATGCTACCAGCAAACAGGCCAGTAAATGTAAGAATAACTAGGAAAGTAGGAGGAGGAGAGGTTTAATCCCAACCTGTTGCTTCTGCTCCCTCAGCTTGCCCTATTTCTTGAGCTGAGCTGGAAAGACCTCCAAGATTTTTCTCTAAGGTTCCCATTCTTCATATTGGCCACAATTTTTCCCCCAATACCTAAATCTAAACATGTGGTCCAAGAAAGGTCACCATTGTTATCATCACAAGGCATAGTCATCCTGGCTCAGCACAAATAGCTCTGTGTTTGATGTCAAATCAGTTTTCAGCTCATCTCAGACACTTTTTTAACTGTTGGGTGCCTTCAGATAAGCTGCTTAAGGCCTATTGTCCTTCTGTGAAACTGAAGACAGTAATACTTCTACCATACAGGGTGGCTGGAGGAAGGAAGTTTCTGATATTTAAAACACTGTATAAATGTATACTATCATGATGACTAGCTTGAAATAGGAATAATCCTGGAAAAATCAGAGAAGACTGACTTTATTTTAGCCCTTTCCATCAGATCCTAGGCCAGCTAGAAGACTCAAGGGTAGAGTACTGGGCCTGTACTTTTGCAAAGAAATTCCTCCAAAAAAGATCACAAAGAGTTGGACACAACTGTAAATGACCAAATAATAAACCAAATACTATTTTATTCTCCTTTGCCCCAAAATATCTTATTTCTAGACACCTGAACCAACCCTTCTTACATTCCTCATGGTATGCCTAAGCTTAAGTCTTCATAGTAACAACTTAAGTCTGCTACCTCCTTTTTATAAAATTCTAAAGAGCTGCAGAAAACAACTTGGGGACTCCCAGTTTAAACTTTTCTATTTCATGATTGGAAATCAAGGCCTAAAAAAGAAAAATATCTGCCCAAATTCAAAATGAGTTAGTAACCTAACCATAATTTGATATCTCCCTCTTCTTCTCAGTTCCTCTCTTCAGTTCCTTCTTCCTACCCTCTAATAAAAGCTTGAGCCTCACACATAATAGAGGCTCAGTAATTTATGTGAATAAACTGAGTGTGGAATCAAATTATATCCTCCTGAGGAGACCCTCAAAAGATAAAGGCCCCAGGGACCAATTTGGTAGCAAAACTGTTCTACTGCCCTCTCCTCTACCTAAGTTTCTACCTTGCTACTCTTACTCAAACCCTATCCCCTTTGTGTTTTGAAACTACTTCCAACCATGCACTTACCTGAAGTCTTCTCAGGAAATATTCTCATAAGAATGTGTTATGGTCAGTTAGAACATACACTTAACTGAGGTCTTCTGGGTATTATTTGAGGACCCACAACTCAGCTTGCTTTGGGGCCCATTTCATTTAAACTATTATGCTCTCTGTTACAGTAAGACACACGTGTGCCCAATTCCCTTGTTAGGTATAGATGCTAGAGAGAGTACAGCTGATTTCCTTTACCATACTGATTAATTAACATTAGTATTCATTAATTGACTTATTTTCTTCAACAATTCAAGGGCTTGAATGTATGGATGCTTGTTAGTGCAACGTGAAGATAGATGAAAGACATTTCGGAATGAATGTGCTAGATGTCTGGGATCTCTTGAGGGGAGATGAAGAGTTTGTGGACAATCTATTAGCAAAAATCTATTAACAAAAATCTGAGTTTCCTGTGTGCTCCTCTGAACCAAATAAATTAATCTGAAGGAAGGGAGAATGTAAGAATTTGTTGGCAAGACTCCTGTAGACAGAGGCCTTCTTTGGGGGTAAGTAAGCAGAAAAATGGCAGAATTAGAGAGAATGTGACATATTATCTGCCAAAAAGACAGGATTCAGGAGATGCTGGTGTTGTAATTTTATAAACTATTCTCCTAATTGTGCTCATTTTCTTATATCAATCCATACATTTCTTTCCAGATTTCCCTGAATTCATTCTCTAAATAATTGATTATAACTCAATAATATCCCATTACCGTTATTAATCATTATTTTTTCGGCAATTCTAAAACCAATAGCCATAACTCTCCCAACCTCCCAATTTTTGTATTACAATTAGTGCTGCTATAAATATTCTACCATGTATGAGACACATCATTCTGTCATTTACTTCCTTGGCATACATATTTATCAGTGGGATCATTGGGTCAATGGCTTTGAATTGATTGGTTATTTTCTCCCAATCCAAACAGATTTCCAGAATAGGTAGTCCCATTCATAATTGTATATTTCTATATCTAACTAAATTTCTATTACTTTATCTATAGTAAGAAAGTTACTATGGCACTAGATAGACAAAAAATGTTGTAGGTTAAAAAAGAATTTCTTTCAAACAAGCCTATAGGTAGTAAAAAGTATAGAGAATTTACCTGACTTGTCAAAGGTTACACAGTTAAAAAAAAAAAAGTGCAATGAGTTTAGATAATTAAGTTCATTTTTATCAAATTACGTTTTGTTATGATTTTTTCCTACCTCTATAAAATAATTTTTGGTAATTTGGTATGGCAATGAATAGGTAAATTAATTCAGATAGAATTATTATTTTTATTTTATTGGCTTGGTCAGCCCATAAATAATTAACATTTCTTGAATTGCTTAGATTTTTTCAATATGTATGAAATGTATTTTGTAATTGTGATTATTTAGTTCCTGGGTTCTCTTGGTAGGTAGAGAGTATTTTACACTATAATTTCTTTAAATGGAATTTCATTTTCTATCTATCAAAACTTATTTCCATAGTCATCATGTTGTGGAGTGAAAAGACAAAAAAAGAAACAAATAAACTGAAAAAGTATGGTTCAGTCTGCATTCACACTCTGAGTTCTTTCTCTGGAGATGGAGAGCATTTTCATTCCTTTCAAATTGTCTTGAATGATTGAATTACTGAGAATAGTTAAGTCATTCATAGTTGATCATCTTACAAAATTGATGTTTCTGTGTGCAATTTTTCCTGGCTCTGCTTGTTTCATTTTTCATCAGTTTATGTAAGTTTTCCCAGAGTTTTTTTAAAGCATCTTGCTTGTAATTTCTTATAGAAAAACAATATTCCATCATGATCATATCCATAACTTGTTCAACCATCCTCAATTTCTAATTTTTTGCTACCAATTAAGATCTAATAAATATTTTTGTACAAAAGTCTTTTTCCCTTTTTAATTTCTTTGAGATACAGATTTTATAGTGGCATCTCTGGATCAAATGGTAGGCAGAGTTTTATAGATAGCCCTTTGGATATAGTTCCAAATTATTATCCAGAATTGTCAGGATTCTGATTTTTTTCCATTTCTCCTCCAAAATATTTTCATTTTCCTTTTCTATCATATTAGCCAATATGATAGGGGCAAAGTGGCACCTAAGAGTTGTTTTAATTTGCATCTTTATAATCAATTTTGATTTAAAGCATTTTTTTCATATTACTATAGTTTAGATTTATCTGAAAATTTGCAGTTTATATCTTTTGAACATTTATCAATTGGGGAATGATGTCTATTCTTGCAATGTTAACTAGGTTCTCTTTATGTTTGAAAAATGAGACCTTTAAGAAATTTTGCTGTCATTTTTTTTCACAGATACATTTATTAGCTCTTTATTTCCCTCCATCCTATATTCCTCCCATTTACCCTTCTCTCTCTTTCCTTTAATGCTGTCCCTCCTCAAAATTGTTTTACTTCTGTCCCTTGCTTCTCTTAAGCCATTTCCCCTTTTATGAGCCCCCCTTCTGTTATAACCTCTCTCTTCCTACTTCCCTATCAAGTAAGATAGATTTTTTTTTTTTTTTACCCAACTGAGTATCTATGGTACATATTCTTTGAGCCTGTTCTGAAGAGAATAAGGTTCAAAAGTTCCACACCTCTACAATCTTCCCCTCTGGTGTATCTCTTTTATATGAGGTAATTTATGTAATACTACCTCACCCCTTTCCCATTTTCTCCAGTGCATCCCTTTTTCCCATGAATTAATTTTCTTTTTCTTACATAATCATCTCATCATGTTCAACTCACACCCAAGTGATACATTACAAGTATCATCTTCCCATGTAGGAATATAAACAATTTGATCTTAGTGAATTTCTTATGATTTCTCTGCAGTCTTGTATTTGATAGTCAAATTGTCTATTGTGCTTTGGTCTTTTCATCAGGAATGCTTGATAGTTCTCTATTTCATTTCATTAAATATTCATTTTCCCCCTAAATGATTATACTCAGTTTTACTGGGTAGGTAATTATTGTTTGTAATCTTAGTTCCTTGGCTTAATGGAATATTATATTCCAAACCCTTCAATCCTTTGGTAATAGGAATTGTTAAATTATGGGTGATCCTGTGGCTCCATGATATTTGAATTGTTTCTTTCTAATTGTTTGCAATATCTTTTATTGGACCTGGGGCTTCTGGAATTTGGCTATCATATTCCTGGGAGCATTCGTTTTGGGATCTCTTTTGGGACGTGATCAATATATTCTTTCAATTTTGCCATCTGGTTCTAAGTTATCAGGGTAGTTTTCCTTGAAATATAAAGTCTGGTTTTTTGTCCTTTTTTTGGCTCATGACTTTAGATAATTCAATAATTCTTAAATTATTTATCTTTGGTCTATTTTCCAAGTCAGATGTTTTTCCAATGAGATATTTCACATTTTGTCTATTTTTTATTTTTAAATTTTGATTGTTTCTTGATATTTCATGAGATAATTAGTTTCCACTTGCTTATTTCTACTTTTTAATGAATTATTTTCTTCAGTGAGTGAGCTTTTGTTATTTCCTTTCCCATTTGGCCAATTCTACTCTCCATGGAGGTCTTTAATTCAATGATTTTTTTTTATGTGCCTTTTTTACCTTTGGCCTATTCTGCTTTTTTTCAGGTGTTATTTTCTTCGGTCTTTTGCTGACTGTTTTTCATGATTTTGATTACTGTCATAGCTTTTGCTCTATTTTTCTTCTACCCCTATTATTTTATTTTTAAAATCCTTTTTGGGTACTTCCAAGAATTCTTGGGCCTGAAACCAACTAAAAGTCCTCTGTAATCCCCAGTTTTCTGATCATCTTATCTCTTGTGGGGTAGGAGCTACAGAAACTGTCCCTGCTAAGGCTACTGATTTTTTACTGGAATGTGGCCTACACTCCATTTTCCCCTCACTAAGACAGATTTTCCTGCCAACTTTCTAAATTATCTTGGGTTGGAAAAGTGTTTTTACCTTGGATTTTGTTGTTAATGATGGTGATGGTGCTGATGGTAGTTCTGGTGCTCCAGAAATTGTTATTAAGGCACTGTTTTAAAGTTGTCAGGAGGGAAATTTAGGAGAAGTCAAGTGAGTCCCTCCTTGCCTTTATTCTACCATCTTGGCTCTCCCAAGTTTTTATAATTTAATCTTGATTTGTGCGTGTGTTTATACTTTCCATTTATATCACTGTAGTAATTGTGCATATTTTTTCTTGGCTCTGCTTACTTCATTCTGCATCAGTTCATGTAGGTTTTCCTGTAATGGGCTGAAACTGAGCAGATGCACTGAGGTTCGAACAAGCAAGCATTTAAGACTAATTACCAATTGGACAATACTCTATTAGCATTTGCTTGGAAAATGACCCGCCCCACCATTCTGTGCTGCCTCCATTGATCAGTGTATAGAGAGATTTGGAGGAGAGAAAAAAAAGAGAGCAAGGGCGACTCTGGGCAGTTGAAGAAAGAGGAGATTCCTGTGTCCACTCTCTCTCCTCTCCCTTCGACAAAGAATAAAGATTAAGGACTTTAGCTTATCCTGACTTCAGCTGATTTTAAAGTATTCAGGGTGCTAAGGCAGTCTTCACATTTTCCTATGCTTCTTTATATTTATGTGACATTTGATTTAAAACTGAATAGAATAGAATCAATTGATAATTTGTTTTAGCTAATTCAGTTCTTACCATAATTGCAAATTAAATTCTAGTCATTGAAAAATTATATTGTGATCTGATAAAAAATTTTGGTTTTGCTGGGTAAGCTTAAATGATAGTTTCTGCCTAGCTCCCCTAAAAAGGATTTTCTTTTTTGTAGCCTATGAGTCTGCCTTATTATTTTGGCTATGTTTTTGTGTAATTGTAAAAAAATAGGATTTAAAGGAAAAATGCAACCAGATAGAAAAACTGCTAAAAAGCTGTAATCAAAAAATTAGAATGTGAAGGGGAATTAATGAAGCAATTGTCCCAGTAAGTAAGACTAATTCCCACTTAAGGCTTTCAGCAGATTAGGTTATAAGAAAAAAAGAAAAATGAACCTGAAAAATACTTTTTTGGTCATTTCAGCCTTGATCACATTGGAATTACAGAATAAAATCAGATACATATGGTTTGTAGAACTGTCAAAAACACAGTAGATTTTGGAAGTTTAGGCATTAATGGCACTGGAAATTAGTAAGGAGTTTCACTTAGCAACATATGCTAAAATATCTTGGTGAGTTTTGGGATACACTTCTGTAGAATTTGTTTTTTAAAAAAAATAAGAATTAAATTCTTTAAAAGTTTCAGAAGTAAACATTTTAGCTCATTTCCATTCCCACTCACACCCACAAAGATTGATAATCTTACTGTTTTAGTGCAATGAAGGAAAATAGTTTTAAACAATTCCAGAATGAAGAAAAAACTTTAAAAATGTATCTAAAACTTAAATAGCTGCTTCTTGTTAACCTTTCCTTGACCATTAAAAGAGAAAATGTTCCTTAAATCAAAGATCCCCTGAACCTTTCCCACCTTTGTTCAGAGATCCCTTTGATTTGTTCAGGCACAGATAAAGTGTAGAGCAGAGAAGCATTTATGGGCAAGTACATCACACTTGCTTAAAGAACAGCAAGAACCAAGCCTACTTCTCTGAAGTTTGGAGGTTTAAGAAATGATTGATATGCTTTTAAAAGAGAAGAAAAAGGTGTTGGGTGCATTTTAGGGGTGTTTTGGGGGTGTTTGGGGAAGGAGAGTTCCAAGAATTGGGCAGAGAATAGCAGTGCAAAGTACCTGGAACTAGGATGTTTGTGTAGCCCTGTCCATTTGGGACAGGTATGAACCAGTTTGAATTAGTCTTGTACTTGCTGGTTCAGCAAAGATGTTCCAGGTTCACCCAGTGGACATCTCAAAGAATTACTACTATGTCAGACTCTAGCAACACTAATTCTGCCTTCTAATTGGCTGATTCTGCTTCTCAAGTTATTTTGGCCTCTCCTAGATAATAACAGAGTTCAAGCAAATCCAGGTGATTAGCAAACTCATTATTTATCCCATTTCTACATCCCAAGAGTGATGCAAGAACATCATGAAAAAAAAGTTGATAGCTTAGCAAAAAAAATCTGAAGAAAATAATACCTTGAAAAACAGAATAGGCCAAATGGTAAAAAAAAAAAAAAAAAAAAAAAAGACACAAAAATGCAATGAGAAGAATTAAAAGATGCTTGCTCCTCAGAAGGAAAATTATGGCAAACCTGGAAATCATTTTAAAAAGCAGAAACATCACCTTGTTGATAAAGGTCCATAGCAAAGCTATGGTTTTTCTGCTAACAATGTATAGTATAGCTATGAGATGGAGTACCTTTGGTGTCCAACTAGTCACCCAATTCTTACCCGTGACACCAAGAAGTTGTAGCATACTCGATGGTCATAGCCTGGTAAATCATCTCAGCAGATGGACAGTTAACCAATAAGTTGAGAATAACCAACAGGCCGCAAACCAGTAGATAATTTAAGGGGATATCTACCCCAAGTATGTGAAGTCTCCCTAGTATAATGGGTAGATGAGAACAATTTATTCCAATAGCCTTTAAGGCTGTTGAAGCAGACTTTATTGAATACTCAGAACTTGATACATCAAAGATGCCAAGGTCATCCCATGAATCCTAGACTACCATTTATTCCAACTTTTTTCTTGTCAATGATTTCAATGATTGGAAAAGAGGGGGAGGCTGATAACTTTATGCAACTCTGCCTCACCTAAATCCAATTCACATGGAAGCCAAAACATTACTACATGATTTCATTGGTCCTCTTCAAAAATGAAGAGCAAACATGACTGTGAGAATTGGACTATAAGGAAGCCTAAGTGCTGCAAAATAAATGTTTTTTAATTGTGTTGCTGGAGAAGATTTTTGAGAGTCACTTTGGATAGCAAGGAGATCAAATCAATCAGTTGTTAAATTGTCTGGAAGGTTAAATACTAAAACTGAAGTTTAAATTGCTCTGGCCACATAATGAGAAGACAGGACTCACTGGAAAAAACCATGATGCTGAGAAAGATTGAAGGCAGTGGAAAAAAGGATGGCAGAGGATGAGATAACTAGATAGTATCATGAAAACAATGAACATAAATCTGGACAAGTTAATATGGCAATAATGGGGTATGTTTTTTGTGTGTGTGTGTATAGATATAGATATAGATATATAGATACACACACACACACACACACACACATACATACCAGACATAAAGTGGACATCCACACTAGGATATCCACATACCTTCTTTGCCTTCTGCAACTCAAAATTCTTAAGTTCAAACAATCACCAGCCTCAGAAGTAGCAGGGACTTGACACCCAGCAACTTTTCTAATAATACATTTCCTTTAGGAGAAATGAAATTAGTGAGCAATAGAATGTTTAACTTACTATAGTTAGGCCCAGTTGACATGATATAACATAAATTTGTAGTGGACAAAGTCAATACAGTTTTGTGATTTTCTTCAATTTCACTGAGCAGGATGTGAATAGAAGTGAAGGAAGTAAAAGTTAGAAATAATCCAGGCATTCTAGAGAGCAGTTTGGAACTACTCCCAAAGGGCTATCACTGTGTAGACCCTTTAATCCAGCAGTGTTTCTACTGGGCTTATATCCCAAAGAGATTTTAAAGGAGGGAAAGGGACCTGTATGTGCCAAAATGTTTGTGGCAGCCCTGTTTGTAGTGGCTAGAAACTGGAAATTGAATGGATGCCCATCAATTGGATAATGGCTGAATAAGTTATGGTATGTGAATGTTATGGAATATTATTGTTCTATAAGAAATGATCAGCAGGATGATTACAGAGCAGCCTGGAGAAATGTTAAGGGCAATGAGGAATTGTTCTCTCTTTGAGATGTGCCACAGAGACTGTCAGGAGGTAAAAAGGGCCTTGGTCTCTGAGGTAAGCAGTTGTGTCTGGCAGGAGTTAAAGGAACTGCTATAGGTTTCTTGAGATGGAGAGTGGTATGTCCTCTTGCTAGATCTCCTCCTGGGATGCAATGCATCCCAGAAGTCACCCTCCTGGGGCTCTACCTACACAGTACTGAGTGATCTGGGCAGAGGGCAATCCTGGAAGAGAGGTAGCATAAATAGACAGCCTTGAGCAGAACTCACTCTCTTGTTTCCTGCTACCCCCACTGAGAGGATGACTGAATAAAGACAGAATGTTTGCACCTTCCAAAAGCTTGTCTTCAAATGTTTATTCAGAATAATCCCGAAGACTGGTATGTAAGACGCTGGCAGAGTGTGCCTGGACAGTCCGGCACAGAGAAACTTACATGAACTGATGCTAAATGAAATGAGCAGAACCAGGAGATCATTGTACATGGCAACAAGAAGATTATACAAAGATCAATTCTGATGGATGTGACTCTTTTCAACAGTGAGATAACTGAAGCCAGTTATTGTTATCATCTAGAAATCAATGTTAACTAAATACAATCAACTTCATATTTGAGGGGATTAAAAAAATCATGGAGGGTAATGCTGTAAAAAAAATTGAGGGAAATTATATATATTTGAGCTATGTCTTTAATGTACTCAATTGAAGTATAGAAGTCAACCTTAGCCTCCCAATCAGTCCTAGGGATCACAGTCTAAGACCATCAACTTCATATTTGAGGGGATTAAATCTGGACAGGTTAATATGGTAATAATGGAGTATGTTTTTTTTTGGGGGGGGGGAATTAAAAAAATCATGGAGGGTAACGCTGTAAAAAAAATTGAGGGAAATTATATATATTTGAGCTGTCTTTAATGTACTCAATTGAAGTATAGAAGTCAACCTTAGCCTCCCAATCAGTCCTAGGGATCACAGTCTAAGACTGCATGAAGTACAGGGTACATACTTTATCATCATTCTTATGAGGCTATGAAACACTGGTCACCAATCACAAGATCGGGGGGAGTTTAGCTGATCTGTCCTCAGTTTTTTCACAAGAGAGAAACATGATAATGAAAAAAGGGAAGATTTTAAGGCTTAGAAGTTCCCAGGTAACGGGGACTCAAACCAGGGAGAGCTCCAGATATGAAAACTGCCCAAAGGGAGGAGCATTTCATATGCCAAATGTTCTTCCTTATCCACAAGGAATATATGACTCACATTATCTTCCCTATTCTTACTCCGGGCTGTCCAAGACAAAAGATCCTCTAAAACCTTTATTCTTTAAAACCCAATTCAAATGGCACCTCATCTATGAAATCTTCCTGGACCTTCCTTACCAGTAAAAATCTTTATCCTTAGATGTCACATAACACTTTGTTTTATACATTACAGTTGGCTGTATTTGTGTCTTACATCCCTTCTTGGCTGTGGGCTCCATGATGGTAGAAACCAGGTCATTCCTAATCTTTGTATTTCACCCAATGCCTAGAACAGTATTTCACATATTGTAAGCACTTAATAAATGTTTGTTAAGATGAACGAATGAATGAGTGGGCCTATTGGGGAGAGAAAAGATTATAGAGGGCAATTCAGGGAGCCATCTATAATGCATCTATAAAGTTTCCAGTGATAGGAACTGAGGGAGACTGCTTATCTGGGACCTAGCCATTCTAGAGAGCACAGTTGCCATTCTCTGGGCTCCCTCAGGAGAAGAGGCAAGTATTTTATCAGGGAATGCTGAGGAAAGACAAAGGAGCCATAAGTAAGACCAACCCTAGACTAAGGCTCCCCACTTACTTACCTTAGGCCTACCCTGCAACATAGTGGATTCCACATTACTAACCTTACGCTATTACAGTTACTAACTCACCAATAGTCATCATGGCATGAATTCCTAAAGTGTACGAGGTCATATCTGAGACAATGTGAGGGATTGGGAAGACTTTATGCTAAAAAGTCTGAAAGATTCTTAAGGGTAGCATATAGACAGAGACACTGACAGACAATTAGACCAGGCCATCCACAGTCAATCCAACAGGGTTCTATGAGGACTATCCTCTACAAACATATTTTTCAAGCTCATAAGCAGTTGTTCCTTCTTCCTAACAGCCCTTATTCTACACAGGCTTGATAACAGCTTTCGGATGTATCAATTTCCCCTACTTATTCAGGATAAAAAAAATATATCCTTGGGAACCTGGAGAGAGGCAGAATACCTGTAAGAAAGCAGAGTTGAAACTAAAAGAAACTAAGGAGAGAAGTTGGGCAAGATGAGCAAAAAGATTCTCAGCTCTTCTTGAGTCAATCTTCAGTAAATGGCTTCAGCTGAAATAAATTTCATACACTTCTAATCCATTATATATAAGTGTAAGCAGAAAAAATCGATTCTGAAGTCAAATATAAATGATTTTTAGATTTTCTGTCACACTTGGTCATCAATACTTTTGCCCCTCCATCAGGGTGAACAACAGAGCTGACTGGAGGCAATATGAAATCTACCATGTAAACAAGTAGAAAACTTTGCTCTTTATTCAACTTAAATACACCACACTGAGTCTCAGATGAAACCAACAAAACAAGGAGTCCTATAACAAAGGGAGAAAGGGTCTGCTTTTGCCTCCTTCCCTTTTCCATTCTTCTGTCAGGAATGTAAAAGAACTGTATGCTTTGGAGATGAAAGGAATCTTAGAACTCTTGGTTCCCTTTTAAATGTGAGGTGCTTTGGTCCTATGATAATCTAAGTATTTTATTGTACAGAAGAAAAAAGAGATGAACTAACTTGCCCACAGTCACAAAAATTAACAACTGAGCCATGATTCATACCGGTCCTTGGTCTCTTTCTTCACCATTTGGCTAGGAAAGCTCTAAGGCCTTTGTATATAATCCACTCTCTCATTTTATTATGGAATCACAGAGCTAGAAAAAACTTTAGACTTTATCTATTTCAATCCCTACTTGAAGTAGGAATACCTCCTATAATACATTCAAGATAATGCAATCACTTCTTGAAGACTTGTGGTGATGAGAAACTTACTAACATTGCATTAATTTTATTTATAATAATAACAATACTTTATTATTTATTATTATTTGAATAATTATTATATTAAGAATTTAAAATTATAATTATTATATAATTAAATTATTATTAAAATAATTTTATTATTGCAACTGACAGGAAGATTTTCCTTTCATCAAGCAACAAGTCCATCTTCCTGTAGTTGGTCTAGTTCTGCCTTCCATAGACAGATTGAATTTAATTTTTCTATGAGAAATTAAGGCAGAGCAAAGAAAAATGAATTGACTAAGATCACAGAAAAAAAAAAAAAAAACAAAAAAACAAGTGTATAAATTGTTGGGCCTGTTAGGGATGACCTAAGTTCAAATTCAACTTCAGACACTGGTTGTGTGACTTTGAGAAAGTCATTTAAATTCTCTTTGCCTCGCTTACCAGTACTGTAAAATGGGGATAGAAACACCTAAGTGGCAAAGATCAAATAAAATAATATTTGTGAAGAGCTCAGCATAGTGCCAGACACATAGTAGGCACCTTCCTCTCTTCCCTATTCCCTTCCTCCTCTTCCTCCTGCTCATCACTCAAAAAGTAAATGACATGGCTATGACTTCAACCAAAGTCTTCTGACTGTCAATCTTCATCCTCTCTGGACCACATTTCATTCAGTTATTCAACAAACATGAATTGAACGGCTTCACCAAATGGAGTTCCCGTCCTCAAGGATATTCTACTGGCAAGGCCACAAGTACAAAGATAAATAAACACAACATCACATGAAGGGTAAGGCACTTTGGCCGCCTGTCAGAAAAATGACGAGGAGACACAGACACGTCCTTGACATCCCAGAACTTCAAAACTAGTCTGATGCTTCTCTGCTCACCCCCTATAGACCTGCCCTTTGCTTAGCTCTGCGCACCCTCCCCATTTTGCCTAAATCTGTCCACTCTGATCCAAGAAGACTCAGGGAGGGGTCATAAAAGGCTGGGGTCACTGAAGGAAGAGTTCGGGTGACCTGCCCTTCCCCAACCCCATGCAGAGAGGGAAGGGGCTCTTAGCACGAAGGCAGGGAATGAGCAGAATGTGCTAAGGTCAGGTCCCTTCAGGTTCCTCCCTTCCATCATATTCCTTTCCTCTTCCCTCTCACATTTCTCCCTTTCCCCAGGCCCTGCTTTCTGTAGACTTCCTGCCTGGAACTCCTCCCCCTTCTCAGCCACGCCTAACCAGAGCACAGACTAGCCCCGCCCATTCCAACAACATCCCCTCGAGGTTCCTCCCCTCCACAGCCACACCCCTTTCTTTTCTTACCTGCACTTTCCCCTTTTTCAAATTTGAACTTATGACTATGAATATGAACTCCATATTGTAATAGAAACTCTATATTCTAAATTTTGCAAGTAAATTTTACAGAAGATCCATAGAAACTGTCCAGAAAGGCATCACCTATCAAATTAATCTTCTGCAAACCCTGATTTCACCATATCCTCATATTCAAGAATTTCCATTGGCAAATTTCTATTGGCCTCCTATTATCTCCAGGATTAAATATTAAATCTTATGTTTGGCTCCATTTTTCCAATCTTTTTACACCTTACTTCCCTCCACACCCTTTGCAATCCAATCGTGATGGGGTGAGACCAGCTCAAGGGCCTTATTAAGGAGAAGATAAGCAGTGGGACAGGCAGAGACAAAGAATTTCGAAAGTTCCTTTATTGAGCTGAGAACCAAGTTTATATACTTTTTATGCTAGTATTGCAATAACTGCAGGTATTTCTAAGTTACATAATGTATATTTCATTGTTATACTGAAACTAGACATTAATATTAAACAGTAACAAACAATATCTGTGTACATAAAATAATTATAAATTGTCATTTATGACACTTTGTTCCTGTTTCATGCATTCATCACCAAAGTTATATTGAATTTATATCAGATGTATTCCTGATACTTACATGTTCACATAGGCAAATTCCAGATTTATTACATCTTTGTGTTAGAAACACTTGTTTGATCTAACAGAGCAACACTTATTCTCAACCATGGCTGTGGAGGAATGGTGAGCCTGCCCCACATCAATCCACAGTTGCACAGAGTATGTTAACTCCTGCATAGCTTTTTGCTAGCACTACACTGGGCTTTAGAAATAGAAGCCCAAAATGTATAAATTTAGGGTATTAATTTCCAGTTTATTTAGTTTCAAAGAAAGTCTCTGATTTGGAGTTTTTAATATTTTATTTTTTATAATAGCTTTTTATTTTTCAAAATGCATGCAAAGATAATTTTCAACATTCACCCTTATAAAACCTTTTGTTCCATATGTTTCTCCTTCCCTCTCCTACACAGCAAGTAATCCAATGTAGGTTAACATGTGCAGTTCTTCTAAACATATTTCCATATTTATCATTATACACAAGAAAAATCAGTTCAAAAAGAGGAAAAAGTGAGAAAAAAAAAAACAAGCAAACAACAAAAAAGGTGAAAATACTTTGTGGGGATCCTCACTTAGTCCCCAAAATCCACAGGATGCAGATGGAAACCTTTTGATTTAATTTTATGAAGGGTAGAGATACGCTAATAACTCAGTTCTAGGACTCTACTATATGCTAATTATATGATTTAGAGGTTGGTGAGAATTAGGGATAATATTCTCCCTTCCATAATTACAGTTGTTAGATCTTCCAAAACCAGCTCCTTTAGTTAGGCATATTCCTTCCTAAAGATCAGAGTTATGAAAATACCGACAAAAACTTGCAGCTTCTCAGAAACAGCTCTGAAAACACCAGGAAGACCAAGAGAACCTCAGCTGATTATAAACACCAGGCCCAGTAGTGCAACAGATATGTGGCCCTGGTTAAGAAGTAACCAGCACCCAGTGAGTGCAAAGGCAGTGAGGCAAGGACACTGCTAGCTGTGGGCATTTGCAGAAGGGTAGAACTCTTGGCTTGTGTTGGGAACATATGTAACTTTGCTTTACCTCTGGTAGATCTTTTCTTCTCTTCTTGTGAGAGGATGATGGTGATTCAAAGAGACTGAGTGGCAGTTGCTGGTCTCTGACCTCCCCACTGACAGGCCATTGTGTTGTCTGACTTCTCTCCTCTTTCCTCTGTCTCCAATTTATTTTCTCAATCCACAAGCAACATCTCTGTCAGTAAAGACGGCTTTGCAACTCCTTCAGATGTTCACAGCTATGGAGATTCTCGGAGAACTGACCTACCCCTTATAGTGCACTTAGGCATGGTCCTTAACAGGTTTGGAATTCCAAATCAGAGGGGAGAGCTGAAGTGAAGCTAGAGGCACCATACCTCCACCCCCACAATTAGAGGGACTTATACTAATACCTCTTATTAAAAAAAAAAAAAAAAAAATGAACCAGCAAAGAAGCCTACCATAGAAACTTATTATGAGAACAGGAAAGACCAGGATTCATCTTTAGAGGAGGAGACTGAATTAAAAAAAGCTTCAATCCCAAAGAGTAATATAAAATGGCTCCCTGCCCAGAGAGAATTTAAAGAAGAATTAAAATAAAAGTTTAAAAATCAAACGAGAAACATTAAGGAAAAACTTAAAAAAAAAAAAAAAAAAAGATAAAAACCTTACAAGAAAAACAAGATTATGAAAAAAAGTTAACTAAAAAAGGAGATACAGAGTCTCAAAGATGAAAATAACTCTTCGAAAACTGGAATTGAGCAAGGCAAAGCCAGTATGAGAAAACAAGAAATAATAAGGAAAAAAATTCAAATGTGCTACTGGAACCACAATTAGAATTGTACAGAACTTAGCAGCAGCCACAATAAAAGACCACTGGTCCTAGAATCACATTTACTCACAATTAAAAGAACTAGAGCTATGACCAAAAATATCATATCCAGCAAAATTATCTATAATAAAGAATGAGAAAAAGTGGACATTCAATGAACTTGCAGATTTGGGGGACTTTCTATCAACCAAAATCAAACTTAATAGAAAATTTAACATGTAAGAGCCAACATCAAAGATCAATTTCAAGGAACTCAACATGAACAAATTGTCAATTTTCTTTTTAACATGAGAAATGTATACTATATCCTTAAGAATGACATCAGCAATAGGATAGCTCAAAAGAAAGATTGGAACAGAGTTAAGATAAAAACAGTAATTATTTTATACAAATGAGGGACAAAGGAAGAATAGACACAGAAGAATTAGAGAAGAGGAAGGAGGCCTTATAATAACTTCTGAAAACTTGCTCACATTGGGAATGGGTTAAATAGGCAACATTACTTATATACCTTCAAGGATTCAGCACCCTGCAAAATCTATAAAGAAATAAAAGGGGAAGGATGAGCATATGAGGAAGCAAAGGGTGAGAAAAGAATATAAAGGAGGGATCCATTGATGGAGGGAAGTAAAGTAATAACAAGGCAAATTAATTAAAAGAATTAAAACAAAGAATCAGCAGGGACAGGATGTGTGTGTGTGTACTTATCTACGTAAGTATAAATGAACATATTCTTTCTTAACTATAGCTTGCTTGTTTGGGGGAATGAAGAGGGAAAAAAAGAATAAAATAAAAAAGGTGATCAGCAGAGAACAAAAAACAATTTACAAGGAAGTAAAGATGAACACTCATGAATATAATTTTTTTCTACTCATATATATACTTTCTTGAACTAGTCATTTTATTGTTATATATTTTGAATCCTCCCTTATGTTCTGCTGGGCACAAAGCAATGTTCTCTTTTGTTTTGTATTGTATTCCTTTTCTGTTTTTTTCTTAATTTTTAAAATAAAATTAATTTAATGAAAATAAAGTTTTAAAAAGCATGAAAAAAGAGGGATAGCACCTCTTCCAAGGTGAGCAGAGCCCAACTTTAACATAAACATCAAAGTCCAAACTAGGATTAAAAAAAATTAACAAAAAAAAGACATAAAAATCTATTATAAAGGGAGGAAAGACCAAACAACTCAGGGGAAAAAATGTGAAAACATATTCATGAGTGTTCACTTTTTCCAAGCATTCATTTTTTTGCATAGAAATGCATCAAATACCTACTACGACAAGCAGATGAGTACAGAAGCACCACTATAAGCCAATGAATTTCATCTTATTAGATTCAGCCCAATACTCTTGCCTGCCAAAATAATTTTTTATCTCTACTGTCAACTAGGATGACTCTCCCAATTTTGTGTCATCTTCAAACCAGAGAAATATACCATTTATGTGCATAACCTGTGCCCCAGCAGTGTTTCCATTGGGCTTATATCCCAACGAGATCATAAAGAAGGTACAAGAACTCACATGTGCAAAAATGTTTGTGGCAGCCCTTTTTGTAGTGGCAAGGAACTGGAAACTGAGTAAATGCTCATCAGCTGGAGAATGGCTGAATAATGGTATATTATATGAATGTTATGGAATATTATTGTTCTGTAAGAAACGATCAGCAGGATGATTTCAGAGAGGCCTGCAGAGACTTACCTGAACTGGTGCTAAGTGAAATGAGCAGAACCAGGAGATCTTTATACATGGCAACAAGATTATATGATGATCAACTCTGATGGACGTGGTTCTTTTCAACAATGAGATGATTGAAGCCAGTTCCAATGATCTTGTGACGAAAAGAATTATCTATACCCAGAGAGAGGACTGTAAGAACTGATTGTGGATCACAACATAGTATTTTCCTTTTTGGTTGTTGTTTGCTTGCATTTTGTTTTCTTTTTCATTTTTTTTCCTTTTTGAGATGATTTTTCTTGTGCAAGATAACTGTATAAATATGTATACATATTATTTAACATATTTTTAACATGTTTATCATATATTAGATTACTTGCCATCTACAGAAAGGGGTGGGGGGAAAGGGGAAAATTTGGAACACAAGGTTTTGCCAAGGTTGATGTTGAAAAATTATCCATATATATGTTTTGAAAATAAAAAGCTTTAATAGAAAAAAGAAAAAGGATCCTAGGAATCTCCTAGAAGAAACTTTCACTATTTAAAAGAAGGGTTTTGGTCAGATGTTGGTTGGATTAGAGATTTTTTGAAGGTCTTATTAACTCTGAAATTTTGTGATAGTGATTTTGCAAAATTAAATTGGTCTCAGTTCCGGCTCTACAACTCACTTGTTATGTGACTTCTGGCAAGTTACGCACAATTTATCCTCCTGGAAAAAAAAAATATCATCTATGTGTTTAACAACACTGATACAAAAAAATGTTAAGTACAAAGGAAAATACAGGTCCCTAGGTAAATCTACTGGATACATCCATTAAAACAAGTATCCCATCCTCAACAACGTCTGCCCACACCAAGCGAGTATGAGTAGGAAAGTGAGGGCTATCAGACCATGTCTATGAAAATCTTTTAAAATTCCTCCCTACTATTTTTAGACAACTATTATTGGCTATCTAAAATAAAAAATTTTATATATATATATATATATATATATATATATAAACCTGAGAACAGGGAAATATGATCTCAAAGACTGTTCCTCTCCCAATAGGAGCCCAAGATGCAACTGATAAAATAGAACAAAAGTAAAACTCCAATCTAGTATACCATTCCAAGAATGCTTCTTAGAGAATAAGAACCATTCTTCAATTGATAAAATGTTCAAAAGATATGAACAAGTTTTCAGAGGAAAACATTCAAGCTATCAATAGTCACATGAAAACATATTTTAAATAATTATTAAAGCAATGAAAATTAAAACTCTTGAGTTTCTACAGAAAAACTAATGCATTGTTGGTGGAATTATGAACTAATTTAGCCATTCTGGAAAGTAATTTGGAAATATGCCCCAAAAGCTAAATTTTGTCAAAGGTCTTAGTGACATTATTAGGTCTACAGCCTCCTCCGTACTCTGTCCCCCCTCCCTCCCAAAAAAAAAAAAAAATCAAAATAAGAGGAAAAAGACCTGTAAGTGCAAAAGTATTTGTAGCAGTTTTTGTGCTGGCAAAGAAATAGTTGAATAAATTATATAGTATATGTGATAGAAAGCTATTCTGCTATAAGAAATGACAAGTTGTGGAGAAACCTGGAGACTTAAATTGATGAGGTGAATAGAGCCAGAGCAATTTATGCAGTAACAACACTGTAAAGAAAAATAACTTTTGAAGACTTGGGAACTCTGATGAAGAAAATAATCAATGACAATTCCAAAGGACTCAAAATAAAACATTTTTATCCACTACCAGATAAGACTGTTGGATTCAGAGTAAAAATTGAAGCATATTTTCGTTTCTCTCTAAAATGGCTAATTTGGGAAATTGCTTTGTTTGACTCTACAATGTGTTTGAAACAGTTTTTTTTGTTTTGCATTTTTTTTCTTGCTTTCTCAATGGGAAAGAAAGAAGAGAAAGTGATGGGAAAAAAGAAATGAAAATATTTGTTTGAAAATAATTTTTTAAGGAAAATTATTTCTTAGAGACAGTGCAAATTATTGAAAAGAACATTGGATCTGGAGTCAGAAGACTTATGTCCAAATTTCAGCCCTAATCAGCTATGTCATCACAGGCAAATCACTTAACTGTCCAAAGGATTGGTTTCCTGTGTGTACATGGGAATAAAAATTAGTTTACCTGGTTATTACATGATTCAAATATGAAAATCTGGGTAAAGTGCTTTGCAAATTTTTAAGCACCATTTGAATATCAGTTACCATTTTTATTATTACTTCACCTTCTTGGGCTTCAGTTTCTTCATCTGTACACTAAGAATATTTTACCACTTATCATGGAGAAAAATGTTTTATAAATCCCAAACACTATTAAGAAATGTTAGTTGTTGCTGTTATTACAAAACTCATTCTATGCCTTCAGAGATGACTCGCAGCAAGTAAGTTTTGATGAAGTTTTACAAGGAATTTATCACAAAGAAAAATACTATACAATCCATCAACAACTCTACAATGTTGTAAGGAAAGCACTTTGTAATCCTTAAAATGTCATATAAATGTGAGCTTTTTTTTTTTCTTTCTTTAACAGTTTTAAGTGGCAACTGATTGTGGTAAGTTCATCTGTGATCAACATTCAAAGCTGTGTTCTCAAATATGATCTACACCAATGTTAATCTGAAAAGTAGTATTACGCAAAATTGTTACAGTAATGTTTGGCAACTAAGCATACAAAATAAACAATTCACATTAAGTTACTTAAATTAATATTACTTCTCCAGTTAAACCAATTTTTCATGATTTTCCTTCTCTGTTAGTTTCCTGCTAAGGATAATTAATGTCAATTTTGATAGTCTTCCCTGATACTAGATAAGGTTTGAGTCTCACTTTGCTCCCTAAAAGCTACTTGGTATTCAAGCAGGCCTTTTTCAGGTCCAGGCCTACTGTGTGTCAATGTATCCTCAAACCCTCATTCTCACCTTGACAATTTTTAAAGATACTTCCAAATTCTAGTAGATAAATGAGATTAGCAATGTTTTTCTAATCTGATTCCAATAACTTCTATATTTCCAAATAGCCTTGCCCTAAAGAATCTTCTGAGTTTGGGTAAATACATTGAATCTTTCTGTAGCTTTCTCCACTTATTTGATCACTTTCCAGTGTGAATACTATATTCCTAAAGGATGCACTGACACCAAGACTCTCCCATATTGGTAGGAAAATCTCTTATACAAAATTTCAGATGTTAAAACTTGGGTTCTAACTAAATATATTTCCAATCATTACAGTATATAGGTTCATGTGAATTTCTGAAGTTGTGAGCTTTGATGAAAAGGCTTTTTTCCCATTTTCTCCAAAGAATTTTGAGACATTAGTAAGTTTCAACTGATTTCTGGGAACAGCTACTCTCTTAATCTAACCTGACCATTAAGAGTCAAAAAGTATTCTTTATGGAAGCCTTTTGTTCATTCATTATACTTATATTAATTTTCTCCAGAGTGAATTATCTGATGTTTAAAGAGATTTGTTCTTTGACTGAAGAGTTTACCACATTTATTACACATAAAAGGTTTCTCTCCAGTGTGAATTCTTTGATGCTGAATAAGATTTGAACTCCTACTGAAATCCTTCCCACATTCATTACATTTATAAGGATTCTCTCCAGTATGATTTCTCTGATGCAACATAAGTTCTGAGTTCACACTGAAAGCTTTACCACATTCCTCACATACAAAGGGTTTTTCTCCAGTATGGGTCCTCTGATGTCTAATAAGTCGAGAACTCCAACTAAAGCCTTTCCCACATATATTACATTCATAGGGTTTTTCTCCACTATGAGTTCTCTGATGTTGAACAAGGTTCGCTCTCTGACTGAAGCCTTTTCCACATTCATTACATTCATGGGGTTTCTCTCCAGTATGAGTTATCTGATGCTGAATAAGATTTCCTTTCTGGCTGAAGGCTTTACCACATTCACAACATTTGTGGGGTTTCTCTCCAGTGTGAGTTCGTTGATGTCGAATAAGTTGTGAGTTCAAACTGAAGGCTTTACAACATTCATCACATTCATAAGGTTTCTCACCAGTGTGAATGCTCTGATGTTGTATAAGATTTGCTCTCTGACTAAAGTCTTTCCAACATTCATCACATTTATATGGTTTTTCTCCAGTATGAGTTCTCTGATGTCGAATAAGTTGAGAGCTCTGACTAAAGGCTTTGCCACATTCTTCACAACTATAGGGTTTCTCTCCAGTATGGATCCTATGATGCTGAATAAGTTGTGAGCTTTTTCTAAAGTCTTTTCCACATTCATCACATCTATAAGCTTTCTCCCTAGTATGAATTCTCTGGTGATGAATAAGATCAGAAATGTATCTGAAGTTTTGGGTACAGACATTACATTTATGGGGTTGCTGTCCTACAGTATTATCTTGAAGGATATTAAGGTCTGAATTCATAATGGAGTCTTTCCAAAATTCCAGGCTCCTTTCCTCCATAGAATTTTGCTTATGGGTCACAGTTATTGGCTTGAAGTTTTTCTCCAGTGAAATTAACTCTGAAGAGTTTCCCTGTTGACTCAATAAATTTCGTTCTGTTTCACAAGTTTTTTCAAAACCATATTTTTGAGGAATGACCTTTAGAAGTATTTTTGATATCTCTCCGTATAATTCTATATCTTCTATATCTTGAAATGATATTGTTCTCAGTCCTTATCTCAGAATCTGAAACAATAAACAAAAAAAATGTTATCTATTAGCTATGCTAAAAGGAAATTACAAGAGTAAAAATATAATCATAGAAATTAATGTCTATGAGGAGTAAGGGCTTTGAAAATAATCAAGACAGTCCTAGAAAGAGGAAATATAGAAAGGAAAGATATTGATTAGTAAGAAGGGGAAGAAGTTGTGGAAGGATTGAACAAAGCTAAGCAGAGGAATTGAGGATGAGCTAGAAAGTCAAAGCATAAGCTGTTGATCCAGGATAAAGGAAATGGAGTTCATGAAGATGGTGGGGAAAGGTATTAGGTGAGTGAGGCAAGGGCTTCAATGATTAGGTAATAATGGGTAAAGCAAGGTAAATGCTGTGGGTGATAAAGATATGCTGTCATAGAAAAAGGAAAAGAATGGTGTTCCTGCCTGGCTCCACATGTACTTTCTAAATTCACTCAGTGAGAAGGATTTTTTGGGATGAGAGGGTTAACACTACAAAACACTACAAAAGCCTTCTCCAGCACCATATTTCATCATATGGTCCAATCACATGTAAATGATATTTAGATAACACTTTTAAGGTTTGCAAAACATTTCATATACAATATCTTATTTCTATGAAATAATTGCTAGACTCATTATTCCATTTTATGGAAGAGAAAATTGAGGCTGAGATTAAATACATAACCAGGGTCACCCAGTTAATAGGTATCTAAAGCAGGGGTTCAAATCCCAATCCCAAATTCAGCACTTTATCTATTATATCACTCAATTTTTCCCATATCATTCATAGCAAAGCAGGGGCAATATACTGTACCACAGAGAAAACCCAAATTCAAATTTGTTATCAGAAGATCTAAGTGTGAATCCCAGTTTCGTCACACACTAGCTGTAATCTCCAACAAGTCACTTAACCTCTCTGTGGTCCTGTTTCTTCACCTATGATCTGAAAATATCATTATCCACTCTCATTCGTTACACTGATTCTCCTTGCTAAGAAACATATATGATAGCTAAGGGTAACAGTGATTTATTTAGCTGCCAAAAAAGATTTTCTTGAAGTACAGGTCTGACCATGGCATACCCCATTTAATAATGTCCTGTGACCTCCAGGATTGAATATAAAATCATCTGGCAGTTAAAGCCATTCAAAACTAGTTCCTTTCCTAGAATTGTTATCCTTTCCCACCTCCATATACTTTATGATCCAGGGACATGGAGCTTTTTGCTGTTTCTCACACCCCACACTCTATCTCCTTAATCCTTGCCTTTTTACTGGCTGTCCACTCTGTCTAGAATGTTGTCCCTCCTCACCTCCACCTCCTGATTCCACTGGCCTCCTTCAAGGCTAACCTCAAATCCCTCCTTCAGAAGGTGGTATTTCTGTCACCATTTTTTCCTCCTCTTTTCCATCTTCCAAACTGCCAATTTCTTTCCTCTCAAATTACCTTCCATTTACATTCTATATATATTGTAGGTAGTTATTTGCATATTGACTCTCCCATTAGAATGTGAAATTTTTGAGGGTAGGAACCATATAAAGGGAGAGAAAAAGAATGAGTCAGCCATAAAACGTGTTTTTTGTTCCACTCATTATTGTATTTCACTCATATTCACACATTCAGAGTGAAGACACCTATGGACATTCATACATAAGGCAGATACCCTTGTCCTGGACAAGAAATAATAAATAATGAATAATCATGAATGGATTGCAACTGCATAAGCAAAGAAAACACATTGATAAGACCAGAGATCCATCAAAATATCAAAATATTATTATTATTACCATCATGCCTTACTGGACTCAAGTTTCATGAGGGAAAGGAAAAGAACTTGATCTAGACTGCTTTCCCTCACACAGCAAAACAAAACTCACATATTTTACATGTTTATTGCATAGAACTGAAATGAATTTTCCTTCCTCCAGCCTGAAAATGTTTCTTATCTGAATTAGTGTAAATTCTTACTTGAGAAAAAATCCTCTTTTCTTCTCTCTCTGTTCTCTTTCTGAAAAAGAATGATGATGATGATGATGATGATGGCTAACATTTGGGTGAATAAATACATATATATATAGAAACATGTATCTTTTAAAGTTTGCAAAATGCAAATATGTACATATGTACACATATATATTTACATACACAATTTTATTCTCACACGACTCATATGACATAACTGCATGAAGTGGGTATTAAATCCATTTTACCAATAGAAAATTGATGCTGAGAAAAGGTAAGTAAATTTCCCAGAGTTACCCAAGGAAGGATTTCTGACTCCAAATGACTATAGCATTTTATTCAATTATGTCTACTTATTTCATTCCCAAATTTTCACTCTATATCTACCTCAAGCCTTAGTCTCTTTTCTAAATTCTCAGTGTACCTAACAAACTTCCCATTAGACATCTTCAGCTCTATACATCTCAACTACAATTCATTATCTTTCCCCCTACCCTTTCTCCTTTCTCTAACTTCCCTATTTCTATTAAGGTGGTAACATTTTTCCAAGTCACTCATATTCATAGTCTTAGAGTCATCTTTTAATCACTATCTCTTACCTCTTACATTCAAGAAGGTGCCAGATCTTATTATTAATACCTCCATCATGGAATACATTAGGTACACAAGACACAATTATCATGACTAGAGTAATCTAATATTTGATAAACCTAAAGACTACAGCTTCTGGGATAATAACTCTCTATTTGACAAAAATTTCTGGAAAAAATTGGAAAATAGTATGGCAGAAAGTAGGCATTAACCAGCATTTAATACTCTATACCAAGATAAGGTCAAAATGATTTAGACATGAAGGGTGATACTATAAGTAGATCATGAGAACAAGGGATAGTCAACCTCTCAGATCTTCCTCAGAAGTAAGGAATTTATGGCCAAAGAAGAACTAGAGAATATTATGAAATGCAAAATGGAAAATTTTGATTACATTAAATTAAAAAGCTTTTACACAAACAAAACCAATGCAGCCAAGATTAAAAGAGAAGCAGAAAACTGGAAAAAAAAAATTATTACATGCAGTATTTCTGATAAAGGGTTCATTTTGAAAATATATAGAGAATTGAGTCAAATTTATAAAAATACAAATCATTCCCCACTTGATAAATAGTCAAAGGATATGAACAATTTTCAGATGGAGAAATTAAAGCCATCTATAGTCATATGAAAAAAATCCTCTAAATTACTTAACTAGAGAAATGCAAATTAAAACAACTCTGAGGTACTACTTCATACTCTCAGATTTGCTATGGCAGGAAAAGATAATGATGTATCTTGGAAAGACATGGGATACTAATGCATTGTTGGTGGAGTTGTGAAAAGATCCAACCAGTCTGGAGAGCAATTTGGAACTATGCCCAAAGGGCTGTCAAATTGTGAATACCCTCTGATCCAGAAGTGTCACTATTGGATCTGTATCCCAAAGATCATAAAAGAGGGAAAAGAACCCACATGTGCAAAAATGTTTGTAGCAGCCCTTTTTGTAGTGGCAAGAAACTGGAAATTGAGAAGATGCCCATCAATTGGGGAATGGCTGAATAAGTTAGAGTATATGAATATAATGGAATATTATTGTTTTATAAGAAATGAGCAGACTGATTTCAGAAAAGCCTTAGAAAGACTTACATGAACTGATGCTAAGTGAAGTGAGCATTATCAAGAGAATATTGTACATAGTAACAACAAGATTAGGTAAAGATCAACTGTGATAGACTGTCTCTTTTCAACAATGAGGTGATTTAAGGCAATTCCAATAAACTTGTGATGGAAAATGCCATCCACATGCAGAGAAAGAACTATGGCAACTGAATGTGGATCAAAGTATAGTATTTTCACCTTTTATTGTTGTTTGTTTGCTTGGTTTTTTTTTTCCACTTTTGATCTGATTTTTTTTTTTGCCCATCATGATGAATATGGAAATGTTTTAGAAGAACTGTACATGTTTAATCTATATCACGAGACTTGCTGTCTTGTGAAAGAGAGAGAGAGGAGAAGAAGAAAAATTTGGAAGACAAAGTGTTACAAAGGAGAATGTTTTTGAAAACTATCTTTGCATGCATTTAGAAAAAATAAAATGCTATAATTTTTTTTTAAATGAGCAGGCTGATTTCAGAAGCCTGGAAAGACTATATAAACTGATGCTGAGTGAAGTGAGCAGAACCAAGAGAATACTGGATCCATCAACTGTGATGGATTTGGTTCTTCCAACCAAAGTTGCAAGTGTGGTGTGAGTGAGGTGATTCAAAGCAATTTCAATAGTCTTGGGATGACAAATGCCATCCGCATCTAGGAAAAGAACTAGGGAGACTGAATATGAATCAAAACATAGTATTTTCACCTTTTTTTTGTTTGTTTCTCATGAGGTTTTTTTCGCTTTTGGTCTGAATTTTCTTGCACACATGACAAACATAGAAATATGCTTAAAAGAATTGCATATATATCAGATTATTTGTTATCTTGGAGAGAAGGGAAGAGGGTGGGAGAAAAACCTAGAACAAAAAGTCTTACAAAAATGAATACTGAAAGCTATCTTTATATATATATTTGGAAAAACAAAATACTGAAAATTAAAAAAAATAATACCCTTACAATCTCTTTTTCTTCTATCTTTTCTCCCCACTCACATGGCCACTACCCTAGTTCATCCTAAACACTTCTTTCCTAAACTATTGAAAGAGTGTCCTAACTGGTCTGCCTGCTTCTAAACTTTCCCCTCTCTATAAAACTTACATCAACAGGATATAAGCTCAGTGAAAACAGAAATAGTAATTTTTGTCTTTGTATTGCCAAAGCATAGCACAGCAGATACTTCTGGCACACAGTGAATATTTTTTGAATAAATGTGTGTGTGTGTGCATGCGTGCGTACACATACGTGCGTGTGTACGTGTTACATTTATTTAAGGGCTTCAAAAATGTTTCTTTTTTGATTAACCTACTTTGTTAAGATAAAATTCATCAAGAAAAATAAAAAGTCCCATTTCTACTATTTGGTTTATCACTACCTTTACATCAAAATCAATGTTTTAGCCCAAAGTGCTGGTTGCAGCCATCTTCCCCTGTTTGAGAGCAGACACTGACACTGTATTTTTTTACATCTTAACCAATTCCAAAGTTCTGATGATGATCTTCCAAATTTTCAGTATGGGAACACACACCCTCACTTCCTTTGTCCTACAACTCTTTCTGCCTATCTCCAGAGCTGCTACTTTCCCTCTCCCATCTTTATGCCTTCTCTACAGCAGTGCCTGGAATATCTGAGAATTTTCAGAGTTGATAAGAAAAGACAACTATTCACTTGTCCTTCTCACTTACTTCTACTGAAGTCTCTCAGGATCTCCTCTCTTTTCTTAGTTCTCTGTAGATCAAGGTCTCACAGTTCTTCCTCTTGCTCCAGTTGGAAAATCAGCTCAGGTTTGGAAACTTGAAATCCTGCTATAGGGAAAGAAACAGGATATGTTGCTTTGTGCTTAGAATTAGTTACAGAGCATACAATCTTAGCCCCCTCAGTAAGGAGGAAACAGGTAACTTAGGAGAGGAAGGAAATGCTGAGAGAGAACATGCCAAAAAAGCACCTTCGAACAATTTTGAGAAATGGGATGATAGGACAGAGAAAGGAGGGATGGCTAATAAATTAAAGGAGCCAAGGATCTGAGCACAGTATGACAACAAGCTCCTTTGGTCCAGCCCTACTGGGAGGACAGGAAAATTCTCACAAATATGGACTTCATTAATATTACCAATTGCAAGGATGAACTATAGAGAGTAGGGTAATTAAGTATAGGAAATTCAGTTAATAAGGGCGTGCTTCTAAGAATCTAAAAAGCAGCTGCTACTATACCAGAGATACCCGTCAGCTCATAAGAGGAAGCAAAAACATCTTGTCTCTAAGATTCAAAGGACTGAGGAGGCTCCGGATCCTGAGTTAATTTAATTAACTCTTTGAAGAGCTCCTCAGCTTTTAACATGAGGTACCACAGAAATGAATCTACAAAATCCTTACCCAGGAACATCATATTCCCATAATTCTCTAGCATCACATCCCTGTAGAGGGCCTTCTGGTCGGGATCCAGATGTGTCCATTCCTTTCTCAAGAAATACAAAGCCACGTCTTCAAATGTCACTTCCTCCTGAAACAACATGTTCTGTTGTTCCAGAGAGAGTGCCACAACTCTGCCCTGCCTAGTATGATGAAAAACCAGATAGTCCTGGTAAAGGGGAAAGGACATGGATTGAGGAGATCTGATGCTGTAAAAGTTCCCACTACATTTATAGAAGGGAAGAGGACAGAGATAAAAAGGA
This sequence comes from Antechinus flavipes, assembly GCF_016432865.1. Lineage (NCBI taxonomy): Eukaryota > Metazoa > Chordata > Mammalia > Dasyuromorphia > Dasyuridae > Antechinus > Antechinus flavipes. The sequence goes on from NC_067398.1 coordinate 647,646,814, forward strand.
GAGGAGCACAGGGAAAGTATTAGGAAAGTGGAAGAAAGTCTCAACCCTAGATCTTAGGGAATATTCACTGGAGTTTTGAACAGGCCAATTTAAAATCAAGATAATGAGATTAAGGAGATTAGAGAGGCTCCCTATAAGAACAGATAAAAATAATTCAGATTCATTTTACTTGAATGACAAAAGTTTAGAGGGGACATACTTTCTCTCCTTCTAACTCATCTTTTATAGTACGGAAAGATTATTCCTTAGCATAAATCTATGCAAGTCATTGCTCTATTTAAATTCTCCCACCTACTGACTCCAAAATCAAGTTCAAACATCTGTGCCCTTCACAATGTCTCAACTCTACCTCATCTCATACTATATTCTCATCATATATTCTTCAGTTCCTGTGTTGTGGCCTAACTCAACTTTGTTCACACTGTTCATGATGTCCTCACACACCCATACCCAGCTTGTTGAATTCTTAAAAATCTTTTAGAGATCAATTCAAATACAAGGGCATGGAAGGAAAGGACTGTGGACAATCCTTATGCTTCAATCAAATGTGCTCCAAACATATCTAATGGCTTCCTGCTTCCACAGCTATGGTCATACCACTTTCTTGGCATGTAACATTGGCCCTCCCTGCATCTCCACATATGAAATCCTTCAAGGCCTGGCTAAAATTCTATCTCTTCCACAAAGGATTTCTGAATCAATCCAATCAAAAGTGCTCTGTCTTCTGAACTCCCATAGTATTATGTTTCAACTCAGTTCTATTATTTCATTTTTTTGCCTTCTATAACAGATTTTCTTTTTTATCTTTTCAATCAAATTTTGAGTTCCTTCAGGGTAGGGATGATGTCCATTTCTTTCCTATCCATAACACTGTATAATATCCTATGTAAGATTCTTTAGTAAATCAAAAATCAGTATCATTCCTCCAACTTTTCCTCAATTCTTTGGTTAATTATATTTATGCACTACGGGGGATAAGGATGGAAGACAGTGTGAAGAGGGAGCCCTCATTCCCTAACAATCAACACTGGCAGTGAGGCTTGACTCTCTGCAAAGCTAGTTCTTCAATGAAGACATACAGTCCATTGCTGGACACAAAGCCTTTCCAGCTGGGTAAAACTGACAATTCTTTTGAGAATTTCAACTCCCCTACAAATTGAGGTGTTAGAGAAGGATTTGTGCATATTTATATAAAATAAGTGCTAAGATAGTATATGTAGACTGAATGCTGATCACTAATGCTGCCCCTTCTGGATTCTGTACCTTTGCCTGACTTTGATCATCATGATTCCAATGCTTCCCCTCACTTCTGCTTTCTGATACCAGGTCATATCTTGACTTAATCCTTAAGACTCCCTTACCTCTGTTTTAACTTCTGATTCTCATACTTATGGCTGGCCTAAGGTATAGACAACACAGACTGTTTCCCAGAACCTTTCCAGGATACCCACAATTCTTCATTTCAATTAGGTTCTCAATTACCTGCTCCAACTGGCAGGGTACAGGTTAGCCAAGTTTGGAGTAGAATAAAAGCTCCAATAATAGGGAATGTGCTGAGGAAGTTCATTCAACTTTTCAATATTTAAAACTATTAACAAGTTTTTCCTGTATCTAATAGACACCTACCTACCAGTAACTATACTTTGCTGCCTCCCAACTTTTCCTATTTCTGCCCTCTTCATTCTATGATCTCAACAAACTTCCAAAATGCTTAGTTTGGTCATTTGCACTTTAAGATAGAAGCTATATTCCCTGAATTCAGAGCATCTCTCTCAAAATGTAATTGTGCTGAAGGGCTTCATACAATTGGGACCCAAAATATAATTATGGTTACAGATCAAACTCTACTCATTCTTAAAGTTTCTTTGCTACTCATGCATAAATCTACCAACTAGTAATAGTAATCATCATTTCTCCTACTGTAGAAAGCTAAACCATATTCCTAGTGCCAAGTCAGAGTAGGTTGTCAGAGTAAGCTAGGGTATCAACTTAATAACCCCAGTATCATAAATAAACAATGGACTTGAAATCAACAAGACTTGTAGTCTGAATCCTGGTTTTGTTATTCATAAGATAAATAATCGGGCCTGAGGTCTAAAAGAGCACCCTTGGAGAATATGCAATGAATTTATTTGGTTCTCTACAACCTACAGCAATCCATTTCTGGACTGTGAGAGAGGCTGAGGAACCACATCCCTTTATCTTTCACTAGCACTAGAACCAGGACTAGATTACTATTAAGAAGTATACCAAAATCAATGTTCCTTCTCTCAGCCAGCAGCTTTTAAAACATCTACCAAGGATCTGCATTTTTCATACTGGATCTTGCAAGAGGATGGGAGTTATAACCTAATATAGAAGATGTGAAGAGAAAATATGAAAACTGCATTCTCAACACACATATCAATCTTTGGCCTCCATATGAAATCTATTGGTCTTTTCGTGAACCCAAACCTGGAAAGCATCTGGATTTTCTTGTTGATCTCAGAAGAGGATGTTTAGCACGTACTTATCCACTAAATACAATCCACAACTACAGACACCAGAAGAAAAAAAAAAAAATCAGAAAATGACTTAATTTCTGTTACATTTGTTACAGAATCTCAGTATTCGAAGGTCTTCAGGATTTATATAGGAAAACCTTCCTCCCAAGACAGGTTACCCTTCTACAAACTTTCTTCTAAATAGATTTCTATCAAGTCTCTACTCAACTACTGTGTTTCCAGGAATTCTCAACCTGCCAGCCATATCTCATTGATAACTAATATTAAACTCTAAGACTGAGATCTTTTTCACATGGCCCATCAACATAAGGAGTCCCTATATCCTGTGCTTGTATAACTAATTTTTTATACCTAAATACTTTTTATTTTGCCCTTATTAATTATATATCTTAAGAAATCCAATCTATCATGTAAAGACTCTGAAGATTTTTTTGAATGTTGGCTTCTTGATTATGTGTGTTGGCTATCCGTCCCAGCTTTGTGTAAGCTACAAATTGAATAAGCATGACATCTAAGTCTTTATCCAAGTCACTAATAAAAATATTGAACAGAATAAGCCCATGTTTCGCCACAAAAATCTCTCCTTCCCAATACCTCACACTTCCTAGAACGAAGACAACCTGTCCCAGATAAGCACTATAGATCTCAGAAAGGCTCAAAATTTTTTGGACACCACAGCAGATTTTAGTCAGATACTAGGAAAAATCATCTAACAATTAAAGAGCTTCAATGAGTAGGAGTTTTCTCTATTTCTCCTTCACTTCTCTCTAAATCATTCCCTTTTCTCCACTCACACAATACTATCCTACTTCAGATTCTCACCATTTCTCCCCTGGACTAACATAATAGCTTAATTGAACTCCCAATCCATCATCCACAGAACTGCCAAATTGGTACTTCTAAATAACAGAACCGATCTCATCAATGGTTCTCAACTATGTCTAGTATATAATGTAATAAAAAATACTCTTCTACTTGGCATTGAAAACTTCCAGCTTGTTTTTCCAAGATCATTTCAACTAGCTCTTCCTGTGAAATTGGTCAACTTTCTGCTCCTTGGACATATCCCATCTCCTGGCTCTGTTAAATAATTATTTTTATTTATTACACAAAGCTGTTTGTCTGCTATCTCCTCCATCGTCAGTGAGCTCCTTTTGTGCTAAAATTAGTTTTCTGCCTTAATAAATGCTAAATGAGGAATTAAAACCTGATTGACATTTGGGTAATGCAAATTGACCAAATTACTAAATGATTTCGTACGTCAGTCCTCCGGGCCCAGAACAGTCTCTACTCATCTCCACTTCTTAGATCCTCAGCTTCCTTTAAGACTTTACCCAAGAGCCACCTCCAACAGGATGACCATGGCGATTTTTCTGTTACGATTTATTCGTAAACTAATTGGTCTCGGCTTTGTTTACTTCCCTGTGTTCACGGTTTTCCCCGCCCAAGAGAAGTGTTTCTTTCTCCGTAATTACAGAGCCAAGCACCGAGTCTCACCCACAGCAAGCGCTTATTAAACCCTTGGAATGAACAGAGAGCGGCAACTGCGGCCGGCCGGAGAGGGCTCAGCCTCGCCAAGGTTTCCAGACTCCACCTTGGGCTACTTCCTGGTAACACGGTGCCTCACTCTTCCCTTTATCCTCTCCGGAGCTGGACTCACTCTTGGCTGCGGCCTGAGGCAGCGGCCCACACCGGAAACGGCCCAAAGAGCGGACCTGTACAGGGGAAACGTAGAACCTGGGACCAGGCCCCACAGAAATCCTCACGGAAGGGGTAGTCTCGCCTGACCTTCAAGGCACTTCCGGGCCCACTCTAGCAACTAGGAGGACTCCTCTCTCGGTGGCTGCTTCGCTTGTTGACCCGTCCTTCACACTTCCTATCCCGGCCCCCAAGCAAGGGAGCCCCGCCTACTTCAACATGTATTGACACGCTCCACCCCCGAAAGGCGGGATCAAAGGGGAACAGTTTGTTACCGAAGCCGGGGCCCCGCCTTCCCTTTCCCTCAGCCTTGAGTGGAGGGCAGAAAGTGAACCGCAGGAGTAAGGCAAGCCCGCTGGGCCATGCAGCGGGTCCTAATTTTCATTTAACCACGTCGCCCTGGAAATTCGGGTCGTGCTACTTTAGCAGGCCCTCCTGAACCCCTCCAAGCACCAGCCATCTTCTGGCCATTCTCTGTCTTCCTGATTTTGGCACCCAGACCACAGCCTTGCTCTCAACCCCTTCCCTGGCCAACATTTCCCGAGACTTTCACATCTATTTTTCTGTACTCAGTTTCTGAGGCCTGAGGAAGGGGCGTTCAATCAGTGAGACTATAAGCATTTATTAAGTGCCTACTATGTGCCAGGCACTGTACTAAATTGCATTTCTCAATTGAGCTCATTTTCCTCATTAGACATGTAGTGAAATGTCCTGAACTGTTTTCAAAGAGTTGCTAACCAGCAGCGATCATATGAAAGATTTCACCAGAGAACTATTAATAGTAAGAGAAATGTAAAAATTAAATCTCTAAGATTTCACTTCACACCCACGAAAAGAGATAGAAATAGCATTAGAGGTGTTGGGGGAGCTGTGAATTGACCAAATAGTCTAAAAATCAATTTGGAACTATGCAAGAAAAGTGATTTGTTTATAATCTTTAACCCAAAAACTCCAATGCTGGGCATATATATATATATATATATATATATTCCAAGGAGCACAAGGCTAAAAGAAAGATCCCAAACATAGCAGCTCTCTTTCACAGCAGCTCTCTTTGCTGTAGCAAAATACTGGTTGGAGAATAACTGAATAAATTATGGAATCTTACTATGAAAAATTCAGAAAAATATGAGAAAACATGTGAACAAATATATAGTGAAATAAGCTGAATAAGGAAAATAATATACACAATGGTTAGGATAATGTAAACAAAGATTATAATACTTTGTCACAGAGGCTGAAATAACTGATGCAAAGATAAAAGTCATCAATGAGATATTTTTAAAAGAAAATATGATTCAAGATTAAAAAATAAAAATTTAAAGATCTGCAGATTACTCATAAGCTTCATTACTATACCTCCTGACTATTATTAGTGACTGATGATGATGAAAATGGAATGCATGAAAAAAAAAAAAAAAGAAGAAAGAAAGAAAAATTTCCTATAAGGCAGTAATTTAGGAATCTGCTATTTGTTTTTAGTCAGACCACTATCTGGAGCAAAGTTGGAGCAAAGGAGAAAAATCAAACCAAAAAGGATAATGATAAAAAACACTGTACAGTTTTTAACAACTTCAGCTTGATCTATTCAAGTAAGGTGTTGACTCTAAAAAATGATCAGTGAATATGGATAAAGATATCAACTTATCTCCAGTTTTTATAATAGTTTAACTTATTAGTGAGGGCAAGAGGGCCTAAAAAGTATCTCAGGTGCTAAAGACCTGGAGAAAAAAAAAAAAAAAAAAAACTTGGAATGCCAAATTTAGAGGACAAATGCATTTGCAAAACATTAGGAGAAAGATGCACAGATTACAAACAGAATCCTGGCAAAAAAGGAAACATCATTAATGTCCAATCTTGCCCTGTAATGTAGGAAAGTTCCTTGTATGTAAGGCATGTTTTACTCATTGTATTTGAATCCCCTTTGCCTAATACATTTCCTGACACATAGTAGTTTATTTGTGAACTGATTGATTAAAAAATGAGCAGGGAAAAGCTAGGTGGTACAGTTGATAGATCACTGCTCCTGGACTCAGGAGAATGTGACTTCAAATAGCTGCAAAATCCTAGGCAAGTAACTTAACCTCAATTGCCTTAACAACCACAAAAAGAAGGAAAGAAATGAGCATCATAGGCATGGAATGTTGCAAATATTTTCAAATGTGCTTGCTGTATAGTTTGGTTTTCCTCTGTAATAATGGAAGGCTTACCACACAGGTACCACATACCACAACCTAATTGTGGTATCAAGAAAAGATATCAATAAGCCTTTTTTTAAGAATCATTTTTAAATATATTTGAAATAAATTTTTATTTATTTTTAAATTTTTATACCATCTTTCCTTTTTACATCATCTACACGTCCCACTGCTTCTTTTTCTCTGATCCTTGGTTATTGCACTTTATTTTTTATTCTTCCTTTTTTAGTCTGTTCTAGTCTGCTAAGTAGCACATGATTTTGATGATTGCTTTACATTATAGTTTGAGCTCTAGAAGTGATATTCCTCTTTCATTGTTATCTTTTTTCATTATTTCCCTTGATATTCCAGATCTTTTTCCCCCCCTCCAAATAAGTTTTATTATCATTTTATCAAGCTCTGCAAAGTATACCTTTAATAGTTTAAATAGGAGAGCAGTAAACTTATAAACCAATTTTAGTAACACAGTTTAGTAGCACAGCACAGCCACAAGAGCTGAATTATATAATTATACAAGAGCTTGATTATACTTTATTTCTTGAAAGAATGGTTCTTATAAGTTATATCTATACAGGTACTAAATGTGTTTTGGTAGAATGATTCTCAAGTTATTTCATGTATTTTGTAATTATTTTGAATTGGACTTCCTTTTTTTATTACTGTCCCTCAGGTTTTGTTATTGATACATAGAAATGTTTTGGGTTTTGTTGGGAGAAGGGGAAGCAGGAAGGGTATTTTGGTATCTAAAACTTTACCAAAGCTATTGTTTTCTACTTTCTTAGCTGATTCTCAAGGATTTTCTGAGAAGAAAAAAAAAAGCATGTTATTTTCAAACAGGCGTAGTTTTGCCTCCTCTTTACCTATTTATGTATATATAATGCATATAATGCTAGATTTGGGGCTTATATACTTTTTAATCCCATTTAAAAATATCCTTTTTTGCCTATACTTTGTCAAGTTTTATTAGTGTAAGCTGAAGATGAAATCATCGAAAAAGATTAGAAATGTTAAACTGTGAAAGATGTGATCTTAAAAGAGGATCTCTATTCTGTAGTAGTACCTTTAGTGAATCAGAAAAAGAAGCCATATGAGCAACCTTGAAGAGGTTCCCTGAATCCAAGAAACAAAGCATGGAAATGGAGAAAAGAAATTTATAAGAAGTTGCATGGAGCTCAGAGACTAGAAGTATAGGTAAGAGCAACTCCCACAAATAAAGGGGTCAGAACTCAAATAGAAAGAGAAATATGAAAGTCAGAGAGAGGCTACTTGGACCACTCTGGCATTCATTGTGTCATGACAGAATTAGTGTTATCTAAACCGACTTCCCACCCCAACAGATGAACAAGATGATAACAAGATGAACAAGATGATACCTCCTTATCCCCCTTGAGCTTCCACATGGAAACCTGAAACTTTTTCTTCTAGATACAAGCAAAGTTCTTTCTCTTTGTTTTAAATGTTTACTTTGTTAATCCCTCAATAAGCATTTATTAAGTGCCTACTATGTGTCAGGCACTATGCTATATAAATATGTTTCTATGTAAAGAGTAGAATATATTTATTAGAAGTACAGTTGAGTAGAAAGCAATTTGGAGAGAAACATCCCTGAAAAGAAATAAAAAGAAAGATCTAATATCAAGGTGTTTTGCCAGAAGCATTATTTCTGGCTTGAGACTTCCAAGTAATAAAAGGATAAAGAACATTATAGATTCCTTATTACTGCTTCCCAGAATGGAAAAACATTTATTCTTGAGAAACCTATCTGGGAAAAAATAGTAGGATGAAAGTAAAATAGAAGTAGTTGAACAACCATGATCACCATACTGTCTTTTTTAATATTTAGCATTAATAAGTACTAAATAAATGAGTGATATGCCTTGTCAAAGGTTTTTTACCTTATTTTATTAATAATAAATATAAATAACATTTATATGGAGTTTTCTATGTGCTAATAATTTTATACAACAACCCTGGGAAGTAGGAGCTTTATTATCCTCATTGTACAGAAAAGGAAACCGAGGCAAGCAGAGAGTAAGTGTCTTGACCAGGGTCACCCAGCTTGTTAAATGTCATATTTGAACTCATGTCTTCTTGTCTCCAGGTCCAATGCTCTAATATGAGTATGTTAATTCTTTCTTAATTTGAATTATCTTTGTGGAATGGATGGAAGAGGTAATAGTGGTTAAGGAGCACAGCAGGGTCTCAGGTCCAGGCTCCAACTTAGGCTGAAGGTTATAGTAAAATAACTAGGATAAAATCCCAGACAAAAATGAAGACTACACTGCTTTTTGAATCTGCAGGACTATTCACCTAGCTAATAGTGGCTAAAACCAGAAGCAATCCACTGGAACTCTAGCCAGGAGCAAGTCCATAGGTGTGAAGCTGAGGTCCAGAACTTGCAGAACTCAGAAGAGAAGCAATAGAATTTTGAATATAAAAAGTTCACAAATCCCCAGCCTGAGCTGCCCCTAAAATCCTGGAATAAGACAATATTCAATACCCTAAGAAAGCAACAGAAGGATCCTAGAGAACAGCACAAACATTCCTTCCAGAGATATGCAGAACTCGATCCTAATATAAAGTCCAGAGGTAAGGAGTAGATTAAAAAATGGGGTGGGGGAAGGGAAGAAAAAATAATACAAATATTAAAAAAAATTATAAAGATGTTCAAGACACAAATCCTGAAATGAATGACTCCAAAACATTACAAGCAAGGCCTCAAAGAAAGACACAGCTTAGATATAAATTCAACTAGAAATTTTGGAAGAGATAAAGCAAAAGATTTTTTTTTAAGTAAATGAAATGAAAGCACTAGAGGAAAATTTAGAAAATGAGTGAGAGCTATAGGGACATAGAACTGGGAAGGGAATTAATAGTTTGGCATAAGTGGTAAAAAAACCTTACCTCAAGCAACAAACTTCCTGAAAATAAGAGTAGACCAAAAAGAAAACATTGACTCTATAAGACAATGAGAAATACTAAAATAAAGTCAAATGACAGAAAAAGTAAAAGAAAATATAAAATATCTCATAACAAAAACAACCAACCTCGCAAGCAGATCAAAGAGATATCATTTAAGAATCACAGAAATATCTGAAAATCATGACCAAAAAAGAACCAAGAGATACACAGGTATTAAGTATATTTTAGAAGAGTGACATTATAAGAAATTATAAAAGAAAAGTACGCAGACCTCTTAGAATCAGAGGGCAAAATGAAAATGGGGGGAAGAGAAACACCCACTGGTAACTTCCTGAAAGAAACTTCAAAATGAGAACTCCCAAAACTACATCATAGTCAAAATCCAGAGCTTCCAAGTCAAAGAAAAAAATATGGAAAGTATCCAGAGAGAACTCTGGTTTTGACTGGATGATCACAAAGATGAGAGAGAGCTAGAAACCTATGACTTCCTAAATAGATTCTGCTACCCTGCAGGGAGAGATGAATGGAAGGAAGAACCCTATCTAATGAAGCTCCCTATAAAATAACACAACTAAGTGATGCAGGAGTTTTAAAGAACCAGAAAAATAACAGAATTAGAAAGGACCTAAAAGAACATTTTCTCCCTATTTCCAACAAGCAGGCCTCTAGCTTCCTCTTGGAAACCTTGAACAAAGGGGAACTCACTACCTACCAAGACTCTGTATTCCACTTTTGGAAGTTTCTGACCTTGAGAGTTTTAACTTGAGCTAAAATTTGAGTTTCCTCTTATTATTCATAATTCTGCCCTCTGGGGCCATGCAAAAGTCTTATTACTTACAATTCTGCTCTCTGGGGCCATGCAAAACAAGTCTTGGAGAAAGAGGAAGAGAAATAATAGCTAGAAACTTCACAATCCTTCAGTGGGCTCTTACCTCTTTGTAACTGTTAATTCATTATAGAGAGAGGAAATTATCTGTTTCATCTTTAGGTACTACAACTAAGAATAAGAGGTTAGCAAAATATTTAGAGTTGAATTAATTCCACAACTGTGTTAAGGTCCATCTTAATTATAACAATTTTAAATATAAATATTTTCTCCCCAATAAAGCTGTTTCAGTTTCATGCAGGTAGGTCCAAAGTAATGAATGCTTAATTAATCTGATATTAATAAATTCTAAAGAGGTATAGTCCTGAGTTGTGAAGACCTTATGCTCTTAGAGATTCAACATGTCTGACTAAAACTTTTCTTACAATCACCATTCCTCGAACATGATAATTCATCTCTCAAACTTTTTTTTTCTTTCATTCTGGAGAAATAAATTGCATTAGGTCTCAAGGGTATTATATTCCCTTGGTTTCCTTCCTTCCTAACAGAGAAAGAAGCCATAGGTCATTCCTTGTATTTAGGAAACACTCCCTCTTTATTCTCCCTAACTTCTTTGAATTCTTGCTTTTCTTTAAGGTTTGACTAAAATACGTTCTCTCTAATGAAACCTTCTTTGATCCTTTCCAGTTGTACCTAGTACCTCTTAATATTATCTTGAACATGATGTGCATATTGTAAACCTCCATTCTGACAGATGAATGTTTAACTCCATGACAGTATTTAACCAATATCTTTTTCATTGCAGATATTAATAATAAATGTTTATTGAATTGAAGGTCTCATCAGCTATCATGGATCAATCATCACCTCTATGCAAATGATTCTTAGCTTTATCATCTAGTCCTAATCTCTCTATTGAACTCTGGTCTTCAATCAATAATTAGTTGCCTACTGGACATTTTCAATTAGATGTCTTTTATGCATCTCAAATTCAACATTTCCAAAATAGATTTCAATTATCTTTCCCAAAAAAACCTATCCTTCCAATAAACTTCCCTATTTCTATTGAGAATACCACCATTCTTCCAAATACTCACATCTAAAAACCTATAAGGACTGTTTCCTCTCCCCTGCCACTTTTTAACTGACTAATTGCTAAACCCTGTTAATCCTACATCATTAACATCTCACATTCATCACCTTTTGAAATGAATATTCACTGGATGACAAGTGATGAAAAAATACACTGAATAAGGGCAAAGTGATAACAAAGATTCTGCCATATATATTATATTTTTATAGTTTTCTTTTCTATACAAATGCTCTGCTTTTGAATGTGTAAGCTCCAAATAAAAACATTTCTACTTTCAAAATCATTTTCTCTCAAGTATGAATTTTCTGATGCTTAGTAAGCTGTGAGCTCTGACTAAAGGCTTTTCCACACTCCTGGCAACTATAAGGTTTTTCTCTAGTATGAATTTTCTCATGTTGAATAAGTGATGAACTCCTACTAAAGGCTTTCCCACATTCAACACATTCATAAGGTTTCTCTTCCATGTGAATACTTTGATGTTGAATAAGGTGGGAACTCTGAGTGAAAGCTTTCTCACAAACATTACATTTATAGGGTTTTTCTCCAGTATGAGTTCTCTGATGACGAATAAGTTGTGAATTTACACTGAAAGCTTTACCACATTCATCACACCCATAGGGTTTTTCTCCAGTATGAGCTCTCTGATGTTGAATAAGTTGCGAGCTCCAACTGAAGTCTTTCCCACATTCATAGCATTTATAAGGTTTCTCTCCATTATGAGATCTTTGATGTAAAATAAGGTGGGAGCTTTGACTGAAAGCTTTACCACATTTATCACACTCATATGGTTTCTCTCCAGTATGGATTCTCTGATGCTGAATAAGATGTGAGCTGCAGCTAAAGCTTTTCCCACATTCAAGACACTCATAGGGTTTCTCTCCAGTATGAATTCTTTGATGTTGAATAAGATTCCCTCTTTGACTAAAAGCCTTATAACATTCATTACATGTATATGGTTTCTCCCCTGTATGAATGCGCTGATGTCTAATCAGTTCTGAATTTAAATTGAAAGCATTACCACATTCATTACATTTATATGGTTTCTCTCCAGTGTGAGTCCTCTGATGTCGAATAAGTCTTGAGTTCAGATTGAAGGTTTTCCCACACTCATCACATCCATAGGGCTTCTCTCCGGTGTGAATGCTCTGATGCTGCATAAGTCCTGAGCTACAGACAAATCCTTTCCCACATTCAATACATTCATAGGGTTTCTCTCCAGTATGAATTCTTTGATGTCGAATAAGATTGGAGCTCTGGCTGAAGCCTTTCCAACAATCCTTACATTTATAAGGTTTTTCTCCAGTGTGAATTCTCTGGTGTCGAACAAGTTCTGAATTAAGATTAAAGACTTTCCCACATTCATCACACCCATAAGGTTTCTCTCCAGTATGAATCCTCTGATGTCGAATAAGATCTGAATTGTATTTGAAAATTTTGCCACAGGCATCACAACCATGGGCTTGCTCTCCCATAGTATCACTCTGGTGTAAAACAAAACTTGTATTCAGATCAAAGTTTCTCCTAAATTCACCACATTCCTGACTTTTTTCTTCAGTGGAGGTTTTGCTGTGATTCACAGCCATTTCAGAGAAACCTTTCTCCTGGATAAACGATCTTTCCAATATTACCTCAGTAGAATTTCCCTGGTTACTTTCTAACTTTCCCCCAAATGCACAAACTCCTCCAAAAATAGGTTCCCAAGAAGCATCTTTTAAAGGTATTTCTGAAGTCCCTCCAGATGATTCTACATCTTCTGATATATTCTCTTTTTTATAAGGTGTCTTGTTCTCAATCCCTATCTCAAAATCTGAAACAATAAACAAAAATGTTTTCTGTACTGGAAGAAAAGAAAACTCCTAGAAGAATATAATCACTGAAATTGAGATCTAAAAGAAGCAGATGGTTTTGACAGCCCTCAAAATTGGCTTCAAAAGCTAGAAAGAAAAAGGAAGTGCTAAGTAAGGGCTGGATGAAATGGAAGAATGAAGTCTTGGAGGAAAGTAATCTCTCCTTACCACAGTGCCTGGGGTACATTGTAAATGTTTACAATCTTTAATCTAATTTAATATATATCAAAAGCAAAGGGAATAGATACGGAGAGCCAGTTGAGAAGAGTGGGAGGCAGAGATGGAAGGCATGATGAATAAAAAGCAAAAGAGGCAAAAAGAGAATTAGAAAGACAGGAGATTTAGAGAGGAGGGGGTAGATGAATGTTGAGGAGATGAAGAAGAGCAGGTAAGTATGAATGATGGGCTAAGGCAGAGAAACCACTGCAGGTAGCAAGAGTTAGACACAAAGTAAGGAGCTCCTTCTAACTGGTACTATGGTGCTTATCATCTAGTACTCCTGAGATATGCTATATCAACTTTTCAATATAATAGGAACCCTTGAAGGGAAACCAATGACAACGTAGCCCTTTTCCTAATCACATTAACTTTCTCATGTCACTGACATTTGGGAGTATCATCTCCATTTGTGCTCAAAGCCATTTCTTTCCACCATGTTACAGACCCTCTTTTTTATCCTATCTATAACAATTCCTTGGATTGCTTCTCCTCAGCCTACAAGCAGATCCTTATTTTCCTAAACAATCTAATATTGGACAACAGCATTTGCTACAATTTCTTCTTCTCTGAGGTCTTCTCTATTGTACTCTCTCAAATCTGACTTCTAACATAATGTAAAGAAAAATATATTTCTTATAATCACGAAAGGCCTCCAAATGACCCTTCTCCCTTCACAGCTTCCTTAATTGCTCAGTTACTACTGACACCTAATACTAAGGGATTATTTCTCAGCAATATTTCTGCCTCTAATAGTTTACCTTCTGCCCCTTTACCAGTACCAAGAGACTTTTTAGAAACACTGTATCAAGCCACTTTCTTTGAGAATAAGAGAGCCCCATAACTCCATCCTGGGTCCTTTATTTTTCTCACTACCTAGAATAATCTTAAGAAATATAATTCTTTTACTTTGATCACATGTTTGTTTGGTATCACCATCCTACAAATTGCTTAGGGCACTGAGGAGTATAGTGGTTGGCATATAGCAGGCACTTAATAAATGTTTATTTGATTAACTGACCTGCCCAAGGTCATATAGCCAATATGTATTAAAAGCATCACTTGAACCTAGATTCTCTTGATTCCAAAGTTAGCCTTCTCTCCACTACATCATGTTGTTTCACCAGTGTGGACACAGTAGGCATTTATTAACTGTTTTCAAACTCCTTTTCTTGATTTTAAAGGTCCTCTACAACCCAATGCTTACCTTTCCACCAGAAATTCTGAGTATTTCTCACTACGCACTGGATTATCCCCTATTCCACAGACAAGTCCTGAGTTTTTCCACCTCTATTCCTCTGTTCACATTATTCCTTCAACTTGAAATCTCTTTCCAACCCTACTTCACCTGCTAAAATCTTACTCAATCTATCAAGCCCAACTCCAAAGCCACTTCCCTGATTGAAAGGGATTAAGTTTTTTCCAGGTCCTGTCTTCCTATATTCCTGGTTGGACTTCACCTAGTACTCTGTTTTGCATCTCACTCTGCACTCAATATATATTTTATAATTGAGTCATATATGTACCTTAACTCACTACCACAAAACTATAAACTCTGTGAAGGCAGAAAGTTCTCTGCACCCTTCAAGTAATTATCATAAACTTACATAGCAGGTACTCTATTTCTTCATGCATAAAATGAAGAAATTGGATTGAATGATCTCTATATTCCCTCTAACCCTGTGATTCTTAGTAACCCCAACCCCCTTTCCAGAGTAGCCTCATGTTCAATCATTAAGGTGTGTCTGACTCTTCTTAAATCCATGAACCATACTGTCCATAGGGATTTCTTGGAAGATACTAGAATGGTTGCCATTTCCTTCTTCCAGAAGATTAAGGAAAACAAGGGTTAAGTGACTTACCCAAGATCACGTGATAATAAGAATCTGAGGCTGGATTTTAATTCAGGTCTTCTTGACTAGTACTCCTGAGATATGCTATATCAACTTTTCAATATAATAGGAACCCTTGAAAATGACAAGGTAGCCCTTTCCGTAGACATATTTTCTCATGTCACTGATATTGGGAGTATCACCTCCATTTGTGCTTGAAGCCATTCCTTTCCACCATATTACAGATACTCTTTCTTACCCCATCTATAACAATTCCTTGGATTGCTTCTCCTCAGCAGAGGAGCTCTATCCACTGAACCACTTATCTGTTTCTAAGTGCCTTAGGGCAAAGTTTTTTAAATTGTGAGTCACAGCCCTATGTGACGTCATGTAACTTAATGTGGAGATCAAGAAAAAGTTGGTAACAAATACTCCACCAAGATTTAGTTCTTTAAGTAAAATAAACAAGCACATCCATCTTATTAATATGCAAATTTGCTTTTGTCTTTAACAAATGGTAAAATTATGTATGTGTGTGTGTGTATGTTTGTACACATATACATATAAATACATACACACCAAAGATTGTTTTGAAATAAATTCTTTATGATTTATTATCAATAAATGTTTGAGTTGTATACCTATATTATTATACCTACATACCTTCAGTCACATAAAAATTTCTCAGATAAAAAGTGGTCTCAAACAGAAAAAGGTTAAGCCCTGACCTAGTTACCATCCCCAAACTCCTAGAACCTACATGATTCTCTGTAAGATTTACAAAATATACCTGCAGTGAGCTGAATAATTCCTATCTAACACTCTGCCTTTCTACTCTTACTCCCTATTGGTTCAGCTAAAGCTTCTTGCATTAGCCAGCACCTAAATGCTTCTGTAACATTAGAGACAGAAAACAAAGTGGACTCACTTGAGTAAGAAATCTCTCCTTCCCCATAAAGCCCATTACCTTCAGCTGCCCTGGTATAAAAGTACTATATATAAATCAGATATTCTGTACTAAATAAAAGTTATGGAAGCCTTGGTAGAACTGAGTACACCAAGTCCAGAGAAGGCTTTCTGAAGAGCTAGCACTGAGACATCCTTACTCATCAGCCAGTGATCCAAAGATCTACCTGCCCAGTGCCCCAACAACTACACTAGGCACATATCCTTCCCTTGTTGCCATTTATCTTCCATTTTTCATTTGTCAAGAGCTTTATTTTTAGTCTTGAGTTTCCTTTGTGTGAATTAAAACATATAGTAATAAAGTGCTATTAATTTATGCATTCCTGATAAGTATGATTCTTTTGTAAAATCCCTTCTAAGTTCCCCAAATTCCTTACTTCTCTTAGACAAATATATAATTATTCAAGGCCACTTCCCATCACTTGATTTTCTTTTAACTCTCCATTTTCTCAAAAGCAAGTATGATTGTTATAAAAGATGATGACATAGCTGCCACTGACACATACTCTGTGTGTCTCTCTCTCTCCCTTTCTCTCTTCCTTCCCCCCACTCCTACTTTGTCTTTCTGTCTCTGTCTCTGTGTATCTCTATGTCTCTGTTACTCTCTGTCTCTGTCCGTCTGTCTTACCTCTTTTCAAGTCTTTCCAGGTGTCCTCTCTTTCCTCAGTACTCTGCTGTTCCAGGTCCCATGGTTCTTCTCCTTGCTCCAACTGGAAAATCAGGTTTGGTTTGGAGACTGGAAAACCTGCTTGTGATAAAGGAAAGGCTTGGATTAATGCATGTTGTGGAACTCAGATTATTCTCAAGGCTTAGTCCTAGTTCACTGATCTACAAGGGACTATCAGAAGAGGCCATGATGAGAAGGCAGCAAAGTTAGGTTTTTTGAAGAGACTCTATAACCAGCAAAGTCCAACCCAGCAAAGGAACTGAGGATCTGGATGCAGATAGAAGACAAAAACCACTATTTCTCACATGCTGAGAGTATAGGAAACTTTTACCAATGAGCACATTATCCCAAGAATTTATGCTGCTAAAAGCCTAACACTTATGGTAGTTAGTTGCTACAGCTGGAAAAGCTATGTTCCAATCTGGCCTCCAACACTTACTAACCTGCGTGAAGCTGAGTAAGTCATTTAATTTCTCTTTCCTTCAATCTCCCCAACTATAAAATGAGGAAAATTACAGCACCCACTTCACAGTGTTGTTGTGAAAATCAAATCAAAAGAATCAAAAGAGATAGCATGTAAAATACTTTAGCACAGTGCCCAACACAGGGAGTACTATTTAAATGTTTATCCCGGAGCTTCTACTGAGACAATAAAATGTGGGCCTCAGGCCCAGTACCAGGAAACTGCCCATTTGCCCTTTTGGAAGGAACAGACTTATCTCTTGAGCACAAGAAGCAAAAATACTCATCCCTGAGTACAAAAGGGATAAAAAAGCTCTGAGGGCCCAGTTGCAAACCCAGAGCTACTGGACAACCTAACAACTCTTGACAAAAAGGAAATCTAGAAAACCCCAGAGCTGGGGGTGGGATGGAAGGCAGATTCCAGAGAGTGACCTTACCCAGGCAGACCAGGTTCCCATAATTCTCCAGCATGACGTCCCCGTAGAGAGCCCTCTAAGGAGAGTCCAGGTACATCCCACTCTTTCCTTGTGAAATACACAGCTACATCGTCAAACATCACTGTTCCCTGAAACAACATATTCCTGCTTCTTCAGAACCAATCTCCAGGCCTCATAGAAAGACTGGCAAAGGGGGCAGGTTGAGTGAGGGAAGAAGACTTTGGAGGGAGGAAAAAGGGAACTGTGTGTGTGTATACAGGCAGCGCTTACCCCTGCTCAGTAGTCTGAGTTGGCAAGGCTAATTGTATAGTGGCTGCCTGATTTCTCCTGGCTAAGTTACTTGCAGCTTGCACACCCATAGCCAAGTAACCACATGTCCTCTAAAGTCCACTTTTGTCTAAATGCTGTGGCTGAGAGCCATGATGTTCAACTACTTATAGGTATCTCTCCCTCCTGTCCCTGGCTCAGTCACTACCCTCACATGTAGAAGATTCAAAATGCTTATTTCCTTGAACTCCCTAGATTTCCAGTTCCTCTACTCGTGGGTTCATCAACCGAGACCTTCACTTGGCCAACCCCAAGAGTGAGCATCCTCCATGGCCACCACACCATGTTATTATTTTTACCTCCAGACTCCAAACCCCGAAACTTCCCCTTTCAACCAGTTTCTAACATTTCCAATGTCCTCCTGAAGATGTTCTGGAGATGAGTAAACATAACTGATTACTCAGAAACAGTTATTAAGCATTTCCTATAGGCAGCCACAGTGACCGACTACAAAAAAAAAAAATACAGTTCCTGTCTTCAAGAAGGGAAATAAAACATTCATAGAGAAGTAAACACAGAATATATAAAAATGATTTTTCAGGGAGAAGGGAGGTACAAGATGCTAAGAAATGGGGGAATCAGGCCTCCTGGAGGAGCTGGCTCTAGAACTGAGTCTTGAAGGGAGCCAGAGGTGACAAGAGGTGGAAGTGAAGAAGGGGAACAGTGTATAATTGGAAGAGACCGCTATACAAAGGCCACAAGCAGAAGGTAGAATGTAACATACAAGAGGAGCAAAGAGACTAATTGGAATGGTGAGTATGTGGAAAGGAGTAATGCATTATAAGCCTGAAAAAGATTGTGAAAGATTTGGGTGCCAAACAGAAAAGGTTCTATTTTATTCTAGAAGTAATGGGGAGTCATCAAAGCTTCTTGAGCAGGGGCGTAACCTTGTCAGATCTGACAATCCTAATATCATTTAAGGGGAAGAGTAAAATGACAACTCAGAGAATTAGGAAAGATTTCCCATTCTGAAAGACACTTAAGCTGAGTTTTGGAAGAAGCTAAGAATTCTAAGAGGTAAAGGTGAAAAAGAAGTGTATTTCAGGAGACAGCACAGCCTATGAAAAGTAAAAGAAGTGGGAGATGAATTATCAAGTTTGGAGAATAGCAAGTAGGGCAGACTGGCTAGGACACAAGAGTTCATGGCTAGAGGAAGGTTGTTGGAATCCTTAGTAACTGCTAACTAATTAGAGTTGATCTAATCTTACAAGAAGATGTTTTGGCCAGAACCTGAAACAAGGTACTAAGTAGAACTAATTAAGACAAGGCTTGTGTTCACACCTTTACTCATTGGAGTCCACAAGTATGCCAGCTTCACAAAGTAAACTTTGTAACTTCAAGGGAGTCCACACCTCCCTTAAAGCTCATTGGGCCAGAGAGCACTATGGGAGAAAACCCATAATCCCATTCTCTCAGAAGAGTCAGATAAAAGGCCAGCGATGAGGGATCTATGGAGAATACATTTTTTCCACTTGGCTGGCTGGTGACGGACGAAGAGCTTTCAGAGGATAAAGCTACGAGTGAGAGTTCAGTGGACAACCAGATTCATCTTCATCTCACACCACTGTAGTTGGTGGCTGGGCTCCCCGGAGGGAGTCAAGAGAGACATTCCATCTCTGTGTTGGTTGGAGGCTGAAGAAAGCAGAGGCAGAGGCTGAAGGACAGAACCTTTGGATTTGGAGACATCCGAAGGGCTCTAAGCCTCTAAACCGGCTGTGCCTTGAGAAGAACAAGAACTCCAATATTTGAACTCATAACATTTGGCACCCAAGCGTGGGAACCAAGAACCCTACTTTCACTGAAGAAGTCTCCAGTGACCAGGAACTGAGTGAGTACAACCTTTTTTGGCGAAAATGGGACAGATCTTAGGTAAAGATTCTCCATCCCCCACCCCACCCCACAAACCCCAGCCCCACCCAGGAGTGGTGCTATAGAAAGCCTGCTTAAGCTGATAGAAGATCAAGGGCTACTTGTAACTTGGGGACAGGCAGCTAGACTTCTGGGTACATTAGAACGCACCTCCCCTTGGTTCTTAGAGGAAGAGCAAATCTCTCTAAAAAACTGGGCATTGGTTGGTCAACAGATCTCTGCATATAACAATGAAAATGGTCCTCATTCAGTTTCCATTGAAGTATTCTATTTATACAATACGATACAGATGGCCTTAAAATACCCTACTTGTTCTAGGAGAAAAGGAAAAAACTCTAGGAATAGCCAAAGGGGGAAGCCTGAGATAAAGGAGGAAGACAAAGAACAGATTAATGGTCATATCCCCACAGGGCAGGGAGACTTAAGTGAGGCTCAAGAGTGGGGTGAATCTGAGGCAGCTTCAGCCCCACCTGAGGAGCAGGTAATTGGCTCTCCTCTATCAACTCCACCCTCCGGGATGGAGAGAGGAGGGGTAGTGGGGGGGGGCAGTGACAGCACCAGCACCTCCCCCCCAACATCCAGCACCTCCCCCCCAGCATCCAGCACCTCCCCCCCAGCATCCAGCTGCTCCTATGAGTAGATTGCAAAAGGGACTAATTAAGGCCAGAGAAGAAGGGAAAAATATATCAGAATTTCAACACCACATTTTTCCTGTAATTCAACAGTTTAATTCTTCAGGTCAAGAAAGTAGAAGATACTCACCTTTTGATATAGAAATCCTCAAAGACCTGAAAATAGCTTGCACTCTTTATGGGGCTACATCAGCTTATGTTAAGATGCTATTACAAAATTTGTCTTTTGAAATCTTGACCCCTAATGACTGGAAATCTATAGCAAAAATATGCCTAGAACCTGGACAGAACTACTTGTGGCTTTCTGAATATAGTGAGCTCTGTAGGATACAAGCCCAACAAAATAGTCAAAGTGGAGTTCATACTGCAATCACCTGTGACCTACTAACAGGTACAGGTCCTTATGCAGATGTCGCAGCACAAATTAGTTATTCTGTAGCAGCATATCAGCAAATTGCTGCTAATGCTATCAAAGCATAGGCTTATCTCCACAATAAAGACGACAAGGGGGGGGGGGGCCTTCACAAAAATAACACAAGGGCCAAATGAACCCTTTGCTGACTTTGTGGGACACTTGCAGACAGCTATCACAAGAACAAATGGAGAAAATGCAATAACAGACATTTTGATAAGGCAACTTGCTAAGGAAAATGCTAATGAGGTTTGCAGAAGAATTATACTAGGACTGCGCAAGGATGCTCCTTTAGAGGAGCTCATAAGACGCTGTGCCACAGTGGGCACAGGTGCCTTTTATAGCCAGGCTATGATGAGACTTCCCAAAATCCAAACATGAGAAGACAGAGTCCCTCTTGGCAAGGGACTTCCTTGTGGAAAAGTAGGACATCTGAAAGCTCAATGTTGGTATAGAGATAGAATGGGAAAACAAGGGGGGAGAACAAGACCCCAAACCCCATGTCCAAAATGCAACAGAGGCTTCCATTGGGCCTCAGAATGCAGACAGATTCAGGGAAACGGGATGAGGGGCCCAGCCCCAGGGCCCAAGGCAAAAAACACTTGGGGCATGATGGCAGCCAATGGTGCACCCAGATCGTGCCTAGAAGTCCAGTACCCAGACATGACCAATCAGCCAGAAAGCCATATGATGGGAGAAGGGGATTACACAGTCAACCAGCCAGGAAGCAACCTGATGGCAGAAGGGAATTACAATTGGGGAGAATAGAGCTGTATGCAGCTGGGACAACTGAGATACCCTCTGGAGAGGTGAAATCTGTTCCTCTCCAGCCTATGGATCCCCTACCTCCAGGCACAGTAGGCTTGACCATTTCACCTCCTTGTATGTACAAAACAGTGTCCATCCACACACTGATGTGGGAAACTGGGGAATGTGTAGATAATATCCCAGTCACTAAGACAGGTAGACAATGTGTGACTTATCACCCAGGAGACGTAGTAGCATCAGGTTTACTCATACAGAATCCTAATAAGCAGCCTCGTGATAGTCACCCAGGTTCTGACTCCAGACCACAAAAACCAGAAATATACTGGACATCAGCTGTAACAGCTGACCGACCTATGCTCACTATCTATATAAATGGCCTACCATTGGAAGGATTGGTAGACACAGGTGTGGATCGTACAGTTATTAGAGGTGCCAGTTGGCCCAGTCACTGGCCAAAGATTAAAGCAGACACCTTTATGTCTGGAGTAGGAGGATCAATAACAGCTGAAGTTAGTGCTGCCCCTATGAGATGGACTTTTGAAGGCAAAACAGGAGTTTTTACTCCTTTTATAGTTGAAAAAATCCCCATCAATCTGTGGGGAAGAGACGTTTTACAACAATTGGGGTTAAAAATGAGTACTTCGGTTTTTTAAGCAGGGCTGCTGTTGAAGGCCTGCCAACACTTTCACCTGTTCCTATCCAATGGAAAACTGATACACCAGTGTGGATAGAACAGTGGCCCTTAAGTAGCGATAAAATTCAGGCCTTATTAGATATAGTACAGGAGCAGCTTGAACAAGGGCATTTACAACCTTCTCTAAGTCCTTGGAATTCACCAGTGTTTGTTGTAAAAAAGAAATTGGGAAAATGGAGGATGCTCACTGATTTAAGAAAAGTGAACGAACAGATGGAAACTATGGGAACTCTTCAGCCAGGACTTCCATCTCCTACTCAGCTTCCTAGAGAATAGCCTCTTTGGGTTATAGACATCAAGGATTGTTTCTATTCCATTCCTCTGG
The DNA here is from genome assembly GCF_016432865.1 of Antechinus flavipes. Taxonomy (NCBI): domain Eukaryota; kingdom Metazoa; phylum Chordata; class Mammalia; order Dasyuromorphia; family Dasyuridae; genus Antechinus; species Antechinus flavipes. The sequence goes on from NC_067398.1 coordinate 647,669,509, forward strand.
ATAAGAAGGATATGAAGAGATTTGCCTTTTCAGTGCCCAGCATTAACTTAGCTGAGCCTTATAAAAGATATGAATGGACAGTTTTGCCACAGGGAATGAAGAACAGCCCCACTATGTGTCAAATGTATGTTGCTGCGGCTCTTGCTCCAATAAGAAAAGCATTTCCAAAAGTTATGCTATTACATTATATGGATGATATATTGGGATGTGCACCTGAGGAACAAATGCTAGAAGCATGTCTACAAAAGACCATAGAAACACTAAGATACTACAAACTTCATATCGCTACAGAAAAAATTCAAAGGCATGCTCCTTTTCAATATTTAGGATATGAAATATATCCTAAGGTACTTACTCTACAAAAACTGTCTTTAAGAACAGAGAGGTTGAACACCTTAAATGATTTCCAAAAATTAATAGGAGATATCCAATGGATGCGTTCAGTATTAGGTTTAACTACCAATCAATTGCAACCCCTATATGACATTTTAAGGGGAGACACTGCTTTAAATTCACCACGCCGGTTTACAAAAGAAGCTCAAGAGGCTTTGAGAGAAGTTGAACTGGCTTTATCCAATGTAGTTGAAAGAGTAACTCAAAAACCCTTGGAAATATCAGTTTTTGTTACGAAAGAAGCACCCACAGCAGTCCTTCATCAAGGAGACAGTGAGATAGAGTGGGTGAACCTCCCAGCACAACCAGAACAAAGCCTTACGCCTTACCCAGTGCTTGTGGCTAGAATTCTATTAAAGGCCATTAAGCGAGCAGTACAATTATTTGGGACAAGACCTGACAAGATATACACCTTTTATACAAATGCACAAATTAATGTATGCTGTGAAACCATCCCAGAGTGGAAAATTTTATTGGCCATGGCTCCAAATTTTGCACATGGATCTCCATTGAAGATAACCAGACTACTGCATAATTGGCAATGGATTTTTGAGGAGAAGGTTTCTAAGGTTCCTCTTGAAGGACCAACTATTTTTACAGACACAGCCAAACAAAATATTTGTGCTGTACACTCTCATGATTTAACCGTAAAAAGAGTAGTCAGAACTCCTTTTCAGTCCACTCAACAGAACGAATTATATGCGATCATGCTAGCTCTCACTTATTACCCAGGCGACATAAATATAATATCTGATTCAGCCTATTCAGTAGGTGTGGTACAAAGAATTGCCACAGCCCAAATAAAATTTGCAGCTTCTAATATATATCAGCTCTTTAAGGAACTTCAAGAGCAAGTGAGAAAGCATCCAGGAAAGATTTATATCCTGCATGTCCACTCACATAGTGGACTTCCAGGTCCTATTTTTGATGGAAATTCCAAGGCAGATAGCCTTTTAACTATGTTGGCCAGTACGCCTTTATTTCAGGAGGCCCAGGAATCCCATTCTAAATACCATCAGGCTGCTCGAGCTTTGCGTTTACAATTTGGGATTACAAAAGAAGCTAGGAGCATAGTAAAAAGCTGTACAGCTTGCCTTCCCTTCCACGCTCCTACACTGCCTCCAGGGAAGAACCCTCGTGGTTTGAGACCCAATGAAATCTGGCAAATGGATGTGACCCATTATAAATCTTTTTTCATAAAAGCATTCGCAATTATGGGTGTGCCACAAGAAATAAAAACAGATAATGGACCGGCATATACCTCCAAACATTTTGAACACTTTTGTGCACAGTATAAGATTTTACACACTACTAGCATACCCTTTAATCCTCAAGGTCAAGCAATAGTAGAAAGAAGAAACAGGGACATTAAGACACTCCTCCAAAAACAAAAGAAAGGGGGAGCCACGGGTAACCCTAGAGAACTTCTAAATTTAGTTCTCTATACCATTAATTTTTTAATCTTTGATAAAGATGCACTGGCTCCAGCAGACAGGTTTTATAACCCACCAGAAGAGCAGTGTCCAGTGCGAGCAGCTCCACTATCTTTAGATAATCGCCAGGTGATGTGGAGAGACCCAGAAAGTGGTGAATGGAAGGGACCAGATAGGCTAACTGCTTGGGGGAGAGGATTTGCTTGCATCTCTACATGTGGAGAAGGAATCAGATGGGTGCCTATGAGCCGCATTTGCCTTGTCCATCGCAGAAAGATGGAGCAGACCCTTGAAACAAAGGAGAAGACTCAAGAAATATCGGGTGGCTCTGTTGCTGACTGTGCTCACCATTGAAAGACCATAGCTGATAAGGAGACTGTTAAAAAGACTTTTAAAATCTTCAGGAATCATTGGATTTCCTAACCCAAGATGAAACTGTTTTAGTTCTTGAAAAACCAGCGAGAATCATTGGATTCCTTAAGATGAAAAATTGTTGATGAGACCTTTTGCAGTACTTCAGAGCTTACAAGAATTATTAGATTCCTGGCACATGAACTAATGGACAATGGAATCCTACTGGACTGTTTCTAGGACTTATGGACATGTGTAAATTTTCAGGATGATTCATGTTATTTGTTACATTACTACTAGCCTGTGTTATATTGCTATGTGCTCATGTAAATTATGTATAATGCCTCCCATATTGATGGATTTATGTATACCATGTATATCTGTTACAAAGTTCTGGCCCATATTGATGGATTTATGTGTACCCCCTCAGAAACCCCCTATGTTTTAAAACAAAAGAAAGGGGAAGATGTTGGAATCCTTAGTAACTGCTAACTAATTAGAGTTGATCTAATCTTACAAGAAGATGTTTTGGCCAGAACCTGAAACAAGGTACTAAGTAGAACTAATTAAGACAAGGCTTGTGTTCACACCTTTACTCATTGGAGTCCACAAGTATGCCAGCTTCACAAAGTAAACTTTGTAACTTCAAGGGAGTCCACACCTCCCTTAAAGCTCATTGGGCCAGAGAGCACTATGGGAGAAAACCCATAATCCCATTCTCTCAGAAGAGTCAGATAAAAGGCCAGCGATGAGGGATCTATGGAGAATACATTTTTTCCACTTGGCTGGCTGGTGGCGGACGAAGAGCTTTCAGAGGATAAAGTTACGAGTGAGAGTTCAGTGGACAACCAGATTCATCTTCATCTCACACCACTGTAGTTGGTGGCTGGGCTCCCCGGAGGGAGTCAAGAGAGACATTCCATCTCTGTGTTGGTTGGAGGTTGAAGAAAGCAGAGGCAGAGGCTGAAGGACAGAACCTTTGGATTTGGAGACATCCGAAGGGCTCTAAGCCTCTAAACCGGCTGTGCCTTGAGAAGAACAAGAACTCCAACTTTTGAACTCATAACAGAAGGTTATAAAGGATTTAAAATGCCAAACTGAGACATTTGTAATTTATCCTAGAAACAATAGGGAGTCTGAAAATTCTTGAGCAGCAGAATGTCTTTATATTACCAAGTAACATCTGAGGTCCCTTCTAAGATTTTATAATTAAAAGACAATGTGGAAAAAACTATATTCATTCATTTTAAATGATTTCACACTTACTTGTTTTAAAATTCTCATCTTTCTTGATCTTTCTGCAGGATTTAGCACTTAACTACCTCTTCTTCCCAAATATTCTCTGCTCCTCTCCTCCTATCCTTCTAACCATTCCTTTTAAGTTTCCTTTGCCTCTCTATTCTGTCTTCCAAAGATGGATTTACCGGCTGTATCTTAGATCTCTATTCTTTTCTCTCTACACCAAATTCCCACATAGCACTGCCAGGTGAAGCTGAAATCAAATGAAAAATGTAATAGAAAAATGTTAAGCAAGATAAACAAAAATACAATATAACACAGATAATGTTAATTTGTGGCTTTCTAAGTCAATGTATAGCTTACAGGGACCTCATTTTCTATCTGAGTCTGATATCTCTGCTCTAGACCATCCTCTGTATCTCTTGCATCCTTTCTTCACAAACTGCCTCTAAATTAGTCCATGCCCTTACTACCTCTCTAGACTAGGAAGGAAGGAATGGAGGGAAGGAGGGGAGAAGGAAAGAAGAGAAAAAGGAAGGGAGGGAGGGAAGAAGGGAGGGAAGAACGAGGAAGGAGGAAAGAAAGGAAAGAGGAAAGGAAGGAGGGAAGGGAAGGAGCTAGGGAGGAAAGGAGGAAGGGAGGGCTCTTCCAAAGATGGCTCTAGAGGGGAAAGTGAGTTAGATGACCTTGCATAGCCCTCTCTCACTTAAATCCAATGCATCTGCATGTCACTGCATTACCTCCCTGATGTCATGGTACTCAAAGGACAAACAACAGCAACACCTGTACCCTCCAGGAGAATGTAAGCACCCCAGGATAGGAGTTATAGTTTTGTGGAGTTTTCTTGTCTTTTCATCCCTAGTTTTTTCCTGTCTCTCACTGCACTTCCCACCCCTATGTCCAAACAGGTACCAAATCTTGGTGATTCCACCTCCATAACGCCTCATTCCCATTTCTTTCTGTGCTCAGAGGCCACTTTCTACCTTAAACCCTCATCTCCCTTAACAGAGACTAAAGCACCAGCCTCCATTCTCTCCCCTCCCCAGAGCCGCCAAAGTAATCTTCCTAAAGCAAATTTCCAGCAGCATCTTTCTCTCCCCTGTTTAAGAACTCTAGCGGCTACAAGAATTGCTACAAGAATAAAATGCAGAGTGTCCACCTTAGCATTTATCCACTATCTGGCTCCATCTCTCCTTCTAGACCTGCTGCATGTGCTCTGTGTTCCTGCCAAATTGACTTATTTCCTGTTCCCTGCGCCAGACATCCTATCTCCAGTTTCCTGAGGCTCTTCCCTGACCATCTGGCACACTTTCTCCTCCACCTCTTAGAATCCCGGCCTTTTTCAGGCCTTCGCTCAGGGGCCACTTCCTAAGGCAGGTCTTTTCTCCCTCTCCTCGAAGTGTATTCCTCCCCACCCCCAGCCCCAGTAGAATTTAAGATGTGACAACAGGGACTGTTTTCTGTTTTTTCCTTGCACTATATTTCCCATCACCTAATCCAGTGCCTTATACATTGTAGATTCTTCATCAGTGATTGCTGGATTGAAATATAAAGTCAGTATAGGGGCTGAATAATCTTCTAGATAACATAAAGAGTAGACTCCTAGACTTAGAGTCAAGAAGACCAGAGTTCAAATCCAGAGTCAGATACTCACTAGCTCACTGTTTGCCTCAGTTTTCTCATCTATAAAATGGGAGGAATAGCATCACATACCACCTCCTAGAATTGCTGTTAGCAACCAATGAAATAATATTTGTAAAGCACTTCCCAAACTTTAAAGCACTATATAAATGAGATCGAGTTTCAGTATCCCCTAGAGTATAAATATTACTTGTTCATAGAAGACTCTCAAAAAATATACGAATTTAGGGCAGCTAGCTGGCACAGTGGATAGAGCACCAGCCCTGAAATCAGGAGGGCCTGAGTTCAAATCTGGCCTCAGATATTTAGACACTCCCTAGCTGTGTGACCCTGGGCAAGTCAGTTAACCCAACTGCCTCAGCAAAAAAAATAAATAAATAAGTAGATGAACATAAAATTAAGTAATCCTTTGTAATTACGTACCCCATTGTACACCAAGTAATTAAGAACACCACTGTTCACCTAGTGACTCCACCACAACACAGACATTAGTTCTATGAAAAATGAACCATTTTTGACTGAGCTTGTCTTGCTCAGGACTAGAGAAGGGAATCCGGTCTAATGCAGGCACAGAGAGCTATAGGTTCTAAATTCCCCTTATTGCAGTCTTTCCTGGACTGATTTTGGACTGGCCATACCAAGGAGATTCTCTGGCTTCCCCAATACTTTCACACAAAAGGGCTTGGGCCAAAAGGAGCCGAAGGGAGGCCTGGGCCACTCTCTATACTGAATCAGGAACACTGAGACCCCATCTTTGGTCCCCCTGGCCTGATGATAGAAGGGTATAAATAAACAAGCTGCACAGGGATGCCACAGTGATCTAGAGTCAGGCCTCTGGGAGGGATTAGCTAAGCAAAGACCCAGCAGGAGGGAAGGAGACAAGGCTTCGCTGGGCAACCGATCTCAGAGGGAATTTCAGAGGCGAGCCCACCTGGGAGGTGGGAATCTCAGTGACTGTGGTCAAGAAAAAGAGCCAAGAACAGAGCAAGGACCCCAGTGACTGGAGAGCCGAGACCATGGCCCCTCCATTGTTATACCTGTAATCCTGGGAAGATGGGGGAAGGAAGAGGTTAAAAAGGGAGGAACCAGGAGCCATCTCTGCAGCTGAAGAGAGAAGATAAGTGATGGGACCTCTGGAGGGACAGCTCACCTGGGACTTGGCCAATATCGGGAACACAGCTGCCATAGCCAAGGCTCCTCGGCTTCCTTAGGAAAAGGGGCAGATACCTGGGGAGCAGGCAGAGCTAAGGGAAAACAGAGGAGCCATGAATGAGACCAGTCCTTTCCTGAAGCTTCCTCACTCACTAGGATTCCCCTTCTTTATAGAAAACAAGGGGCTACTGGATACAGCCCTTTCACTAAAGCATCATCAGTCTGACCCCCTAAAGAGTATGAGAACATGGAAGAGAAGTCATAGTGGACTACAGAAGAAGGTAGAAATAATATCCTTACAGTAGAAGGAATCATAGGCAAATAGATTAAATAGAACTGAATTTTGGGTTTCGCACATTTTCTCTCCTCTACTGTGAACAACACATAAATTAATAATTTATCATTAAGGGGAAAGTAACTGAAAAATCCACACAGTACTGAATCATATTGTAGAATCTCAAAGAGAATTCAATCTTGGTTAAGCATGAATCGTGTCTATAAGCTTCTCAACTTCTCCAGGTAATCCATTCCACTTCTGAGTAGCTATAATTATTAGGAAATTTTCTATCAAATCAAAAATCTCTCTCTCTAATTTTTTTCCCAGCAATACTGGTTCTACTATCTGAAGCCAAGTAGAACAAGTCTAATCCCTCTTGCCAGTGACATTTCAAAAACTCGAAATTATTAAGTCTCCTCTGAGTTGTCTCTTTTCTAGGCATCTCCAGTTCCTTCAACGAATGCTTCTATACCAATTTTCTATCTTTTCAACATCCTGGCCATTTTCCTCTGGACTGATTTCATTTGGCAAGGTCCCTCCTAAAATATAGTCACCAATATCATACACAATATGTAGAAGCACTGGACTAAGGCAGAGGAAGAGGGACTTGCTAGTACCTCCATCATTCTTGTCTGGTTCCCTATAGATAGTGAGTCCTCACCACTCTACCCCACCACTCTTCTCTGTGCTGATCTCTGAAATCTCTGATTTCCTAGCAAGGCTTAGGAAAAACTAATTTTCATGTAGCTCTAATCCCTGGATTCTTTCTGCTTCCTACTAGAACAGAAAAAAAGGGGTCCATAAATAAGAATTTCATAGTTCTGAAATCTCAAGCTAGACAGGACTTTAAAAGGTCATCATGTAATCAGTCAATTAACAAATATTTATAAATTTTGTTATGCACATTGTGCTAGACTTTGGGATATAAAGACAAAAAAAGAAGAAAAAAAAAAAAACAGTCAAACTCACCTTGTTGCTATTCAGTTAGAGCTCATTTAGAAAACAGAAGTTGACTTCTGCTGGCCAGAATTGGAAATTGAGAGGATGCCCATTAATTGGGGAATGGTTGAACAAGCTATGATATATCATTGTGATGAAATACTATTGTGCTATAAAAAATGATGAGCAGGATACTCTTAGAAAAACTTAGATGAACTGATACAAAACAGAATGAGTAAAACCAGCAAAATACTTTAATAAGACTGTCTACTGTAAAGATAGCTGTCAATGACTCAGCTATTCTCAGCAATTCAATGATCCAAGACAACTAAAAGACTTCTGATGAAAAATGCCATCCGTTCTGAGAGAAAGAACTGACAGTGTTTGAATACAGATCAAAGCACACTTTATTTTGCCTTTCTTTTATTTTTATTTTTTGCCTGTTTTCTTTTACAAAATGACTAATATGGAAATATGTTTTACATGACTATACATTTATAACCTATATCAAATTGCATGCCTTCTCAATAAGGGGGCTGGGGAAGGAGAAAAAGAGAGAATTTGAAACTCAAAATTTTAAAACTAAATTAAAAACTGTTTCTACACATAATCAGGGAAAAAGAAAATAAAAAGAAAGTGGAACTTAAGCTGAGCTTTGAAAAATCCAGTGATTTTAAAGGACAGATAAGTGACACAGTAGATAGAAAACTGGACTTGGAATCAGGAAGACCCATCTCTATGAGTTCAAATCCAGCCTCAGTCACTTACTTGCTGTGTGACTCTGTGCAAGTGGATTAACCCTGTTTGTCTCAGTTCATCATCTATAAAACTAGCTAGAGCTGGAAAACCACTCCAGGATTTCTAATGAGAAATCCCCAAAATGAAGTCACAAAAGAGTCAAATATGATTCAAGTACCAGAACAACAAGAACAAGAGAACCCAGGAGCCAGAGATGAAGAGAGGACACAATCTCAGCAGAGGGGAAAGATGTACAAAAGCACAGAGATGAAATGGGGGAGTTCCTGGATGAGGAACAGCAACAAGGTAAGTTGGACTGGATTAAAAAGCATCTAAAGGGAAATGAAATATAATAAACCTGAAAATGTAGGCTGGGGCAAAGTTTTGAAGGGCTTTCAAAGCCAGTGGAGTTTGTACTTAATTCTTGGGATAATAAAGAGCTATGCTGAGAGAGACCTGTGATTTAAGAGGATCACTATGACAGTTGTACAGTTTGGAAAGGACAGAAATTTGAAACAGAGAGACTAACTAGGAGACAATTGTAATAGCATTGGCTGGAAGTTATAGGGCCTACACAAGGGTCAGCGTAAGGTCAGTGTAAGGTATTGTGGAGATAGAAACAACACGACTTGGCAATTGAATGGATATATAGGTGCTGGCTTTGGCAGCATATATACAATAAATCCCTATGTAGAATAAAAGAAGATGAGGTAGCAAACTTGAATTACTGAAAAGATAGTAATATGGTTGAGAGAGATAAGGAAGATAGGAAGAGGAGAAATCTTAGGGGGAAAAGCCAATGAGTTTTATTTTGGACTCCAAACTATATAGTTTGGGATTTACAGGACACTTGGTTCAGAATGTCTAGAGCTAATAGCAAAAGAGAGAGAGACCGAGAGAGATAGAGAAGAGAGAGATTGAAACGTGTTTTTCAAATATGCAGAAGACCAGAAGCAATCAGAGACAAGCAGAGAAAAGCTTTGCACATAACACGCTGACTCTATATCAAAAGGTGCTCGATTTGTCTCTGCTAGTGTAGAAATATATCATATTATAGCTAAAGATCATGTTGTAATAATGAGTCATCAGTTTTCTTGAGTGATAGAGAGTGTTTTTAGGGTGAATGAGCCATTAATAAGTATAATTGAGAGGAGGATGATAGCTAATGATACTTCGTATGAGATTGTTTGTGCTACTGCTCGTAGGGCTCCAATTAGAGCATATTTTGAATTGGATGCCCAGCCTGATCATAAAATTGAATAAACAGACAACTTAAAAGTTTTACCAAAACAATGAATGATGAAAAAAGTGTCCAGGGCTGAGGAGACATTTCAGAGTTGTATATGCAAGTCTAGTACTACTATTATATTTGGATGATGGGGTCACCAAGAGAAAATATAGAGGGAGCATTAGGGCTATATTCACAGAGGATAGGCTATAGAAAGTGTTCTAGCGAAGAATATGAAGAAAGCACAGTCATGAGCCTGAGAAAAGTGTCATAAAAATTCAGAGGAGAAAGTATCCAGAAAAGGATGATCAATAATGTCAAAGGTTATGACAAATCAAGAAAGGTGAAGACTGAGAAAAGTCCATTGGATTTGTCAATTACAACATCACTGGTGATGTTACACACCAACTTTGTTGGGATGGGATGGGATGGGATGGGATAGCTATCTGAGAGGGAAATACAGGAAGAAATTTAGGTAATATAAAAATAAAAGATGTCCAAAAAAAATCTTAAGGGATCATTGGTAACCCTGAAAAGAGTAGTTTCAGTTAAGTGATGAGGTCAGAATACAGATAAGACCAAGAGGAGAAGAAATAGAAATAGAAGTGTAGATAGTCTTCCCTCTTCCCCACCTCAGGAGCCTGGCTATGAAAGGGAAAAGAGTCTTCCCTCTTCCCCACCTCAGGAGCCTGGCTATGAAAGGGAAAAGAGATATAAGGTAATAATATGATGGGATGAGGGTAGAATAGAGTGCAAAAGTTTAAGGATAGTGAGACCTGGCTGCGTTTTTGGTCAGTAGAGTAAGGGCCAATAGAGATTAAAGGTGGGAATAACTATGGGGAATCTGCTGGAGGAAATGGGAGAAAATCGGATCAAGTAAAGAAAGGGGTTGCACATGACTAAATCCAAACCAGTTCTGGTCCAGCTACTAAAAAGAAATCCCTTCTGCAACAATCCTGACAAGTGATCATCTAGACTTTACACAGATACCTGAGAAAGGACTCAGTACCTGTTAGGGCAGCCTATTCCAGTGCTAGAAGGCTCTAACTTTAGAAGCAACATACACACTCCACTCATTTGGAGTCAGGAAAATCTGGGTTTCAGTCCTACCTCTGATACTTACTATGGGCAAGACCTCTCAGGGCCTCAGTTTCTTCATCTTTAAAATGGAGATAATAATACCTATACCTCACAGAATTGTGGCACCTGCTCTGAGAAAATGTTTATAAAGTGGTCTGGCAAACCTTAAATCAATATATGTGTCGAAGTTTTTCCTCATCCTATACTAAAATGAGTCCTCCTGTCCCTTTACCTAACATATGATAGGTATGGAACTATGAAACTAAAAATAAATTTAATTCTTTTATTCACTGGAAAAAAGACTGCCCAAACTATCCAGGTCCTTATTCCTAATTTTCCCTGCTCTTCCAAACACTTTGGGGTAAGGCTGCTCAACATGACCCTCACTTTGGGTATATGTGTGTGTGTTGTATTGTTTGGGAGTTTTGGTGGGGAAACGGAGACAGAGAAAAGAATCATCTTGACATAAATCATGGAAAATGTTCAGGTTTTTCAGAAATTTCCCATGATAAAACATATGCCCAGAATACAGTTTAAATGTAAACTCTTTGAGGATAAGATCAGTTTTTCTATTTATTGTCTTTGCCTCCCTCGCATTTGGCACAGTGCCTTGCTCTTAACAGGATCTTACTAAATGCTTTTTGGATGGGATTGGAGCACAGCAAAGAATTAACATTTATAAAAGGAGACCAAAGGAATAAATACATAGTATAGAGATAGAGTTAGAAGGTGCCTTAAAGATCTTCTAATTCAACTGCCCATTATATAGCTAAAGAGAAGGATCATGAATAATAAGCAGCAGCACTAGGATTTGAACTCAAGTTTCAACTCCAAAGCTAGCACTCTTGGTTCACGCAATCTTTCATTTGTAATAACCTGTCCAAAAGCCTGTTGTCCCATCAAGCCTCCCAGTTACTCACTTAACTCCAGTACTCCATTCACCCTTCCTCTCCACTATTACCCTCAGTCTCCTACTTTGGAACATGTACATTCTGAAGTCTCCTCCAACTCCTTGGTCTCTTAAGTTCAACAACACCTTTGACATTTGTAGATATGAGATTCCACCATCACCGATAACTATCCCTTTTGGAGCTTTTCCTCTGTTTTGTTCCTTCTAAAATCTATTCTTCAATACCTTCACCATGATCTCGCATCCTTCCATTTCATTCTACCTTATTAATCCATCATCCCTTCTCTGCCTTCATTTTTCTCACTTTGCAGTCTTGATCCTACAGTTCACCAGTTCATTTATATGATTCCCACCAAATCTGGGTTCTTTGCCCCTTCTCCTATCACAACCATTCATGTACTATCTGGTCTCAATCCCCATCATCTCATCAAAGTTAATTAGTTAAATAGAGCACTAAACCGGGAATAAGAAAGATCTGAAGGCAAATCCAGCTTCAGATACTATTTGTGTAACCCTAGGAAAGTCACAATCTCTGCCTACCTCAGTTTCTTAAATTGTAAAATGGGGATAATAATAGCACCTACCTTACAAGACTGTCATGAGATTCAGATGAGACAATAAATGTAAAGCACTTAGCATGATTTTTGGTATATAATGGGCTCTAAATAAATGTTTACTTTCTTTCCACTCTACATTTCTCTTCTTGTTCTTACCTCCACAGAGAAAATCACACAACTATATTAACTGAGCACCTTACAAATTTTTATTTTTCCATGGGGCAGCTGGAGGGCCCCACAGATTGGGCTTGGAATCAGAAAGAATTGAGTTTAAATCCAGCATCAGACACTTATTGGCTATGTGACTCTCGACAACTTACTTCATCTCTGTTTATTTCAATTTCTTTATCTGTAAAACAGGATAACAATAACACCTTCCTCTCAGAATTTTTGTGTAGCTTAAATGAAATAATCATTATAAAGTTCTTTAAAAGAACCTGGTAGTCTATAAATATTAGCTGTTATTATGAATGAATTCCCTAACACGTTTCCTTCACAAATGTTTTGAACATTCTCTTTCTTTGAGCTTTCTAAATCTCCCCCCAGCTCCCTTTTTCTTTCAGCAAATGACCTTGTCTCTTAATGTATTAAGAAAACTGATGCCAACTCCCTTTTCTCCCTTACTCCACACCTATAAATCTTTACCTTTCTTTGCCTTTTTTTCTCTAGGAAGAGGTAGCTTTTTTCAACAAATGCTCACCTCTCTGTTTGTACCATTAGACTGGAAACTCCTTGAGAGCACAGCCCGATTTTGCCTTTCCGTATCCCTAGCACTTAGACAGGGCCTGGCAGATAGCAAGTACTTAGTAAATGCTATGGCCTTTCTGAAATCCTTTGATCTTATCCCTTCTTTCTTCCAGGAGCCTTTTGTGCCCAGAAATCATTCCCTCTTTCTCACCTTTCTTTTTTCTATTAACTTCTAGCCTGCTGCCTACTCTCCTGAAAAATTCATTTGATCCTATACCCTAAAATCACCACCTCCCTTTTCTATGCTTCTTGCCTCCCTATCCACTCGCTCTTCAACCTTTTATCCCCAACTTTACTACTGTACTGAGCTTTAAAGGTCGGCCTTTGAGGCTCAACTCCCAGATGAGGAAACTGAGACCCACAAAAGTTAATCATCCAAGATTTGAAACGGGTCCAAATTCAGTGCTTGTTGATTCCACAATGCTTCTGACTCTGTGCAAACAGAAAGACTTCCCCCTACCCCTGTTCTCCCTCCCTCCCCCCCCCCCCCCAACACACACACACAGAGCTTTAGGTTCTCTCCCTCTCCTACTTTGCTGCACAGTTCCTAAGGTTCTCATTCACAAGCCTCCCTGGCGCCAAACCCTGCAGCGGTTCCCCGGCGTCTTTCAGGTTCTCATTAGCTGCATTCAAGGTCCTTCCCCTTCTGCGCCCAACCTATTTTATCTTAGGCTAGTGCCCTCCCGACATTCCGAGTTGCTGCTACCAACCTGAGCTGCCCACGTCTCCCACGGTAATAGAACTATTTCTGCCTCAAATCGGCGAAAATACTCCTGCTCCCCTGCACCACGACACTCTCAACTTTCCGCTCCCTCATACCTTCCAAGGCATAGACATGAAATGTAGGGTGCACACCTTCCGGCACGCAGACACTGCGCACGCACACGTAAGACGCATGCATGCACGGACCCCCTCCTCACATACCCATGTACGCATGCACCCTTCTCCAACAAATGCGCGTGCACGCCAACTCTACCGATACACAGGTATATTTGCACAATCTTCCATAAACAAGCCTGCGGGAACACCCTTCCAATACCTGAACGCACGCCCTTCGAACATACGAATATGGACGCATCATAGATGCATACACATTTTCCCAGATGCACACACAAACACTTGTCTATCCAGGCCCCAACTCACCCAGAGAAGTCTAACAGCCGGAAGTGGATCACTCACTAATTCGCTCCGGGCAACAACAGCCTCCCATAATACTTCCGGGTCTGCTCTGGGCCGCTGGGAGGACTCATCCTCTTGCTGGTTCGCTTCCTTGCGAACTTGTGTGTGGATCACTGATGGAGAAGGATGGAGCACCTGAGGCCGCTTGGCCAAGAGCCCAATTCCCTGCTGTCTCTAGTTGGGAAGAAGAAAGAAGTGGAGGGGAAAGGAAATTTTAGGAAACTTGGGCTAGGGTCAAATTTATTTCAGTTCAATTCAATTACCTAAATATGTTGTGATTTTTTTTTTTTAATTAGGCACTCACAGGACCCTGTTGCCCTATAGCACTAAGTCCAGGATTTTCAAGTACTTGCAGTATATAGGTACACAAATAAATGATATAATGTAGAAAATAGCAGAACCAAAAGAAAGATGCAAAGAGCTCCAGGAAAATGTGAGGCAGATTGTTTTCTGTTGGGGTGGGAGACAATGGAGCAGACTTTCCAGAGAAGCTGGTGTCTGGACTGGACCTTGAAGAATGGAAAGGGTTTCTACAAGCTGAGCTGAGAACCTTAATCTAGGGTAGTCTGTGCATTACGTGGAGGAAGAAGTTGAGTTTTGCTGGGCTACCACAGCCCATGAAAGGAAGTACTTGAGAGAGAGAGGGCAAAGATAAATTGGATTCAAAAGATGGAAACTGAGTGGATGCCCATCAATTGGAGAATGGCTAAATAAATTGTGGTATATGAATGTTATGGAATATTATTGTTCTGTAAGAAATGACCAGCAGGATGAATACAGAGAGGATTGGAGAGACTTACATGAACTGATGCTAAGTGAAATGAGCAGAACCAGGCGATCACTTCAACAACAATACTGTATGAGGATGTATTCTGATGGAAGTGGATTTCTTTGACAAAGAGATCTAACTCAGTTCCAACTGATCAATGATGAACAGAAGCAGCTACACCCAAAGAAAGAACACTGGAAAAAGAATGTAAACTGTTTGCATTTTTGTTTTTCTTCCCGGGGTTATTTCTACCTTCTGAATCCAACTCTCCCTGTGCAACAAGAGAACTGTTCGGTTCTGCACACATAGAATATACTGTGACATATTTAACATATATCGGACTGCTTGCCATCTTGGGGAGGGGGTAGAGGGAGGGAGGGAAAAAATCAGAACAGAAGTGAGTGTAAGGGATAATGTTGTAAAAAATTACCCTGGCATGGGTTCTGTCAATAAAAAGTTATAATAAAAAAAAAAAGACTTTTAAAATAAATAAATAAATTGCTACTGCAGAATCAAAAATAAATAAATAAATAAATGAGATACAGTCCAGGTAGCATCTAATGTATGAAACCTCTGATTTTTCCAACCATTAGTGTTCCCACTTTCAAACTATCTTATATTTAACTACATTTTATATATTTATTTTATTTTATTATTTTTATATTTTATTATATTTTTATTTTATATTATTTATTTTTTATTTCTTTTTATTTATACATAAATTTATATTTTATTCTATTATTAATTTATTTTATTAACTTATGTAACATATATTAATATATATTAACTTATTTATATATTCATACTTATTAATATATATAACTTATTTGTGTGTGTGTATATATACATATACATATATACATATACATATACATAATGTCATCCCATTAGAATGTAAATTTCTTGTGAGTAGGTATTATGTCATTCTTTGTACTTTTATCTCCCAGCACCTAGCATAGTGCCTGGCCCACAGGAGGCATTTAAGAATTAATGATCGATTTCAACAATCTCTATCCTTTACAAAAGACAATCTAAAAAAATATCAAGCTAAACAGCCTGATACTGCATATTCTTTCTGATTTCTTGTAAAGATCAGAGCTGCTAACCATTGTATCACTGACCTACAACCTCTACAAAAGGGAAAATATCAGGGTAAAAAGAGAAGGCTCTTAGAAGTGATACTAAAGGATAAAGCTATTGCAATATTAGTGTCAGTACTGCATGGCCCTCTGGTAAATGTAGTACCTCCAGCATTCTTTAACCCACCCAAAATTTATAGAAGACATTCCCAGGGCACACATTCAACAGGTAGCTACAGAAACAGAATCACAGAGTAACCACAGAATCCCTGGAGCTCTATTACTTTGCCACACAGATGTCTTGCTAATTGTCTTGCTCTTCCCCAACACAGTCAAATCTCCAGGAATAAAAGACAGTTTGGAAATACTGCCCCCAAACCATAGGTTCTTTCTACACTGAATGGAGTTTTTCTCAGAATGAGAAGATGCTCATTTCAGAAATATCAAAAGCTACTCCTTTCTTTGTCCCAAAGAGCATTTGCCAGACTTTCCAGATAGTGGTAATACTAGTTTGGGGCCAAT
Organism: Antechinus flavipes; assembly: GCF_016432865.1. Lineage (NCBI taxonomy): Eukaryota > Metazoa > Chordata > Mammalia > Dasyuromorphia > Dasyuridae > Antechinus > Antechinus flavipes. The sequence continues at coordinate 647,685,743 of NC_067398.1, forward strand.
AGCTTGCTTATTTGTGTGTTTTAATCCACTACAACATCCTTGTAAACATTTCTTAATTTTTAAAAATAATTACTTTCTGGGATATATTTTTCAAGAGGGAGACTCCTAGACAGATATGACCCTACTGCTCCCTGTTGTCCAAAAAGGGTAACACCACTTTACAAAACCACCAAGCATCAAATGGAAATGTCTATTTATGCACCCAATCACCGAGTAGGTTTTACTGTTTTTATTAATTTATGCCAAATAGCAACAGATACAAGCTGCTTTTCATCTCTTTTCTTACGAGGGAGGACGAATATGTTTTTAAGTGTTTATTTACTGCGCAGCAGTGGTGTAGTGTCTCAAGTACCTAGGAGGCAGGAAGACCTAATTTCAAATCCCACCTCTCACCTCTCCAGGGGACTATGTGCTCGTCACTTAACTTCTTGAAACCACAGTTGATTGATACATAAAATAGGGATGACAGCTCCTATCGTTAGCGCCTTCCCTCTGTGGGCTGTCTCCAGTTTATCCTATACATATATTGTTCGCACATAGTTTTCTGCATGTTGTCTCCCCCATTAGAATTCGAGCTCCTTGAGAAAAGGGACTGTTTACTGCCGGAAACATAGTTGGCGCTTAATAAATGTTTATTAGGTAGCAGGGAATGAAGAGGAGGGGAAAGGAGATGAGGATTGAATGGGAGCAGAAAAAGGAATGAGAGTTTTTGGTTTTGTTTATTTTAAGACGGGACAGAACCAGATATATTGGTAGACAGATGGGGGGAGGGGAGGAGAATTCCCGGAGAGGAAGAGTGAAGATGCATTAGAAGATATGGCCGCAGGAGCCAAGATCTAGAGGAGGTGGGAGGAATGGGGTCCATGCATTGGGTTCAGGCATGTGTCAGAAGGAGCCGGAGCCACCACGCGGTGTCCAGGGATCAAGGCCCTGAGTTCGAATCCCCATTCTACCACATACAGCCTATAAGGCTCCCGGGGATGACCGCAGCCCTTCCGGAAGCCGCCCTCAGCAGCACAGGCCCCTCCCGGCAATGCTGGTTCCCCCGCTTACCTCAAGGGCAGGGATGACAACAGTCAGACTCTGCCCACCTAGCCTGGCTCTCGCGACTCTCAGGCGAACAGCCCTTCCCTCGCACGTCAAGACTGATTATTGCGGGTATCCAGGTTCAGCGCAACTCCAAAAGCCGGAAGTGACACCCCTCTGGTCCGCCTGGCGCTCTGCAGACAAGAGCTGGAAGCCTCTAGGCTGGGGGAGGACTTTAGTCTCAATGGTTCACTTCCGGCAGACCTTTGGGAGAGGTAACCCCTCTGCCCAGAATTGGCGGGATTAGGGGGCGACTTTAGAGGGAGCAGTGTGGTGATTTGAAAACAACTGTTGGGAACTGCGTGAGAATGGCTCAGGAACATAGAATAATTGAACTAAAGATCGTATTCATTCAAAGGTGGTGAATGATGCAGCTGCCAAGGCTTTTTCTTGGCATAGTCTCACCGCGTCTCTGAATCACCAACTACTTTTAGGACATTTTGAACTAGAACTCTTGTAGACATTTCAAATACAACACGTCCAAAACCGAATTATCTTTCACCCACCCACAAACCCTATCCCTTCGAATCTTCCCTATTAGTGTAAACTAGACCATCCTCCCAGTTACTCAACATCAATATTATCCTAGACTCCTATTCTTCTTCCCTTATATCCAGTCCTGTCATTTTTATCTTTACATTTTTCATATACACCCACTTTTCCCCTCTGGTACAGTCACTATATGGTGTAGACACTCATGGGGTAAATCATTACAACAGCTTTCTAGTTATTCTTCCTGCCTCAACTCTCTCCCAATACACACACACACACACACACACACACACACACACACACACACACACACTCACACTCTCTCTCTCTCTCTCTCTCTCTCTCTCTCTCTCTCTCTCTCTGTATATATATCCTGCCGTTCAATTGCCAAAGTGATTTTCCTAATGTCACTCTCTCCTACGCAATCAATTCCAGATTTCCTATTACTTCCAGAATCATATATAGTCCTCTGTTTGGGCATTTAAAGCCAAATACAACCTGGCCTCTTCCTACTTTTTCAGTTTTCTTACATTACTCTCCCCTCCAACATAAACTTCAAGTTAATGACATTGGACTTCCTGCTCCTCTCACATGACACTCAAGACCCTGAACAGAGAAAGGAAAAGGATCCATGAGCACAAAGATATTTACAGCAGCTCTTTTTGCAGTGGCAAAGAATAAGATACTGATTAGATGCCATCAATAGGGGCTGAATAACACATGGTATATTGTGATAGAATACTATTGGGCTATTAATATAAAGGAATGGTCTCAGAAATCAGGGACTAAGTTTGATACAAAGTACATTCTTTTAAAATTCCTATAGCCTAACAAAATTTACTATGAAGTAAATGATTAAACTCCTTAAGCCCCAGATCTTGGTTACTTAGACAGAGATAGATGTAAATAGCCAAGATATACATCAGAGTAAAGTTTATCATACCATTATCTCAGATATCTTTCTCCCAAATACTTTGTCTCCTTGTGAACATTATTTCCTGTCCTAAGTTCAAAGGTTTAGTTAAGGTCCATTAGAAAGGTCAAGCAAGAGCAATTGAGATGTAAGTAGGCCAATGATCTCAAGGTCCCTGGATGTGACTGGAGTTGAGTACTCAGGGACTTCCTTTGTGGGTGGGACCTCCAGCCATGGTGGGAATCCCAAAATCTCTATGTTTGAGGCCTTTCTAGCACTCAACCACCAATAATCTATCCTGATTCCTATGCCTGATCAGAGGGATCTCTGGTAAATACAATATCAATGCTACCTCGGTTTTGAGGTCCTCAGAAGTCCTCCAGCTGCTATCTCATATGGACACAGTTGGAACACAACAGAGCACCCGAGAGTTTTGGCAAACAGGCTTAGATTTTATTCACGTGGTTTACACCTCACTCTATGAACTCCTGCACTATCTTGGTATTGCTCCCCATGGTCGAGCTCCAGGTGGGAAAGAGCTGGCACAAAGAGAGAGGGTGCTTCCTGCTCTGAGCTTATATCGGATCTATGAGGTCATAGACACAAGACAATCAATGATGAAGATTACCTCCCGAATTTGACAAGATCTCAGAGTGAGATTTTGGGATTCCCGCCATGGCTGGAGGCCCCACCCACAAAGGAAGTCCCTGAGTACTCAACTCCAATCACATCCAGGGACCTTGAGACCATTGGCCTATTTACATCTCAATTGCGCTTGCCCGACCTTTCTAATGGACCCTTATAGGTTTAGCTTTAATCTGTTGAATAGTGTTTGTATTTTGTTTCAGTCATTAGAATACCAATTTATAACATTACCAAGCATATCTTTGCTATTCATAAAAGAAAAGAGATGTTGGTGAGCCAAGTTACAGTAAGATTTAAGATTTGGGATGGATTCTTACCTCCTGGCTCTCTAAAGTAACCAAATATCTCCAAAATAACCAAATATCATCAAAGGATATGAATAATTTTCAGATGATTAAATAAAAGCTATCTACAATCATATGAAAAGATGCTTTAAATCACTATTGATTAAAGAAATGCTAATTAAAACAACTGAGATATCTCACATCTCTCAGATTGGCTAAGATGACAGAAAAAAAATGACAAATGTTGGAGGAGATGTGGGAAAATTGAAACACTAATACACTGTTGGGGAAGTTGATCCAACCATTCTGGAGAGCAGTTTGGAACTATGCCCAAAGGCTGAAAAACTGTGCATACCTTTTGATCCAGCAGTGCTGCTATTGGATCTATATTCTAAGGAAATTATAAAAGAAGGAAAAAGTCCCATATGTGCAAAAATGTTTGTAGTAGCTCTTTTTATGGTGGCAAAGAATTGGAAAGTGAATAGATGCTCATCAATTGGGGAATGGTTGAATAAGTTGTGATATACAAAAGTAATGGAATATTGCTGTTCTATAAAAAATTATAAGCAAACTGATTTTAGAAAGGCCTGGAAACTATACACATACTTTTGCTGAGCAAAACAAGTAGAACCAGGAATACAGTGTACACAGTAATAACAAGATTGTGCAATGATCAACAATGAAAGACTTGGTTCTTTTCAGGGTTTCAGTAATCCAAGGCAATTCCAATAAACTTTGGGTAGAAAATGCCATCTGTTTCCAGAAAGAGAACTACAGTGAATGAATATAAATCAACATATGCTGTGGGCACTTTTTTCTCCTTTTTCTTTCTTTTCTTTTCTTTTCTTTTTTTTTTTTTTTTTGTGATTTTTCCCTTTTGTTGATTTTCTCTCCCAAAATGATTCAAAAACATTATTTAAAAAAAAAAAAAAACTAACGTACATATATAACCAGAAACCCTAATCCTAAATTCGCACCCTAACCTAACCCTAAATAATGAAATAACAAATTCTAGAGGATTAATGATGAAATATTAGTGATAACCATTACCCAAGTGTGATGACCACATACTTTAAAATCAGCCGGAGTCAGGAATTCAGGTTAAGGGAAAATCATCGATCTTTATTCTTAGTAGAGGTGAAGAAGGATCAAAGGTGAAGGGGAATTGGAGGTGAAGGAGGATCGGAGGTGAAGGGGGTAGCGATAGCAATGTGAGCAACTATGTCAAGACACCAGCCAGCAGTCTCTCTTTCCGCTTCCTTCTCCACCCCTTTGCCTCTACCCACCAAAATCGTCATTTCCTATACAACACATCAGGACTTGCACAAAAAGTGGGCAGAAGCCATTCTTTTTCCAAGCATATATATTAATAGAGTATGGTCCAATTACTATTTAGCCTCATGTGCTTGGGACCTCAGTGCATCAACTCGAGCCTCGGCCCATTACACCCAAGAGATAGAACTCAAAGTACAAAACATTTTTAAAATATGGCCTATAAGGACATTTGTTTTGCTTAACCAGTTTTGTAATGGGTTTTTTCTTTTGTTCTCAAGAGGGAGAGGGACGGGTGAATGTAGATTTTGCCGATTAAATAGTTTTTAAAAAATTAAATTTAAACCCCGTGTTCTAATCCTAATTCCAAGACTCATGATGAAACATGCTAACTATTTGCTGATAGTGATAGAAGTGCTACTTAATAGTGGGAAAGGAGGAGAGAAACAGGAAGAAGAGACATGATCAATCTGGACATTTCCTTTGTCTATACATATTTGTAACAGATTTTTCTTTCTTTCTCAGTGGGGGTGGCAAGAAGCAGGTAAGAGTGGGAAGGAAAGCAGATTTTTGTTAATTGAAAAAAATTGTTTTTCATTTTAAATTCTGTTTTACAGGAGGGAATACCATTTTCTTTTCCATTGCTAGGGCCTTTCCTCTGAAATGCCCTATTTACATTGTGGGTATAATTTTTTTGGTACAGTATCTTCCATTAAAAAGGGATTTTGCCTTTGTGTCCCCAGTACTGAACAAAGTGCCCGTTACATTGTAGGTGCTTAGTGTTTGTTGACAGATTCCACTGATTGCTTTTCTCTGCCTTCACTATCTTTCCTTTCTATACCTGCTCTTCATGTTCTTATTTCTCTTGCTAACATCCACTTCCATCAGCATAGGAGATAGCAGTCACAAGTATTGTTACAGCTGGAGTCAGGACAACATGTGCTCACATATACTTCATATCTCTCTTTAAGCACCCATGAGCTATAAGACCATAGATATAACTTGCTACTTAAACCTATTTCTTCCTTCATAAAATGGGGGTGGTACTACCTATAGTATGCACCTCAGTTAGTACCCTGGATTTAGAGCTATATGTTAGAGGGAATTAAGCCCAGCCCTCTCACTGTTCAGTTGTGGAATCTAAGGCCAGAATTCAGTAACTTGCTCAGGATCACATTTAGCAAGTGTCTGAGGCAAGGTTCTGTGGTGAGCTTTTTCTTCTCAAAACGCAGGCAGGTGATAAAAATTCAGATCTTTTATTATATCCAATATAGCTCGGTTAGTTTAGAGGTCTATCTCTCTGCTTGGTTCCAAGAGCTCCCTCCGAATGTCGCCAAATCCAAAGGTTTTGTCCTTCAGCCTCTGCCTCTGCTTTCTTCAGCCTCCAACCAGCACAGAGATGGAATGAATCTCTTGTCTCCTTCACTTGGGGCTCGGCTAGCTTTCTGGTGAGTCTTTCAGACCAGCTTGGTCTCAGTGGGGGAAGTGCAAGAGCCCAGCCACCAACTCCTCTCCAATGCAGCTGAACTCTCTTCTGCGACCAGCCAGCCAAGTGGAAAATATATTCTCTCTTGCCTTGCCTCAGAAAGAGGGCTTCTGGCATAATTCCGCTGAAATCTGACCGAGAGCCTCTGTCTGTTTCTTTTATACAAGAGGGATGAATTGTGGGATACGAGAGAGAGGGATTATGGGTTTTCTCCCATAGTGCTCTCTGGCCCAAAGAGCTTTAAGGGAGGTGTGAATTACCAAAGTTACAAAGTTTACTTTGTGAAGCTGGCATACTTGTGAACTCCAATGAGTAAAGGTGCAAACATAAGCATTGTACTAATTAGTTCTACTTAGTACCTTGTTTCAGGTTCTGCCCAAAACATTTTCTTGTAAGATTAGATCAACTCTAATGAGTTAGCAGTTGGTAAAGATTCCAACATCTCCCCCTTTCTTTTGTTTTAGAACATAGGGTGGTCATGACCTCCCTGATTTCTCAAGGAGGTGAGAACCCCACCTAAAAGGTGATCACGCCTTCCCTGACATCTCAGGAAGGGAGATGAAAACAGCAAAGGAAATAGGAAATCAAATCAGATTAGTGGGTTTCTGAAGGGGTACACATAAATCCATCAATATGGGCCAGAACTTTGTAACAGATATACATGGTATACATAAATCCATCAATATGGGAGGCATTATACATAATTTACATAAGCACATAGCAATATAACACAGGCTAGTAGTAATGTAACAACATGAATCAACCTGAAAATTTACACATGTCCATAAGTCCTAGAAATAGTCCATAAGGAATCCATTGTCCATTAGTTCATGTGCCAGGAATCCAATAGTTCCTGTAAGCCCTGAAGTACTGCAAAAGTCTCATCAACAATTTTTCATCTTAAGGAATCCAATGATTCTTGCTGTTTTTTCAAGAACTGAAACAGTCTTATCTTGTCTTAATCCAATGATTCCTGAAGATTTTTTAAAGTTCTTTTAACAGTCTCATTGTCAGCTATGCTCTTTCAATGGTGAGCACAATCAGCAACAGAACCACCCGATATTTCTTGGGTCTTCTCCTTTGTTTCAAGGGTCTCTCCACCTCTCTGCGATGGACAAGGCGAATGCGGCTCGTCGGCACCCATCTGATTCCTTCTCCATATGTAGAGATGCAAGCAAATCCTCTCCCCCAAGCAGTTAGCCTATCTGGTCCTTTCCATTCACCACTTTCTGGATCTCTCCACATCACCTGGCGATTATCTAAAGATAGTGGAGCTGCTCGCACTGGACACTGCTCTTCTGGTGAATTATAAAACCTGTCTGCTGGAGCCAGTGCATCTTTATCAAAGATTAAAAAATTAATGGTATAGAGAACTAAATTTAGAAGTTCTCTAGGGTTACCCGTGGCTCAACCTCTCTGTTCTTAGAGACAGTTTTGGGGCTCGGCTAGCTTTCTGGTGAGTCTTTCAGACCAGCTTGGTCTCAGTGGGGGCATGCAGGAGCCCAGCCACCTACCACAGTGGTGTGAGATGAAGATGAATCTGGTTGTCCACTGAACTCTCGACTTGTAGCTTCTTCCTCTGAAAACTCTTCTTCTGCCACCAGCCAGCCAAGTGGAAAATATTCTGCCTTGCCTTGGAGAGAGGGCTTCTGGCGTAATTCCACTGAAATCTCGACTTGTAGCTTCTTCACTCTGAAGAACTTCTTTGACTGGCCCACTGAAGCTCTATTTATGCTCCTTCAAGAGAGGGATTGTGGGTTTTCTCCCATAGTGATCTCTGGCCCAAAGAGCTTCAAGGGAGGTGTGAACTCCCTTGAAGTTACAAAGTTTACTTTGTGAAGCTGGCATACTTGTGAACTCCAATGAGTAAAGGTGTGAACACAAGCCTTGTATTAATTAGTTCTACTTAGTACCTTGTTTCAGGTTCTGCCCAAAACATCTTCTTGTAAGATTAGATCAACTCTAATTAGTTAGCAGTTTGTAAAGATTCCAACATCTCCCCCTTTCTTTTGTTTTTGGAACATAGGATGGTCATGACCTCCCTGATTTCTCAAGGAGGTGCGAATCCCCAAAAAAGGTGATCACGCCTTTCCTGACACCTCAGGAAGGGAGATGAAAACACCAAAGGAAATAGGAAGTCAAATCAGATTAACGGGTTTCTGAAGGGGTATACATAAATCCATCAATATGGGCCAGAACTTTGTAACAGATATACATGGTATACATAAATCCATCAATATGGGAGGCATTATACATAATTTACATAAGCACATAGCAATATAACACAGGCTAGTAGTAATGTAACAAATAACATGAATCAACCTGAAAATTTACAAATGTCTATAAGTCCTAGAAATAGTCCAAAAAGGATTCCGTTGTCCATTAGTTCATGTGCCAGAAATCCAATAATTCCTGTAAGCTCTGAATGTTGTGGTAAGCACCAAAATGTTGTGGTTCAAATGTGGGGTCCCTGTTCGGGTGCCAAAATGTGGTAAGCTTTTTCTTCTCAAAACGCAGGCAGGTGATAAAAGTTCAGATCTTTATTATCTCCAATATAGCCCGGTTAGTTTAGAGGTCTATCTCTCTGCTTGGTTCCAAGAGCTCCCTCCGAATGTCGCCAAATCCAAAGGTCTGGTCCTTCAGCCTCTGCCTCTGCTTTCTTCAGCCTCCAACCAGCACAGAGATGGAATGAATCTCTTGTCTCCTTCACTTGGGGCTCAGCTAGTTTTCTGGTGAGTCTTTCAGACCAGCTTGGTCTCAGTGGGGGAAGTGCAGGAGCCCAACCACCAACTCCTCTCCAATGCAGCTGAACTCTCTTCTGCGACCAGCCAGCCAAGTGGAAAATATATTCTCTCTTGCCTTGCCTCGGAAAGAGGGCTTCTGGCGTAATTCCGCTGAAATCTGACCGAGAGCCTCTGTCTGTTTCTTTTATACAAGAGGGATGAATTGTGGGATACGAGAGAGAGGGATTATGGGTTTTCTCCCATAGTGCTCTCTGGCCCAAAGAGCTTTAAGGGAGGTGTGAATTCCCAAAGTTACAAAGTTTACTTTGTAAAGCTGGCATACTTGTGAACTCCAATGAGTAAAGGTGCAAACATAAGCATTGTACTAATTAGTTCTACTTAGTACCTTGTTTCAGGTTCTGCCCAAAACATCTTCTTGTAAGATTAGATCAACTCTAATGAGTTAGCAGTTTGTAAAGATTCCAACAAGGTTCAATCTCACCTTCCTGGATAGATTATATCATCTAGCTACCAATCTGCTCTCTCCAATTTAGATATTCTTCCTAATGAGCTAACTTGCACTCTATCCTGTACCACTCATCTCTACTTTCCTAAATTCACATGTTGGGAGGTCAACCTAATATAGAAAGACTTTATTCATTTATTCCACCACTCTGATTGTCCAATTGTCACTCCTTACCCACTATAAAATCCTCAGACTTCATCATGGTGTGGCTTCTCAAAAGCTAGCCCAGCAAACAACAGTTGGCAAGTTAAAGGAACCTGTCCTGACAGTTCTGACCACATTAGTCTCCTGATGAAGAAGTTCCAATGGCTCCCTCTCACTTGTGGGATGAAGTACAAAATCCTCTGGCATTTATAGCCCTTCACTATCTGGATCCAATCTTTCTTTCTAGGATGATAGGATACATCACTCACATACATTGTACGCTCTAAACAATTTTGTCTGCTTGTTATTTCCTGAACATGATATCCCAATATCTTCTCTATGCTTTTGCAATGGTTATCCCAATTATGTATTCCCCCTTCCCTTCCAACCTGAAGCAACTTTAGTTTTCCTCAAGGTACCTACTCATATATTCAGTCTATCTCTGAAGTTTCCAAACTTTGTGCTGTTGCTCATTAATACTTTCCCATGGGTACTTCAGGATATGGTAAATATTTGAGGGAAACAGCTATAGTATCACCGTTCAAACCAAATTCCAAGGCAGTTCAGTTTCAACATTAGAGATAACTTTCGTTGTTACTCTTGGAATGTTTGTTTACTTGAACTTTCAACTATATCAGTAACTTCTTGAACTTTCTCATTCCTTAGATTTTATAAACATAAAAATACTTATCAACTCTCCAAGTCCATCAGTCTTCTTGACTCCAGGCCCAATACTCTATCCCCTGCACCACACCTAATTGCCTCTAATTGAAATGATTGGGTTTTTGGTTTTTTTAATGGCTACTAAGTTGTTGGGACAAAAATACGTTGTATTATCATTACTAAGTAGTTTGAACCACATTAATTACTTAATATACACAACTATTAGATATTTCTTTTGGTCTAGGAGTGCTGTGAAAAAAACGATTAAAATACTAAGGATGCCATGAAAAAAGAACATGTGGGAAACTCTTGCTTCTCTTGAACTCCTTTAGAGCCCTCCCTTTCAGAAATTGTTTTGTATTTTCTATTTGATTTCTCTGGCTTCCTTCAAGTCCCAACTAAAATCCCATCTTTTAAAGAATGTCTTTCCCAACCCCTTAATTCCAGTGCCTTCCCTCCATTATTTCCTTTTTTCCTATTAAAATTTGCTTTGCATATATTTCTTTGAATGTTCTCTCCCATTAAATTATAAACTTCTTAAGGACAGACATTTGTTATTGTTTTTCAGTTATGTCTGACTCTTCTAGACTCCATTTAGGGTTTTCTTGACAAATATATTGCCATTTCCTTCTCCAGCTTATTTTACACTTGAAGAATTGAGGGAAATAAAGTTAAATGACTTGCCAAGGATCACACAGCTAGTATTTGAGGCCACATTTGAACTCAGGAAGATGAATCTTTCTGACTCTAGGTCCAGGACTGCATTCACCTCAGCACTCAAGATAATGCTCTACAGATAAAAGATTCCAGCTCAGCACAGTAGTTACTCCTAGCTCTGTAAGATGAGAAAAAAAACTCTACTTAATGCTGATTTTTAATGAATGTCTCATGAATGAATGAATATGGGGATCACTCTTCTTAGGTCAGCTCCGAGAGTTCAGTAGACAGAGTAGAAATGGCTCCAAGGGAGCCAGTGCAATGTTTTTGAGGAAAATTTTTGTGAACCCATCCTACGTAGTCTTGAACATCTTAATTAACCTCTCTGGGCATCAGTTCATTTATCATAAGAGATTGACCTAAATGGGCTCTAAGATTCCTTCCAGTTCTAAATCTAGGCTCTCCTATTTATTTTGAAATAAGTTCCTTCATTTCACTGAGGCTCAATGTCTTCAATTGTAAAAAGGAGGGGGTTGAATACACTACAGTATTAACACTTTAGAAAAAAATTTTTCAAAAAACTTTAGAACTCCGATGAACACAATGATAAACTGAGTCCAAAAGAATGAGGATGAAACATATAAGTCATTTTCCTCCAAAAGAGGTAATTAACTTAAAACACAGAAAGAAACATGAGGAAACTCATTTTGTTGGGGAGGAGAAAAAGAGAGAGAGAGAGAGAGAGAGAGAAGAGAGAAGAGAGAGAAGAGAGAAGAGAGAGAGTGTCAGAGTCACCTATGGGGGACTTACTACTTTCAAAACTTGCTGGGAGAGGTGGGAATAATGGAAAGATCAAATTTTTTTAAAAGAAAGTAATGAATTAAAGGTTCTGATAAAGGCCTCATTTCCAAAATATATAGAGAACTGACTCAAATTTATAAAAAATCAAGCCATTCTCCAATTGATAAATGGTCAAAGGATATGAACAGACAATTTTCAGATGAAGAAATTGAAACTATTACCATTCACATGAAAGAGTGTTCCAAATCACTATTGATCAGAGAAATGCAAATTAAGACAACTCTGAGATATCACTACACACCTGTCAGATTGGCTAAGATGACAGGAAAAAATAATGATGAATGTTGGAGGGGATGCGGGAAAACGGGGACACTGATGCATTGTTGGTGGAATTGTGAACGAATCCAGCCATTCTGGAGAGCAATCTGGAATTATGCCCAAAAAGTTATCAAACTGTGCATACCCTTTGATCCAGCAGTGTTTCTATTGGGCTTATACCCCAAAGAGATACTAAAAAAGGGAAAGGGACCGGTATGTGCCAAAATGTTTGTAGCAGCCCTGTTTGTAGTGGCTAGAAACTGGAAAATGAATGGATGCCCATCAATTGGAGAATGGCTGGGTAAATTGTGGTATATGAATGTTATGGAATATTATTGCTCTGTAAGGAATGACCAGCAGGATGAATACAGAGAGGCTTGGAGAGACCTACATGGACTGATGCTAAGTGAGATGAGCAGAACCAGGAGATCATTATACACTTCGACAACGATATTGTATGAGGATGTATTCTGATGGAAGTGGATTTCTCTGACAAAGAGACTTAACTGAGTTTCATTGGATAAATGATGGACAGAAACAGCTACACCCAAAGAAGGAATACTGGGAAATGAATGTGAACTATTTGATTTTTGATTTTCTTCCCGAGTTATTTTTACCTTCTGAATTCAACTCTCCCTGTGCAGTGGGAGAACTGTTCGGTTCTGCAAATATGTATTGTATCTAGGATATACTGCTACATATTTAACATATATAGGACTGCTTGCCATCTTGGGGGGGAGAGGAGGGAGGGAGGGGAAAAAAAGAAACATAAGTGATTGCAAGGGATAATGCTGTGTAAAAATTATCCTGGCATGGATTCTGTCAATACAAAGTTATTATTAAATAAAAAAATAAATAAATAAATAAAAAATATAAATAAAAAATAAATAAATAAATAAAAGAAAGTAATGGAAAAGAAAAAGTATTCCATCTATGTGTAATTGTGATTATGGTAAACATATAGTCTATTCCTTTATTCTCTAGAGACTTAGACCCTGGGAAAATGAATATAATATGAACAGCCCTTGAAAAGGGAAAAAAAAAAAAAGCAAAATCAATTAAAAAATAAAAAGAATGAATGTTTAAAAGAAGTTCTTTCTATGTCCTTTATATAAGGCTATCTAGAGTGTCAATGATTTAGTGATTTTATTTCAATGAATTCTAAACTGTCAGAAGCAACACAGCACAGTAGAAATATTATAAATTAAGAGATTAGATAAGAATAGATAGATAAGAAATTTTAAAAACTGAGATGGAGTTCTGCCATTTAACAGCTAGATGACTTTGGGCAATTCATTTGACTTCATTGGGCTTCAGTTTTCCTCATCAATAAAACAAGGGATTCAAATTAGAAGAATTCTGAGACACTCAATTTCAAAGATTATATGAGGATGCTCAAGCCATAGAAAGAATTCTAGATTACAAGTCAAGAAAATCTGTGTTCAAAACCTAGAGCTCTATCTTTTGCTACCCATGTGATCTTTAACAAATAACAATCTCTTTGGGTCTCATTTTCCTTTTCTTAAAGTGGCAGGCTTGGATTAGTAGATGACCTCTGAGATACCTTCCAGCTCTAAATATACGATCCTATGGTTCTACAATCCTAAATAATACTGACTGATGAGTTTCCTTTTTCATTACATTCCGTGAAAAACTCTCAGATTACAGAAAGAAGGCTTAAACAGACATTGAAGTATTTGATCCATCTTTATGTTTGTTGGCTTTCTTTCTTATAGAATATACATTGATATAGTATTTTAAAATTTGCAAATACTTTCCTCACAATTCTATGAGGTCAGCAATTCAAGTATTAATAGCCCCACTTTACAGATAAGGAAATTGGGGCTCATTTGACCTGCCAATGATTATATGAATTATCTCATGCTAATTAAAAGTGGAACTTTGGCAGAATTTCTTCAACTGCATTTACAGTTTCTTCTCCAAGGAAAATTATGTTGTGTGAAATATCTGATGCTTATTTAGTTGTAAGCTGTGAAAAAAAGCTTTTCCATACTGTTGACATTTAAAGGGTTTCTCTCTAGTGTGAGTTGTCTGGTGTCGAATAAGATTTGAACTTCTACTAAAAGCTTTCCCACACTGAACACACCTATAGAGTTTCTCTCCTGTATGGATTCTCTGGTGCTGAATAAGGTGTGAACTCTGACTGAAGGCTCTACTACATTCATTACATTTATAGAGTTTTTCTCTTATTGTGTGAGTTCTCTGATGTCTCATAAGTTGTGAGTTCAGACAAAAGTTTTACCACATTCACTACATTCAAAAGGTTTTTCTCCAGTATGAATTCTCTGATGTTGAGCAAGGTGTGAGCCACAACTGAAGCATTTCCCACATTTCATACATTCATAGGGTTTTTCTCTTGTGTGAATTCTCTGATATAGAATAAGGTGCGAACTTTGACTGAAGGCTTTCCCATATTCATCACACCCATACGGTCTTTCTCCAGTATGAATTCTTTTATGCTGAGTAAGGTGAGAACTTGAACTGAAGCCTTTCCCACATTCTTTACATCCATAGGGTTTCTCTCCAGTATGAATTCTCTGATGCTGAATAAGCTGTGAACTCTGAATGAAGCTTTTACCACATTCACTACATTCATAGGGTTTCTCCCCAGTATGAGTTCTCTGATGTTGAATAAGATGTGAGCTTTGACTAAAGCTTTTCCAACATTTATTACATCTATATGGTTTTTCTCCTGCCCCAATCCACATGTCCCTTTCCTGCTTACAAAACTTTTCTAATGCATTGCTGTATTCAGAGGAATTCTGAGTATTTTTAGAGATAAGATAGTACCTCTTGCTGACTGGTCTTCCCTTGCTCACCTGTGTAGGAACTTGTGGATATAGTTCTATCTTTGGCAATTACATATCCAGGATCTATAATTCTTTCTCTCAACCTACCTGGGAAATCACAATACTGGAAACTGCAAATTGTGCCCCTGGAGAAAGAAAAGGGATGCTGATTTATTGTGGGAACTCAAAACAATCTCAGGATGCGGTTTCAGCCTCTGAGTCTTCAAGAGACAAGTGAAGGGCCTTCAGAGAGGCCAGGCAGGAAGGCTCAAAGGGGAAAGATAGACTTTCTACAGGAAATTCATTTCCAGGAACAGTAGGATCAATAAGGGAGAAATATGAAGTCAGATAATAAACTCATTTAGTCTCTCTTGGCTAAAAGAATGGGAAGTCCCTAGTAATGGGGATATCAACACTCAAATGCTGGAAGAGTTGTAAGAGTTTAAAGAAAGAGATCAGAATAACATTTTTGAAGACACAAGGATGAGTAAGATGATATCTTCTGAATATTTTAAGGCAGCCTCCTATTTTCTCCTCTGAAGATAAGACCTGTCACTTAGGAGATGAGAATAGTAATGTCCTATTTTCTAACCCAAACAGAGTTAAGTATTTGCCCATGGTCACACAATTAGTAAGAATCTGAAACTCGATTTAAACTCATGTCTTCCTAATTCTAGGATCTATCCATTGTACCACTTAGTTGTCTCAAATGACATGAGGCAAATGAATGATGGAAACAGAAAAAATGCCCCTGTCCCTGAAAAAGGAGTAGAGTTTGGCATCTGAAGTAAGGCACCTCTGAATTGGACAGACTAAGAAGAACAGCATCTCAGATAAATAGAAATAGTAAGAATATCAGCAAAAGACCTAAGCCATATTCCCCAAATCTTCCAGGATTATATCTCTATAGAGGCTTGTGATCCAGATACTTCCACTTCTACTTTATAGAAAACATAGACATATCCTCCAATATATTACTGTTTTCTGGTGAGGAGGAAAAAACACAATTATTGGAACCAAAAAATGTTACTAACTCTTGGGTCCAGAAGGAGAAAGATAAAAGGGTAGATACAGCTGACAGCCTAATAAATATAGAGGGAAGAAACAAGGATGGAATTACAAAATGTAAAGAGCTCTGGATGATTATGTCAGTCAGAAGGGACCAGAAGAAGAAGCCTCATATCTCAGTTCCTAACAAATATTTAATGGCACTGGGAAAATATCCAGGACAGGAAAGTTAAAACTATTATAATGGTGGTCCTGTACTATCAAGAACCTGTTTAGAAGCTACCAGAATTCTAACAGATGCCTAGATTGAGCATCATAATAAATTACTGAAGTTTCTCTAATGCTTTGTGGTTATAAAATTAGTATTTGACATATATTATCATGTTTTGTCCTCATACAAATCCTGTGGGCCATGTAGTAATCTCTCCAAGCTTGGCTATGTAAATTCAATGAAAGCAATGGTGACTTGTAGCACTCTATATGAGTTGAATTCAACAATATTTTATTTTTCTAATTGCATGTAAAGATAGTTTTCAATATTCATTTTTGTAAGATTTTAAATTCTAAAAATTTTTTTCATCCCTTCCTTATCTCCTCCCTCCCCAAGATAGCAAACAATCTGATCTAGGTTATATATATATATAATCATCTCTACCTAGGTTGAAAGAGGATATGATCAGAAGTAGGTACAGGTTTGTTTATGTAGCCACAAAAGTAAAATCTGTAACTCTTTTTAAAACCCAAAAAAGAAAACTATAGGCAAGCAAAAGGAATTCCTATTTCCCAAGTAGACTTATAGATCTTATTTCAGAGGGTGGCAAAATCAAATGAGATTCAAGCAGGATTTAGATAAAATTTTGGCTGAGTTACTGAGGAAAAAGAGATATTTATAATCACTAACCTGCTGGTAATACCCAGGAGCTCAACCCTAAATCCTCCATCTCCTGTTTACTTTTTTGGGAACTTTGTGAGAAAGTCTTGGGTTGGATAGAGAATGGGGCAGGTATTTCTAATGACCATCAGTGAAGTTTCCCATAGTTTGAAGAAATCTAGTTCACAGAAAAAGAATCATGAATTGTGTTTAGAGAAATCACTCCTGTCTCATATTTATCCATGAGTATAAATATAATATTTATAACTCACATGCGTTAAGTGTCCATTTGGCAGGAAGCAGGAAATCACAAAAGGAAGCCCCAAGGAAATCAGGAACAATCTGAATGGAAGAAAATCTGATCCAGCAGCAGGGATCCAGATTACAAGGAAGGACCTACCTGGAATGAGCAGAGAAGTTGTAAGCTGAGGGAAAGAGAAAATGCCATAATTAGAAACAGTGTATATCTCTGTATATAACTTTTAATACCATCCTCTTTGATTAGTATTCCTGGGCATGCACAGGTAAGGTAGTAGTTTTCTCAAAGTGATGGCTTTGTAACAACACTGTACATCAGTGGTATCAAACTCAAATAGAAATAGGGGTCTCGACAATACATAAGGATTCCCGCAGGCCAGATAATGACAGTCCTCTAATTTGGTGTAATTTTCGGATCCCTTCTCAGAATGTTTTTAAATTTACAAAATAAAATTCATACTATTATAAAAGAAACAATTTATACTGAAATACAATTATCAAAGTATTAAAAAAAAAGTTCATGGATCTCAGGTTAAAAACTTTTGATTAAATACAATCCAGTCCCCTAATCTGACAAAGAGACTCAGAACAAGGATTAGAATTCAAATCCACAAGATTTAATTAAATGCTTACTTAAAAAAATAAATAAATGCTTATTATGCTCCAGGCACTATATAAAGCACTAAAGATACATAATTGAAAAAAAGAATCAAGGATAAAATGACCCTACCCTGTTTAGCTTACTTCCTCCATTACTTCCAGCTTACTTCCCATTACCACCCTACAAATACTGTCCAGTCCGGTTAAGCAGGAGAGTCTCTATCCTTCTCCTCCACCCCCAATAGAGCCAGTATTCTCTCACCTTTAAGCCTTTGCTCATTCCAGCCCCTATAATTTCACCGATCCTTTAATGCCCAAACGCCCTTTCCCCATCCTTCCTCCAGAATCCCCGGAAGCCTTTTCGGAACTTCTCCAGTCGCAGTAACACTGGACAGTTCCTAGTCTATCTCATCCGCGAGTTCCGCGATGTACAAGGTCTAGATGAAGTTTTCTACCTCTTCAAACGCTGGGTAGTGCACACCGTGGAGACTTAGCAAAAGCTGAACGGCACGGGAAATCCCATCTTCCGGGCCCTCACCAGCTTCCCAATTGCTCCCTTCCTAACCCTCTTGATGCAGAGTGGAGGGAACGGACCTCAACCACCTTTAAAGAGACCTCGAAGACACCACTGCCGCGAGCCGGAAACTTGATCTCCGCCCGCCTCTAAGGCCGCCACGGGCGCGCCCCGAGAGCCCATGCGGACTCGTGTCAGTCCGCTCTAGGGTCCCTGGAGGACTCACCGTCTCGCTGGTTCATTCGGTTCCTGTTCGCTGAGAGTGCCGCGGGGAGGAAAGAAGGCGCGACAGAACAGGGCGGCTGGGAGCTCGGACCTCCTTCAGTCCCATCAGGCTTTAGCAGACGGCGCCGGAGACTGAACCCTTCTTGGCCCCAGGTCTGGAGCTGAGTTCAGTGGATGGAATTAAAGCTTTCCTTTTAATGTAAAGAGCGTTCCCTCACGAGGTGAGCAGTCCCAAGCTGGGCGGGGCTGCCGGAGAGGGACGGAGGGCTCCAGGACGGGCATGCTATAGAAGGCTGGACTAAATAAGTCCGCTCAAGCTCGGCCGGAGTCTACTCTGCCCGGGCTAGGCTCATTAGTGTAACTCTCAGAAGGCTCTGTCATTGGCTCAGAGAGCCAACTCTGAGCCAATGAAATGTGGGGCCGCCCCAATGAGAACTCAGGGCACGAGGGGCGTGGGCCTCACACAAACAAGTACAGTGCGAGACCGCTCAGTCCATTACCTCCCCGTACATACTGAAGATCCGGTCCATCCACCCGTTGGTTGGTGGTTGTCCTTCGTTCTGGAATCTAGGACCAAAAGGGCTATCGAACTGTGTTGTCTCTACTAGGCCTGTATCCATCCCAAAGAGATCATAAAAAAGAGATAAGGACTCACATGTGCATAAATGGTTGTAGAAGCTCTTTTTGTAGTGACAAAAAATTGCAAAGTGAGTAGATGCCCATCATTTGGGAATGGTTGAATAAATTATGGTATAAAAGAATATTATTGTTCTTTCAGCTACACAATAATTCATCCTGGCCCCTATTAAACAAGATGTAACAGATTATCAGTCAGTCAACAAGTATTTATATGTGCTAAGGAGACAAAGAAAGGACAAAGTAAGTTCCAGCACCCAAGGAGCACAATATGCAAACAACTAACTACAAATAAACTATATATATTCCCTGAGGGAATGAAGGGGAATGGGGAAAGGCTTCCAGCAGAAGGTAGAATTTTAGCTGAGACCCAATAGAAGCCTAGAAAGTCAGAAGGTGGAAATGAGAAGGAAAAACATTCCAGTCATGGGGGATGGTCATTGAAAATGACCAGAGCTGGGAGACAGAAGGTTTTGTTCGAGGAACAAGGTGACCACAAGATCACAAGAATATATTTGAGGGAATAAGGTTTAAGAAGAATGATGAAGTCCTGAATGGTGGGTGTTGAGGAAAGAGAAACTGAAGAATTGATAAAAATGATCCTGAGAAAGGCAGGGAGAAGACACGATAGAGATCAGTTTAGCTCCATTGTCCCTCCAGTCAGAAATCCAAGTTATGTCAAAATGATGTGAGGGGGAGGGGCTGAAACTTTTCCCCTTTAATCTGTAAAAGAAGGGTGATTTGGGATCTCAAGCTCTCTCCTGGGAAACACATACCTATTCCAGACAACATCCAGTTAAGTGGTTTCATTCAATCAGAGATCTTGGTCAACCACCCTCCATTGACATAAACTGAAATCTTTTTGGGGGGCCTGGAAACTGTACCCATTCAGGGAGTTTCCAGACCCTGGGAAAGGCCTTCAAACTCTATTTAAGTGATTTTATTCAATTGGAGATTTTTGTCTGATGGTCCTTTATTGATTATCCCAGACAGCTCTCAGCTCCAGACCAAAACTTATCCCATATAATCAAGATTTTGTTAATCTATCTCTGCCAAATTCCTAATCAGTAGTTTTGCCAGCTAAGAACGCTTTCTTCTTAGTGAACAATAAAAACCCCTTTTTGCCACACAGATTTGGGGTTTTTAAACTCTTTCTTTTGCATTGGACCTGACCCCAACCAGAGGGGATTTCCCACCCCATTTCTGGCACCTCTTCACTACCATTAACCTCATCATTTGCACCTCATCAAAACATTGTGGGCAGCCTCACCTTTCCATTGCCTGTCAGAAATCCCAGTTATGGCCTAAGATTAAATTTTCCTTATACAAACTACTTATGGCTATACCATATTCACTGCCCTCTTTTGGGTCAGTTCACCATGGTGAGATATTGGGGGGGGGGAAGGATACACCTAAGTTAGAAATCTCAAACCCCTCCCGGAGGGGCCCCAGCCTCCTATTAAGTAGGGAAGTAATATGGTTACTTTAGGAAAATCACTTTGGAGAATACTAAGTGAAGGATGGCTTGGAGCAGGAAGAGATTTATGTTAGGGAGACCAACCAGCAAGCTATTACAATAGTCCTGGTGTATGTGAAGTGGGAAAGGATTTTATCTATATTAATGACCATACTTCCAATTATCAGTTGTCCTAATCTATATCTTGCCCTTGGACCCAGTGTATACAGTGTACCCAATGTAGAAACCAAGCTTCCTGAGGCAAGCAAGGAGGAGCACTGATAGGATGATTTTGATTAAGACTTTTATTACAGTTCTACCTGATGGGTCCGCAGCCTTTGTCTCTCCAAAGGAGAAAAAGGGAGGGGAGATAATGGATTAAAGCCCAGGGTCTATTCAAAACTGCATATTTAGCTAAGGAATATGAAGCAACAAAACTTTTTTATCTGTTGCTCCTTATTTAAGTCTTGAGTAGATCCCATTCTGAGGAGTCAGAGGCTTCAGGCCAGCCCAGGTGTTCCCTGTTGCCTGTCCTAAAGGTGAAGGCTGTGTAAAATCGGGCATTCTGAATCACCACTCTTCCACTCTATCTCTTGAGAACTGAATTCTCTTTTTGATAACAGGGAAGCTAGGAAACTGCCAGGGAAAAGTTCTGAGAAAGATGCTTGTTATGGTTATGTCAAAAGATATAAAAACCCTTACTCTCAGATCAACAGACGTTTTTGCTGAATACCTGCCTGTCTCCTGTCATACTTTCTCTTTGATAAGGCCCTTGAACTGGTCTCACAGACTTCTATAAAATCCCTATACTGACTTCTTTGTCTTTTTGTAAAAGCTACATTCTGACTTCTTACCTATCTTCTCCCTTAAATAACAATACCTTGCTAAAATGAAAAGACATCCTGGCTCCTCCCTTATCTATATCTAGCTATCGTATCCAGACTGTTAGCCTTACTGGAGCCTCAAATTTCAGTATATAAAACTCTCCCAAACTCTTTCCAATTGCTAGATCATCTTAGAGACTAATCGATCAGCTATGTCATCAATGTAACTTTAAGAGAATCTCTGAATTCTTTTAAACAATGAATCCTCACACACTTCACATCTCTGGTTGAATTATTAGCTGAATTCGTTGCATTGACAAAACTATATTAACTCTACAGTTACTGTATCCAATCAGAATTAGCCAT
The DNA here is from genome assembly GCF_016432865.1 of Antechinus flavipes. Classification (NCBI taxonomy): domain Eukaryota; kingdom Metazoa; phylum Chordata; class Mammalia; order Dasyuromorphia; family Dasyuridae; genus Antechinus; species Antechinus flavipes. Next base: position 647,707,321 of record NC_067398.1, read on the forward strand.
ATATGTTATAGCAACTGGTTAAGAGATGACTTAGGAGGAAACATTATAGATGTCTTCAAATATCTAGAGCATAATACCTAGCATATAGTAGACATTGAATCAAAGCTTATTGATTGAAAGGCTATCCTAAAGAAGATGAGTTACTTTTGTTTTGATTGGCCCCTGAAAGCAGACCCAAAAGCAATGGATACAAGTTAAGAGATTTTCTTCATATTGATAAAAAATAAAATTAATGATGTCCAGCAGCAACAGGTGACAATAGATGGGAATTGAGAATTACAGTTGGATATATATAAATACAATATGTGTGTATATCTTATATATATATGCAAACATATGTGTGTATATCATATATATATATATGCAAACATAAATGATTCCCTTTCATAGAGACAAATGAACTCATAGTAAATATGACCACCAAGGGTGAGTTTAGAGAAAGAAGAGGGCCCAGGATATGGCTCTGATTGTTGTGGCATTCATCTTTTCCAAAGGAAAAGGAGTAAGGTTCATATTTGGAAAATAGCAAGACTTTTCAAATTTGTTTAGTGCAGAGTATAATTCTATTGTATTTTGCATTACAACTATTGTGTGCTTACAGTAAGAGGGTTTCTCCAAGAGGAGATAAGTTTTGAGTGCCATTTGTATTTAAAATTTATAGTAATGATCAAATCTCTTTTGGTGCCAAGTGGTGCTTTGTATATAAAAGGTACAAAATAAATGACTAAATTTAAGAGTTAGAACAAAAAAAGACAGAACAGAATTGAGATGGATAGAAATAGAAGCAGAGGTCACAAGGCCCTATATGTTTAAGCTAAAATAAATATTTGTCATGTAAAAAATTTTTCTTCCTATCTGGTGTTTTAAACAGATGAGGGTTCTTCTCATGAGACGCTTAAAGGATTTAACTACATTTTGTGACAGTTTAGACTTTGACATTTAATAAAGCTACAAACATTATACCTAAGGATTTCATGTTACTTTTTTTTCAATATGGGAGAGAAAACTAAAACTTTAGGTGTCCGAATCAGGATTCAAAAAGTTACCAAGCTATAATGTGGGGCCAACTTTAACGTAATGAAATTTAATATAAATAAATGTAAAGTCCTAGATTTGGTTATCAGGTAAATAAATATAAAATTAAAAGAGACAATTAAATAGACTAAAATAATTCACATGAAAAATATGGAGGGGTTTTGGTGGATTATAAACTCAATATGAGCTAGCATATTTATTTACCATACTGATTTGTTTATTTACCATATTAAAAATTAAACATTACAATTGTGAAAATAGTTTTGACTTTGAGGAACTTCTGAAAAGAGGCTATGGATCACATTTTAAGAAACACTAGTCTGGAGAAAATAAAACTTTAAGGAAGACATGAAGTATCATAAAGGGTAAAAATGAGGAAAAGGACTAAATTTGTTATTTGGCACTAAAGCAGAACCAGAGACAATGGTTAAAGTTGCAGATTTCAGCACAACATAAGAAAAAATTTCTTTACAAATTGTAGTTTAACAGGATAATAAGCTGCCTCAGGAGGAAGAAGAATTCCTATCAGTGGAGGTCTTCAAGCAGAATTTAAATAACTATTTGATAAGGATAGTGTGGCGAGATTCTTTTTCATTCACAGGTTGAAACAAGATGAGGAACTACCACCAAAAGCTGTGAGGATGAAAAATGAGATATTGGTAAAAACCATTACAAAACTCTTATTGATTTTTTTGTCAATATGACTATTGTGATATAAATTAAATGAAGGCTACTAAAAGTGCAGGCTTTTTCTTATGTGTTACATTTATAGTTTTTTCTCAAATACTAGTCTAATGTAGTTTAAGGTATGAGTTCCAATCTGTGGCTTTCCTGTACTTATCACATTCAGTTTTTTTTTTTTTCCAGGCAACTTTATATAGCTTAAAAGTACCAGAAAATTTTCATATTAATTAATTTGGGTAGATTTCTCATCACTGTGGATTCTCTGATGTAGAATAAGGTAAGAACTCCTACTAAAAGCTTTTCCACATTGATTACATTTGAAAAGCTTCACTCCTGTATGAACAATCTGATGCTGAACAAGAGTTGAACTCTGGCTGAAAGCTTTCCCACATTCATGGCATTCATAAGGTTTCTCACCAGTGTGAACTCTCTGGTGCCTAATAAGAAGTGAGCTTTGTGTGAAAGCTTTCCCACATTCAGTGCATTTGTGGGGTTTCTCTCCAGTATGAATTCTCTGGTGTAGTCTAAGTTGTGAGCTCTGACAAAAAGCTTTTCCACATTCACTACATTTATGAGGTTTCTCTCCAGTATGAATTCTATGATGTAGAGTAAGTTGTGAGCTTTGACTAAACGCCTTCCCACATTCATCACACCCATAAGGTTTTTCTCCAGTATGAATTCTTTGATGTTGAATAAGTTGTGAGCTCTGACCAAAGGCTTTGCCACATTCATCACATTCATAGGGTTTTTCTCCAGTATGAATTCTTTGATGCTGAATAAGTTGTGAACTCTGAATGAAGCCTTTTCCACACTCACTACATTTATAGGGTTTCTCTCCAGTATGTGTTCTCTGATGTAAAATAAGGCCTGAGCTGCAACTGAAAGCTTTTGAACATTTATTACATTTATATGGTTTCTCTCCAGTGTGTATTAACTTATGTTGAATAAGACGTGAACTCCAACTGAAGCCTTTCCCACATTCATTACATTTGTATGGTTTTATACCAGTATGAACTATCTGATGCTGATCAAGAGTTGAACTTTGACTGAATGATTTCCCACATTCCTTACATTCATAGGGTCTTTCTCCAGTGTGAATTCTCTGATGTAGAATAAGGTGTGAGTTCTGAATAAAGGTTTCTCCACATACATCACATTTATAGGGTCTCTCTCCAGTGTGAATTCTTTGATGTCTAATAAGTAGTGATCTTTGATTGAAAGCTTTCCCACATTCATTACATACATGAGGCCTCTCTCCTGTATGAATCCTCTGATGTAATACCAGCTGAGAATTCTGACCAAAGGCTTTTCCACATTTATCACATCCATAAGGTTTCTCTCCAGTATGAATTCTTTGATGTTGAATAAGGTGTGATCTCTGGCTAAATGTTTTCTGACACTCATTGCATTCAAATGGTTTATCTCCAGTATGAGTTTTCTGATGTCTATTAAGTTGTGAATTCAGACTAAAAGCTTTACCACATTCATAACATTTATAAGTTTTTTCCCCAGTGTGAATTAACTGATGTTGAATGAGCCGGGAACTACAAATGAAAGCTTTTGAACATTTATTACATTTATATGGTTTTTCTCCAGTATGAATTTTTTTATGTTCGCTCAAGTTTGAGCTTCGACTGAAAATTTTCCCACATTCATTACATTTGTGTGGTTTCTCTGCAGTGTGAATTCTCTGGTGTAGAAAAAAAGCTGATTTCTGCTCAAAGTTTTTGCCACAATTATCACATTCATGAACTTTTTCTTTTGTTATTCCTTTATGATGTACAAAGAATACTGATTCTGCCTCAAGTTCATTACATTTTTTGGTGACATCCTCTATAATGGCATTCTTGTGAGTCATCATGGCTTAATTAATTTTTTGAGGAAAGAGGATTTCCTGATGATAAATGTTTAAACTTCTCTCATGTTCAAAATATTCTCCAAATCTATGTTCCTTAGGAAAATTGTTTAGGATTATTTACAGTGTTTCTCCATTTGACTTTACTCTTCTGAAATCTTCCCCTCTTTCATATAACTGCTTTTTCTCAATTCTTTCTGAATCTGAAACAAGAAATTGAAAATATAATATTCTCTATGCTGAGAAAAAAACAGAATAGAAATAACATCATTGACACTTCTCTTTAAGTGGCTTTGCCTATTCTCAAAACTAACATAAAATCTAGAAAGATAATAGAAGATTGGAACTAGGAAACAGGAGAAATTAAGTAGAGGTATAATTTAGATTAGGGGCATAGTGAACACAAAGTAAACCATATGAGAAAAGTAGAACATTTGATCAGTGGAACAAGTTAAGCAGCAGAACTGGGAAAGACAAGAAATTTTGAAATACAAGTAGAGTATGTGGGAGACATTTCAGTAAATATTTGATGGATGGTATGGTCAGTGGTGATAACATGAATAGATAGATGAGGAATAATAAGAATTATATAGAAATAGAACAGAAGGCTTCATAAGTAGCATAGTCACCAGAGATGTTTAATCAAAGGCTGGATAAAAATTTGTCAAAGAATGATTCTGAAAGACTTTTATAATTCTTTAAGTATAGGTGAGAAAGAAAGGACTGCTAAGACAGGGAAAAGGAAAACAGTTTTTGCTTCTAATTTGGTCCAGCTTCAAGGTAGCACTAGAGAATATTTTAGAGAAGAAAGTTTTCCATAAACTAAGAACTTTCTTGTGGGTGGGAATATCCTGTCCTAGTTATCTGAGTTTAGATTTGGCACATCTTTTATTCTTTGGCACACTGTTTAAAAAAAATTAAGACTAATTTTAGAAAGGCTGAAAGATTTATATGAACTGATGCTGAAACAAGTAGAACTAGAAAAACATTATACACAGCAACAACAAGATCATGCAATTATTAACTGTGACAGAGTTAGTTCTTCTCAGCAGGTCAGTGATCCAAAACAATCCCAAAAAATTTTGGATGGAAAACACCATCTGTATTCAAAGAAAGAAGAACCATGAAGACTGAATATAAATCAACACATGCTATGTTCACTTTTTCTTTCTTTTTCTTCTTTTTTTTCCTCCCCTGGTTTTTCACTTTTGTTCTGATTTTTCTCTCCAAACATGATTCATAAGTAAGTATGTAAAAAATTTAATGACATATATAACAAAAAATTACCTTATTGTAATCTTTTCTTTTTTCTGCCACCTATTCCTATCTCTTCTCATTCTCCTGCCATCCTACAAACTCAATCTTTTAACAACAAAAAAGGAAAAAGAAAAGGCCTTATAATAAAGATGAATATCCAAGCAAAACCAAATTTCTACAATGCAGGCTCACATTTGCACCCTCTCTACCTTGGTAATAGCTTCCAGAGTGTGTACTTTTGATAACTCAGGATTACCTCCATGCCAGAATGATATGGCTACACAGAAGTAAGCATTTAGATTTTTGCTGAATTTGATTAAAGCATTACTAGAATACAATCTGATACAATGTGTCTCAGACTACTACTATCAATATCCTTTCTGACAAAAGGTTCTGGGAGATGACAGTACCTGAATTTAAAGTATCTGAGTTTAAATTCACTATCAAAATCCAACTGACGTTAGGAAACCACTCTCTAGTACTCTAGAGACTATACATGTTTGCAATTTTCTTGTATCCTTCTTCTGCCTCATTACATCAGCTTTACTTTCTGTAAGCTTTGTGCAATTATTGTAAGTATTGAGCTAAAAGTATATTCCTCTGGAACCAAGAATACATTGTACACAATAACAGCAACAATGTTCAATAATCTTGGCTAAGAAAGAGACTAGCTGATCAGTGGAATAGGTTAGGTTCAAAGGACAAAACAGTCAATAACTTTAATAATCTAGTATTTGACAAATCCAAAGACCCCAGCTTTTGGGATGAGAACGCACTGTTTGACAAATTTGCTGGGAAAATTGGAAATTAGTATGGCAGAAACTAGGCAATGACCCACACTTAACACTGTACACCAAGATAAGGTCAAAATGGGTTCATGACCCAGGCATAAAAAATGAGATTATAAATAAATTAGAAGAACATAGGATAGTTTACCTCTCAGACTTGTGGAGGAGGAAGGAATTTGTGACCAAAGAAGAACTAGAGATCATTATTGATCACAAGATAGAAAATTTTGATTATATCAAATTGAAAAGTTTTTGTATAAACAAAACTAATGCAGACAAGATTAGAAGGGAAGCAATAAACTGGGAAAACATTTTTACAGTCAAAGGTTCTTATAAAGGCCTCATTTTCAAAATATATAGAGAACTGACTCTAATTTATAAGAAATCAAGCCATTCTCCAATTGATAAATGATCAAAGGATAAGAACAGACAATTCTCAGACGAAAAAATTGAAACTATTTCTAGCCATATGAAAAGATGCTCCAAGTCATTATTAATCAGAGAAATGCAAATGAAGACAACTCTGAGATACCACAACACACCTGTCAGATTGGCTAGAGTGACAGGGAAAGATAATGCGGAATGTTGGAAGGAATGTAGGAAAACAGGGACACTAATACATTGTTGGTTGAATTGTGAATAAATCCAGCCATTCTGGAGAGCAATTTGGAACTATGCTCAAAAAGTTATCAAACTGTGCATATCCTTTGATCCAGCAGTGTTACTACTGGGCTTATATCCCCAAGAGATTTTAAAGAAGGGGAAGGGACCTATACATGCAAGAATGTTTGTGGCAGCCCTCTTTGTAGTGGCCAGAAACTGGAAACTAAATGCATGCCCCTCAATTGGAGAATGGCTGAATAAATTGTGGCATATGAATATTATGGATTTCCTTCACAGGCTAATTGTACACTATTTCAAAGTCCAATTCTTTTTGTATAAATAGCAAAATAACTGTTTGGACATGTATACATATATTGTATTTAACTTATACTTCAACATATTTAACATGTATTGGTCAACCTGCCATGTGGGGGAAGGGGTGGGGGGAAGGAGGGGAAAAGTTGGAACAAAAGGTCTTGAAATTATCAATACTGAAAAATTACCCATGCATATATTTTGTAAATAAAAAGATATATAAAAAAAAGAATATACAATAATCAACTATGAAAGACTTGGTTCTTCTCAGTGTTTCAATGATCTAAAGCAATACCAATAGACTTTGGACAGAAAATATCATCTGCATTCAGAAAAAGAACCATGGAGATTGAATCAACAAATGCTATATCCACTTCTTTTTTCCGCTGTTGTTTTTTTCCTCTCTCATGGTTTTTCCCTTTTGTTCTGATTTTTCTCTCCCAACATGATTCATAAAGCAATGTATATTAAAATAAATAATTTTTAAAAGTATATTCTGCTCCAGTTAGATTTCCATTAATGTCAATCTTAGATGGGAGAGTTTTCTCAAAGGATTACTCTTATCTTGAGATAGTGAATAACTTCACAATCAAATCACATGACCAAAAACGTATATTCCAAAACATTTGTAAAAGATTCCCCCATTTCCCAATAAATTAGTTTGTTTACTAATTGCTATTAGTCTTAATAGTATAATGTTTATATGTGAGACAAAAGATTTTCCTCATAGAAAGGAAAGCATTCCTTTTTCTCTGGGGAAATTAAAATCACAAGCTCTAAACAGGAAAGGGAAGAAGAAAAAAAAGGAAGAAGCATTTTTCCTAATTAGTACTCTTCAAGACAATTCCCAGGCTAATATGTGAATATTTGGCTCCTCCTCTGAGGTCTTTCCATGAAAAGGTTTCTTCCTTGGAAGCTTCTGTGTCACAGTTCACTTAAGTTGTCCTAATAAGTTTATAAGCAATCCTGAGTTCTCAGAAGCCATGCCTATTGAATAGATACTCTGACAGGCCCGACCAAGATAGAAAAGCTTCAAGTACAGTAATTGTGTTTTTTTTGTCTAAGATCAATCCAAGTTCATAGTTGCTTTTCACCAGGTTGATCCCAAAGCATTTAAATTTTTGACCACAACATATCTAAATGACTATCAAGTTGTAGAGGGCTTGCACATCATGGATTCTTAAAAATAAGAGACAACACTCTGAAAAGGGAAATAAAAATGCATTATATATAGCTAGCATGAGTTCTCATTTGGGGAAGTAACTAATTTTAAATCTGAGTTAAAGCACTACTTAGATATGTTAGCAAATCATTTAACCTCTCAATTTCAGTCTCCTGAAAAAGCATCTATTATTTTTGTGAGGTCTAAATGAAATAACATATGTAAAGTGCTTTGCAAATCTTAAAATGATATATGAATGCTTGTTATTAATATTATATGCTATGTACCATTTTGTTCAAATATATTTGAAATATTCAAAAGAAAAAGAATTTGACATTGTTAAGAAGCTGCTGGCACAAAGCTTGGTTTGGGTTTTTTCTTTTGTTTTAGGTCTGGAAGAAGTAAAGCAATAAAATTGGATGCTAAAGAAGAAAGAGGGAAAGAAACAGCATAGTGGGGAAAAAAATGGGATTTGGCATAAGAGAACCTGTGTTTAAAACCAGACTCTGATACTTATAAGCTTTGTAATATCAGACAAGTCTCTTTATTGTCCTGTTTCTTCAACTATAAAATGAAAAGTTGGACAAAATTACTTCTAAGACTTTTTCTATAATTACAATAAACTTATTAGGACAACTTAAGTGAACTGTGACACAGAAGCTTCCAAGGAAAAAACCTTTTCATGGAAATGTTGCAAAATTAACTAGTAGGAAAGATAATCAAAAATGATGATATCTTATTTTGTGTCTATCTTTGAAATTAGAAAAGCCATTCTCTCAGAAAAAAAGTCTATATCTACAAGAATTGAACAAAGGCCCAAATTTATTTTATTTATTAATTTAATATTTTCCCCACTTACTTTAGAACAATTTTTTTTTAACATTTGTTTTTAAAAGTTTTGAGTTCTAGGTTCTCTCCCTTATCCCCACTGACAATTAAGAAACCATATGAAGTTATGTAAAACATTTCCATAAAATTCATGTTGTGAAAGAAAACACAGATCTCCTATCCTAATAAAAATAAAACCCTCAAGAAAAATAAAGTTGAGAGAGAGAAAGAGAGAGACAGATAAGATAGAAAGAATGACTCAATCTGTATTCAGATACAATCAGTTCCTTTTCTGGCTCTGGATAGGATTTTTCATCATAAGTCCTTCACAGTAGTAATAGATCATTTGTTTTTTCAAAAGGGAAGAGATTAGGGTCCTTTTATTATTTTGCCTCTCATTTTCAAAGATTTTCAAATATCACTGAAAGTGCTTCAAAAATCACAAACATTGAGTTCATTTAGGTGACTTGAATTTATCAAGGGCAAAAAGATTCCTTATTATCTCTCTGCTTTACTTTGGATATCAATTCCTTATAAGTCATTTCTATTCTACTCTTTTTAGTGCAAAAATAATTCTTTTTGGTATAAAAGAAAAGCAAAATTAAAATTAAGCCACTCTATCTTCTTTCTGTTTTTAGTTATCATCATCCTATTCATCTCAAGCAGCAGTCATACTGTTTCTTTGGCCCTCCCTTTTTCTTCCAATAACTTTAATTTTTAAAATTCCTTTTTGCTGTTTTTATTCATCTTAGCTCATTCTGAGCTTTAGCACTCCTGATACTACTTTAATAAGACAATGCTTAGTTTTTCTTCTCATTCTCTGTCTTTGCTTCCACATTTTGTACATGATTTTTAATATCTGAATTGATAAGTTCCCTATGCATTCATATGAGGCTCTTCAGATAACTTTCATTTTTCTTCTACATTTGGAATTGTCCTCTCTGTATCCTTAGAATTTTATTCTCAAGAGCAGTGGTTCTCAAACTTTCGTTTTCAGTATCTTTATCCTATTAAAAATTATTGAGGATCTCTCCAAAGCGCTTTTGTTTATCTGGGTTATATTTATAGACATTTACCATATTGGAAATAAAAACTATTTTTGAATTTGTAGACCCTCTAAAAGGGTTTCAGAGATCCCCAGGATTCTTTAGACCATATTTGAGAATCACTGCTCAAGAGTTTTCCCATCTACTCCTGGATTGACTTTTCCTATACAATTTGATTTTTGGCATTTTACCTATCTTCCTCTGAACTCTTAAGAATTCTGTCTTCCCAAAATCTAGGTCTACTGTGTTTTCTCCCAAGAGAAAATAATAAATTCTTGGACAGAATGGTCATTTCTCTCCAAATAGTTCCTCTTTATTAGCGAGAATCAGTTCCCATTTAGAATTTTCTCCTGTTGGCTCATCCATTTTTCAAAGAATGTTATCAGTAAGGCACATCATTAAGTTGTTAGCTGCTCTGCTTTGGATAGAAAAAGAGCTCAAGCAGATGTCTAAATGACCAGTCTCCTCATACTTCTCACTCTTTTTATCTTGAATAAGATCATTCACCTATGATTACCTTCTTAGAAATGATATAGCAATCTAGTTGTTTACTCTTGAACTAATCCCTAGTCGAATTCTGTTATTGCTTTGTTATACCACACCAAACCAAAAATAAAGACAAAGCTACAACTTTGTCAGAAGATGGTCACCCTTATCTCAATTCCCCATTTGGATGAGCAAAAGTATAGTCACCTCCATTTCTGCCCACTAGAAATTATTTTCTTTCTGAATCCTCAACAGTTTTGTTGTCCATCTCTTTCTCTTCAGGCCTCCTGCCATTGCTAGTCAGAAAACTTGTCACCGCTAATCTGTATTACTGTGCCTTCCATAAAAACAAAAACACAACAGCAACATCTGGGACTTACAGAGCAGTTCAAGATTTATAAAATCTCCACCACAAACTGGTAAAGTAGATAGTGCAAGTTTTATCATCCACACTTTCCCCAATAAGTAAAATAACAAAAGCTAAAAGTAATTACTTATAGGGTTTTCCCACAGGCACATAGCTATTATATGTCTGAACCAAAATCCAAATCTAGAGTTTCTTTACTCCAAGGCAAGTATTCGTTTTATGATACCATGCTACTGTTCATCTAATACTCAGGACCCAGACTTCACTTGTCACTAACATTTCCAGAGTTTCTAGAAATATTTTGCAGAGATTAGGCAGTTAATACATGTTGAACTGAAAGTTTTCCTGAACATAATAATGTCCAAGGGTTTCCCCAGGGAGTGCAGAATGCCCTCAACTTTCTTGTTCTCTCTGCTTTTTCTCAAAGCAAGTTCTTCTGATTTATCTATCTACTGTCCTGAGACATTTTCTATTGCAAGTGGTTACTATGTGTTAGACAACTGTGCTAAGCACAGGGGAGACAAAGAAAAGCAAAAAACAAAAACAAATGAAAATAATTTTTTAAAAACTTACTATTACTCTAAAAAACTTATGTTTTCATGGGAGGAACAATAGGAAAACAACTGTGTACATATACTATAATTACAAAGCAAAAGGAAGAACATCTAGAAAATCTGAATAACTATGGAGATAAAAATGATCAGTAATCCCACTAACTGATCTCTCTATTTTACCTGTGTAGATATCTCTATGGGAATCATCTTTTTCCTTAGTTTCCTGCAGATTCAAAGCCCATGGCTGTTTCCCCTGGCTCCAGATGGGAAATCACATCAGGCTTAGAATCTTGAAGTCCTATTTATATGGAAAAAAAACAGAATATACTGGTTTGTGCCAGGAATGGAAGTTAAAGCAAGTGGAAAGGGAGTAGAAATGCCAAGAGTAGAGATTTAAAAAAAAAAAAAAACACTTCACTCAAAGTAGTCGTCCCTTGGAAAAGTGAGAATTCAAGCACATAAGGACAAGAAGTTCACTAAATATTGGAAAGAGCATAATCTTAAAGTCAAAAGACTAGGGCAAGTCATTACCTTCCTGCCTGAGTTTCCTCATTCATAAAATAGACATATTTGACCTCCTTAATAGGGTCATTATGGGGGAAAAAAAGAGTAAAAAGAAGTATACCAAAGAAACCAGAACTATTATTTTATACGTCTTTCTTGGAAGGATAAGAAACTTTTGTACTTCATAAGAGGTAAAATATATAATTTAATTACATGAAATTAAAAAGGTTTTACACAAATAAAACTGATGTAGCCAAAATGGGTCCATTCATCTGAGAATTCATTAAAGAAATTTACTTGTTTAGCTTGGAGAAGATTGAACAGAACATGATAGCTATGATTTAAGTATTTGAAGGACTGTCATGTTCAAAAAAGTAATTAGCTTTGACCACTGAGGAAAGAACTATAACTAATTGGTACAAGTCCCACTGAGGCAAACTTAGATTTGACGTCAAGAAAAACTAACAGAGCTATCTAAAAGTGGAATGGTCTGGGTTTGGGAGGTGGTGAATTCTTTTTCTTTGAAGGTTCTTCAAATAGAGGATAGATGATTACTTATCCAGTATGTTACAGGGTTTTTTTCTTCAGTTGTTTTAGTTGTGTCCAACTCTTTGTGATCACTTTTGGGGTTTTCTTGGCAAAAATACTAGAGTGGTTTGCTATTTCCTCCTTCATCTCATTTTAAAGATAAGGAAACTGAGGAAAACAGGGTTCAGTGACTTACTCAAGATACACAACTAATATGTGAGGCCTAATATGAAGTTAGGTCTTCCTGACTCCAGGCCCCTTTCTATACATGGCACCACATAGCTGCCCAGTCTCTACCTGCTTAAGTTATTTTCAGCGCTCAGCACAGATAATAATTGTTACACAAAACTTATGTTACATAATCTTTCCACAAAGAAGGAGCTCTCAAATTTTTATAATCTTCTTTTACTCCTTTTATTTGCATCAGAATCTTCCCCAGGAGACTACAAGCTCCTTAAGGGCAGGTCTCGGGGTCTTTTTTTCCTTTGTATGTCCTTCAGTGCCTCGTACTTAGCAAAGGTTTTAACCACTGAAATGACAGTTAATAGAGACCACAGAGAAAGAGAACTTGCTCTTTAAAGCAAAGACTGTTACATTTGTACTGCTGTGTTATCTTAAGTTGAGCTTAATAAATGTTTGTTGAATTGAATATTGCCAACATTGCAACGGCCTCAGCATAGAGTGAAGCCCAAGGAAGACCCTGCAGATGGAACAAAGCTAAGGACCATCTAAGCTAAGAGTAGGATTTTCAACTCTCACTTGGCCCAGGAAAGCTGTGAGGACTTAACAGGGTTAACGATAAAGTTCGGTATTTATGTCGTGCTTTAAAGTTTGCAAAGCCTTTGGCACAAATAATCTCATTTGAGCCTCACAACCCTGTGAGGTTAGGCTTTAAAGGAGTAGTCATCTCCATTTTACACATGAAGAAACTTTTCGATTGGCCAGGGTCAAATTGCCAGAAAACGTCAGGGGCAGGATTTGAACCCGAGTCTTCCTGCCTCCAAGTCCAGCACTATATGCAGTGGCCCGACGTGGAGGGTTCCCCCCTCCTTCACTTGTGACAACCCCAGTGTTTTTCACTGCCCTTCCTCCCCACCCCCATACCGAGAGCTCCAGACTGTCGGAGCTGGAAAGCGTTTCAGAGACCTACCAAGTCAGACCCTCTCGTTTTTACAGAGGGGGAAACTGAGTCCTGGAGCGGGAAGGAGCTTGCCCAAGTTCCCACTAAGTGACTACATGGCAGAGTAAAGACAGAGAACCCAACCCACTGCTCAGACTGCCCCCGACCCCGACTCACCGTCCGCTCCCGACGCGGGGCGCGGGGAGCCTGGGGAGAGGGGAGGGGGCGGAGTTCTGATTGCAAACCACTATTAAACTGGGGCGAGCCGGGCGGAAACGAGCGGAACAAGGACCGGAAGCGACTCCAGGACTCTAGCGTCTACGACCATTCTAGGACGCTTGGAGAAGTCCAGAATCTCGATGGCTCTCCCCACCCCGTTTCTTGAAAGCCCACTCCCGAAAGTCCTCACGTCGCTGCCTTTCTCCGGGCACTCTGATCCACACATTTAGACCGAGTCTCATCACGAGGATCACAAACCTGTAGGAGGCTGGAGGCTTCGAGCATTTTTTCGCTCCTCACTCCTGCCAAAGACTAACAACTGCCCATCAAAACGAGATCAGCCAATCATTGCTCTCCTCGGACCTTACAGTCACAGAATCTCAGCATCGGAAAGTTCTTCAAAAGCCATCTAGTCCAACCTGCACTTGACTGAATCCCCTCTGCAATTTACTCTCCTAGAAGCCATCTAGCCTTTGAAGATCTACTGCTTGCCTCCGGAGATAGCTCATTCCGCTTTGGGAAAGCTCTAATTGCTGGAAAGTTTTCCGTAACATCAATCTTATTTCTCTCTAAAGTTTCCGCTCCCTGCTACAAGTGAAGGAGCCAAACAAGAGCAAGACTCTAATACTTGATTATCCTACAAATCCTGGAACACAGTGTCCGATTTGGCATCGTTTTGTGGATTGTCCCCGTTTCTTTCTAATTTAACAAGGTGTGTTTGAGATAGGCATGTGTAGTTCTCTGTGACCGATCAGGACCATGGACAGGAGTGGCTGTCAATTGTGTGGCGACCCAAGTCTTAGGAGATCTAGGCCAATGACTCACGGAGTTCCTGTTGGTGCCACCTATTTAATTGACCATGACCTTTATTTATTTGCCTTTCCTTAATCACTTTCATTCCAAGAAAATTTAAACACAGATTAGTAAGAGCATAGCTACAGTAGAAGTAATAATTGAATGTAATTTAAACTGCAGGATGTCTATTCAAACCCAGATCCAGGCTCCAGTTCATTAACCCAAGAAACTTCTTTGGACCTGGAGTCTACTTCCCTTCTCTTCAGTCTTGTATCGTCATAACAATCTGCTTGCTCATAAAAGTCGCATTGAGTTTTCATGTTTTTGCAATACACTGCAACTCTGTCCTTTCTCTCCCTTCCCCAGTACCTAACACGTTGGTAATATAATTCTTTTCTAAAATCACTAACAATAAATATGTTTAGACTTGCTTAGGCCACGGAAAGAATGCTTCCCTAGTAACTATTCCTTGAACTTAGGCAACCACATTGATGTTCTGACTATTTCTGTTTTCAGCAGATCCCAGGTGTAGGCTACTATTTTAAAATGATAGTGTTTCTATAGCAATCTAAGGATTCCTAACTATAGCTTAGAGCCAAATTTATGGTATATAGGCATTCTTGCCCCTGACCCTAATAGTCAGCTAGTTACCCAGACTATTTGGCCTACCCAGCTTTGGCAAAATAAAGATTTGACTTAAAGAGAATCCTGTGTGGGCATGTTCACTCCAACCCTGAACCATGTGCTCTCCCATAGCAATACCCATATAATCTGAAAGACTCTCATTTTCTCCAATCACAAGCACCTTTCACTCATCCTCCAGCCAAGGGAACCAGAGGCTAAAACAAGCTCTATAACAAAGGGGTTATATACATATATTGGTAAAAGGTAGGCATTTATCCCAGATGAGGAGAAGATAATATGAAGCTACAAAGGAACAAAGTTTAGGTCTACATGACAATAAAACTATTCAGTCTTGCTTAGCACATTAATTCTCTGATACTCTTGGTTATTTCATTTGCATAAGAGTTTTATAAACTTATTGTAGGCCTATTTGATTATTTCATATTCCATTCCTACTCACCACTGGATTGTAGCATGATAAAAGGAAAAGTTTGTATCTTCTTTGTATAAGAATTTGTATTAACTACTCACCTTCCATGTGTTTTATATAGATTAGGCACATGATAAATAACTGCTGAATTAATAATTGGCCAGGCAATAGTGAATGAAGAGATAGAATAGAATTATAAAGGATAAGAAGCAGAGACCATAAGAACTTACATATTAAACTGGAGAATATTTATGTTACTACTGACATCTCTCTTGTGAGATATTCATATGTTCCAGTTTCAATTCAACAAATATTCTTAAGTACCTGTCATAATATACTAAGTACACTGAGCTAAATTTTGGAAATATAGGCAAAAATTAAGTAACCTCTACTCCATCAAGTTGTTCTCATTCTACTATAGGGAGATGATATAATAAAATAAGTATAAGATGTGGAGGGAAGAGGGAAGATGTTCTGTGGGAATATTTAAAGAGGAAGAAAATGTTGCCATGAAAGCTAAATGGAGGTAGCACTACATGAGTTTAACTTCAAAGGCAAATAAAGGAATCAGAAAAGCAGAAATAAGGCAAAAAGGCATCCTAAGAATGGGAGATAGCCTGTACAAATATAGAGGCAGAGTTTGTTTTTAAAGATCAGGAAATAACTAGTAATTGTACTGTAGTATATGTGAAGGGAAACGATATGAAATAAGGTTGGAAAGGTAGGTTGTAACCAAACTTTATAGGCTAAAAGCTTGTATTTCATCCTAAAAGAAAAAATAATCACTGAAAATTTTTGAGCACAGGAGCAAGATGATCTGACATCTACTTTAGGAAGATTCTTTTTATAACTGTTTAAAACATTGATTGAGAAGAGGAAGCTATAACAACAATCCAGACAAAATATTTTGAAAACCTGAACCAGGATAATGTCAGTACGTGAAAAGAAAATCACAAATTGGGAAAGACTTTATGGAGATAGGACCAACAGAACATAGCAACTGTATTTCTAAAGTTATTGGTTTATATGTTG
This sequence comes from Antechinus flavipes, assembly GCF_016432865.1. NCBI lineage: Eukaryota > Metazoa > Chordata > Mammalia > Dasyuromorphia > Dasyuridae > Antechinus > Antechinus flavipes. Next base: position 647,723,553 of record NC_067398.1, read on the forward strand.
CAGCCCTCAGTAAAACATGGCCTCCTTTGGAAAGAGATTTTTGTCTTGCTGTGGTATGTATTTAATAAATACTTGTCAGACTGAATTGGAAGGAAACAGCATGGTTTACTGGAAAGAGTATTTGCGTAGGGAGTTGAAGAACCAAAATTAGAATTTTAACTCTGTAACTCACCTTATAATCTCAGAACCATTTTGAGCCTTGGTTTCTTCTTTTATAAAATAAAATGTGTGAACTATATGGTCTTTAAGGTCTCTTCCAACTCTGATTCTGTGATCCCACGATTTGTTCCTCAAATTCAATCACTATATCTGATGTTCTAAATAAATGAAAACCTTATCTATAAGTGTATGGATTTTTATTACATTTTGTCAGAAAATGGCTCAACATTTATATACATGAGTTTATACCTTCCTATGAATTTCCCAATGTGGGAACATTTTGATTAACAAGAGGCAGGTTCCCAAAAGATTTCAATAGGATAAAATAAAGATAAAATTTAATATGGAGAAATGAAAATACCCAAACTTGAATAGTAGATGAATCAACATAAGATAAAAAGGAAAGTAATTGAAACTAATTATTGTAAAAAGTTCTGCATTAAAAAAAAAAGTTCTGTATTTTAGAGGATTGCAGTTAAATTTAAGTAAACAAAGAGACATGACCCTGCAGAAAAACTGACCTGATTTTAAGCCACATTAAAAGAAGGCAAGATATTCTATTATAATCTGCTTTGGTAAGAATACAATTGACTTCTGGGCACCATAATTTAGAAAGAAAATTTCCCCAAATAGCAGGGTTTAAAGAGGGCAAAGAGAATAGTTGGAAAATGAAAGAATAGTAACATCAATTTAAGGGAAGAATGTTTAGTCTAAAGAGATTATTTTGGGGAAGATATGATAGCTGACTTATAGCATGTGAAGTATTATCATGGGGAAAAGGAACTTTGTTCTTTTTTGGCACCAGAGAACAAAGTTAGAAGCAATAAATTGAAGTCATAGGTAGAATTCAGCTCAAAGGAAAACTTTCTAATCACAAATTATTCAAAATGGTAATATGCTGCCTTGAGGAAGTGCTATTATTAGAGATACTCAAGCATTTATCAGGGATATTGTGAGAATATTTTTGTTCATTTACAGAGTGGGACAAGCTGATTTCTGAGCCCCCCCCCCAATTTTTGAAATTCTATGAGATCTGTGTACTTTGCGGAAGCTATTAAAATGTTCTTTATTGGAATTCTTATATTTTTGTCATTATGAAGACTTTGACATTAAATAAGGGCTAAAACTGAAGAGTTAAATGAATTACATTTATAGGATTGTATGGAATGGAAAGATGAAGAACTTACAGTAATGTGTGAATTCTTTTTCTTTATTTTCATTATTCCTGTGTTTCTCTATGACCTGCATGGGTACAATGTGTTCAGGCATATTTGTTTGGCCTTGGTTGGTTGCAGGCATATTTACTTAACATAGTCAGTGACATTTATCAGTATTTGACATTTATACATATTTAGTCTATTAGTTTAAACACTGTCTGCTTGATTATCTAAAGCCTGAAGGCCTGATTTTCTGTTTCTTAGAAATCAGGTGATTTTGGGGAAACAGAAACCTTGCATTCTAATCTCTCCATATAGCAACAACCAATTACATGTCCTCTTCCCCCTCACTGCTCTCTTGTGATTTAATCCCTTGTAACAAAAACTATAAATCTGTTGTATCCACTGAGTCTTTGGCCCTCTTGCTGTGAGTATCTTATCTTTAAGTGGGACTGCCCATTCTCATGAGAATTTAATAATAAACAATCTTTCTGCTTTCTACTTTGAGTGATCTCTGAGTAGTCATTTTGGGTAGTAGTCTTCCACATCCCACACAGGATTTTTCTCCAAAATGAGTTTTTAATGTAGAATTATAGTTGAAGTTTTCTTACACTCATCATCACATTTATTCAATTTCTCTGAAGCAAAATTTGAATGTTTTATAAGGCTTAAGATTTCAAAGGAATTCATATTTATTAGTTTATTTTCTCATCAATTTGAGTTCTCTGATATGGAATTAAGTATGAGCTCTAATAGTAATAAGTAATGAGCTCTAATAATAAAAATAAATTTTTACATTCATTACACTTGAAATTTTTTACTCTATTATTAATGATCTGATGCTGAACAAGAATTGACTCTGAAAGCTTTCCCACATTCCTGATATTCTTAAACTTCTCACCAGCATAAACTCTGGAACTCAAGAAGTGAGTTTTCTCTGAAGGCTTTCCCACATTCAACACATTTATAGGGTTTCTCTCCAGTATAATTTCTCTGGTGTAGTCTTAAGCTGTGAAGTCTGACAAAAAAGCTTCTCTACATTCACTACATTTATGAGACTTTCTTTAATATGAATTCTCTGAAGTAATTTATGAGTTTTGACTAAAGGCCTTCCCATACTTCATACAAGCAGAAAGATTTTCTCCAGTATGAATTCTTTGATGCTGAATAAGTTGTGAGCTTTGAATGAAGCCTTTACCACCTTCACTGAATTTATAGGGCTTCTCACCAGTATTTGAGTTCTTTGAAATAGTATAAGAATTGAGCTGCATTTAAAAGCATTTAAACATTTTTATGATTTCTTTCCAGTGTATATTAACTGATGCTAAATAAGGTATGAACTCCCAACTTAAGACTTCCCCACATTCATTCCATTTGTGTGGTTTTATTCCACTGTGAATTATTTGATGTAAGGATTCTCTTTGTATGGTCTTTCTCCAGTGGGATTTCTTTGGTGTAGAATAAGGTGCATGCTCTTCATGATGACTTATCCAATTCATAACAAGTATAGAGTCTCTCGTCAGTATAATTTTTTGATGTCTAATAAGTAATGATCTCTTCTTAAAAGCTCTCCCATGTTCCTTACATTCATGGGACCTCTCTTCTGTATGAAAGTTCTGTAATATAAGCTAAATGTTTTTCCACTCATCACATCCAGAAGGTTTGAATCCAGTGAATTCTCTGCTGTTAAATAAGATGGGATCTATACTGGATGTTTTCTCACATTCATCATATTTAAATGGTTTCCCTCTGAGTTTTTCTGATGTGAATTTAGATTAAAAGCTTTATCACATTCATTTTCTCTCCATTGTAAATTTTTCCATGTTAAGAGTTGAATTAAAAGTGGTTTTACAATAATCACTAGAAAAGATTTCTCTCCAGCATGATTTAATTGACTCTGATTAAGCCAGGAGTTAATGTAATGCTGAAGAAACTGAGGCAAGATAGAGATTAGAGTGGTTTTTAATAATTTGAAAGGGAGAGATTTACTGGGACCAAATGGATCTATGGTTTGGTCCCAGGGCTGAATGAGACTATCATCTCCAAGAATCCAGCATCTAGCATCCAGCAGCAAATGTGAGTTCTCAATGACATATTTATATCCAGTAACTAAACAAAGGCAGGGAGGTGGAGTCCAAACTCTGGTGAGTGGGAATCTCCAGGTAAGAACCATTAATATGGTTCTGACAGGTTGGGGGGAGTAGGACCATAAAGTCTAACAAACGGGGAATTAAGAAAGTTTCTGATTAGAGACTAAAAGTCTGGACTTCCCCTTTTTGAGTTTACACATTGACAATTTATTACCTCTGAGTTATACCAGTCTTAATGAACTGGAGTGGTGGTTGCAACTAAGAAGATTGAGGCAGAACAATTAAGGAAACTGAGGGAGGACCAATTAGGGAAACTGAGGCAGAACAATTTAGGGCAACTGAGGCAATATAATTAGGGAAACTGAGGCAGGACCCTGTGATGACCGCATATTTAAAATCAGCTGGAATCAGGAATTCAGGTTGAGGGGAAAATCTTCAATCTTTATTCTCAGTAGAGGTGAAGAAGGATTGCGATAGCAATATGAGCAGTTGCGACAGGAAGCCAGCTAGCAGAGAGGGATCGGAGGTGAAGGGCAGTTCCGATAGCAATGTGAGCAGCTGTGTCAAGACGCCAGCCAGCAGTCTCTCTTTCCACTTCCCTCTCCACTCCCCTGCCTCCACTCACCAAAAACGTCATTTCCTATACAACACAATCAGGACTTGCACAAAGAGTGGGCGGGGGCCCTTCTTTCTCCAAGCATATATATTAATAGAGTATGGTCCAATTATTATTTAGCCTCACGTGCTTGGGACTTCAGTGCATCAACTCAAGCCTCAGCCCATTACATCTCCTGCTTTCTTTTGTTTTAGAACACAGGTGGTCATGCCATCCCTGACTCCTCAGGGAGGTCAGAGCCCCCAAGGGGAGGTGATCACACCCTCCCTGACTTCTAAGGAAAGGAGGTGAAAGCACCAAAAAGGAGAGGATCATGACACCCCTGACTTCTCAGGAAGGGAGGTGAAAGCACTAAAAAGGAGATAAAAAGGAGGGTGATCACACCCTCCCTGACATCTTAGGAAGGGAGATGAAAAGCACCAAAGGGAAGTGGGGTTGCTAGAGGGTCTCTGGGCTGAAGGATCTTATTAGAAACAGGTATGCACAAACCCATCAGCATGGGAGGTATTACACAAGCACATAGCAATAATGCAGAGGCTATTAGTGATGGCTCTCCCCACAGTTAGTGCAGGCTTGATGTGGTATAACAAACATGAATTGTATACGCAAGTAATGTATAACAAACAATATAAATCAACATGGTGTTGTAAAAGATTGCCAGAAGTCCTAGAAGAAGGTTATATAAACAACAGCCACACATAGGCCTTCTTCAGCAGCCAAGAGATAGTCCAAAACCCCAATCTATTGTCCATTGCTTCACATATTAGGGAATCCAATGATCCCACCAAGTTTTTGAAGTCTTGCAAAAGTCTTTGTATGTGTTAGGGAATCCAATGATTCCAGTAGATTTTGAAGTCCTGTAAGAGTCTTATCATTTCTCAGAAAATCCAATGATTCCTAGGGCTTTCAAGTCTTATGTCTCAAAGAATCCAATGATTCCTGAGGGTTTTCAAGTCCTACAACAATCTTATGTCTCAGAGAATCCAATGATTCCTGAGGGTTTTCAAGTCTTATGTCTCAAAGAATCCAATGATTCCTGAGGGTTTTCAAGTCCTACAACAATCTTATGTCTAAGAGAATCCAATGATTTCTGAGGATTTTGAAGACCAACAATTTTCTATGTCCATGAGTCAAACGCCATAACTGCCACGTTCTTTCAATGGTGAGCACAATCAGCAACAGAACGACCCGATATTTCTTGGGTCTTCTCCTTCGTTTCAAGGGTCTGCTCTGTCTCTCTGTGATGGACAAGGCGAATATGGCTCGTTGGCACCCATTGATTCCTTCTCCACCTGTAGAGATATTAGCAAACTCTCTCCCCCAAGCAGTTAGCCTATCTGGTCCCTTCCATTCACCACTTTCTGGGTCTCTCCACATCACCTGGCGATTATCTAAAGATAGTGAAGCTGCTCGCACTGGACACTGCCCTTCCGGTGGGCTATAAAATCTGTCTTCTGGAGCCAGTGCATCTTTGTCAAAAATCAAGAAGTTAATAGTATAAAGGGTTAGATTTAGAAGTTCTCTAGGGTTACCTGTGGCTCCCCCTTTCTTTTGTTTTTGGAGCAGTGTCTTAATGTCTGTTTCTCCTCTCTACTATTGCCTGTCCTTGAGGATTAAAAGGCCCTGTTCGGGAGCCAAATGTGATGATCGCGTATTTAAAAATCAGCTGGAGTCAGGAATTCAGGTTAAGGGAAAAATCTTCAATCTTTATTCTCAGTAGAGATGAAGAAGGATTGCCATAGCAATATGGGCAGCTGCGACAGGAAGCCAGCTAGCAGAGGGGATCGGAAGTGAAGGGCAGTTGTGATAGCAATGCGAGCAGCTGTATAAAGACGCCAGCCAGCAATCTCTCTTTCTGCTTCCCTCTCCACTCCCCTGCCTCCACCCACCAAAAACGTCATTTCCTATACAACACATCAGAATTTGCACAAAGAGTGGGCGGGAGCCATTCTTTCTCCAAGCATATATATTAATAGAGTATGGTCCAATTACTATTTAGCCTCACATGCTTGGGCCCTTAGTGCATCAACTCAAGCCTCAGCCCATTACAGGACCAGTTAGGGAAACTGAGGCACAACAATTAAAAGAGAACTGTGGTACAACATTGACTGAAAGCTCTCATTACAATGGTTTCTCTCCAGCATGAATTTTTTTTTTGTTCACTAAGATTTGAGTCCCACCTGAAAAATCTACCATATTCATCACATTTCTGTGACTTTCCTCTATAGTAAATTCTTTGATCTTGAATTAGGTATGAATTATGTTTAAAATTTTTGGCACAAGTATAATATGCGTGGGCTCTTTTTTTGTATTTCTCTGCATTGTGAATGAGTGTGGTATTTAGCCTGAAATTTCTCTTAAACTCATTACATTTTTTGCTAATATTTATTGGAAGAGCTTTCTTGAAATTTTATTTTACTAACATCCTTCCATCCTTCTCCTGAGAAAATGATTTCCTCAAAACTACTGCTGAGAAATTTTTCAAATATATGTTTAAGCTTCCTTCAGATTCGAAATATTCTCTAGATCCTGATTCCTGAGAAAAGTTCTTTACAAGTTTTCCTAAATTTTCTCCATGTAATTCTACTAGTTTGAGATTTTCTTCATCTGTTTATTTTTAGATTGTTTTCATAATCTGAAACAAGAAACAAAACATGCTAATTTTCTGTTCTTAAAAAAAATATTGGAATGAAAAGAGACTAGTGATAGACACTAATGTTTAAATAGCATGTGGCCATCCCAACTCTTGGAATTGACATCATATTTCAGGAGAAGATGGAAGGTGATAATAGGTAAGCGGAGACACAACCTAGACAAAGGGCATGGTAAAACTAAAGAGAGCCTTCTTTGAGATTAGCATAGGTGACTTTCTCAGAATAGAGTATCTCTCAGAATCAAGAATAGTAAATATTTGTATTGTTCTGTAAGAAATGACCAGCAAGATGAATACAGAGAGGTTTGGAGAGACTTGCATGAACTGATGCAGAACCAGGAGATCATTATACACTTCAACAACAATATTATAGGAGGATGTATTCTGATGGAAGTGGATTTCTTTGACAAAGAGACCTAATTAAGTTTCAATTGATCAATGATGGACAGAAGCAGCTACACCCAAAGAAAGAACATTGGGAAAAGAATATAAACTGTTTGCATTTTTGTTTTTCTTCCCAGGTTATTTCTACCTTCTGAATCCAATTCTCCCTGTGCAACAAGAGAACTGTTCAGTTCTGCACACATATATTGTATCTATACTGTGACATATTTAACATGTATAGGACTGCTTGCCATCTGAGGAAGGGGGTGGAGAGAGGGAGAGGAAAAATTGGAACAGAAGTGAGTGCAAGGGATAATGTTGTAAAAAATTACCCTGGCATGGGTTCTGTCAATAAAAAGTTATTTTTTTAAAAAGTGGCCCAAATAAAATATACTAGATTTAAAAAAAAAAAGAATAGTAAATATTTGGAAACCAATTCTTGGGCAAATATTTCAATGTTAACCTTAGTCACTTATCTCCAACTATCTATCTACCAGATAGATTTCACTTGGGCATCCCAGACACAGCTTAAGCTCAAGTCCAAAACTGAACTCATCTCTCAAAATTTTTCCTCTCATTTCAATTTACCTACTTCTATTGAAGACACGATTATTACTAGCAAAGGAACTCATTTCTGTATATGATACTCCCTCTAATCCAGTATCAATCTTTTACCAAATTCTTGTCTGTTTCCATAACCTGCCTCTTTCCATAAAGGCTCTCAATTGCTGAGATAGGGAACAAAAAGTTTCTCATTTGTATTAACTTCCTTATTCCAGCTTTTAAAATGGTTTTGTCTAATCCCTCAATTGTCAGTAAACCTATATACCTTATCCTTATTACCCCAGGATGCAACCAAGACTTCAAAAGATTCACAAAATCCTTATAGAGGTGGTCTTTATCTGATGTGGAGGCTACGCTCACTTTCTTTGATGTAATCAATAATGATCCCTCATCCCTGTGATGCCGGCCTATTATTCTTCTAAGTTTATAAAAAATGAGTTGCATCTTCAATTCGGGTCCTTCTGACCAGAGGCAGTGCCATTTGGCCCATTCTTTATCCAGGCAACCTACACTATGAGTGGACAGGCCTGGGTCAGGCCTATCCCAGAATAGAGGTGTAGAGAATGGTGAACTGCTTTTCTGGATGCCTGAATCAGCATTAGAACTTCATGTAGGTCCTCAGAGTCCCCTATCATTCACTGTTCTAGTTGGGGGTGGAAATTTAAGGATCCTCAAAACTTCCAGTCACTGAAGCCTTGGTCTAGCTTAGTCTTAGCGTGAAAAATGTTAAATTCCTTATACTGCAGGCAAAGTCTGGCTCAGGCCCATCTGGAGAATCAGGATTAGGACTGAACAAAATGAAACATTCACAGACAATCCAACATTTAATAAAAAGTTTACTTAAGAGCATGTAAAGGATATTCAAAGTATAAAAACATTGGTTCAAGTAGATACAGGACCATGCATCTCCATATAGAAACTCATCTGCTCTATAAGGTGTTGAGTCAGATTAATGTAGTGATTTGAATATTAGTGGGATATCTGATAAATCTAAGGGGTAGTGATTTCATCTTGGGCTGGCCTTTTTAATATCCCACAGACAAGCCACATAAATGGAGTAATCCCTGTTCTGGGGTTCTTTCAGGATTAGCATCTCTGGTTTTCAAGGAAAGCCCACAAAGCACGGACTCTATAATAAAGGTTGCTTCTACATCATCTGGTGAAAAAATCAGAATTGATTTTTATAATTAATTTTATTGTATATCACCACTGACATTTTGTCAACTTGCCAAAATAATGTTTTGTCTTTGAAATTAAGTTCAGAAGTTCATAGGTTTAGAAGTTCATTCTTCTAAATTTAAAAGTTATTTCCCTACAAATTACTTTAATGAAAAGGAACCTATTATCTCTATACCACTAGTTGTCCTTTAACATTTAGAAGAAATCTGTTATATATATACTATTATTCTTTTGGTTGAATAAATTTCCTAGCAGCAAGATAGGAGGGGCTATTGCTAGCCCTATATTCTTGATTTCCAGACAATAATATCCCCTACATCTATGATGCTTCTGATTTTATAATCAATTGTATTGTCTTCCCCATATTCCCTTCTATTTGATGGATGCTCCTTTTGTCAATAAAAATTATGTCAGCCCTCATTTGGCTTGCTGAGGCTGAGATCCTGTTTATTGGCATATTCATACTTTGCTAATAAAATGATCATGTTTGAAGCTTGTTACCTCTTTACCTTAATTTTGATCATGACACTGGAAATATACGTCCACTAAATCTATGATAAGGTATCCCTGACCTAGTTAGGAGAGAAATTACATTCCAAAACACCAAAAAAGAAACTGCACACAAATGCAAGTTTTTGTCTTCCACATATATCCTACTAGACATCCTAGCAACCCATTTACAAGGTTTCTCTTAATGAAAGTTTCTTAACCTAAGGTCCATGGACTCAATGGATCTTTGGACAGATTTCAGGAAGTCTATGAACTTGGATAAGAAAAAACAATATTTCAATATAACCAATTTCATTTGTAATCTTATATATGTGTATGCATTTTATTCTGAAAAGGAAACCATAGCCTTCATCAGACTGCCAAAGGGGTCCATGACACAAAAAAAGTTAAGAATTCCTGCTCTAAAATGCATATCTGCCAAAGATTGGGGATTCACTCAAAAATTCTTGTTCAAAGAATTGTGAATTCAGTCTTGCTACTGGTATGACTACCACAAAGAACATCTCAATGGGCCAAATTCAGGGAAGACCATATGACTATTCAACACAGTCCCTGTTAAAATATACTTTTTACCAACTCTTAAACATTAGTGAATTGGTAGAATAGTCTCCAATTTGACAACAGAATTAGAAAATTTAAGTGAGGGATGAGAGGGAAAATACTGAATACATGTTTATAGGCCACAAACCATTACCTTCTTGTCACACATGAAAGTACTCACCAATCATCCCTGCTTGACCACCTGAACAGGTGTTATAATCCTAGATATAACAAGTGAATCTGAAGGTCAACTTCAAGCTGCTACAGGGACCCATAAAATCAGTGGGCACAAGCAGGTAAGGTAGTGAAGAAGATTAGTAATCACTGCCAAATATTGTACCCCAAACTGTAGTTTTGATATGGACACATCCCCATTGGTACAGCACCTGGTAAGTGAACTACATCAACCCCTTCCTTAAAAGGAAGATGATCCATTATGTGCTGAATGATAGTGTGATAGAATTTTCCTTAAATCCATTTTAAGGAATCTTCCTCATAGAGGATCTGATTATCATTACCAGAGCCCTGTTGAAGGTACTATTTACATCAAGACATATTTTTCAGACTTCATTGATAAGGATTCTCAATGGAATTATTCAATTATTCAGATGGATATGCCATCTGTATTTTTCACATATTTTACTACTAGACATCTCAATAGCACACCACCACCCTGAGCAATGGAATTAAAAGGTGGAATGGGCTGCTAAATGAACAATATGGAATTGAGCCACTTGTACCCAGGGATAGGATAAAAGTCCCTTTTTAGGTCATGCCCCGTTAATAATGAAACTTCATGGTGGCATAACTTTTTCCTTTCAAAGTAACTAGATTTCTAATTTTTTCAAAATTTCCCCTCCTCCCATTTATTCCAAAAATAATGTCCCCATTGATTCAGTGGCAACAATTCTGAGTCTTAGCCTCAGTTTCTGAGTACTGGTTATTTAGTCAGCATGGGGGAAGGAGAAATGCCCTGCCTCAGCAAGAGGTTTAAACAAGACATGCTTAGTGCTAAAAATAGCTTCCAGCCAGAGAACAGTTTGGGATAAAAGGTCCTCTATGGTTGTCTGAACCTAATCTTTATTGAGATAGGCCATCTGTTTAACACATGCTCACTCCTGCTTTCGTGAGCCCCTCAAGCTGTTTTTTTGGAACCCTCTTTATCTCAAAACTCCCATAATCCATGGTATAGCAAGGGTGCCACTGGTGCCATCTCTTGCTTAATAACATCTGATGTCTTAAGTCAATGGATTTCCTTCTTTATGCTATAGCTTGAAGTTAATCACGTCTGTCTAGATCATATCCTTCTGCCTTGTCTCCCTGAGAACTTGAGATCCAGATAAATCATGTTCTTTCTGCTGACTGAGATGCAGTCATAGGTTCTTTTTGCAGACTGAGATCCTGATGCATTTTGTCCTAAATTTCCCTTTCCTCTCCCCTTGCTCCCAGTTTTCTTATTTTGGGCTTCAGGCTTTCCTTTATGTTAAAACAAAATGCACTTCTAAGTGCATATTGAAGCTTATTCCTTTTGTCATAACTACTAGCATTCTCTTTTGTGAAAATCTAATAAAAGTACCAAACAGTTACAACAGTGACCATTCCTATCCAGTATAAATTACATGACAAGTAAAACTGAGCTCTGACTGAAGGTTTTCCCCATTCCTTACTCTGAAAGGGTTACCAGTACAAATTTTCTGTAGTCAAATTTCCACTTCAACTGAAGGTTTTCTTACATTCATTAAAATGAATTTTCCCCCAAATTATAAATTCTCAGGAGTCTTTTTCATATGCATTACAATGATAGAGTTTCGTATAGTAGAAGTTCAATAATTTTAATATGCACTCCCACTGAACGCTTTCCAAAATTCATTGCAAAGATAGGATTTTCTCCAGTAAGTTTTAAGTAGAATTAAGTCTCACTTTCTGACTGAAGACTTTCCCACATTCATTGCACTGATAGAATTTCTCTCCAGTATGAATTTTTGATGTTGAATCTGGTTTACATTCCTATGGAATACTTGTCACATTTATTATAGATAGGGTCCAATAAATTTCTGGAATTGACTAAATTTGCAGTCCTATTCAATGTAGTTCCACATTCCTTATGTTAAAGGGTATCTTTATCTAGTATGAATTCTTTTAAGCTAATGCTTTTCTCTTACTGAAGACTTTCATTATATTAAGTTTCTTCCCAGTGTAAATTCTCTGGAGTTGAGTAAGTTGCATTCCAATTAAGTGCTCTCTCACACATTCATACAATTATATAGTTTCTCTCCATTATGAATTCTCTGCAGATAAGATTTGCTCTCTGACTGAAAGCTTTTCTACAAAGTATTAGTTCCCAGGAGTTGAAAGCTTTTGTATTTTAGCTGAAGGTTTTCCCCACATTCATTACACTGATAAAACTTCTCTTTAGTCTAAATTCTCTGAAGGTAAATAAAATTTGCAGGCCACCTGAATGCTTTCCACATTCATTACACTGATAGGATTTCTATCTAGTAAGAATTCTCTAGAATTAAGTTATTGTTCTACTCAATATTTTCCCACATTCATTACAATGAAATGGTTTTTCTCTGATGTGAATCCTCTGGAATCATATAAGATTTGCATGCTGAAGGTTTCCCACATTTATTGATAAGGTTCTCCAATATATTTTCTGGATTTTCTGGAGTTGGATCATTTGTACTCTAAATACTTTCCAACATTTATTTCACTGATAAGAGTTTTCTTTCTAGTATGAATTTTATGGAATGACATTAAATTTACAATAGCACTGCATGCTTTATAACATTGATAGAATTTCTTACTAACATGAATTCTCTGATGTTTAATACAATTTGTATTCTGACTAAATTTTTCTCACATTCATTATACTAATAGGGTTTCCACATAGTATAAATTTTCTGATGTTGAAGAAGGCTGACTGAATAATCCTCTGACTGAAGACTTTCTCACCTTCATTACAATGATAAAATTTATTATTAATTACTTGGAATTGAGTAAAGGTCTACTTTGCAAATAAAAATTTTCCCACATTTATTATTATGCTAAGGTTATTTATTCTATGAATTATCTATAGTTGAGTAAGTTTTATATACCTACTGAAAGTTTTTCCATATTCATTTATAAGGATTCTTTCTGGTGTTAATTCACCTATGTATAAGATATGAGTTAAACCCATAGGTTTTTCCCACATTCATTGCTTGTAAAATATTTTTCAACTGTTTGAATTTCCTGACATTATTTAAGGTTTGAAATCTAGTTAAAGAACTTCCCATATCCATGACATTATATTGTTCCTCTCCAGTACATATTATCTAATTTCCTAAAGGGTATAAATAGTATTTGAAGTTTTCAAATTATTTATCACATTCTTGAGGTTGTAATAGAAAAACAATGTAGAAAAATAATCTTTCCTAAAACTCTTCTGGGAAAGGAATTTCCTTAGGCTCTTTCCCACATGAATTCTTGGCTGTCTTTATAATTTGTCCTAATGGTCCAAAGGTTTCTCCATATAGAGGCATCAAGGGATCACCTTTTAGAAATATTAAAATTCCTCCTTCAGAAAATTTCTAATTTGGAGTCAGGAAAAGATTCTTGGTCACTCCAAAAGGATCTGAAATAAAAAAGAAAAAATTAATTTCTTAAGTTTCCTACATTTAAAGGCAACTATTAGAATAATATAAAGATATTTGTTAATATTAAAATATAAGGGAAATAATTTATCTTAATTTAAAATTTTTTCATTATAATCTTGAATCTGGAAATGAAGTGAATCTAATTCAATTAAACCATCATTTATAAAAGACATTTTTAAAGAAGCTAATATTAAAAAAAAAATAAATTCAGCAAGCCATGAATGAACTCCCAAAGGAAAAAAGAACATGGGATCAAATAGACTTGAGTAAGTTCTATAAAATAATTATAAAATAATATTATTAATAATTAATAGAATAATTAACTCCAATATTAAATAAACATGTGAAAAACATTAAAGAACAGGAAAAGACATTGAAATGAAAAAATCCATTTCATGATAAAAATATGATTTTGATAACTATAAAGAGGCTAAGTAGAGCAAAGAAAACAACAGAACAATATCCCTAAAGCACAATGACCAAAAAATTTTAAGTAAAATTTAAACAAACAGGTTACCAAAATATATTAGAAAGATTACACATTATGACTAAGTTAGATTATGTCAAGAATGTAGGACTAATTCAATATAAGTAAAATTACATAAAACCATGTTAATATATAAAAACCACATGATCCTATCAATAAATGTGAAAAACCTTATGACAAAAGCCAATATCCATTTCTGTTAAAAACATAAGCAGAGTAATATAAAGACTTTTTCTTAATCTAACAAATAATATCTATCCAAACTCAAAAGTAATTATTATATGTAATGGAGAAAAAGTTAAAGGCATTTCCAATAAAATAAAAGGTAAAGCAAAGATATCCTTTATCACAACTACTCTCAACATAGTAGAATAGATGTTAGCAGTAGCACTGAGAAAAAGTCAAGTGAACAAAAGCAAAAAGGAAACAAATTTGCTACTTTTCACAGATTTATCAATGAAGAATACAAGAGTTAACTGAAACTAATACTTTCTACAAAGTTGCAAGACATAAATCTGCATCAGCACTCCTGAATATTTCTTTTATTTTTTAAAAAAATCAATAAATTCTATTTCCCTCACATTTCTCTCCTTCCTCACCAATTGAGAAGAAAAATAATACTTGTTACAAATATGTATAGTCAAGCCAAAAATTCCAACATTGGCAGTGTTCAGGAAAAAACAATGTCAATCTGCATTCAAGTTTTTCAGTTATCAGGAAAAAAGGGCAGTATGTCTCATTATGAGTCATCTGGAATCATGATTGGTTATTTTGAAAATTTAATTTCCAAAGTTTTTCAAAGTTTCTTGTTTTTAGTTAATCCTGCTTACTTCATTCTGCATCAGTTCATACAAATCTTCTCAGACTTCTCTAAAATCATTCTCTTCATCATTTCTTAGTACAATAATGTTCTATAACATTTATAGGCGATACCTTGTTCAGTAATTCCTCAAATGATGGGATTCATGTTTAAAATTTTATGCCACCATACAAAAAAAAAGCTTATATATTTCTATACATGTTGAAAGCCAACTCTGAGGAGTCAAGAGGCTTCAGGCCAGTCTAGGTGTTCTCTGTTGCTTTTCCTGAAGCTGAAAGTTGTGTAAAATCAGGAATGCTAGCTCACCAGTCTTCCATTTTGTCTCTTGAGAACTGAATTATCTTTATCTTTGATAACAAGGAAACTGGAAAACTGCCAGGGAAAAGTTCTCATGAAAAAAGTTTCTTGTTATGGTTATGTCTAAAGTTATAAAAACATAACTTACCCTCAGATCAATAAACAGACTTCTTTCCTGAAGTATCCACCTGTCCCATGTCAACACTTTCTCTTCAGCAATACCCTCTGAGATGGTCTCATGTACATCCTTAGATTGTACTTAGGGCTAATTCTTATCCTAATGTATCTTCCCTATTATTTCTTTTTCTCCCCTTCCTCTCCCATTGCCTCGTTGAATGACAAATATTTCTGTATCCAACTGTCCATTCTTCTCTTCTCTGATTAGCTCAGATAGAAGTGAGTTGATAAATTTCTCCATCTTTTCTTTTCCCCAAGAGTATTCCTCTTCTCCCATTCTATTCAATTTTTAGAATCATCAAAATATAACAATTCCTCTAATTATACTTCATCTATGATTCCTGATAATTCGATGAGTTCTGAGATACATATCTCCTTATATTAGAATTAGAATATTATGTATTAAAATTATCCTCCTTTAGTTATCATTTCCATCCACGTTTATCTTGTTCTTAACTGATGTATTTTAATTTCAAAGTTTCTACACAATACTAGTATTTGTTTTCTAGAATTCAGGAATGCTTTGGGGTCATCTATTTCATTAAAAATCTACTTTGTTCTTCTAAATAATAGTTTTGCTGTGTAAATTATTCTCAGCTGTTAACCTACATCCTCTGCATTCTGGAATATCACTTTCTTTTTTTTTATTTTTAATAGCTTTTTATTTACAAGTTATATGTATAGGTAAATTTACAGCATTGACAATTGCCAAACCTTTTGTTCCAATTTCTCCCCTCTTTCCCCCCACTCCTTCCCCTAGATGGCAGGATGACTAGTAGATGTTAAATATATGCACAATAAGTATACATGACCAAACCATTATTTTGCTGTACAAAAAGAATCGGACTCTGAAATATTGTACAATTAGCTTATGAAGGAAATCCAAAATGCAGGCAGGCAAAAATATTGGGAATTCAATGTAATAATTCTTTGTCATCTCCCAGAGTTCCTTTGCTGAGCGTAGCTGGTTCAGTTCATTACTGCTCCATTGGAACTTATTTGGTTCATCTCATTGCTGAAGATGGCCAGGTTTATCAGAATTGATCATCATATAGTATTGTTGTTGAAGTATATAATGATCTCCTGGCCCCGCTCATTTCACTCAGCATCAGTTCATGTAAGTCTTTCCAGGCCTTTCTGAAATCCTGTTGGTCATTTCTTACCGAACAATAATATGGAATATCACTTTCCAAACTCCTTCCTTCATGTTTTTAAATCATGTGGGACACTGAAGTTCTTTAATATTTAATTCTTATTACTTAAATTCTTGTTGTTTATAACAGTTTTAATTTAACCTAGAAGCTATAGATTCTGAATATAATGTTCCTGGTAGTTTTTTTGTTTGAGAATTTCTATCACGTGACTGGTGAATTTTTTTCCACTTTGCACTCTAGTTTAAGGAAATATGGAACTTTTTTATGATTTCCAAAAAATATGTGTAGGTTCTTTCTCTGAGCATGACTCTCAATAAATCCAATGATAATTCAATTCTCTCTCTTCAGTATTTTCTAATCCAATCATTTTTGCTATATTTTGTATTCTTATTTTTCACCTTTTTGACTTAAAAAAATTTTTGTCCCAAGGCCCTAATTTTCAAACTGTCTATTGCTTGAGCAAGGTTTTGTACTCGTGTGAAGCTGTCAATTCCCTTTGGAATTTTTTTTCACAGCTCTCATTCATTTTTTCTTCTAGTGCTCTCATTCATAAAAAATAGTTTTTTTAACTCTTTCATTTCTTTGTGGATTTTGTTTTCAACTTTTAAGGTTTGTAACAATTGGAATCAATAACTTTTAGATTTTTGTCTTGAGCATCCCTATGACCATAATAGATAGCTATGTGTGATAGTATTCTTTTTTTTTGTTTGTTTTTGTTTTTCTCATTCTTCTAGACCACTTGCTGACTTTGGACTTTATGTTAGGACCAGAATGCAGTGTAATTCTAGAGGGAAAGTGTGGGTAAGCCCTGTTGCTACTTTCTAGGAGAACTGAGTATATTGTGTTATTTTAGTATCTCAAGGAGAGTTCTGAGGACTTGTAAGCTTTCATTGCTCACAAATGTCTGATCCAAGGCCAAGTCTGATTGCTACTTCCCCAATCTGAGCTCTATAAGCCCACATTTTATGGACTTGACTAACTTGGCATTCCAGTAGACTATTGATGCACTCATTCTCAGCCACTTGGAAAGTTCTGCTGGTTCAGAATGACAAAACTTCAGACTCCATTTTTATATTGGGATTCCTTCTCTGGTCATTTTTCTGCAGTTTTCAAACTGGGTTAGAATCTTGAAAATAAAACTGTGCCCCATTTCTAGAGTTTGGTGTTCAGATGCTGCTTACTTTTGAACTTGCACTTTATTCAAAGTTCAGCCTAAGGTTCATGAGTGTCCCTTACCCTGTAACACTCCACATAGGGACAGATCTCTCTTCTGTCCATTCTGAATGTTATTGAAATTGAGCTACCAGTTTGTACCTTTTCATTGTATCCCACATATATTTAGGGTGCCCTATGTTGGTTACAAGATTTATTTCTCTTGTGCAATTAAAATGGAACATTTTGCACCAATTCCCGGCTTGTTAAAAATCTTAATTTTAAGGGTCAAGGGAGGAACCTCACATGGCGCAACAAGGAAGTAAAAAGGCTTTAATGGCTGAGGCACCCATATGTGACTTCTGTAGCTAGCAGGAACTGCCACGAGTGTAGAAACTCTGGCTGCATTGAGGACGCATCTTTAACAGGATATGTCTCCTTCTCTTATTGGATGTGAATGTGATTTCATAGACCCAATGTAAGTAGTGGGGACCAGGAAGCAGAGGAGTGCAGAATGTGATCCTATATAATAAAGCTTGTGCTAGCAAACTCCTATGTCCAGGTGCTCTGTTGAAGAACTACTGCTAGATGAGGCAGTGGCCAGAGGAGTTGGAAGACCTGGGATAAGACCAGTGACCTGAGTGGTTGCAAGTGGCAGCCTAAGGTGGGGCTGCACTTTCAGGGTCACCATGCCCCTAAGGAAAGATTCAACAGCCTCGTGGAGATGGGAAGGCAGGGAAGCATAATGGATCAGGGTATAAGTTTACCTGTGATCCTGCCCAAAGACCCAGTTGTGCACACAGTTCAAGTATATAAGTTAGAGAGTCAGATGGGTGATTCTTTAGCAGAAAACATGACTGATGAGAAGCAAGGGGCTTGCTCCGGAACTCCAAGGCACTTGTATCCTCCTTTATCTACTAGGGTATACGCCCTTTTCTGACCAAGATGGAGGAGGTGGAAGGAATGCATTAAGAGTTGAACAACAGGAAATTTGGCTTCCACCCCCATTGAGTACAGCTCAACAAGAAAAAAGGCGAAGGATGTGGGGAAGGCGCTTAAATAGTTAGAACAAAAAGTACAAGAACTCTGACTAAAGGCTGAGTCAGAGAAGAAACAAAAAGTTACTTTACAGCAATTAGAACAAAAAAGTACAAGAGCTCCACCTACAGGCTGAGTCAGAGAAGAAACAAAAGCTTACTTTACAGGGACCTGTTGCTATTCCCATAGAATAGAGAAAGAGCCGCCCCTGACTGCCTTGCAGGAAGCCCTGACATCGCTACGATCATGGTCTGCGGACATAAAGTCTGGACTAGCTCTCTGGAAGACCTTGGGACCAGCCCTAGTCCTTGGTCTTAGTGGGGAAGTGAAGGATGCAGGAGAGCCATGTGGCTGGTCAAAGATGGAGTCTGGAATCTGGAGTCTGCATCTTCTCTGTGTCTGTGGCTGAGAGTTTTCTCTGTCTGAGACTCCCTTAAATACCTCAGTATGATTACATCACTACAACACACTGAGCGTGTGCAACCATTACATCATCATACTAAGTATTAAGTATATGCTTAAGTATAAGTACCTTGCTGACCTAGATTTAAGTACACTTTTCATAGATCCGGCCCTCTACATGCGGAGGCCCATACAGCTTACAATTTATTCTTTTGCTGTGCACTTGTCCTACCTCTAGAATTTATTCTTCACAACCCTTGATGTTGTTGGCGCTTGTGGATAAGCCCTTTCTCACTGTGCTTCACCAAGGCGAGCACCCCCGAGAATGGTTGTGTTCTACTAGACTGTCATACATTCTGTCTGATAAAACTGAAGACTCAGTTCTTTTTTGTGGCAATGTTGCCAGTGGGCCATACTTATCTAAGAGTGGATCCCTCAATTGACTCCCGGTATACCAGTGCAATAGGTGCTTGCTATTGCCCAGGATAACAATGTAGGCGACTCTATTACAGCTTTGTCCCTTAGCACCTTTGCATACTTCCCAGCCATTTAAGGCAGCTATACGGAAGGTTAAAAATGAGCATTGCTGCTGGATCTCTTTCCTCAGAGCCAGTGCAACGCCATATGTCATCAGATATGCCATGTAACGATATCAAAAGGCTATTAATATCATTACAATCTTTATGCCTGTCAAGCCATCCAACATCTACAGGCACTCTACTAACACTGACTTCCTTCACCAGGCACAAGATGCATTGAACAATAGAGCCACACCTCTTTCCATCATGCATGTTAGGTCTCATACTGATGGTATCAGTCCCATATTTGATGGTAATAGAGCAGCTGATGCCCTTCTCTGTCCTTTGTGTGGCCTCTGCTCTGATTCCCCCACTCAAAAAGTGCATGTTTCATTTCATTTATCTGCTCGCTCATTGTGGAAGCTGTATGGCATCTCTAAAGCAGATGCTGCAGCTATTGTTCACCACTGTACTTCTGTGCTCCTTTTCGTCGTCCTCGACACAATACTGCAACAAATCCTCATGGTGAGTCTCCCAGTGCTTTATAGCAAATAGCCATTACTCATGTAAAGAAGAACAACATACATGTAACCGTAGATACACATTTTCAATTTCTCATGGCTTCACTCCAATCTGGAGAAGCCATTAAACATGTGCTCAGCCATCTTTATCATTGTTTATCCATTGCAAGAGTCCCACGTGTACTTAAGATGGATAATGGACCCCTTTATATATAGTCTTCTGCATTTCAGTCCTTCTGCATTCAATTTGGCATTGAATTCCGCTGGCATCCCATATAACCCTACAGACCAAGCCATTGTCAAACGGTTAATCATACCCTAAAAACACTCCTGTCTAAACAAGAAAAGGGAGTATTGGGGTTTGCACGACCCTCCACCTGACTCACATAGGCCTGGTTAGATGTAACTATACTAACATACAATTACCTACAATTTTAATATTCTTTGAATCTCACCCTAGCAATGCGCTTCTGGCACACTCAGAAAGCATAGCTAAGTAACAGACTGGCCAACAAGAATGAGAGCCCTCTTTCCACAGTGGAAGGACTTAAACAACATCTGGAAGGGCCCAGGTTGGGTCAAGGTTTGGGGTCCTGGGCATGCTCTTGAAGTTCCAGCTGCAGTCCTAGCAGCTAAGGAATGGATTCCAACCAGAAACATTTGTGACGTGGGGAATCAAGAAGAGAAGAACCAGACAACGATGTCATCCTTGATGACGGCCCCAAAGGATCAGCTGGATGTCAGCATTCCTTCAGATGCTGATGATAACCATGTCCCTCCTGACCGTGACACCGTGACACTAAAAATGGCAGACACAGCACCAGTGTCGCAGCTGTATTGGACTGCCTTGGTTGATGCACAATGCCTAGAGGTTGACAGAACTGGACAATGGACTTGGTGCTTCTCTCGCACCCTCCCACTATTCATATGGTGGCCTGGGGAGAAACTTTTCCCCCTTTTCCACTTGTTGACAATGCCTCCAAACTAGTGGGCGAAAAACCAACAAGCCTACCTGCCAAAGTTAGTGAGGCAGTGCTGAAGAATATGACCTTCCTTGTATATACTCTCTCCCCCCACCCCCTTATGCCTTACTTTGCTGATTGTCAGTGGGTATATACAATTGAAACCACAGAACTTTACCTATTCTTGGTTTTGGTCCCTTTGGTTTTGGTTCTTACTATTTTACTTTTTGCCTTGATGCTATTTTTATACACTTTTGATGTCAAAGCTAATTTGATGCTATGAGTGGTCACCCTTAAAGAAGAAAAGGGAGTTGTAAGGATCAGGGGAGGAACCTCACACAGTGTAACAAAAAAGTAAAAAAGCTTTAATGGCTGAGGCACCCACCCAGATATGACTTCTATAGCTAGCAGGAACTGCCACAAGTGTGGAAACTCTGGCTGCATTGACGATGCATCATTAACGGACACATCACCTTCTCTTACTGGCTGTGTGTGTGATCTCATAGACCCAATATAATTAGTGGGGAACAGGAAGTAGGAGGAGTGCAGGATGTGATCATGTACAATAAAGACTTGTGCTTGCAAGCTCCTGTGTCCGGGTGCTCTGCTGAACAAAGTACTATTGCTAGATGAGGCAGTGATCGGAGACATCCGAAGACCTAGGATAAGATAATACTGGCGAACAGTGACCTGGGTGGTCACACTTAGTGTCTACAGACGTTCTGTATAAACCTCTCTGATTCCTTATACCAACCTGGAATATCTGATCAGGTTTCAACGTAGTACATTTTTTTAAGCTCTTTTGAGGAGTTGTGCTCTGGGAGATGTAAAGGCTGAAACTCTGAATAGGTGCACTGGAATCAGACAACCGAGCATTTAAGGCTAATTACCTATTGGACAATACTCTATTAGCATATGCTTGGGAAAATGGCCCTTCTCACTATTCTGTGCTGGCTTGATCTTTTGATATATACAGATAATTATAGGAGGGATTAGGGAGTGGAGGAAGACAAGTCAAACTCACTTTGGAGGAGGATGAGGAAAAGGGAGGTTAGTGGAGAGCTTGTGGCAGTTTTGTCCATCTCCTACACTTCATCCGCTAAAGACCAAGGACTTTTGCTTATCCTGACTCTGGCTGATTTTGAGGCCTCCAGGGAGCTAATCTGGACTTCACAGGAAGATGGGGTAATGGGACAAGAGGCTACTATATGTATTCCTGATCCTCCACAATATTGTTTCTGCCTCCACATTTCTGTATATTAGTATAAAATACTTGGGAGTGTGTTTACCAAGATACATCCAGAAAGTATATTGATTCAATTATAATGCTCTTTATAGGAATAAAAAAAACACACAAACATAAATAACTGGAGAAATATAAATTGCTCACGAGTAGGCATAGACAATAAAAATTATAATCCCACCTAAATTACCTGTGTAGTGCCAAAGCATTCAAATTGCCAAAGTATTATTTTATAGAACTAGAAAAAAATAATAAAATTCATCTGGAAAAATAATAAAGAATCTCAAGAGATTCATGAAAAAAAAGTGGGAAAGAGGGGAACTAAAAGTATCAGATCTCAAACTACACTAGAAAGCAGTCATTATTAAAATGATTTGGAAATGGTTAAAAAATAAAAGGTTCAATCAGTAGAACAGATTAGATACATATCAGAATATAGTAACATTAAGTGTTTAATAAAACCAAAGATCCCAATTTACTAAAATAAAGAATCACTATGTGACAAAAACTACTGTGAAAACTGGAAAAGTCTGGTAGAAATGTATAGATTAAGATGATAAATTTTTGTCTTATGTCTTAGACATAAAAAGTGACATCATGGGCCAATCAGAAGAACAAGATACAAATTACCTTTAAGTTATATGGATAGCTGAAGAATTCATGACCAAAAAATAGAGGATCAAAGAAGATAAAATAAGCAACTTAGATTTATTGTAAAAATAAAATGTTTTTGCACAAATGAAATAAATAAGTTAAAATTATAAGGTAAACAAATAAATAGGAAAAATTTTATATGAAAATTCTTTGATAAAGGTTTCATATATAAGCTATGTAAATAACTGCTAGATTTATAAGACTAAGAGTCATTTTCTAATAGCTAAATGATCAAAGGATACAAAAGCAAGCAGTTTTCAAATTAAGAAGTCCAAGCTATCAATGAAAATGAAATTTTTTAAAAAGCTAACCAAATGAAAAAATGCTT
Source organism: Antechinus flavipes (assembly GCF_016432865.1). Taxonomy (NCBI): domain Eukaryota; kingdom Metazoa; phylum Chordata; class Mammalia; order Dasyuromorphia; family Dasyuridae; genus Antechinus; species Antechinus flavipes. Next base: position 647,746,796 of record NC_067398.1, read on the forward strand.
CAAATCACTAATAAATAAAATTTAAATCAACTTTGAGCTTCTACCTCATACCCATATTCTGGCAAAGATAATAAAAATGACAAATGTTAGAAAAGCTATAGAAAAAATAGACATATACAATAATATACTGTTGATGAAGCTGTGAACTAGTTCAACTATTCTGAAACCAATATAAGTCCTAAAAGTCATTAAATTATGAATCACAATATCACAACTAAGCATATACTCCAGAGATCAAAGAAGAAAAGGACAGAACTACGCTGAAACACTTTAAAACTCTGTTCTATGCAGTGATGAATGATAATTTTAGAAGATGAAGCCAGAGAGATTATGGACTTACAATGTAAAATGAGAAATTCAACTTTATATCTGTCTAATGTGGGGATTTATTTTGTTTAATTATTATTATGAGAAGTTACATTGTAGTGAAATCTTTCTTTAAACTAGATCTAATAATACATGTAAATAAGATACCAATATGAAACTTCAAATCAACATATTGACTCAGTCATAGATTATTAGAGCTGCTAAGATTCCATTTTTGCTAATGAGTAAACTGTGGATCCATAAAGGTTAAATGACTTACTAAATTTCATACAACTAGTTTTGGCAGGGTTGGAACCCAAGTTTATTCATTGCCATTTCAGGATTATTTTCCTTACATTATGTATGGTTAACACTAGTATGTCAAACAATTTAAATTATCAATAAGTATTCTTTTTTCTCTCATTTCTAGCTGTCGCCTTTCTTTTTTTTTGTCACCTTTCTTATACTGCCTTTCAATATTCTTTTTTTTTTTATCTTGCTTCTTCTTTCTTCAGTAACTTAGCCAAACATATATCCTTTTTTTTTCAATTTTTTGGACTTAATATTTTTTCCAATTACATGTAAAGATAGTTTTCAACATAAATTTTTGTAAGAGTATTGAGTTCCAATTTTTCCCTCCTTTCTTTTTCTCCCCAAGACAGCAAGCAATTCAATATAGAATATATCCACACAATTATATTAAAATAAATTTCTATAAGTAGTTCCTTTTATGTATGAGTGCAAAAGCAATGGGTTTGAGAAAGGATAAAATTTTGTAAAAGAAATGTCATTGATAGATGAATCTCCTGATGTGGTTATGGATTAACAGATCAAGCAGGTCATTTGAAGTTTTTCTTCATGGGGAACTTTGCAGCTAAACATTCAGGCACAAAAGTGCCCATGTATATCGTGAGCTTCCAGGTTTACCTACATTCTGAGCTCAAAATGCTATTTATCCTATTGTTGATCTTCTGTTCTAATAATTTCTGTATCCTCAATATATCCATTCCTTGAATCCTTAATAGGGTTGATATTGCTTTGAAAATAAACAACTGGGGCAGCTAGGTGGTGCAGTGGATAACGAACAGCCTTGAAACCAGGAGGTCCTGAGTTCAAATCTGAACTCAGACACTTAACGCATCCTAGCTGTGTGACTCTAGGCAAGTCACTTAACCCCAATTGCCTCAGCAAAAAATAAACTATTCCATCTTTTAAAGAAAATTCTACATTAGTCATGTTGCAAAAGAAGACTAAAAACAAAAGGGGAAAAAACACAAGAAATGAATTTTTTTTTTTCAAATGAAAATAGTATGCTTTGATCTGCATTCACTTTCCATATTTCTTTCTCTGGATGTGGATGACATTTTCCATCAAATTCCTTTGAAATTGTTTTGGATCACTATTGTAGAGGGCCAAGTCCATAAACAGCAAGAATATGGTCCAGCTCTTACTTGATACCAACTCTCTGTTAGGCCATTTCAGACTTTTGGCTCATCATTTTTTCCAATAAACAATTGTAGAGAAGACCTGTTCAAAACTTGATAGAGAATGAATGCAATTGGAACAAAAACATTCTCTGCTATACAATAAATCAAAGATATACCTGGCTAATTTAGGACAGGAAAAGGCATTCTACTATATAAGAGATTAAAGTCATTTTTGGTAAATTTAGGACAGAAATGAATCAGACATAGTTGAAGTAAATACATTGGTATGATCATTTCTGCTCTGTAGTGATAAATATCACAACTGTTTATAGCATAACCTATCTTCTACCTCGTCCTTGGTCATTCATTCACACCCTTAGTCTCTCACTGAAGCTAGACTCCGATATTTTGACAGTGGTTGGACTCAAAAGTCTGGTGGAAGGATGCCCCTTGGAAGCGTGTGAATAAAAGATAAGGGGGAAAGCTTTTTTACATGAAAAGATAAGAGGTAATCACTAAAAGTAATTTATCACCAGGCTGACAAGAGGAAACAATATTAAATATCAGATAAATATATGAGGTATATAGAATATAAGATATAAGATATCAGATAATATATATAATAAGATAAAATTTATAAGATTAATCCTTGTCCAGCTGATATCAATATAGTACACATATTGAATGGGAATAAGGCAAAATCAATCAGGTAGCAGGAACAAATACTATTATTTTAAAGTATTAATTAGTTAAAGAAAAAGGACTGGGATCTCTTCTAATTTCTATATTCTCTATTTGGAATATTTTGAAAATATGTCCCCACCCCTCAGAGACAGTTCCCTTAAATACAAAAATGCTTAAAGTAGATTCTTCTACCAGTATTCTGGAGGAAGAGGGGATGGCAAAGACTGTGCAATGTTTGAATGCTGAAGAGGATATGAATTAGCGCCCCTCCCCTTCCCCCAACTTACTGTTTGGATCTCTCTCTTAGACACAGACCTGAGGACAAATCAAATTCTTATGAACCTCTTGGGGCTAGTTCACTAAGTGATTAAGAGAGCTAAAGAAAGATAAAAGCAATTAAAATGCAATTAGTCTTTCCTGTTATTGAAGCTACTGATTCTAATAATCCAACTCAAATTATAAAACAGTATCGATCTATTGACTTTAAACTATTAAAGGAATTACGTCAGGCTGCATCTAACTATGGTTCCAATAGCTCATATGTCCATGTTTCACGAATTGTTCTGACACATCAAGAATGGTATTCACTGGCAAAAACCACTCTAGTAGGAGGAGATTATTTGATATGGAAGGCACCATTTTTTGAGAGCAGGCTAGGGTCAATGACTGTACTGGGGGGTCAGAATTACTTTTGAGTTGGTTACTGGCACAGGACCATTCAATCAGTTAAGCCTATGAACAGGTAATGAAAGCAGCTAGAGCAGCATGGGCAAAAGTACCAGGACCTAAAAAGACTTTTGTTGACTTTTATCAGCTGCTTAATGATTTCAATCCAGCCTTTAATCAGTATAGGGAGGCAACTTAGAGGCAATTTAAATTTTTTTGAAACAACTCACCTTTGAAAATGCTAATGTCAATTGGAAAAAAAAAAAAGCACTAGTTGGGGGAAAATTGAAAATGACTTTACTTCAAAGATATTCTAATATTCTAATATTGAGATTTCTACTTTTCAAGCAGCTGCATTAAAATCAGGAAAACTTAGTATCTAATTTTTTTTTTCAAATTCTTGTAGATGCTTTAATTATGAACAATTGGATCATATAAAAAAATGCATTACTTAAAAGGTTGTACTTCATCACAATTTAGCAGATTGCTGAATATAACCTTTGACTTTAAGTCCATTTCCTTCTGGTATGCTAGATATCTCTTTAGGATGCAGTTCACAGGTATTGACATGGTTTAAAGTTATTCTGATTTTTTGAGAAATTACATATTCTTTGCTATGCCACTCCTCACCATGAGATTTTAAAAAAAATAAAAAGAGGGAAAGGATAGCACAGTTATTAATACCTTACAAAACATAGGAAAAGCATGAAAATAAAATTTAAAAATATGTATACATATAAAATAAAAAATTCAGGGTAGTGAAGATTTTGGAGGTACAGGAAAAGAGGCATTCTAGATGCAATCAATCACTGATTCTAGGCAAATTTAAAAATAGAAATTAGAAGGGATAATTTAATTACTTTAAATATTATCAAAAATTGGTGAGGGATATTAATTGGATAAAACTGTATTGAGAAATTTAGTCAAGAATTTAAAGAGGAGAGTCTAACACTAATTCAAAAAGAAGTCTGAGGATCAGCTGCAAGCAGTATATGGTACTTACAGACACTATTGGTGTGTCCCCTTTGACTTTTGGGGGGAAATGATAGGGGTGAACCCTTAAACTGTCCAAATTCTCCTCTGGGAGAGGCCCACCCTCAGGGAATCAAGATAAGTGGTCTCATTCAGTTGGAAATCTTGGCCAGGGACATGGTCACCCCCTCTACTGAGTTGAAGATTATTAGTCTGGAACCACTTCTAGTAGTTTATTCAATTGGAGATCTGGGCCTGATAGATCAAACTGCTCCCAGCCTCCAGGCCACGATTTAGCCATATAATCAGGGGTTGATTGATCAAACTACCTTGGCAGAAATTGGAAACAGGATTATGCTCTGCCAGGACTTTTGCCCACTGGTAAAGATACTGTCTTCTTAGTGCCAATGAATCCCTTTTGCCACCCAAATTTCAGATTTGCTAATTCTTTCACATAAGGACCCAGAGGGGATTTCCCACCCCAATTCTCCTACCTCATCACAACTACCACTAATCTCATAACTACTAATAAATAATCAGCCTCTTGATATATATTCCACCTACTACTAAGTATGTTTTTAACACCCTGTTTGAATATACATAGCAGAATGAGTTGTATGCAATTGTTACTGCACTGTATACTGCTCAAGAACTCAATATTTTTCAGATAACAAATTTGCTGTTTATTAAACAGCCCCAGACCTGTACATTCTGCTGGTTAAAATGAGATTCCTTTAATAGTAATTATTTCTTTTATGTAAAAGAATGCTTTATGTCAACACAATGTTCATAACTAGTTTTTATTTTTCAAGTTTATGGCTTTTGGGATAGCTGGAACAATCTTCTTCCAGGTCATTTTTGTCTGTGTTTATATTTCATCACAGAATATCTGTGTTATATTTGTTCTGTAAGCTAGATTTTGTTGCCTGGAAAGATTTAAAAGGCAATCAGCCAGGAAAAAAAAAAAACCTTTTATACTGGAGTGAGTATGCTGGAAAAATTTCTTTAAAAAATTCTAATTTTTTTCTGAGAACTTCAGCTCTGGCCAAGTTGAAAGGCTACAGAGGCAAAAAAAAAAAAAAAAAAAAAAAAAAAAAAGGTTAGCTGATACAATTAAAATAACATCTTTGCAGATTCTCAATTTTGAGAAAAATTGAATTTGGCAACTAGTCAAAACAACAATTAGGAAAATAGCAATTTTTGCTAACCCTTCTTTGACTTCTACTTTGTCTGGAATATCTTTTTAATCATCCCAGGTAGAATTAAGAATAGACCCTCATAAGTACTGCCAACAAAATTGATGTCTCAGAATCTATTTGCTAACCCCTCTCATTTCAGATTCAGATTAAGAAAAGAGAATATTAAAATATTGTAGGGAAAACAACAATTGTCATAGGCTCAAAGCCTTGCCTAAAATTCCTCTCTAATCCATCTAGGGGAAATAGGGATGGAGTGGGGATTAGGCTCCATGGTCTGCATTTCCAGAATCCTGGCACCAGTCACCCCAACCTTCATCAGGTTCTGTCCAGCAATTGCTTGGGAAGAATCTGGGTGCTTCTGGCAGCACTTAGCATGGCAACATGAAGTAAAAAAATCTACTTAGCCTGCTTTTGGTAAACTCACCATTCTCTGTTTCTGTTGTAGAAATGTATTAGTTATGTAATTTATAGCAAATTATTTGATCTCTGCCCAGTTTTCTGATTTATAAAGACAATAATGATTGTTGTTGTGAAGAACCCACAATTGTAAAAGTTCCTAGCAAAAAAAAAATGCTATAAGAAATGTTAACTGCTTTATTGGATAAAATTATTTCATATTTAATAACTTTATGGGGTTTTATATGTGACCAATATACAATGCCAATGTTGATATAATTTTTGGATGTGTGTAAATTAAATTAAGCATCTTCAACTAAATTAAGGCCTCATTAGGCCTAGGAATATAGTGTATAGAAATTTATTTCTCTTTCCTCCTCTTCAGTCCCTCCTCCCCTAACTGGAAGAAGGGATAAGAGGGAGAGAAAGAAAATATGCATTATTCAGTGAAATTTGTTATTTGAGATATGATAGTAAAAGCAGTTTTTAAAGGAGATTAAATTAAAGTTCACTAAAGGAATATATAAATTGTAATCTATTTGTACTAAATATAGAAAAACAGAAAAAGCAGTATATAGCTATTTAAAAACTGCCCAAAAAAGCAGCCAGCTTTTGGGTTCTCTAGAGTCAGGCTTCTCAGGGCATGCGCGCGCGCGCGCGCACACACACACACACACACACACACACACACACACACACGACATTTTAACTCTTTTCTGGCTTACAAAAGGGAAATGATCTGTATGAATTGGAAGATATCTAAATGGCATTTCAGTTTGTCTGAAACATTTAATTGATATTTAGAAATTCTCATAAACTAAAATTAAATAAATTTTACAATTTTTTTTTTTTTTTTTTTTTTAGTTTTTATTTTATTTCCTCCCTAAAAAACAAAACAGGAAAATTACTTAAGGGAATGGAAATCATCCCTGAGAACTTCTCAGCTTAACAGTTTGGAGACAAAATAGATTTGTCAACTAAAAGAAAGTGAAAAGTTTATTTATTTAGCCTTGCTAATCCTGTTTTATGTTGTTTTGTAAATGTAATTTAGGAAATTAGGTATTTTCACTGCCACTAGAAAAATAAAAAGGAAATTAACAATTGAAACTATTTGGTTATTAGGAAAAATCTAAAATTTTTTACTAAGTTATTTGAAATTATTGTCATTATGTTAAACCTAAATTTGACAATTACTGTATAAAGCAAAGCCCCCAAAAAAACCCTATGAATGATTGGGGTTGGGCAACAAATAGCTCAACTCTTTTCCTAGGGCCACTGTCTACACCCTTATTTGTAAGCTTGCCAGTTTTTTTTAACTTTCAGGATAAGTAAGGTTATCAGCCCTGAGAGATGAACCTCTTTAGGAGATATAGTAATAGATATGTAACAGGAAAGTATCTTCAAAAATTCTATAAGTTTAATGATTAATCCTTTGCACGAGGAGGAATTTTAACATACAAAACAAATTAAACAATCTCTTATGTGTCTAAGTTTTGGTAAACCTTTTTTTAAAAATAATATATCTAGCCCTAAATTGCAATTAATAGAATTTGATAAAACCTCTTGGGACTGCAACTGATTTTTTTTTGAGATTTAAATTTGATTGCCTGATCATTAAGTCAGTAACCCCACCACTTGAGAAAATTATCATAAGCTACTCAGAGAAATATGACTCTGAACAGATAGGGGTCTATATCTGGACAAAAGTTAGGAGCTTCTGCTCAAGGTTAAGATCCTTCTGACTCAGTTTCCCAGTTCTATTTCTATTTCCCCCCGATCATTCCTGTGTCTGATAACATAGATTATAACTGGATATCAATCTAAACTAAGGAAGCTTTATTTTGCTATGTTTATGCTCCCAGCCTGGGAAATTTGTTATAGGAGGAAAATATAATTCTGATGGTATTATCATACCCCTATATTTTCCTCCTATAACAAATTTCTATGATAAGAGCAAATGGTCAACACAAATTCAATTATATAATATCTTGTTTTCAATCTGAAAATATGTAGTCATTAATATCCTAAATTATTTGATGAATGTGTATTTGGCCTAGTCATTTACTTGTTATAGATTTATAGAGATGTTTGTGTGAAATAAAGCCCTTATAGGTTTCCAAAAGAATTTAAGAACAATCAACATGATTGTTTGTAAGACCAGTTATTTTGTTTATTGAAACTAAAGCTGAAACATTTTTAAAATGTGTATTTACTGTGTGTCTTGTTACACAAATATATTTCATTACCTGAAAAGTTGCAGCCCAATCTACATTAGCCTTTTACAGCTTATAGCAGTCTTTGTGAACTTGTCTTTCCATCTCAGATTATTCCTAACCTCTATTTGTTAGGATTGTTTTATATCCTAGAGTTTGGTCAGTTACAGCTGCATTGACCAGCTTCAAGGTGTTGAATCAATCAATTCCAGCTAAAACTTCATAAAAAGATGGGACCCTGCAGGTGACTCATGTTACTATGTATTTGGGACTTAGGATGGCAGTTTTTCACATCTCAGACATGGGATTCCATGAGCTTTGTGGCCCTTCAGTAATATATTGTACAGCATGTTTAAAAATATCCACAGATGTTTCTCACTTCAGATACTGTTTTAAGAATCCAAATCATGAATGTGCTGGAAGGATATATTGTATAATGTTACAATTGTGTTTTATCCCAATATCTCACTTCTATCCAAATATGTCTTCTAATTCGCTCTCTATGGTTCTTATTATAGAACACCCATCATATGTGATGATGCCTACTAAGATTAATCACAATTGATATAGGTCAGGAGATAAACAAGTTGGGATAACATTAAAAAGGGCAGAAAACAATAGTAGTAGGAAAAAGATTTGTTGGATTACTCACTGTTGGAGTTCTAGCAACTATAGCAATTACTACATCAGATGCTGCTTCAGCTACAGCTCTAACAATCTATTCAGACTGCCCAATTTTCAGATCAATTAGCAAAAACTTTATCACAAGCTCTTAAACAACAAATTAACATAATAAGTTAAAACAAGAACTAAACAGGGGAATAATCATTAATTTGGTTAGGGGATCATGTAAACAATTTGAAAACTCGATTACAACTAGTTTGTGATTATAGATTCACTCATATATAGATAGGATAATGATACCACCAATGTGACATGGCTTCAAATAAGGAACAGAATAAATGGAGCTATACATAATTCCAGCCTCACTTGAGATATATCTGTTAGCTGCTTTAGCAGAAAACATGGCAAAAAGTAGTGTCGTAAGAATTGATCCTGACAGCATAGCTAACTAATATTTGAGTGGTTAAAAAAGATAAATGCTGTAAATAATCTGACTTCTATGCTTTTACATTTTGTTTCTCTGGCATGTTTTTTATACTCTTTGACTTAGCTCCTTGTGCTTTCAAGTATGTCTTGCAATCATTGTCATCTATGGGAACTGAAGTTCATAGATTCATCTTTTGAATAAAAAAAGAGATATAGAGGGACAAGTTCATAAACAATAAAAGTCTGATCTAGGTCTTACTTGAGACCAACACTCTATTAGGCCATTTCAGGCTTTGGGCTCACCATTTTTTTCCAATAAACAACTGTAGAGAAGACCTGTTCAAAACTTGATAAGAGAATGCCTGCAACTGGAACAAAAATATTCTCTGCTATACAATAAATCAAAGACATACCTGGTGAATTTAGAACAGGAAAAGGCATTCTACTATACAAGAAATCAGACATTTTTGGTAAATTTAGGACAGGAATGAATCAAAGACATACTTGAAGTTAAGTACATTGATTGGTACGATCATTTCTGCTCTGTAGTGATAAATATCACAATTGTTTATAATTCTGTTGAAGTTGCCTTAGGACTGGCTATTTGCAATTCTGTGGATAGACTTTGATGGTTAAGGCAGATGCAGGAATGTCAAGTGTAGATTATGCATTTACCCTGAAAAGCAAAGGATGCTAATGACAATAGACTGGAAGATATAAAACGCTAACACTGAGATTAATAAAATGAAGATTGCCCAGCATATCTTCTGCCTGGTCCTCAATCATTCATTCGCACCCTTAATCTCTCACTGGAGCTGGACTCCAAAACACTATATTGCTGAGAAACACTGAATCTATCATAGCTGATATCACATAATATTGCATCAGTTGATAAAGTCTTCTCAAGATTCACTGAACCTGTTCTTTCCATCATTTGTGGCAAAATTATATTTCATTACATTTATCATAATTTGTTCAGTCATTACCCAAGTGATTGACATCCTCAGAATTTCCAGGTTTTTGACACCACAAAGAGTTGCTTTTAAAAATTGTATGTGTAATATTTCAGAATCTGATTCTTTCTGTGCAGCAAAATAATGGTTTGGTCATGTATACTTGATTGTGTATCTAAATTATACTTGAATATATTTAATATCTACTGGTCATCCTGCCATCTAGGGGAGAGGGTGGGGGAAAGGAGGGGAAAAATTGGAACGAAAGGATTGGCAATTGTCAATGCTATAAAATTACCCATACATATAACTTGTAAATAAAAAGCTATGAAAAATAAATAAAAATAAAATAAAATTGTATATGTACTTTAACATATTTAACATGTATGAGACTACTTGCCATCTAGGGGAGGGGGTGGAGAGAAGGAGGGGAAAAGTTGGAACATAAGTTTTTGCAAGAGTCATTGTTGAAAAATTACCCATGCATATGTTTTGTTAATAAAAAGCTATAATAAAAAAATATTTTAAAATTGTATATGTGGATACTTTTCTTCTTTCTTTGATCTCTTTGGAGAACAATTCTAATAACAGTTCTAATAATATCTTAGCTGAGTGATATACTAAGTTTAGTGATTTTTAGTATCATTTCAAATAACTTTCCAGAATTACTTGCCAATTTATAGCTCCACCCACAGGACATTAGTCTAGATCCCCAGAAGAATTTAAGATTTTTGAAAGTAGGGATTTTTAAAAAATTTTTGTATCACTACCTGACACAATGCCTTGTACATAGTAAGTCCTTAAAATTTAAGTTTAATTAAATCCAAAAAAAGAGTAAAAATGCTACTCGGGTCTGGGATGTCTATAAACAAATATATAGATTATGAAAAAAAATACTTAATTTAAGGAGGCAAATTCTACAATATCAATATTTTTGAGATACAAATAGATTTTACTCATGATTTAACTTGAGAATAAATGTGCATATCTGATTCAAAAGCAACAGATTAAAAAAGAGCACTGAAATTTTTGTCTGAGATTTTTCCCTACACTGAGAGATCAGACTTTAAAGTACCTTAAAAAATTGTAGGCATATGGAAGCAAGATGTAATGTAATGGGGTCCAATTCAAATTAAAGGATCTCTGAAAACCACAATTAGGAAACCACAAATTATGTTGTATTTTTGTTTTGTTAAATATTTCCCCAATTACATCTTAATCTAGTTTTGTCACTAAAAGTTTTATGGCTGTACTATACATCTGGTGTAATGGTGAGAAAAATGTCTAGGAAGACTAGAATTCAATCTCACCTCTAAAACTTATAGGCTTTATGATCTTATGCAAGTCACTTAACTTTTAATTATTCTAGGTAACTTCTTAAAACTACCAGTTACTAAGAAGGGGCCAACATGCACTGTTAAAAGGAATTTCCTTGCCTGAAGATCTCTATACTAATGAAAAGATAAGTCTAGTCCCTATACTTTATCCTCTCTTATGGGCAAAATGAAGCATAAAGAAGACTAAGCTCATTACAATGATTCTTTCTTTTTAAATGAAGGAGGTTGTTGGAGATGGTAAAAAATGGCCACTAAATTTTTTTTTAAAAAAAGAATATACTGTTTTAAGCAAAGATGGAATTATGACAATTACCTTATAAAGAAAAGGTAAAAAACTATTCAACTCCTAATTTGCTTTTTTTTCTTCAGATTAAGAAGTAAAGAACAAAAAAGGTTAACAGGGAATTGATTCAACATAGGTGATTTTAAAAAGTACCAAATTATTCAAGTTGTTAAGGGCCAAATAACTAATATTTATTGTGGTTCAACTGTATCCAACTCTTCATGACCCTATTTTGGGTTTTCTTGGCAAAGATACTAGAATGATTTGCCATTTCCTTTTCTAGCTCATTTTACACAAGTGAGGCAAATAGAGTTAGGTTAAGTAACTTGCCCAGGGTCATACAGCTAATAAGTGATTATTCACTGTGCCACCACTGTGTACCTAACCGTCCACACTACTAAAAGAACTTGTCAACAGGACTACTGAGGTACTGTTGGTGATATCTGAAATGTCATGAAACAAAGGAAATGGGAAAGAGTAATGATAGATAAATGTGGTCCTGATTTTCTAAGAGGAACAACATTCACAGATAGATTTTTATCCATATCTTGCTGTAAATCTCCAAAGGGAGTCTTCCAAACAAGATGGAGGCTTCCTCTTAATTTTAAATTTTGTAGATACCAGTGGACTGTGAGAATTATTCACTCTTAGTACATTCTCCTTTTCTAATCATCTATCATTTTGACAACTTTTTTACATCCCTTCTATGCAATTTATCAATAGGAATATGTTACAGCTTATTCATGTTCACTATACACTAGTTACCTTCTCAATGATACTTAACTTTAATTCGTTAGAGACTTTGGTATTCTATGAATTGCTGTCATATAGCATTAACCAAAGAATAATAGCATTAAAAATATGCATCTCAAGCATCTCAAGGAGAAATATGGATCATTAAAACCACTGTCCTTGTTTGTGGCAGCCCTGTTTGTAGTGGCTAGAAGCTGGAAAATGAAAGGATGCCCATCAATTGGAGAATGGTTGAGTAAATTGTGGTATATGAATGTTATGGAATATTATTGTTCTGTAAGGAATGACCAGCAGGATGAATAGAGGACTGACGAGACTTACATGAACTGATGCTAAGTGAAATGAGTAGAACCAGGAGATCATTATATACCTCAACAACGATACTGTTTGAGGATGTATTCTGATGGAAGTGGATCTCTTCGATAAAGAGAGCTTTAATTGATCAAAGATGGACAGAAGCAGCTACACCCAGAGAAAGAACACTGGGAAATGAATATAAACTGCTTGCATTTTTGTTTTTCTTCCCAGGTTATTTATACCTTCTGAATTCAATTCTCCCTGTGCAACAAGAAAACTGTTCGGTTCTGCACACATATATTGTATCTAGGATATACGGTAACCCATTCAACATGTAAAGGACTGTTTGCCATCTGGAGGAAGAGATGGAGGGAGGGAGGGGAAAAATCGGAACAGAAGTGAATGCAAGGGATAATGCTGTAAAAAATTACCCTGGCATGCGTTATATCAATAAAAAGTTATTTAAATAAATAAATAAATAATGATTTTTAAGAAATAAATAAATAAATAAATAAGACCACTGTCCTGTTTCTCAAAGGCAATCCAACATCATCTCTTCAAACCATGCATTCTATGCCTAATTTACTGTCTATAAATAGTATCTGTACATACAAAAAAATGTACTAATTAGTAACTCCATCAACTTCCATTCAATTGCATAGTAACATATACAACAAACAATATTTATCTACTTAGCTTGTCCTAGGAGGATAGTTAGTCTGACCTCATTAGTGATTATAGACCTTACTTAAAAAGCTTGGCGATATTTCAGAAACTGATGCAATCAATACAATATAACTGGCAAACAGGAGTATCTGAAGACTTCATTCTTAAGGAATTCTTCCTCTATTTAGACTTTGCATTGGACATTCTGAATGATAGTGGTGAACAGCTTTTTGAGGAAACATCTCCTGGTCTTATTCCCCATTTGATATGAATAATTATAGGATTATAGAAGAGTTATATGGGAGACAACTTATTGAAGTCTTAAAAGTGGCATTTGACTTTACTAATGCAAATTGTCTTTTCACAAACTAGGGACAAGAATCTTGTATTCTCTGCCCTTTTCAATCAATTATGTAACTAAAGATGTGGTCTGCCTTAAAATATCATTGACAAAGGTCTGCATGTTCTCTTTCCATATGTTTGTCAAGGATATTCTCTATGAATGTACAGTTTACTCTGATAAAAAAATTTTGTAGAAATGTGGAAATAAGTATATATGTTAGAAAATGCTTTCTCTCTCAGTCACCAATTTTTCTACAAGGTCCGTAATTTTTTGTTTACAAGTTAATATTAATACATCTTGTTATCATTTGATGTTTATTATTATGAGGTAGCTAAATGGGACAGTGGCAAGATAGTATATAGATGCTAACTGCTGCACTTGGAAGTCAGGAATATCTGGTTTGGGATCTTGTGTAAGCCACTTACTGTGTGGGCAAAGTTGAGTCCCTTAACCTCTCAATTTGTTTCATCAGTTTAAAAAAAACAAAAACAAGACTTCACAGGGTTATTGAGGATGAAATGGGATAAACATGCAAACCTTTAAGTGTTGTACATTAGTTATTATTCTTACATAGTTTAGAATTGACAAAACTTTGTATGCATCACTTGATCTTGTGTTCTCGGAATAAACATGCAAACCTTTAAGTGTTGTACATTAGCTATTGTTCTTACATACTTTAGAATTGACAAAACTTTGTATGCATCACTTGATCTTGTGTTCTCTTTGTCTTCTCCCTCTTCTTTATACTCTTAATAACCACATCAGATCCTATAGTCTTATAATCATCTCTTTGCAAATGACTACAAGATCAACATAAACTGTCTCAGTCCCTCCTCTGACCTTTGATTCTGTATTATCAATTGTCTATGTTTCAAATTGGATTTCCACTGACATTTTGATTTCAAAGTATCTAAAAATGAAGTCATTACTATTTCTCCTAAACCTTCTTTCAAACTTCTTTATTTCTATTCAAAATACTATTCTTTGTTCTCCCTCATTCCATATACCCAATTGGTTGCCAAATCTTGTCCTTTCTGCCTTCACAACATCTCTCACATATGACCTCTTAGATTATCAAAACATCCTAACAGGATCTTTGCTGTATTAAGTTTCTGACAATTTCAATTAACACACTACACATTTCTGCTGAAGTAATTTTATTTAAGCACATAACTGATCATATGACTTTTCTATTCAACCAATTCCAATGGCTTTCTATTGCTTCTAGAATAAAACAAACTCCTCTGTTCAGTTTTTAAAGCACAATTTGACTTTGCATTAAATGTACCTTTCAGGCTCACTGAATATTATTCCCTCTTCTGCATTCTACAATCCAGTCTTCTCTTTCTGTTCCTCACTCATGTGACACTATATCACTTTCCTGTTTCAGAGCCATCAAAATGTATGACTGGAATATACTCTCTTTAATTTCCCCTCCCTTCCCCCCCACTATTCTGGGGGACTTGACTCTTGACTGAATTACTCTTTTCCTTTAAGATTTAGCTCAAATAGTGTCCTTCATATGAACCGTTTTCTTTACTGGTCCCCAACTGTTGGTACCTTCTTTCATCATTTTTAAGTATTTTGTATATTTAGTCAGTATATATTTTTATGTGTGCTGATTGCCTCTTCCATTAGAACAGACCGTTTTAAATAAAGAAATTGTAGAGGGTCTCAGACAGTGGGGGAACTCTGGGTGAGGTATAAGACCCTTCAGCTCAGAACCTACTAACAATGTCTGCTTCGACTCCCCATCTCCCCTAAAAGCTCTCAAGCCTTCCTGAGAAATCAGGGGGCAGTGACAACCTGTGTTGTGATTGAAGCATAGTGATACCAAGTGGCAAACTACATATAATAGCAAGTTTGTTATATGGTCCTATGTACACAGGATATACTTGGGGCATACCCAGTGTTGTTTTTGTTTAAAAAAAAAAGGGGGGGGGAGCGGACTCCATTTTCCCACCATCCTAAGGAGTCCTGCCTTATCACTTCTCCACTAGGAGTGAGTATTTTAATCACCCTGGCATGGGGGCCCTAGAAAGCAGGACACAATAGAAAGCTAATTTCATTCTTAGTACTTGGCTCCCCAGTGGCTAGCATAATGCCTTGCATATTATTGGCACTTAAACTTCTTAACTGATAATCATATTAACTAAGCAAATTATCCTTATCAACTGGAAGTTAGAAATTTCTTACTATATAATTTCAATGTATGCAGTTCAAAAAGAACTGCACTAAGATAAGGAATATTTAATATGATGTCCATTTTGAAGAGGAGAAAACTAATGAACAGAGGTACAATTACTTGTTCAAAGCTATATAGCCAGGAGAGGCAAAACTAGAAATCAAACCAAAATTATCTGATATTAAGACCAGTTCTCAGTCTGGAAATGATTCCTGTACATACAAAGGGCTGAACTAGATAGCTTCTAAGATGTTGTTCAACTTGAAGAATTTGTGCTGCTTCCTAAGTGCTCATTCGGTTTCCCTTTTTAACATTTCCAACATTGAGTCTTTTCTTTATCCATCCCCAATTGCTATTACCTTCCTTCCTTATTTTTAAATACTTTGTATATTTAAATTGTATATATTTTTATGTGTTGGTTGCCTCTTCCATTATACCAAATGGATCATTTTAAGTAAGGAAGCTAATTTCAAATTACATAATGGCTTGTCCATTTCTGGATAGTTCTTTTTATCAAACCTCTTTGCAACTTCTACCCATTGCTTTTACTTCTTCCCTTTGGGGGACTAGCAGAAAAGTCCAACTCCTCTTTCCCTTGACAGACCTTCAAAACCTTGGGCACGATGACCTTGTCTCTCCCCACTCCCACCGGCCAAGGACCTGTCTTTCCCAGACAAACATTCCCAGCTCCTTCAACTATTCCTCGAAGGACATTCTCACAGTTCTAGACGTTTTGCACTTTATCAATATCCTTCCTGGAATGAGAAGAAGACACAGAACTGGTCACTGCTCCAGATGTGTCTGAACTGGGCCCGAGGAAGGGCAGGGCTGGTCACAGTGCCTTTGGCCTGAGCGCTGTCCCACTCAACTTAGTCGCCTTTTCTCCTGAGAATCTCGAAGCTCGCCCCGCTCCCGCCGCACAGAAGTGATCCTGGGAGATGTAGTCAAGAAACAAAACTACTTATGGAACTTTCCGCCATTTCCGTTGGAAACCTTCTAATGTTTCCCACACTTTTTTCCTCTCACCAGTCTACAAACTAGAACACAAAGCCGTTAAAGAACGGCAGTTAGTCATTAACCGGAAATGCGATACGGAGACTTCCCCTCCACCTTTCAGAGCTGCTCTAGACAGCCGGAAGCACGAGGCCTAGACATTGCGCCGGAAGCCCCGCCTCAAAAGTATCTCCACTGAGTAGATCGTCCTCCGGGCTTCTTAGAGTAGCCATGGAACAGTTCACTGAGAGGGGGTTGGGGAGGGGTGGGGCGGGGCGTGAGAGGAGGAACTGCAGCTTGAGCGCTCCCTAGTGGGAGCGAAATTACAGCACTGCGCTTCCGGCCCATATCTACACCTCTTTTGCTCTGTAGGGAGCTCTCTCCTCTGGCAGGTCCTGAGGAAGAATTGAGTCCCATGTCTGAGTCCTGGCTTTGATATATTTTTCTTAGTCGCTCTCCGCCCCTTGGTTCCCCATTACTGTATCCTCTTTCCTCCCTCTTCTTCATCCCTCTCCTTCCCAGTCTTCTCTCATTCTCCAGTTGGAGTCCAACTCTTCCCACCTCACCCTTTTACATTTGAAGAAACTGAAGTTACCTGACCACGGTCACACAGCCTCCTACTACATTTTCCAGAATACCCGGTTCTTCCCGTCATTCCCTTTCCATCTTCCCTGTCCTTGCGTTTCCTCACTCCTCCTTCCCCCCTCCACTTCACACTGCCCCCATCAACCCACACTTTCCATATTCTTTTCTGGGTATCTTTGTTGGAATCTTTACAAAGTGTAAAGTCATTCGAGTTGATAGAGACAATAATTATCTAATTTAGCATGGTTCAGTATGATTGATCTGATCTTACAAGGAGATGTTTGGGGCCAGAACCTGAAACAAGGTACTAAGTAGAACTGATAGACAATAATGCTTGTGTTCATACCTTTAGAGAGCTCATATAAGCAGGAAGTATTTAAGTACTCATTGGAATTCACAAGTATGGGAGATTCACAAAGTTAACTGTGTAATTTTGTGAATTCACACCTCCCTTGAAGCTCTTAGGGCCAGAGAGCACTCTGGGAGGAAAACCATAATCCCACTCTCTCATATCCCACAATCCCACTCTCGGAGAAAGAGCATAAATAGAGCTTCAGTGAGCCCAGTCAGGGAGTTCAGCTGAATTGGAGGCTGAAGAAAGCAAAGGCAGAAGCAAGGGACAATCTGCAAGAGCTCTTGGAATCAAGCAGAGAGACAGGCCTCTGAGCTAACTGGGCCCAAGGAAAGAGATAAGAAATAAAGATCTGAACTTTTATCACTTGGCTGCTTTTGGGATGATTATTACTTTCAACTGCAACTAAGGCTGCCTTCAGAAAACCTCCCCAAGAAACTCACTTTCTCCCAGAGAGAACCATTATATTAAGAAGAACACCACATATCTTCATTTCATTAATCAACAAGCATTGATAATATTTCTCACGCGAACCAGGTATGAAAAACATGAACCTCAGAGGAGGAGAGATTACTGTGTGATGGAAGTAGAAGGAAGAACCTGGAAGTGTGGATGAGGAGCATCTCCTGTCTTGCCCAGTAAGCCAAGGATAACGAGTGAAGATGCAGCCAGTGCTGGGAAAGGTGACCATGGAGGCTGTGTCATCAGGGAGAAACCAGATTTCAATAATAGTAGATGAAAGGAGTGAAAGAGGAAAATATTTAATATGAAGAAAAGTTTCTTGCTATGGAATAGTCATTCCAGAGGGCACAGTGGAAAGGCTGATTGGTGTTTGGTAGAAACTTTGGGATGGGAAGGTTGAAAGGATGGGAATAAGGAATGAGCTGATGGAGAATGAGTAATGGTCTTGGGGTGATAACCTATAGGGCTCAGATTCACTGGGATATGAAGGTGTGAGGGTGTAAAAGATGACCAGGTGTGAGAATGCTCGTCATGGAGTAGACTGCATCATTCTTCCCAAAAAAGGGTGGAGATTGGGGTAGAAGCAAGTGCAGCTTAGATAGGAGAGACGTCAAGGAGGTGGATCTCTTTCACTCTTCCTCTTCCTCTAAGTGATGGAAATTAAGTAGGAAAAGATTTCAACAGGAAATGGGACTTGAACCTGCACAGCAGGAGAAAGAATCCAGTTCCTCAATAACTTTTCTCTTCACCACAGAAGGTAATTGAAGATCTGAGGTCAAAAGGCAGACTACTTCTTTTTACCCTGGGTATTAACAGCTTATTTCAGATTTGGGGCTGGTAACAGGAGTTGGAAGTTGCTTTTCGATGAGACAGATGGAAATCATTGCTTTGGGGCAGAGGGAAGTCCTCTGAGTCAAATGGAAAATATCTAGCCTGGCCCTTGCCATCTGCATCCCACAGAAGATGAGCACAAAGTATATGGTGAGAAGAACTTCATATAGCCATCACATCACATGAATTGTGATCCAAAGATTACTTATGCAAGATTACCTTCTAGGAGATATCTTTAGAAACATTTTTATCCTTCTCTGACATAACCCTGAACTAGATATTTTATTGTTTCATTACACTACCGCTTTTGCTATTAGTTTTTATAAGCATTACTTTAGGCTTGCATTTTTGTTTTTAAGGAAAATAGGTCTTTCTTGCCAAGGAAAACATGTTTTTGTATTGTTATATTCTTCCTTTTATTATTCATACATTCATGCATTTGAAAATTTATTAAGAACGAACTATATACATAATATTGAAGGTGTCCAAAAAGTTGAATTATCTCTAACATTCCTCACATTTTGTGAATCTGAGTGCTTCTTGAACAGGAATCATGACTTCTCTTTAGTGCTTCAAATATAATTCTATAGCTCTAATGACAATATGATCCTAGAGAAATGGGCTGAACACGTCCATAGTGTTCTTTTAAGGCCATCATCAATCAATACTGAAGCCACTGACTGCTTACCTCAGGTTGAAGTTAGTCCCTCTCTAGCCAAACTTCCAAATGGAGATGTTTTTAATGCCATTAGTCTCCTCTCTTATGGCAAAGTACCTGGTGCTGATTCTATTCTAGCTGAGATTTATAAGGCAGGAGTCCACTGCTCATACAAAATCTAAATGAAATCTTGCATGTTAAATGGCAATAAGAGGTTATCCCCCAGGAGATCAAGAAAGCCTCCAGTGTTCATCTCTATAAAGCAAGAGTGGGGAACCTTTTTTCTGCCAAGAGCCATTTGGATATTTATAACATCACTCACAGGCCATACAAAATTTTCAACTTAAAGAATTCAGGCAGTGGAAGGTTTTTGTACCTAACTTTCAGCTCATCATCACCTGCAGTTGTCTTAGCAAATGATTTTGCAGTTCTTACACAGTCCTTGGCTAGAAGTTTCCCATCTCTGCTATAAAGGAAAGGAAAATAGGTTATCATATGACCATAAAATGGGGTTTCTCTCTTAAGTCATTACTGGAAACCTCCTTAATAAGCCGATCCTTTATCTGGAAGATAATCATCTATCCAAGAATCAGCGTATTTTCAGAAAGGGCTAAGGAATTCTCAGTATGATGTTTGGTGCTCAACAACTCCAGGAGAAATGCCAAGAGCAGATCAGAGATCTGTATACAATGTTTATCTATCTAAACAAGTTCTTTGATACTATCAGTCATGAGAGTTTGTGGAAAATTAGGGCAAAATTTGGTTGTCCAATTCTGAGGTACCACCTCACACCTCTTAGATTGGCTAAGATGACAGGAAAAGATAATGATAAATGTTGGAAGGGATGTGGGAAAATGTTGGTGGAGTTGTGAACTGATCCAGTCATTCTGGAAAGCAGTTTGGAATTATGCCCAAAAGGATATCCAACTGTGCATACTCATTGATCCAGCAGTTCTTTATTGGGTCTATCTGCCAAAGAAATCATAAAAAAGGGAAAAGGACCCACATGTGCAAAAATGTTTGTAGCAACCCTTTTTAGTAGCAAGGAACTGGAAATTGAGTAGATACCCATCATTTGGGGAATGGCTGAATAAGATTTGGTATATGAATATTATGGAATATTTCTATTCTATAAGAAATGATGAGCAGGATGATTTCAGAAAAACCTGGAAAGACTTACATGAACTGATACTAAGGGAAATAAGTAGAATCAAGAGAACATTGTACATGGCAACAAAAAGATTATGTGATGATCAATTCTGATGAACGTGGCTCTTTTAAACAATGAGGTGATTCAGACCAATTCCAATAGATTTGCTTTTTTTTTTTTTTAATTACAAAATATTTTTATTTTACAAAATATATGCATGGACAATTCTTCAACATTAACCCTTGCAAAACCTTGTGTTCCAATTTTCTCTTCTTTCCCCTGTGCCCTCCCCTAGATGGCAAGTAGTCCAATATATGTTAAACTTAGTAGAAATATATGTTAAATCCAATGTGTGCATATATATTTATATAATTATTGTGCTGCACAAGAAAAATCAAATCAAACCAGTAAAAAGAAGTAGAAGAAGAAGAAAAGATGTTTTTGCAAGGGTGAATGTTGAAGACTGTCTTTGTATTATTTTGAAAATTAAAAAGCTATTGTTAAAAAATAGAGGAAAAATAAAGTAAAAAAATTTTGGTGGCCCAGAGAAATTAATCAGTATTGTATATCAGTAATGGACAATACTCTTGTGCTTCCTCCATCTCTAAAGGAATGAAGCAAGTCTGTGTGCTTGCTCCCATGCTTTTTAGCATGATGTTTTCAACAATGTTGATGATGATGATGATGAAAAATGACATCAAGGTCAGTTACTATACTATCAATTATTTAACATGAAAAGACTACAAGCCAGAACTCAAGTGGTGGAGCATTGATACATGACATTTTGCTTAACTTATCAGATTCTTACTTCTTAATAATTAGCTCTTAGAAAAACTAGAAAGGATTAAAAAAGAGGTTGGGGTTTTCATTTAGAGTTCCAAGAGAATGTCAAAGTTCCCCAAATAACTCTAGTATCTTTTGAATGGGGGAGTCCCAAAAGACAGGGGGAAATTTTCTGTCCCATATAGAAGAGTCCTTTAGACAAGAAATGAATTAGTACAAATAAGGTTGCTCCTTTTAAATCGAGAGAGAGAACCATCTCTTAAACAAATAAAGGAATCCCTCTGAAATAGAACAGTACCATCTCCACATTTTGGAGAACCTAGGCTGGCACTCTACTGATAGGATCAGAAACAACTACAGGATTCTAGTAGGCCCCAAACCAATCTCTGGTAATAGAATGTTAGCTATTGGAAAAGGCATACACATTGAAAGAGACCTAGGACATATTGCCTTTTGGAACTTTTTAGAGACAAATTAGGGAATTGGTAATTTCTAATGGTGACATCATAGAATTCCTTCAAGTTTCAGAAAGAAATCTCTTCTGGGAGTATGCATGAAGAGATAATGTAGATAAATTTCTGATAAGAAAATTATAGATTTATTCTTATAAATTCTTTTTTTTTTATCTGTCTATCTGTCCAAAGCAATCTATGTTTTGTACCAACAGACAAGCCAGTATTTTACTCATGTCTTTTCTTTTGGCTTGGTCAGCCAATAGAAACACACTGTAAAAAGTAAATATTCAAAAGTCTTAGAAGATAAATCTCTTGCTTTCTTTTTTGTTTCTTGTTGGAATCTTTACTAACTGCTAACTAATTAGAGTTGATCTAATCTTACAAGAAGATGTTTTGGGCAGAACCTGAAACAAGGTACTAAGTAGAACTAATTAATACAAGGCTTGTGTTCACACCTTTACTCATTGGAGTTCAATGAGTTCACACCTCCCTTGAAGCTCTTTGGGCCAGAGAGCACTATGGGAGAAAACCCACAATCTCTCTCTTGAAGGAGCATAAATAGAGCTTCAATGGGCCAGTCAAAGAAGTTCTTCAGAGTGAAGAAGCTACAAGTCGAGATTTCACCGGAATAACATGAAGAGTGGTGCTGGCTCTGGAGGCTGAAGAAAGCAGAGGCAGAAGCAAAGGACAAAGTGGCAAGAGCTCTTGGAACCAAGCAGAGAGATAGGCCTCTAAGCTAACCGGGCTATATTGGAGATAATAAAAGATCTGAACTTTTATCACCTGGCTGCGTTTTGAGAAGAAAAAGCTCACCACATTTTGGCGCCCGAACAGGGACCATCTGAACTAGATCACAACATTTGGCGCCCAACGTGGGGCTAACAGACCCCCTCAGTGGATTTCAGTGGAAAAGCTCCGATCCTGATTCAAGTGGAAAAGCCTCTGATCCTGATCCAGTGGAAAAGACTCTTCAACCCAGAAATTAGGGTGAGTGCAACAAAGAAATTTTGTTAGAAGAGTTAAAGTAGAATTTCAGCTAAGATGGGACAGATATTTAGAAAGAGGCAGAGGCTGAAGGACCAGACCTTTGGATTTGGTGACATTCGGAGAGAGCTCTTGGAACCAAGCAGAGAGATAGGCCTCTAAGCTAACCGGGCTATATTGGAGATAATAAAAGATCTGAACTTTTATCACCTGGCTGCGTTTTGAGAAGAAAAAGCTCACAACAGTTTCTAATTCTGGCAATGTTGGAAATTGTCAGGATGAAAGACAAATAACAAAATTATTTAGAAACTAAGATACAAAAAATATAAGAAATCAAATTTGTGAAAAAACATTAATTTCTCTGATGAAAATTTCTAAACTTAGATTTTTCATGAAGTATGAGTTTATGTGAAAGCAAATTTTGTGTAAAGTTAATAAAAACAAAAATAAACAGATCAGTTATTCCATAAAAGAGGAACTTTAATATGACTAGAGATTTATTTTAAAGCTGCAGTTTGCATTTTAAGAATTTTTTAAAAAATTAATCATTAAATCTGTTCAATAGAAATTTGGTAAATTCATTAAGGTATTTAAGTAAATGCTTTGGAAAATAATATAGGAGAAATTGGAGTAAAATGATTGTGAATTTAAATAATTCCACAACTCAGAATTCACTAAACCAAAACAGTTTCAGTTAATCTTTGAATCTGAAAGTTGGGGTATCACTTTGTGACGTTGAATTTTTAGAGCAGACCCCAAAGGAATAGAAGTCAGTGAAATTAGAATTTATTTATTGCTTTTAAATAACCAAACTCTCCAGAGAGCAAAAAGTTTGTTTTAAAAAAGTGAGGCAACTAAAAAAAATAAAATTTTAATATTCTCTTAAGTTAGGGTAAAAGTTATTGATAATGCATAGTATTATAGGAAAATATAGGAATAAATTAAGATGTACACAAGAAAGTTCCCAGACTACAAAAGAGCAAATTAAAAAAAGTACGTGGCCTATAAATATTAAAATAGAAAAAAGAACTTTGAAAGAACAAAGCAGATGGCAAATTATTTCAATATGTTTCTTGCCTCATTATCAAACATAAAGCATAAACACAATGATAATACTGGGAGACTGAAATTTGAAATAATTGCAGCAATGACCCTTATGAAAGGTTTAAATTTTTAAGTTCTTACTATTAATAATTATTCAGTCATGTTTTATTTAGCTGAATTCAAAGTTAAATCAGTATAAAAGGGATTTCTGTTCATTTAAACGATTAGGAAATTAACTCTTGGTGAGAGGCAAATCTAAAACTCCTAACCAAATAACTTCATAACATACAGTATTGGAAAATATCAAAACTTTATTAAAGGAGGGCACAATTAGGAAAAAAGATTATTCATTCTCAATGGCACCAAAACAAAAGCCACTAATAATTATGAATAAAAAACTGATTGGACTTAAAACTTTGTTTTGAAGCTACATTGCAATTGTAATAACCTAGAGAATTTAATAAGTTTTTATGTATAAGGGAATAAATATTTGCACCTATCTCCCTTATAAACACAAGATCATTGTGAGGTACTTAAGAAGGTACCTGAAAATTGTTGTGACCTTATGGGAATTCAATTGGAGAAAATACTTTTTCTACTTAAAAGTACTTTTTCCAATTAGTATGGAATGTTAACAAAGTTGTTGATAAAGTCCAAAAATTCAAATTATAACCAAGAAAATCATAAACTAAACATTTTAAAGTAGTACTGAAAACAGACCTTCAAAATTCCTTGGAAAAGCAATTAAGTGTAGGAAAAATGTGACATATGATAAAATAAGATGATTAAAATAAGATGAAAAGATGAAAAAATAAGATATGAAAATGCCAAGGATAATAAACAAATGATTTTCTATTAATTTAATAAATTTGAAATGCATTTGACCAAACTAATATCACCTAATTGATAATAAGTCTTAAATACATAAGATACAAAAGGCAAGTTGCTTCCCCCTTTTAAATCGGATACTGTTAGATAATAAATATAATATACAATACGGCTATATGTTTGAAAACTTGCATAATAGTGTATCTTTTGTTTTGAAATTTAGAAAATAACTCACTGTTGGGAGAAAGAAGTGGGAAATTCTTCAGAAATCCTTAACTATAAGGTTCCTTGTCCCTTCCTCCTCCAAATGTGTTATGAGATTTTAACAGCACTCCTGAAAGTGCATTATGAAACTCTGCAGCTCTTCTGCCAAGCAGAGAAATTTACAAGTTAAACTTTAAATAATAAATGAATTTCATTTAAGATCATTTGGACATCATGAAATTATATTTTGAACACAACTATTTACTATGTGTGTAAACTTGTATTTTACTCAATATGCTACTTATTAAGACAATAGCATCCTTTGAGTTAAAGTGGAAACAGCAATACAAGGTCAAATAGGCTTCTTGAGTATGTGTAACTGGGGAAGGTAAGCCACTCCTGGCAGGAGTGATTTCAGAGAGGCCTGGAGAGACTTACATGAACTGATGCAAAGTGAAATGAGCAGGACCAGGAGATCTTTTATACATGGCAACAGCAAGATTATACCATGATCAATTCTGATGGACGTGACTCTCTTCAATGAGATGATTCAGACCAGTTCCAGTGATCTTGTATTAGAGAGAGGTATCTACACCCAGAAGGAGGACTGTGGGAACTGAGTGTGGATCACAACATAGTATTTTCACTTTTTGTTTTTTACTTGCATTTTATTTCTCATTTTTTTCCTTTTTGATCTGATTTTTCTTATGCAGCATAATTGTATAAATATGTATACATATATTGGATTTAACATTTTTAACATGGTTAACATAGATTACTTGCCATCTAAGTGAAGGAGTGGAGGGAAGGGAAGAAAACATTTGGAGCACAAAGTTTTGCAAGGATCAGTGTTGAAAAATTATTCATGCATATGCTTTGAAAATAAAAGGCTGTAATAAAAAATAATAAAGAAAAAATAAGGAAGTTATTGTGATCAGTAAGCAATTAAGCTATAAGAAGCTTCAGGCACCACTCCAGTGGCAACTTTCATAAAAACCCTTTGTACAAAACTAATAAATGTTTGGGTTTGTGATAAGGTCCTTCACATATCTCAGAATGTTATGAGAATAACTAGACAATGTCTCAACAATTAGTGGAAGCAAGATTTAAATATATTGTCTAGTGAGGTTAAATCAGAAACATTTTTAAAGAAAATTTTAGTTCAATCATAGAGGCGATTAACTTATAATGTATCTTATGGCATTCAAAAGTTGCTTGGGTTTATTATTTTCTTACAGATGATTAGAAAAGCATTTCTAGGGAAAATTCATTTGTGCAGCCATTAAAATTGGTCAAAAAAGTCACCTACTTACAGTGTTATTAATGTACCATTATATATATGATCAAATCCCTGGTAGTATGGGCAGCTATAATAAAGAATTAATTTGAAGTGAATACCTGATATAAAAATGTTTTGAGAAAATAACAAGGTCAGATGAACCTATACTAAATAGTATTAAAGATTTGTTTTATAAAAGAGTTATAGAAAAAATACCTGAAAGGACCTCTGCTGATGGGCAGCTCTTCAGAACTGTCATCAACTGAAAGCCATTCCTTGAGAAATTGTTTCCACTGACCATACAACTACTTGAGACATCTGAAATCTGAAGTTCAACTTAATATTAAGTGGACATTGGGAGTGATTTACTGAGATAGTCATTTGGTCATTGTATTACCTGGAAAAATTAGCAAAAAGTATTGCCCCCAATAGATTTTTGTCATCCTTATGTTTCTGTAGGAGACTGCCCCCTCTCATATTTTTGCATCAGTCATAAAAGATTGTCCTCTGTGTTTTAGAAGTCTTCAAATCTTTTTTTGGACCTAAGGAAGGAACTGGGGCAGGAGGGTTTGCAGGAGACAAAATGTATTTTTATTCAACATAAATCTAATAGAACCACTTATGTGTGTCTGAGAGGCTGAAATTTAATGAGACTAATCAATTGCTTTTATCAGTTCAGTCTTCTCGCTGCAATCTTCACTCTGTTGTTAATCTCTCATTATCCAATAGCATTTTTTGACTGAGTATCATTCTGATTCACTTTTTAAAAATATTTTTCTAATTATCTAGCCTAATTAGACTAATTAGTCTAATTTCTAATTGTTTAAATCTTTTGAACACTCCTTTTTTTATGATTTTATGCACCAAATTTTCTCCCATGATAAATATAAAATATGTGGTAAATCTTCAGTGAAAGTTCAAATCTTATTAAGCATCACAAGATTCATACAGAAAAAAAACTTAAGTGTAAAGAATAGCAAAAACTTTAATTAGCATTGCCCACCTTATTTAGCCTCTTACTGAAAGATCTTTTGAATGTAATGATTGTTGGGAAAGCATTAAGTGGGGAGATATCTCATCCATCAACATAGAATTCATACCAGAGAATGTGATCAATGTAGAAAAGCATTCAGTAGGAATTCACATCTTATTATAAACACCAGAGAATTATATTGGAACAAAAGCCCTATGGATTTTATGAGCATGGAAAAGTCTTTAGTATAAGGTTCCATGTTGGGTAGAAATCTTTATTTTCACCAGAATATGATTTACTAAATGTAAACAATGTGGGGGAAAGCTGCAGTCACTTCAAGAATCTCTAAAAAATTGGAAGATTTATAGGTCTGTGTCTATTAATTTCATACACTATCTGTCCTAAGAATCCAATTATATTGTTAAAGAGATTGTGTAAGCTTTGGCACTCACATCTCATCAAAACCTTCAGTGGCCTCTGTCCCTTTGATTAAAAGACTGTAGGGAAAGAGCAAAAAATTCTTTTCAAAGCCTACCTTTATAGAGGGCTTAGAATTTTCAGGCAACTCTTCATCTCTTATAAGTTGTTCTGCTTGGTTTTCACTCCATCAAGACCCTAAACAGAATACCCTTTGGTACAATCTGCCTTTTACTTTCCTGTGGTAGATTGTCTTTCCCTCTCATCATTAGATTATAAGCCCTTTGGAGGGAGGAATGTTCTTTTTTATTTGTATCCTCATCCTTTAGTACAATACCTAGTACATAGTGGTCATCAATAGTCTTAAGTCTTAGAGATGCAAGCAAGGGACCGCCCTTCCCCAAGGACTAGCTTTTCCAGACTTTTTCATTACTCTTCTTTGCTCCACCCTCTCTAGTCACTTTCTCATCTGAAAACTTTGTCTCATACTGAGGGAGTAAAACGGGTATCAGGAGTGGTATTATAGAAATAGATTTAGGAAAGAAATAGATTGTAAAAGAATATTAGGTAAAAATTAGTATAAGAGATTCAGTTACAGTTCAATCAGACTGAAGAAATCAAGTCAGGCATCCATCACAGATTATTTTATGTGAAAACAGTTTCACAGGCTCAAGTAGATACAACACAGAAGACAGTCACACTGAATGAGCAATCTTTTTAAGTCCCCAGAGCAGAAAAGTAGGAGCAGGATCTATGGATTAAGGGGAGGAATCAAGGAGGACTCAGATGGAAACCACCTGACCAGGTTTCAGAACTGTCTAAAGATATGTCAATCAAGATTTCAATGGTGGTTGTGACTTTTTTTAAAGATGCTAAATGGACAGTCTCAGAGGTCAGAAAACTGAATGGCTGATTTAATAGTTTCTCCTCACATCACTGAGAAAATAAAGGTTGAATGAGAAGAATTTAGGCCTCTCTTTCTATGTAAACAAAATAGTCTGGGAGAATTACCTGATCATGATTTCATGACTCTTATTTTAACAATTCCTGAGAATAAGCTAGTTAAGGGTTCACATCAATACTTCTTTATAAATATATTTAAAGACATGTATGTATTCAATCAGCAAAATTTTATCCTTTCCCTCTCTAATCCTACCTTCAAATTGAGAAAAGGAGAAAAAACTATTATAAAGATAGTCAAGCGAAATGAATTTCCACATTGCCCATATCCAAAATTATGTTTCATTCTACTCTGAATTCTTAATTTCTCAAGAGGTAGGTAATACATTTCCTCCTTTGTCCTCTGGAATAATGACTGATTATTACAATGTTTTCATTACATTATTCTAGTCTTATATTTGACCACTGCTCATTCTCTCTTTCTGGTCCCTTGGCAAATCACTTAAACTAGGTTTGCCTCAATTTCTTTGTAAAATAAATTGAGTTCAGCCTCTATTCAGCTATCATACTGTGATGCCGGAGAAACTGAGGCAAGACAGAGATTAAAGATTTTTAATATTTTAATAGTAGAGAAGTTGGACTGACAAAGCCATATTAGTCTTCCAGCTTGGATGGGACTCCTGTCTCAAAGTATCCAGTGATGAGAAAGTGATTCCAGAGACTTTTATAGGGCTCCAACCATCAGTGAAACAAAGGCAAGGGGAGTAGGATGCAGAGCACTGGTAGAGTGGAAATTCCAGGAAGGACCATAACTTCAGTTCTGACAGACTGGGGGTGAAGAAGGAAGGATCATAAATTCTGATAAGTTGGAAGTGAAGAAGCTAGGCTACAGGAAGTCTGGGCCCAGGAGATGCCCAAGCATTTGAGATAAGCCATCTAGAATTTTATGACTCTTTGAAATGCTAGAGTGACCAGAACTGCTAGCCCTAATTATCTCAGTCCTAATGACCAGGGAGGGGGAAGAGGGTGTTGCCACCAGGGAAACTGAAGCAGAACAATTCAGAGAAACTGAGGCTGAAACATACTCAAATTGATCATGTCACTAGAATGAGGTTTTGAGGATGCAGCCACACTCTCCCCATACCGGAACATCAAAATAATGAAGTTACCACACAAATATTGGAGAGAAGTGAGGGAATTACACCATTGACTAGCTCACTATCTGACTGGTGGGTTAAATTCATAAAGAAGTTTAGCATGGCAATCACAGTGGAGTAGGTGTTTTGTAAGGGAAATAATACCCGGAGTTGACAACATAATTTGTCTTTTTGATTAGATACATCAAACTGTGGAGTCATAATGATTTTGTCAAAGCACGGAACTAAAAGCCTACATAAGACTAAAAAGCCCACTTAAGGCTGAGATGATCCTATTAGCGCTCCCTCTGCTTGCCTCAAGGAGTGGTTTCATTTCCAGATTGTTTACAGTAATTCAGGCTTTCTGTCTATGCCTATCTAGCTACCAAGAATTTATCAGCTACTTATAATAATTCCATGTTAAGTTTTGAGAACATGGTTCATAATTTGAAAGAATTCAAAGATAGTCTTTTATAATCCCAAAATACTTTATCAATTTCATAGCTGATGGATTAGTCTATCAGAAGTTTAGGAGAGTTAAAATTTGAGACTTCAATTTGTAAGCTAACAGCCTACAAGATTATAAAATGTAAAAGAAAAGGAAGGAGCCAGGATATATTTTAACAAGGTAGTGTTATTTAGAGAAGGATTCAAGGCAACAAGTTAAAATGTAGCTTTTAGAAAAAGACAAATAAGAATTTTATATAGGTGTTTTAAAGGAGACAAATAAGGAGCAATAGATAAGAAATTTTATTGTTCTACATTCCTTAGCTAGATATGCAGTTTTGAGTAGATCCTGGGTTTTGACTCACCATCTCCCCCTTCTGTCTTTTGGGGAGAGGAAATTCTGAGGACAAGGGCTAGGGACTCATTAATATCACTTCCAGTGATAAGGATCTAGATAACTAGGTAAGTTGGCAGAGAAATCCTGAAGTATTGATAAGATTATAATAATTCTGGCATACTCTCATGGTGTATTTTCTTTTTCCTGGTTAACTGTGAGTTCCACTAGAGAAACTTATTTTTTCCCTTATTAATTGTTAAACCCTTTTTCTTCCTAACTACATGTTCTCCTGATGCTATTTCATATTTACTACTCCTGGTGTCTATTTTGCCTCTTCATTTTGTCTGTAACTTCTTCTCATAAATAAAGGTACTTTTTGTCAAAAAGCCTGCCATTGTAAATTCTTCACACATGCCTTGCACCTTATGTTTTGAACTATGGATTGCTATCTAAACCCCATCATTTGATAGTTGTTAGAAACAAAACTCTAAACCCAAAAAAGGGCACAGTGAATGAACTGACACAGGATAAGTGGAACAGCTTAAACTTTTAATACATTCCTGCAGGAAACAGGGGTGAAAACTCCAAATGAGGTCATACACATTTCATTGATACCAGAGCCAGCAGTTATACCGTGTAATTCTGCCCTACCTTCTTTTCAGAATTTCCTTTGGATAAAATCCTTTAGAGATTAGAGATCTAACATTTCATTACACTCTTACTACATACACTTCTTAATATGCCCCTCCAATCATGTGTCTCATGTTGTATTAATGAAGCCTAAGATCCTCCTTTATTTCCTATAATTATCCTATATTAACAAGGATAATTAAGCATGCACTGCAGCAAAATCACTATGACAGTAATTTGTACCTGGGGGTTTGAATGTCTGTCATGTGTTGTAGTTTTTGAATTACTGCTGGCCAAGATAGTACCAGGGATCCTCAAACTTTTTAAATAGGGGGCCAGTTCACTGTCCCTCAGACTGTTGGAGGGCCTGACTATAGTAAAAACAAAAACTTTGTTTTTGGCCTTTAAATAAAGAAACTTCATAGCCCTGGGTGAGGGGGATAATCGTCCTCAGCAGCCGCATCTGGCCCGCGGGCCGTAGTTTGAGGACCCCTGGATACTATAGACTACTGGATTGACCCCTCCCCATTCCTTATTTTGAAGCCGAATTACAGCAGCTGTGGAAACAGAACCTTTTCCTCTTGTTGAGGTTCAAAAGAAGACCCCAAAAATTTGGGGTTACAAATTGGCATCATGAGGGTCTCAAAAGAATTTGCAGGCTTGAACCCATCTCCAAGTCAAGAGACAAAGTTTATTGTAATTGTTACTCCACTTGAAGCATGTTAAGTACCAAAAGGGTTTAGCAAAGAACTAGGAGTAAGAAGATACATTTACAAGAAAAAACAGAGCGATCTGCGTTCTTCATGTCACTGATGTGATAATTTTATGGCCAGAGTTAGAACTGAAGAGTAGTCTGGTATGTACTTCGTCATTTGTCTCAGAAATCTTGTTATCACTGACCAATAGATTTTTATCTAATGTTTATAGGACTATACTATATTCCTAAGACCAGGAGACTTTAGGATCATTGACAAACAGATTATTAGAACAATAGCATTCCTAAGGGGTGCTCAGGGGCTCCAGGATTACTGCTATATCTTCCCTAAAGTCTAGGGGAAAGTATATATATATATATATATATATGTATATATATATATATATATATATATATATATATATAATATATATATATATATATATATAACTATATTATTATATTCCTAAGATTAGAAGACTTTAGCATCACTGACAGATACTATTAGAACAATAGCCCTCTAAGATCACAGACCTCAGGATTACTGCTATATTTCCTCTAGAAGCTGTACCCTATCACTCCCACCATTCCTCAAAAAGATTCTTGTTGACTTGAGACTTTCTTTTCTTACCATGGCATCTGATTAAATTTGGCTCAATATTATAACTGGTCAAGATTTTATTTGTAGTTTTTCAACTGTAGAAACAAAACTTTACAAGTGTACTTTATTTTTCAGTGTCCAGTCTCATTTGGAGCTAATATAAAATCCTCTTTTTGGTGTTCCAAGTCCTTCAAACCTTGTCCTTTGCATTTTTCTTAACTCTTTACTCTTCATTTCAGTGACATTCACCTCTTTGCTGTTCCTTCCAGGAAAAACATCCCACCTTCTAGTTTGTCATTAAACATTAAACACTTGATATGTGCCAGGCATTGTGTTAAACTTTGGAAATATAAATACTAAAAAAAAAAATCTCTTCCCTCAAAGAGCTTATGATTTACAGTTATGCCTTCTGTAATGCCAGAGAAACTGAGGCAAGACAGAGATTGGAGGGTTTTTAATATTTTAATAGTGGAGAGTGGGACTGGCAGCCATACTAGTCAGCCAGCTGGATCAGACTCTTGTCTCAAAGTACTCAGCAACAAGCAAGTAATTCCAGAAACTTTTATAGGGCTCCAGGGATCAGGGAAACAAAGGCAAGAGAGGAGAGCATTGGTTCAGTGGAAGTTCCAGGAAAGGGCCATAACTTCAGTTCTGACAGGTTGGGGGTAAGGAAGAAAGGATCACAAATTCTGATAAGTTGGGAGTGAAGGAGCTTGGAGACAGGATGTTTGAGACAGAAAGATACCCAAACATTTGAGATAATCCATCTGGAGTTTTATGGCTCTTTGGAATGCCAGAATGGCCAGTGCTCAGAAGCCCTAATTATTTCAGTCCTAATGGCCAGGCAGAACACTTCCACAAGAAGACTTTTCCATACAAAGTTTCCATATACCATCTGTTGGCATAAGAATTAAATGGAAATCTGGGGGGAGTTTTTTGAAAGCTGACTATAGTAGAATTCAGCACATAATACAGAGCCTATGACCAAATATATAAGCCTGAATGGGATAAACTGAGTAAAGACCTCTCATAAGAATGTGGCCTTGACTTATGCTCTAATTGTGACTTGAGATTACAATAACAAGTTGAGCTACAGCAAAAAGCTGAGGGTGTGCCATTATCTTAAATAAACATTTTCCCCCCTACTTCCCCCCCCCCCATATTTTCATTAGTATTTAAGTACCTAATAGGTAAAGTATATTCTGGGATAAATATTTAGTTCCTGGGCAAATAAGAACTAGAAAACCAATAGAAGAAAAGATGGCCGGGGAAGGGGGGGTCTGGTTAGGGTCTATATAATCCTGTGTTTTGCAGTTTGCACTTTGCACTCCTCTACTGACACCTTGTCTGTTGGGAATTGCCTTTTCTCCTGAGATCCTAATAAATCCCTTTTTGCTTTTTACCTTGAAAGTCTCTGATTTTAATTTTGGATAAGGGTTGTTGTCCCACATAATCCAAATTTCACAATAAGGTATTGCAAAGACCTCATAAAAGAAAAAGAAAAAGAAAAAAAAATTCAGACTTCTCCCACAGAAAGAAAGGATCAAAAAAATTTTACTTGAATTTTCCAGAGCAAGATGCCTCCCATTCCCCAAAGGAATAACTGCAATGGGGAAGGAAGCACAAAAAGAAGCTGAAAAATGTGTGTGGGCAATTGGGGAAGGGTAGAAAGTATCCAACTTAATGATGAAGTTAGTCAGAGAAGGTTTTTAAAATAAATGTTTCCTGATTCCCCTTAATGCTGAGGCAATTTATCCTCTCCTGTTTGCATATGGCTATTTGCTTATTGTCTTGCTCTTTATCTGAAGGCTTTGAGATCAGTAATTGCCTTTTATATTTCTTTATATCCCCAGTGTTTAGCAAAGTACCTGCAGGTGTGGCCCTCTTCAACAATGAGATGAACCAAATCAGTTCCAATAGAGCAGTAATGAACTGAACCAGCAACACCCAGCGAAAGAACTGTGGGAGATGACCATGAACCATTACATAGAATTCCCAATCCCTCTATTTTTGTCTGCCTGCATTTTTGATTTCCTTAACAGGCTAATTGTACACTATTTTAAAATCCGATTCTTTTTGTACAGCAAAATAATTGTTTGGATATATGTTGTATTTAACTTATACTTCAACATATTTAACATGTATTAGTCAACCTGCCATCTGGGGGAAGGAGTGGGGGAAAGGAGGGGAAAAGTTGGAACAAAAGGTTTTACAATTATCAATGCTGAAAAATTACCCATGCATATATCTTGTAAATAAAAAGCTATGATAAAAAAAAGTGCCTGCAGGTACTTAAATGCTTATTGATAGAAGGAATGACAAAATGCCAGTTTAACAAGCGTCTCCTGTTTAAAAAGTTGTTAGCTTCTGTAGTCAAGAAAAAATGCTCTAAATCATTATTGATTAGAGAAAAACAAATTAAAATAACTCTGAGGTACCACCTCACACCTCTCAGATTGGCTAAGATGACATCAAAAGATAATGATAAAAGATAAAGAGGGAATATGGGGAAAATGATACATTGCATTGTTGGCAGAGTTGTGAACTGATCCCACCTTTCTGGAGAGCAATTTGGAACTATGCCCAAGGGGCTTTAAAACTATGCATACCCTTTGATATAGCAGTGTCATTCCTGGGTTTGTATCCCAAGGAGATTATAAAAGAGGGGAAAGGACCCACATGTGCAAAAATGTTTGTAGCAGCCCTTTTTGTAGTGGCAAAGAATTGGAAAATGAGTGGATGTCCATCAACTGGGGAATGGCTCAATAAGTTGTTGTATATAAAAATAGGGGGATATTATTCTATTAAAAAATGATGAACAGGCCTATTTTAGAAAGGCAGATTTACAGGAAATGATGCTGAGCAAAACAAGCAAAACCAGGAAAATACTGTACAACAGCAAGTTCGTACCATGATCAACTATATAGATTTGGTTCTCAGAAGTTCAATGATCCAAAGGAATCCTTTTGTGGTTCCAAAGGAGATCCCAAAAGATGGAGATTGTAGATGGATGTCATGAGGTGTCTCGAAAGAATTTGCAGGCTTGAACCCATCTCAAGTTGAGGCAAAGTTTATTATAATTATAATGCCAATTAAAGTGGGCTAAATTCCAAAAGGATTTAGCAAAGAACCAGGGGGAAGAAAATAAATGTATAGGACAAAATGAGAGAGACCAGAGGGGTGGTCTACTCACTATTGCCTCAGGAACTTTGTTATTACTGACCAACAAATTATCTAACAGTAATATTTGTAGGACTATAATGTAGTATTCCTAAGGCCAGGAGACTTTGGAATAATTGAAAGACACATTATTAGAACAATAACACTCTAAGGTCAGGGAATCTCAGGATTACTGCTATATCTTCCCTAAAATCTAGGGGAAGAAATATATAACTATATTATTATATTCCTAAAGCCGGGGGATTTTAGGATCATTGACAGATTGTTAGAACAATAGCACTCTAAGGTCGGGGACCTCAGGATTACTGCCATATTTCCCCTAGAAGCTGTACCCTTATCCCAATAAATTTTGGATGGAAAACAAACACCATATGCATCTAGAGAGAAAACTATAGAGAATGAAGGTAAATCAACACATGCTATGTTCGCTTTTTTTTTTTCCTTCTATTTTCTCCCCCTCTGAGTTTTCCAGTTTGTTTTTTTTTTTTTTCCCTCTTCCAACATGATTTTTAAGGAAATATTTTATTTTTATATATCCGGTTTGTTTTTATTTTTCCTCTTCCAACATGATTTTTAAGGAAATATTTTATTTTTATATATATGGACATCTAAGAGTGCAATGGATAAAGCACCAGCCCTGAAGTCAGGAGGACCTGAGTTCAAATCTGATTTCAGACACTTAACACTTCCTGGCTGTGTGACCTTGAGTAAGTCCCTTAACCCCAATTGCTTCAGGAAGAAAAGTATGTGTATAACCAAAATAAAGTTTTGTATATGCAGCTGGAGAAATAAAAATTAAAAGTTGTTGGCTAATTATAAATTCGGAAGTACATGGAGGGGCGGCCACAGAAACAACTAGTAGGAGAAATTCTAGCCCTTTCGGGTTATCCCTTAGAACTCTGGGAGGTGCATTAGGACTGGAATACACTTCTTT
The DNA here is from genome assembly GCF_016432865.1 of Antechinus flavipes. Taxonomy (NCBI): domain Eukaryota; kingdom Metazoa; phylum Chordata; class Mammalia; order Dasyuromorphia; family Dasyuridae; genus Antechinus; species Antechinus flavipes. Next base: position 647,783,383 of record NC_067398.1, read on the forward strand.
CTAGACACCAGACAGAGCATTGATGATCCTCCGCCTCCGAGGAAGCGTCAGCCATAGGCAGACGAGTGGAGAAGGCTCCCGGAAGGCCAGAGGGTCAGATGAAGAAGGCCGGCCGACTTCACGTTAGTCCTCCGACATCTGTGTTCTAAGCTTTTAGGAGTTCCTCTACTTGCTCTCAGTTCGGGCCCTGCCTTCAAGAGCTAGAGAGACGGCGAGTCCTCCCGTCAGCCTAGATCGCCCCAGAAGTGCCCTGGAAGCGTAGGTTAGCGCTTCTCTAGGCTACAGGATTCCGGGAGCCTGTTTCCGGTCCTGGGCTTCGTTTCTCCCTCTGGGTTGGTTCGCGGTCACCTTGCCCCGTTCTGTTCAGGAGACCCCGGCCCTGAGCTGACGGTTAATCAGGGACTCGGCGGGAAGAAGGAAGAGTGCTAGACCACCGAGCCCATTTATTTCTCTTCTTTTCTCAGCTTCGTCCTTTCTAGTCCTCCCGCTGATCACCGACTCCGTCTTCCTCGTCCTCCCCCCTCTCCTTCCCGACGTCTGTCTCCCATTCCCCATCTGCTTCTCTCCCTACGCCCCCCCTTCCTTCCTTCTTCCTCCCTTCGTTATTCTCCCCCACTTATCCACTCCTTCCATCCCCTCCCAGATGGTTATCATAGTTCCAGCCCCCTTTCTCCTCTCCCTTTTACTCGTTATTCATCTGTCATCTTCCTTCTCCCTGTTCTTCAACCCGTCTTTTCTTTTCACTCCTTCCTCCTTTTCCTTTCTCCCCGATTTCCCTTTTTCTCCTTCACAGTCCTTCCCTTCCTCATTTCCAGCTACCTCAACAACTTTTCTTTCTTTCCATTATTCACTTCATTCTTCCCTTGCGGCTCAACTTTCTCCACTCTTCAGATGTCCCCCCTTTATGTTCAGAAAAACCTTTGAGAAGAGACTAGAAAAGGTGAAAACAACGGAATGGCGGAAGCAAAAGTGCAACAGCTACCCTTGATGCTAATAGGTTTTGCATCAAAGAGCATGAACCGGAAAGGGGACTACTTCTCAGGGAATCTGGAATGGATTTTTTATTCAGGAAGGAGTAAAACTAGATGACTTCCGAGGTCCCTTCCAATTTTCAGTTCTGTGCTACGTGTTTCCTGATACCCTTCTCTCCAGTACTGAGTGTCTGGTGTCCAAGTATTGAGATTTATCTTTTTGTGCCTCTGTAGAGGGAGCTCACCTGACGGCCACTGGCCTTCTGAGGAGCGCCAGGCATCCGATAAGTCGTCTTTTCTGAGATCCTGTTCCTATGGCTTGACCTCAGCATTGAACTTTAAGTTCAGTGAAGCCCGTTCAGAATACTTTGGCCTAAATCTCTCCTAGGAACTTGGAATGCCTTCTTAGATGAGGGGCTCCAAATTCATGTCCAGCCCCCCGGCCTTTCCTTAATGTCCCTCACTTTTATGGACAGTGGCAGTTCAGCTCACAAATAGTTATTTGTCAATTGTCTGTTGTCTCTTAATTCAACAAAGCATTTCATAAGCTCCTTTTGTGCAACACATTATGCTGAGGACTGAGGGCTAAAAAAAAGTATAAAACTGATGAAATGAGAGCAATTGACACCAAATGTTAGGCTACTCCTAACTAGGTGGTACCTTTCCTTACCCAGTAGCCTCAGGGACTCTTTGGAGATCTCTGGATACAAGAGATGAGATAATCAGTCACCACTCCCAATGAAGGTTGCAGCAGGCACACTTTATTTGGTACAGCTCATGATGTCTCCCATGATGTCTCTCCTTCTCCCTCGTCCCTTATATGTTCCCTGCAACTGTCCTCTGTTTCCCCCAGATCATATGCCTCAGCAACAGTCCTTCCAATGGAGGGCAGTGCCTGCCCCTTTCTTGGCACATACTCCATGTATGACTATTTGTGACTTATTTCTCTTGCTGGAACACATAGTGCACACTTGTCAGCAGAATACACGCCCAGGTGCCTCAACCCAATTCTGGTTTGTACTGTTAGCCAAGGCATTGTGTTATAGGGGTCATGGGAAACAGATGGAGTAAAAGGTTTCAGGGCCCAACAACCAAATGATGAGAGGTTCAGCACCAAATGATGAGATTTGGTAGCAATTCACATGTGAAGAACTCAAAAAGGTTTTCTCCTTGCCAGAAGGTATATTGATTTATGAGGTTACAGACACAAGGCACCAGGTGTGATAAACATGAAATAAATTTGGGAGAGCATATAGCATATAGAAATAGATTTGGGAGAGCAAGGAAAGATTATTTTGGTTTTTTTAAACAATTAACAAGGGAAAAGACAAGTTCCCTAGTGGAACTTGCAATTAACTCAGAGAAAAGGAATACACCATGAGGTGGGAGTATGCCATTAATTGACAGGCTAAATCCTAAAAGGGATTTAGCATCCTAACAAAGAGAAAGATACTTTGAGACATGGGGAAGGGAATGGAAAGAAAGATACCATGAGCTAGAACTCCATGGTGCACTAACCCAAAAGGAAATCACCAAAGATTGTGTAGGTTATGGACAGATTTATTTTTTAAAGGGGAAACTTAGCCTAGGGGTTTGACATCATAACTTGACTTTCTGATTGGGGATTAAGGTGGGGTTATCCAAGACCTCCACAGAGAGTGAGATTGTAAGGTTGAGCTAATCCCCATCAGTACCCTTATTTTACCATCCTTCAGGATCTCTCTACCAATCCCATTTAGTTACTCATCAAAACCTTCTCCCTGCCCTGTATGAAACTGAGGATTTAGCAGAGGAAACAAAACAAACACATGTGAAGGAATCAGAACTAAGTGTTAAATTGCATGATATTGACACCACATACAAAAGAAATTCTGAGGAGGATAGATCATGTAGGCTGGATTATTTGAGAGAGCTGAAATTGTTTTTTACCTGACCCTCTCTTACTCACTTGTGCTTAGGTGCAAAGAGACTATGTGGCATGATGGGGGAGGTCAGCCCCAAATTTACCATCATATGGCTTCAGGGCCCCCATATTGCCTATATGACCTTGAACAAGTCTCTCCCCTTCAGTATCTCTACCAACTCTTAATATTGAACTTTAGAACACTTGCAGAGGGAGTTTTCTCACAAGAAACTTTCCTCACCAATGATATCATAGATTTGGATAAAATATAAGATGGAATCACTTGAAGGAAAAATTAATTTGAGGGCAAGAAGTTTATTAGTTCACTTTTGTATTACTTGACCTGAAAACTATGCTAAGATGCCCAGGTTAAATCACAGAAATTTCAGAAACCCTGGGACTTGTGTAAAACGTTTTAGAAATGGGATTTTCTAATGTTTCTCCTTGGTCCCTCTTGGAGGTAATAATGGAACTACAAGTTGATCTTGACTCTCCCCCTAATAGTGTTGTCAGCAGTGGTATCATCTGTAGTAGTATCAAACTTAAAGAGGTTATCTCTGTAGTCAATTGTTGACTTAGAAAAATATAAATTAACATTGTCTGTGCTGTATTATATGTTTATTTTGTTAAACATTTTCCAGTTATGTTTTAATCTGGTTCCATTTGGTTTTTCAGGCCTCAGGTTTGATATCTCTAGTGTAATAGATGGCAAACTCAACTTAAGAGTCAGGAAGAACTGAATTCAAATCCTACGTCAGACACTTAATAGCAGTGTAACACTGGACAAATCTTTTTACCTTTTTCAGCCTGTTTCCCCAACTATAAAATACAGACACCTCTTTCCCTGGGTTGTGAGGATAAAACAAGATATATTTGTAACATTCTTTGCCAGGTGAAAGTCAATATAAATGCTATTTATCATTATTATTATAAAACAGTACCAAACAGAGAGTGCAAAGTGGAGCCCTAAATAAAGAGAAACATAGATTCCCAGCCATTTTTTTTGGTTGGAGAAATTTAAAGTATATGTTACTATCTTCCACACAGATTGCTGAAAAATTACCGTGACACAAATGTTTGTGGCAGCCCTTTTTGTAGTGGCCAGAAATTGGAAACTGAGTAGATGCCCATCAATTGGAGAATGGCTGAATAAATTGTGGTATATGAATATTATGGAATATTATTTTTCGGTAAGAAATTACCAACAGGATGATTTCAGAAAGGGCTGGAGAGACTTACACAAACTGATGCTGAGTGAAACAAGCAGGGCCAGGAGATCATTACATACTTCAACAACAATATTATATGATGATCAATTCTGATGGACCTGGCCATCTTCAGCAATGAGATGAACCAAATCAGTTCCAATAGAGCAGTAACGAACTGAACCAGCTACACTCCGTGAAAGAACTCTGGGAGATGACTAAGAACCATTACATTGAATTCCCAATTCCTATATTTTTGCCTGCCTGCATTTTGGATTTCCTTCACAGGCTAATTGTACAATATTTCAGAGTCCAATTCTTTTTGTACAGCAAAATAACGGTTTGGTCATGTATACTTATTGTGTATTTAATTTATACTTTAATATATTTAACATGTACTGATCATCATGCCATCTAGGTGAGGGGGTGGGAGGAAGAAGGTTTGGCAATTGTCAATGCTGTAAAATTACCCATGCATATAACTTGTAAATAAAAAGCTATTAAAAAAATAAAATTATATCCTCTTATCCAAAAAAAGAAAAGAAAAGAAAAGAAAAATTACCATGACAGCCCTCTTTCTGGGCACTTTGAATGGCTAGGTCCCTCACCCCAATTATTTTGGGAACCCATAGCAATAGAACTCTGCTGGAAAACCTGAATGAAAGAGGAAGTGTTCCTTTCTATAGTCAGGAGCTCAAGTTAGCTTTGCTGAGGTATTCATGCCTAATGATGGGTCAAATAACTTTGATTATAGATAATGAGTACTATGTCTAATGTAATATGCTAAGTGTTAAAGGAGGCACAAAGATTAACTCATGGTAGCTTCTCTGAAAGAGCTTATGATCTAGTAAGAATGGCAATATATACACAGATAAACAGAAAATGAATTAGAATATAAGAAGTACAGAAGAACATTATAAAAGTGAAAAATCATATCCTGCTGAGGGCATTAGGGAAGATATCACAGAGGGAGCGATTGAATTGGTCTTAGAGGATAAGAACATTTCTAGGTACAAGGAAAGATAAAGATGCTGAATTCTGTTTGGAAAATAGTAGTCCATCCAGTTTGATTGAAATGTAAAATATGTAAGGCAGAAGACTATGAAACGAGCCTAGAAAAGTAGGTCATAAGTAATAAAAACTTATTTAGAATAGTTGCAGTGAGAGTGAAAAGAAATACTTGACTTACAAAGATATATAGTTAGAATGTGGCTTATCTAGCATGCGAGACCATAAAATGAGCCTAGTTAAAAATATCTTTGAGCTTATGAGCTTATAAGAGTAATGTCATTATTACCAGTATAAAAACATCCATAAGAAGACCAGGTTTGGGAGAAAAGATAATAAATTCCATTTTGAACTTGCCGAGTTTGAGATCCTGATAAGACTGATAAAATTACAGAAACTTAAGGAGTTAGAAGGGATCTAAAAAGAGGGACCTGCTCCATCCCATAGCTGAATAGTAATTCTATTTCCAACATTCCTGACAAGTAATACTCTGCTCTTTGCTTGGTGACTGTACTATGATAGCCCTTTTAACTTTTAGATATCTCTAATTGTTAGACAGTTTCTCCTTAAATAGAGCACACTAAATGTATTTAGTCTTTACCATTTCTCTTGATTTTATTTTTTGGGACCAAGTAGAATCCTCAATCACTTTTCCACATGATAACCCTCAAGTACTTGAACATAATTTTCATGTTTCCCTTAAATCTTATCCAGGCTAAATCCCAATTCCTCAACCACACGTTAGAAAGCATGGCCTTCTGTCCTTTCACTCCTAGTCATTCTCCTCTAGAGAAATTGTCTGGTATACATTTGAAAATGTGAGATAAGACTGACACTCAGGTGAGAGGTGGGGATTTGAGATAAAGATATGGGAGTCAATTGATAAATGGTGAAAGAATATGAACAAATGAAGAAATTAAAACCATTTCTTGTCACGAAAAAATGCTCTAAATCACTATTGATTAGAGAAGTGCAAATTAAGACAACTCAGAGGTACCACTCCACACCTCTCAGATTGACTAAAATGACAGGAAAAGATAATAATGAATGTTGAGAGGATATGGGAAAACTGGGACATTAATATGTTGTTGATGGAGTTGTGAACTGATCCAACCATGCTGGAGAGCAATATTGATCTATGCCCAAAGGACTTTCAAATTGTGCATCTTTGATCCATCAGTGTCTCTCCTAGGTCTGTATCCCAAAGACATCATAAAGGAGGGAAAAGGACCTATATATGCAAAAATGTTTATGGCAAGGAACTGGCAATTGAGGGGATGCCCATCAACTGGAAAATGGCTAAATAAGTTATAATATATGAATGGTATGGAATATTATTGTTCTATAAAAAACGGTCAACAGGATGATTTCAGAAAGGCCTGGAGTGACTTACATGAACTGATACAAAGTGAAATGAGTAGAACCAAGAGAACATTGTAAATAGCAACAATATTATGTGATGATCAATTCTGATGAATGTGACCCTTTTCAGCAGAGGTGATTTCAGGCCAGTTCCATTGGTCTTGTGATGGAGAAAGCCATCTGCACCCAGAGAGAGGCCTGTGGGGGCTGTGTGAATCACAACATAATATTTTCACTTTTTTGTTGTTTGCTTACATTTTGTTTTCTTTTGCATTTTTCCCTTTTTTGATCTGATTTTTCTTGTGCAGCATAAAAAATGTGGAAATATGTATAGAATTGATATATCTAACATATATTGGATTACTTGCTGTCTAGAGGAGGAGGTGGAGGGAAAGAAGGGAGAAAAAATTTGGTTTTTTGGAAGGTTTTGCAAGGGTGAGTGTTGAAAACTATGCATATGTTTTGAAAACAAAAAGCTTTTAAAAAGATAGAGTCATCTGAATAAAGAGAATAATTAAAATTAGAATGAGTAAGGTTGGCAGGGTAGAAAGTGTTGAAATATAAGAGATAAAAAGACTATTAAAAAAAAACCTTGAAAGGAAGAAACCCATTCTGAGAGGGAGAAAAAGGAACTAGGGAAGGAGTCAAAAAGGAGGGGGTCAGTGGAGACAGGATAGAAAACAATATCATGGAACATAAGGGTGAAGCAAATATTAAGGAGGTCAACAGTGTCAACTCAATCCAGGATGAACATTGAGAAAAGGCCATTACATTTGTCAATTTAGAGATTAATGACCTTGGAGAAGAGAATTTCAAGGAATGATAGAGGTGGTAGATACCAGATTTCAGAGGGTTGAAGAATATGTAGATAGTGTAGAAGTGATGGCAATGAACGTCATTTTGAAGTTTGACTGTAAAAGAGAGGGAAAGTAGCCTGTGCTATCTTGAGGCTGAAAGATGTATTTGTCTTTAAAAGATAAGGAATAAGGAAAGGAAAGAGCCAATGGAAAGGGAGGGACTAAAGATGACAAAGGAAAGGGATGATGGAGTAATTAAGATTCTATAGGAGATACAGTGAAGAATGAAGAGGTTAGTCAGCCTCAGAAATACCTTTTCTTTTGAGGAGGTAAGGTTGAGTATGGCTAGTTATTCAGAGGTTTTGAGATTGTAGTTGAGGGAGTTCCTATCATATAAGCCGAATCTCCTCTCCTAATAGAAGGAGTGGGGAGAGGGTATTAATCTGCTTAGTGTTTAAGAATCATGGAAATATAGTTGGGGCTTGCAGGGAAGTTTTGAAATAGACTCAGTGATGTGATAGCAAGTCAATAAGTCATATAAAAGAACTGTTAAGCAGCCACGAAGGCTCAGCTAACCTAATGGGCAAAATAATTGGGTTTTGTGATCTCCAGCAGCAATTCAAAATCTTTGGGCCAGCATCAGAGAAGATGGTTTATGGTGGTGACCTCGGATTGGGAATCAGAGTGGAAGTGACAGAAGGTCTAGAATAATTTGAGAGAATGAGAGCTTCCTTTCCCACCCTCACATACACATTCAGTATGTATATGCTGACATGCCTTTAGGTCCTTGCCTTTTTCCCTGATACTTTCCACTCTTGCCTTCCCCTTTCAGGGCCAGGTCAGGATTGGCCCAAGGCAGTGAAAACATGTTTCAGGAGTTGTGCTATCTGAAAATATGGCAGTGGCTGTGTATATTCTAAAAGGTGCCAGACCTGATCAAGGAATTCTAACAGGAACATAATGCTGGAGAATTAAAGGAATATAGTTTGTCTGAGTAAGATCTCTTCTCCTTGAATTGGGAGGGCAGGGAAACTCCTGGTCTTCTTGGATATGACAAAGGCTGGTCTATGGATATAGAAGTGAAAATGTCCCCTTTCTGAAACTTCCCCTAAAGTCTGATACCCTGGTCTGGGGACTCTTCCAGAGTCTCAGTGGAGATAAAGTCTCATAAGAATGAACTTAGTGTCAGTTGCAGGGATATTGAAGTTTGAGACTGACTAACTAGAAGAGTCATAGTTTCCTTGACAATTGTTGTATGGCCTCATAATCATGTTTCTGAGTGTTCTTCAGAGGACTCACAGGTCTCTTCTAGACCTTCCTAACATGACCATGAAATTCTCTTCTCTACGCGCTCACTGCATTTTAGCACAGTTTAATATCTTTCACATCAAATATTGCATCTCATTTCCCTTCCTTTGATCAAGATTTCTAGTTTCATACAGTGGTGGTACCTCCCTGATAATCCAAGAGAAGAATCTTTTCCCCAAAATCTGCCGGCAGCTAAGGATTGAGAGATGCCCAAAGTTTTTTACACTATTAAGTAAGAATCGGGCCCATATGTAGTAGTAGTTTTCACTATCAGCAATATTCTGCTGTATGGATTTTTATTTCAGGTTATAAGAAAGGAATACCACAGACCTGATCCTTGTTTTCTAACATTTCCTGGGACTAACAAACTATATTGTAAACATATGTGTGTGGTACAGAAAGCAAAATCAAGAATATTAAACCTACACACAACTATATAGTATTTCAGTTTAATAAATATCATTTATTCAATTAACAAGCATTAAATCTGTGCTAGATATTGTGCTAGGGGCTTGGGGAAAGACTGAAACAACCTCTACTTTCAAAGAATTTCCCAATCAACATTCTGTATAGGTCAGAGGTGAGAACCTTGAAATCTAGAGGCCTCTAGACTTGAATTTGATTTCTGGCAAATCCTTGAACATCTTATAAAGGGAAAGTTTATAATCTGGAAAGGAAAATTGTGACCCTAAAGAAGTATCATTGCTTCATCAAGAATAAGTCATATCCAACAAACCTCATTTCCTTTTTTGCAAAGAATAATTAGACTAGATCAGAGGTGTGCCATAAAAACACTGTACCTAGATTTTAAATATGTTTATTTAATATTTTCCTCCAATTATGTATAAAAATAATTTTTGTATTAATAGTATTTAATTTTTTCCAATTATATGTATAGTTTTCAACATTCATTTTTGTAAGATTTTGAGTTCCAAATTTTTCTCTGCCCCTCTCTTCCCTCATGTTGAACATATTTCCATATTAGTCATATTATGAAAAAACAAAAGGGAAAAACCACAAGAAATAAGAAACAAAAAACAAATTTTTAAAAAGTGAAAATAATATGCATTCAGATCTGCATTTAGATTCCATAATTCTTTCTCAGGATGTGAATGGCATTTTCTATCAAAAGTAAAAATAATTTTTAACAATTATTTTTTAAATTTGTGTGTCCCAAATTCTCCTATCCCCCCTCTCCTTCACTCTTATTGAGAAGACAAGCAGTTTGATTTAGGTTATAGATGTGCAGTCAGGTAAAATATAGTTCCATATTAGAGATGTTATGAAAGCAAACACCCCAAGAAAAATAAAGTTTAAAAAAAAAGTATTTTTAATCAGTATTCATATTCCATCAGTTCTTTCTCTGGAGATAGATAGCATTTTTCATCTTAACTCCTTCATATTGTATTAGATAATTGTATTGCTAAAAATAGTTAAGTCATTCACAGTTGATCATCATACAGTAATATCGCTGTTACTGTCTACAGTGTTCTCCTAGTTCTGCCATTTCATTTTATATCAATTCACGTTAAGTCTTTCCAGATTTTTCTGAGAGCCTCCTGCTTGTTGTTTCTTATAGTATTATAGTATTTCACCACAATCATATACTATAATTTGTTGAGCCATTCCCCAATTGATGGGTATCCCCTCAATTTCCAATTCTTTACTATCATAAAAGAGCTACTATAAATATTTTTGTGCATATAAGTTCTTTTCATTAAAAAAAATCTTTGTGATATAGATCTAATAGTGGTATTGCTGAGTCAAAGTGTATGCATAGTTTTATACCCCTTTGGGCATAGTTTTAAATTGCTCTCCAGAATGGTTGAAAAAGTTCACAACTCCACCAACAATGCACTAGTCTCAATTTTCCCACATTCCCTTCAACATATGTCATTTTCCTTTTCTGTCTTACTATTGGATCTAATAGGTGTGGGATGATACCTCAGAGTTGTAATTCGCATTTCTCTAATCAATAGTGATTTAGGAAAAAAAAAAAAAAAAAAGGAATTGGCTGAGTTGGATGTAAAACTCAACATATGATAAGCAAATTGATTTGGCTATAAAAGTCAGCATATGATGAAGCATACTATTCTTCTCCAGAGAAAGAGCTAATATTCTTTGAATACAGACTGAAGCATGCTAATTTTTTTCATTTTCTTTCTTTATTGTTTCTCTTTACAAATCAGAAAACTGGGCAGAGATAAAATAATTTGTCATTAATTACATAGCTAATACATTTCTGCACCTGAAACAGAGAATGGTGGGCTTACCAAATGCAGAGGGTGACTGGCTTTCTCACCTCACACTGCCATGCTGGGTGCTGCCGGGGGTACCCAGATCCTTCCCAGGCAGTTGCTGGACAGAACCTGCTGTAGGCTGAGATGACTGATGCCAGGATCTCTCTTTGATGGCGTAGAGGGCCGGAACTCTGGAAAGGTGTAATTGAATGTAGGTCAGCATGGTGCTTATAATTAAGTACCTACTCAAAGTGAGATAATGGTTCTCTATGGTGATGTAATGGTTGCATGTGCTCAGTGTGTTATAGTGATGTAATGGTGCTGAGATATTTGAAGGAGTCTCAGACACAGCTCTCAGCCACAGACACAGAAAAGACTTCAAGCTCCAGACTTCAGACACCGGACTCCATCTTTGACCAGCCATCTAGTGGTTGTCTGCCTCCTTCACTTCTCCACCTAAAGACCAAGGAGAGCTAGTCCAGACTTTACAGATAGTAGTTTCAAGTACCAGGGCTCAGGGAATGTTGATCATGGAGCGTGACTCTCCAATCCCGAAGCTGGGTTGGGGAGGTGTTTGGGCAAGGTTATGTGGGGTTCCCATGGCTGCTTCCCCTATTTCTGCAGGTGAGGCAGAATTTTAGTTTCCCTACAGTATTTTAGCATTCTCTTTTCTTAATATGATCTGAGTTGAGAGTAGTTAGCAAACAGAGGGACTTGGGCTATACTTTTTCTTTTATTTGATTCTTCTTGTACAAAATGAATATAGAAATGTTTTACATGATTGTACATGTATAGCCAATATTTGATTACTTGCTGTCTCAGGGAGGGAGGAAGGAGAGAAAGGAAGGAATAAAGTTATCAAATATAAAGCAATTATATCCAATAAAGATGCTAACATTCATATAGCATTTGTTTTATGCTAAGCATTTTGCAATGATGTGATCTTCACAACAACATAAATAAGCAGAACCAAGAGAACAATATTCACAATGACTAAACCTAAAAAAGAAGTTGAACTCTTAAGTAACTGAAAAAATAATCAAAGAGAAGTAGGGTTCTATTAGGAAAGAGAGATGTGGTGACTATATTGAATATTTCAGATTATTTTTGTCACAAAGGAGTGTTCTAGAAAAGGGTTGGGAAATGACCATGATGTAAAAACCAAAGGCAACTATAATTATATAAGTATGTACATATGTATGTGTATGTGTATATATATGTATTATATACCTATATCTATACATATACATATATACATACACACACACATACATATATGTATACATATTTAAGAGAAAACCAAAAAAAAATGAATTCCTGGAAAAGGGAACTAATTTTCAAAGCAATAAATAATGGACAATCTAATGCTATACTGTATTCACATAATGTAAGAAATACTGAAAAATTAGGTTTCCACAGAATGCTGTAAGCTTCAAGGTAATGTAAGATACCACTTGTAAGTACCACTACCAAATGGGTTTTCAGAATGTGAGAAATTAAGGAAAGTTAAGATTCCACATTACAATTAAGATTCAATCTTTTAGAAGCCTCGAGCAAACAATGAATTGGGGAGCTAGGAAGGCACAAGCAGACTCAGCCAATCAGAAAGAGTCTTATGGTTTTAAGAAAACCACAAGCTTAGAGCAGACCCAACTCAAACTGGTTGGAGTCAGTGACTTGACCAAATCTCTATTGTGCTGCTTGATAGGCTAATTAAATATTAAGTAACTCACCCCTCAGGAGGAGGTTTCCATCATTTTTAAACATGGGATATATGACAAGAAAGGGGAGACATGCTTATTCATATTTAGGGGAAAATATGCAGTGGGTGGAGCAGAAAGATTGTAAAATGGAGGGGAACAGACCAATTCGTTCTCTGAAGGGAGAGATTGCACCTAGCAACAAGTATAAAGCTTTTCTTTCTGTGCTCAGTGCTCTCTTCCTGAAGAGGAGGGGAGCCCACTTCTGGCCAGAAATGTTAAGAGGATTAATAAATTTTCCTCAATATCTGATTTTCAATGTCAAGTGTTAACAATTAAGTCTAACAATGTTAAGACCCCCGGCTGATGGACTCTAATAAATTGGATGGAATCTCCTTGGAGGATTTAAGAGATTACATGAAAGACAAGAGATGTCCCTCAAGATAAAAATGCATAGATTTTTAAGATCCCTTGAAGGTATATTAACAGCACAGAATTATATACTATAAATTGTAAACATAAAATAGGGTAAGAGAGACATCAGAGTAGGATAACCTTTATGCAGGAAGGATTTGTGGAGAAAATAAGATTTTAGATCTTGAAGTGCTTATGAACATGGAATAAAAAAGGCTATTCAAGATGGAATAAGGATGTTCAATCATAGAGAAAGAAATTATCATCTTACTATAACCAAGTTTTCTGATTTGGGAGAAAGGAAAGATTGAAATAAAGACAGATACTGAGTGGGTAATCTAGTGGCTGAAAGAACTTTACTGACTTGTCTCAACTATGTTCCACTCTTCATGACCCCATTTGGAGTTTTCTTGGCAAAGATACTGGAGTGGTTTGCCATTTCCTTCTCTAGGTCTTTTTGTAGATAAGAAAATCAAAGCAAACAGAGCTAAATGACTTGCCCAGGATCACACAGCTAGTTAGTATCTGAGGCTGGATTTGGGCTCAAGGCTTCCTGACTCCAGGCCTGACCCTCTATCTACTGTGCCACCAAGTTTCCCTGGAAACTTACCATTGTTCTTAATTGCTCAAAATATATTTAGGATGGTTCATCCACTTACTTTTCTTTGGAATGCTATGGACACAATAAACGTCTTAGGCTGGAGTTGAAGGAGCTCCTTTCCAAAGCACCAATGAATATTCACTCCTATTTATTGTTTTTTCAGGTTCTTTTCTGGTGTTTATTCTCAGATGAATAACAGGAACTCAAATAAAGTTTTCCATAGACATTAATTTCCTAATCAATAATCCTTATGAGGAATCTCTCTCAATGGAAAACAAAGCAGATTATATACTTTAAAAGTATATTTCTTTTAAAGGATTTTTTAAAGGATTACATTCCTTGTGGCTTCTCTGGTATTTAACAAACTACATAAATGACACTTCTGCAATTATTTCTGGTATTATCCTAAATTTAAGCCATAATTTCCAGTTGATGATACAAAGAATCATTTTTTGCTTCAGTTGAAAGGTAAAACAATATAGTAGAAAGTGGTCTTGGAATCTGGAGGGCTAGGTTTGAATTCTGACTTTGATATTCACTGGCTGTATAACCTCAAGTAAATTATTTAATGCTTCTGAGTCTGTTTTATCATATGTAAAAGGAAGCTAGTAAAAATACTTTGTAACCCTCAAGTAGAAATCTGAGTCTTTGGAATGCAGAATGGATTTTCCCATTAAATCAGTATTATTAATGGTAGTTAAGTTCATAGATATTCCAGTGCTCATAATGTACCTATAGTATTAATGATTCCAAAGAATTTAATTGATATATGTAATCATGTTTATGGACAAAGTGTTGAGTTCCAAGTTGAACACCAGAAGCACATTTCCACCTCAATGGGACTGGGAACTTTTCAGATGTTTAACCTTGTTTCAATGGGATTCATCAAACTTGAAATTAGTGGTGATAAATCCTGTGGCCTAGGACAGGGACCTGCAGCAGTACTGGAAGAAAGGGATAGAAAAAGAGAACATAGGGTGAGATGGGGAATGAATTGGGACAGTTCAAAGGAAAAGGAGTTATAAGAACCAGAAAATCTTGCTGGTGGGATCCCCTAATCCCCAGGAAATTTCTTGCCATTTCCAGTTCCCATTGCTTTTTTTCTTTTCATTTGTAGTTCCCAAGGATTTGTCTATTTCCTTTTCCACTGTTACCATCTATTTAGTTTCTACTTACCACCGTCTTTTTCCCTGATTCACTACAGAAGAGTCCTGTAATTCAAGCCCTGCTTTTCTATCCTTGAAGCAAACACGTAGCCCAATTTTTTTTTTTTTACTGTTAGTAATGAATAAAATAGAAGAAAAATCTGCCTCAGTCACTGCCAAACCAGCTTTTCTCATTTTTCCCCCTTCAGTCTCAGTCTCCAAGAGGAAGCAATGATGACTCAGTTATATTTCAAAGGATGTCAAACCCAGGTGATTGTGGGAACTTTATAAAGGGGTGAAGCTCTTTAGAAGAGGGCAGGATGGGGAACAGGGCGGGTTAGCAGATGAAATGGAAACTGGGGATGCCAATTATTTAATCCTTAGGCTTTTCACAAAGACTTTCTTATTTTACTACAGTTGTAAATTGTTTTTTGTTCTTCAAATCTCTTTGGATCCTTCCTTTGTCCTTATCACATTCTGCACTGTATCTTATTTATTCAAATAACTATCCCCTCTCTCCATCAAGAGATTATGGATAGAGCCCATGTCATTTTTCAACTTTGCATCACCAGAAACTAACACTGCTTCTAGTAGACATATAATAAATATTCATGTCATTGAGTTGACTCTACCAATGTTGGGAAGAAAGGTGACGTGCAGTGGGGCTCACCTTCCTAAACAGATTTTACTGCCCAATCTCAGACTTCTTTAGAAAAGATGAGGAAAGATAAGGCTGAAGTGGGATTGATGAGGGTTAGAGTAGTCTAGATTCCTAGTCATCTAGAGGTTAGTGGCTATAAAAGAGTTATTAAGAATCTCCTTTAAATCGGCCACAGGTTTTAGGAATGAAAGAATTCACTCATTCTTGAATGTTAGTTGCAAAATGAAAGTTTATTGTTAGATAAAAATCAATTTACCCAGAGACTGACTTCTATAGTGGCAGATCTATGGAAAATGGAGTTTTGCACTGAGAATGCAGTTCTCAGTGGACAGAAAGTCCTGGCAGCTGAGTGAGCCACTGAGGTCCCTCTGCAAAGACTTTAATTGATGGAAGCTCATTATATTGGGTATCTTTGTGGGGGCTGGGAAGCCCTAGCAGATCAGAACCAGAGGGGGCTGGGCAGCCCAAGCAAGTCAGAATGGGGGCTGGGACAACCAGATCTCCTATTGGAATTCAAAAGGATGCTTTTGACAGGATTTGTAATTGAATGTCTGGCATCCTGAAAAGACAACTTGTCTGGGGAGGATATGCCTCAGCCAGGAGGGGCTGGAAATCTGAAAGGAATCACAGATCAGTAGGAAATACAGTTTCTTAAAGGGATTACAACCCGCTTCAGGATTCCTAGGTGTCCATCTAAAGAGCATTCTTAAGTTTGGTATATATAAATCAGGGACCACTTGTATCATTGAAACCTTCCTCATATTATTATGTTCATAAAGTCTGTTCATTAGTGCAGGAAAACCCCAGCCACACTTCATTTCTTATTTCCCAGCCACCTTTTCCACAACCTTCAGTACCCTTGACACCCTACATGTACTCAAACTCCACTCCATGTGGAATCACAAATCAATTCTGCCCTTGATACCGGAAGAAGTGTGCCAATCTACTCCCTAATGCCTCCTCTATTCAATCTCTTCCTTCTACTGAGAGTCAAAATGCTCCATCTTGACCTCCACTCCCCAATGTGAATTGTCCCTCCCTTTCAGTTTATTTAACTTATTTAATATTTTATTTTTCCCAATTACATATAAAATAAATTTTTAAACATTTATTTTAAAACTTGGAATTTTTTTCATATGAAAAGATGCTCTAAATCACTATTGATCAGAGAAATGAAAATTAAGACAATTCTGAGATACCATTACACACCTCTCAGATTGGCTAGGATAACAGGAAAAGATAATGACGAATGTTGGAGAGGATGCGGGAAAACTGGGATACTGATACATTGTTGGTGGAATTGTGAACAGATCCAACCATTCCAGAGAGCAATTTGAAACTATGTTCAAAAGTTATCAAACTGTGCATACCCTTTGACCCAGCAGTGTTTCTATGGGGTTTATATCCCAAAGAAATCCTAAAAAAGGGAAAGGGACGCACATGACAAAAATGTTTGTGGCAGCTCTCTTTGTAGTGGCAAAAAACTGGAAACTTAGTGGATGCCCTTCAATTGGAGAATTGCTGAATAAATTATCATATATGAATGTTATGGAATATTATTGTTCTGTAAGAAACGACCAGCAAGATGATTTTAGAGAGACCTGGAGAGACTTAACATGAATTGATGCTAAGTGAAATGAGCAGAACCAGGAGATCATTATATACAGCAACAACAAGTCTATACAACGATCAGTTCTGATGGACGTGACTCTTTTCAACAATGAGATGATTCAGACCAATTCCAATGATCTTGTGATGAAGAGAGCCATCTACAGAGAGAGGACTGTGGGAATTGAATGTGAATCACAACATGGCATCTTTACTCTTTTTGTTGTTTGCTTGCATTTTATTTTGCTTCTCTTTTTCTCTTGTGTGGCATGATAATTGTATAAATATGTATGCATATATTGGACTTAACATATATTTCTACTATATTTAACATATATTGGACTACTTGTCATCTAGGGGAAGGCATGGGGAAAGGGAAGGAAAATTGGAACACAGAGTTTTGCAAGGGTTAATGTTGAATAATTGTCCACCCATATGTTTTGAAAAAGAAAATCTTTAACTAAAAAAAAAAAAAAAAAAAAAAAGCACTTTGAGTTTCATATTCTCTTCCTTCCACTCCATCCCTCCTGCTATTAAGGCACATGTGAAGTTATGCAAAACGTTTCAGTAAGAGTCTTGTTGTGAAAGAAAACATAGATCACCCCCCCCAATAAAAAAACCTCAAGAAAAATAAAATTTAAACAAAAAGTATGCTTTGAATTGTATTCAATCAGTTCTTTCTCTGGGTATTGATAGCATCTTTCATCATAATTCCTTCAGAGTAGTCTGAGATCATTGTATTGCTAAGAATAACAAAGCATTCACAGTTGATTATCCCACATCATTGCTATTATTTTGTACACAATACATTTTACTTTGCATGAGCTCATGGGTCCTCCCCTTTTAAAATGTAAGTTCCTTAAGGACAAGGACTATCTTTGCTTTTGTATCATCAGTGCTTAGCACAATAGCAGGCAGCATACTAAAAATTTAAATGCTTTTTCATTTATTCAATATAAATTTCATGTTATCAAATAAAACAATGTCCAAATGAGAGATTTTCCAAATTATATTTGTGGGAATTTTAGCCAGTATGTATGAATTTTCTGATGGAATATAAATGTGAGCTTTGACTAAAGGCTTTAAAAAAAAACATTCTTTACAATGATAAAACTTTTCTCTAGCCTGTTTATTTGAAATCCAACTGAAAGCTTTCTGAAAATTCATTACATTTATAGGGTTTTTCTTTCCACTATGAATTTTATGATCTTCAGTAAGATGAAAACAAAGTATGAGACTTTCCTACATTCATTATATTTATTGATTTTCTCCAGTGTAAATTCTGTAATGGAGGATATTTTAATTATAACTAAAAGCTTTTCTATATTCACTATACACAAGGTATGTCTCCATTATGAACTTGCTGGTATATAAGACTTGAGCTATGAACAAAGGCATTCTCAAATTTATTGCACTCAAGAGAATTCTCTCCAAAGTAAATTTTATGATGCTGTATGAAGACTGATCACTTTGGAAAGTAAGGACTGTCTCACTTTTATATCTGTATTGCTAGCAGCCAGTAGCCTGGAACATAGGTGGCAATTAATAAACATTTCTGAATGATTGATTAAAAGTCTTCCCCACATGCATTACAATTATGAATTTTCTCTCCAATATAAATTCTTTGAGGTAGGCTAAATTGTAGTCTCTCATTAAAGGCTTTATTACATTAATTATACTGGAATTTCTCTCCCATATGAATTTATTAATATTAAGTAAAGGTTGGGCTCCAATTAAGAATTTCCTCCTTTTTCTATACTTTGTTACTTATTGGGTATGAATTTTTGATGTCGAGGAAAATAAGAATTGAAACCAAAAGCTTTGTGAACTTCAGCACATTTGTATAGTTTATCTCCAGCATATACTCTCTGATGTAGAAAAGGGCTAGAGTTTTTCACATTTATTATACTCATATTTTTTCTCTAGTGTGAATTCATTGATGTCAAATAAGGCTTGAACTTAGACTAAAGGCTTTGTCACACTGAAAAAAATTAATGAAGCTTCTGTCTAGAATGAATTTTTTGATGTTGATTTAATGATGAGCTTTGCCTGAAAGCTTTCCCACATTCACTATATTTATAAGGCTTCACTCCTGTATGGATTGTTTTATGCTGAATAAGTGTTGAAGTACAACTTCAACAAGAAGCTTTCCCATATTCATTGCATTTATAAGGTTTCTCTCCAGTATGAATTTCTCTCTCTTCCTCTTTTTTTTTTTTTTTTTTGCTGAGCAATTGGGATTAAGTAACTTGTCCAGGGTCACACAGGCAGGAAATGTTAAGTGTCTGAGGTCAGATTTGAACTCAAGTCCATTGGTGCTCTATCCACTACACCAACTAACTGCCCCCAGTATGAATTCTCAAATGCAAAATAAGATGTCATTTTAATCCAAAAGTTTTCTCACATTCCTTACACCAATAGAGCTTTTCTCCTATATGGATTGTTTGATGCTGAATAAGTGTTGAGACCTGACTAAAGGCCTTCTCACATTCATTACATTTATAAGGTTTTTCTCCCGTATGAATTCTCTTTTGGCATAAAAGTGTGCTTTGAATCTAAAAACCTCCACATTCATCACATTCATAGGGTTTCTCCCCAGTATGAATTCTTTTATGTGCAATGAAATCTGAATTATAGTTGAAATTTTTGCCATAAATGTCACATTTATGGACTTCCTCTTTTATAAGTTTTTTTTTTCTGATGTATTATAAGGTTTTAGTTTAGATTTAAGTTTCTACCAAATTCATTACATTCTTTGGCTTTTTCTCCCAAGAAGTTTTTCCTGTGAACAATTATCATTTCTGTGAAATTTCCATCCTGAGAAAGGAATTTCCCCAGTTTCTGCCCAGATGGATCTTCTTGCTGTTTCTTTAATCTACCTTCATGTACACAAGGATCCCCAAACTTATATGCCATGGGATCACCTCTTTTAGTGCTGTAATGTTGGGGAAATTGAGGCAAGATAGAGATTAGAGAGTTTTTAATATTTTATTTGAGAGGGAGAGATTTGCTGGGAACAAAACAGGATTCATGTTGGCCCCAGGGCTGAATTGGACTCATGTCTCAAAGCATCCAACAATAAGTGAAGAATTCCAGGGATTCTTATAGGGTTCCGGTGATCAGGGGAACAAAGCAGAGTGGGGTTAGAGCTCTGGTGAGCTGGAACTTCCCGGAACGGACCATAATTCAGTTCTGACAGGTTGGGGGTAAGAAAGGATCATAAATCCTGTTAAGTTGGAAGGCTAGGAGCCAGGATGTCTGATTCAGAGGGTCCCATCTAGGTATCTGAGATAAGTCATCTGCAATTTATGGCTCTATGGAATGCTAATGGTCAGGGCTCCCAGCCCTAATTTATATCAGTTCTAATGGTCTGGAAGTAGGGTTGCAACCGGGGGGATTAAGGCAGAACAATTCAAGGAACTGAGGCAGAACAATTCAGGGAAACTAAGACAAAACAATTAAAGGGAACTGTGGCATAACAGTGTCTTCCTGATAAAATATTCACACTTTGGGGTAGATTATTTTCAGAATCTGCAAAAATAAAAAAAAATGTAAAATTTCATGTGATTCCTATGATAGAATAAAGGTAGTTGCTGATGTGGGAAAAAATCATCATAGAAAGTAATGGTTAATAATTTGGAATTATCAAGGAAAGTCATCAACCTATTCATATCCTTTGGCCTAGAAGACTTACTACTGTGCATAAATCCTAAAGATACTAAAGATTGGAAGGTCTTATACATACCAAAATATCTATAACAACATTTTTATGGTACAAAAAACCCACAACTGGAACAAAGTGGAGTTCCCAGTGATTAGAGAATGGTTGAACAAATTGCAGTATATGAATGTATTAGAACATTACTGTCCTATAAAAATGCCAATACAAGGAATTCATAAACTATAGGAAGACCTATATGAACTGATACAGAGTGCAATGAGAAACACCAGTGTGATATACAAAATGACTAATACTGCAGTGACTAATACAGGCCTCAGAAAACAAATGATAAAATATGTTTTTCTCTTTTTGGTGAGAAATGAAGAATTTGGAAGCAAAATATTATGTATATTGTTAGAGAGTATCTGTGTCAGTTGGTTTTGCATAACATCTTTTTTTTGGTTGCTGTTAATGCAAGGAAAATGGTTATTGTTGATAAAAAACTAGGATTCAGGGAATAATGATTATTTAAAAGAAATATATAGCTTTGATATCAGTAGAACTGGTCTTGAATAACTGGAAATGAAAGGAGGAAAAGTCAGCAGAGAATTAAAATGGTTTCTTTGATCCAGTCTTGATTCTTCCTGTCCTAACTGAAACAGGCCTTGGGTTGCTTAAGGAGACAACATGATACAGTAGAAAAAATACTTCTCTGAGGATCAGGCAATTTGGTTTCCAATCTCACTTCTGCTGTTAATTTAATGTGTGACCTTAGGCAATTCATTTGACTTCTTTATTTAAGAGTTTCCTAATTTATAAAATAAGAGGATTGCATTAAACAGTCCCTAAAGTCTCTTACATTCAATTTTAAAAGGATATAATAAATATATGTGGATGCTTACAATGGTGTGATAGGAATAGTCTGATAGGTCTGTTTGTGTAGGGAAGTTGTGACTGCTTTGTGGTTAAACTCTCCAGAGAGTTACCTGATGGTACAAAGAGATTAGGGGACATCCCTAGAGCCTTATAGACACATAGCTCAGAAGTAGAACTTGGTCTCCTGATCCAAAAAACATCCCTGTCCTGACAAAAGGGAAGGGAGGAAGAAACCTGACCAAGTTTTCTCCTTCTGTTTCCCTCTCTCCTCCTTCCCTCTCAGTATTTCCAAAAAACACATTTGCTCCAAACGCTTGAATTTCCTCAGCCATTTGGAATAGAATTCCTGTCTGATATAATTTCACTTCATCAGATAGTTTTCAAAATTTTTTTATACTCAGTCCAAGTTCTTTGATTGATTGAGACATGTTCTCATTTAATTAATATATCGGGACTAAAATGGGGGTGGGAGACTCGGGTCTGGCATTGGGAAGTCCGAAATTCCAATCTGGCCTCAGACACTAACTAGCTGTGTCTCAGTTTCCTCATCTATAAAATGAGCTGGAGAAGGAATGAAAAAGCATTCTAGTATCTTTGCCAAGAAAACCCCAAATGGGGTCTTGAAGAGTAGAATGTGGCTGAAATGACTGAACCCCAAAAAGAATAGGTATCATGGCTATCCTGTTACTGTTCTCTACACAGAACATATATTTAACTAGGAGGACTTGTCCCAAGGGCCTTGGCTGCCTTTAACTCCTTTATATTTGTTTTTTTTTCTGATCTTATTTCTCAAGATGGAGGCTTGGAAATGTCTACCCCTACAACAGAATGAGGGTTTGAAAGGACTGGAGAGCTGCTGGTGCACTGACCGCAGTGTCTGCTGGAATACTTGATAGCAAGAGAGCAGTAGACTGTGAAAGCAGCTGAGTTTGGGTTTGGAATGAAGTGACTGATAGTGCTGAGCTAGGGTAAGATGGAAAATGTCCCATAAATACCTTTTAAAGAACTGTTTTATGTATTGATGAGGTTTAAACATTAACTTCCCAGCAGATTATAATAGTAGTTCTAAGTCAAATTACTTAAATGCTGCTCTATTAAAGCACACTTGTGAGGAGGTATATTTTTATTTAACTTTTCTTTTGTGAATAGAAATAATTACCTATTCCAAACTTGATTTATAATGTATAGTGGGCATTTATTTTACTCTCCGTTGAGGAATTCTAGACTTATGACCCATAATTTAATTTCTACAATTAGAATAATCCTCAAGGTGGGGGGTTTAAGGAGCCAATAAGTGTGGGGGGAAAAAAGGCTCCGTCTCATCAAAGATCAGGTTTCCCATGACTAAACCTGGTTCAAACTACATCTGGATACAAAACAGGAAGTGCTGCAGAACTTCAGGCCCTCTGTGCCCAGGCTAGATTTGCACTCCCAGTACTGAACTGAGACTGCTTTTTACATAGTATATGTTAAATACATTTTTTGTTGAATTAATTTGAAGAATCATCTAATTTGAAGAACAAAAAATGTACTGGTTTATGCTGGAAACCGGTTTCCAGCCGGTGCTATATCACAGCTCAGTCATAGTTTCTGGTTTACAGGAAAAGATGGGGTTAAGAAGTTAAAATATTCTAGAAGAGTGACTGTGAGGAACTGGTTAAGCCTTCTAATGGAAGAGCAGAAAGGAATGGATGGGGGAAGGTAATCTATAAGGGAGACATTTAGGTATAAAGGATATGGATTCTAAGTTATTAGCTATTTAGTCTCTCCATCTCAGTAAGAAAACTAGGGACACTGGCCCTGGAGTTCTGGGAGAAATAGAATGTAAGATAATTCAAAAAAGCCATTTAATTTCCCCATAGCTGCGCAAGAACATATTACTGTCTCTGATCCAAAGAGAGATGAGGAAATCTTGGTCTATTTTTTCAAGCCACAGGGAGAACCTTATTTCTACTAGTCAAATCTAAATATTCAGGGCTTCTCTTCCCTCTTTCTCTTATGGGGCATAATTTTTTGTTTTATCTTTGGCTCTTTAAATCCTCTTCATTATTGTTTCCTTTTTAAAATATTTCTTCCATTCTTTCAGGGAGTGATTCAATCTCCCTAATAACTTGAAGAACCAATAGGGCACTGAAAATTTCTCCATCACCCTCTATATTTTCCAGAAGACAAAAAGCTTATTCTTTTTAATAGCCCTCCTGGCTAATCTGTGTAGTTGACTAATGTGACAAACATGATTTTTCACTACTCAGTGAGTTCAAACTAGGGTTTCTAGAAAGAGACGTGATTTAATTAGTGGTCTTCCTACTTTTTTCATGATTGGATAATGTAGCCTACTCAACAATGGTCTAGACTAAATTTCAGGGGTCCTCAAACTACAACCAGCCAACCAGAAGCAGCAGCTGAGGACGATTATCCCCCTCACCCAGGGCTATGAAATTTTTTTATTTAAAGGCCCACAAAAGAAAGTTTTTGTTTTTATTATAGTCCCGCCCTCCAACAGTCTGAGGGACAGTGAACTGACCCCCTATTTAAAAAGTTTGAGGACCCCTGGCAGATATTGGGTGCGTTTACCACCTTATATTTGGTTTTTGCAGTGTTTAACCTGAGTGTGGCTTTTATAATACCCTTATTACTTTGCCAAATGGTTTTTGGTTGGAAGAACATGAGACCAATTACTTAACACTGCAAAGATCTCTAATTTAAATCTATGTGGATCCTTATAGAGGAGGCCTCAGTTATTGTGGCCAAAAAATTTTTCACTGGGTATCCAGGCTTCTGGTAATGATTGTTCTTTGAATGATAAGCACCCTGTCCATTCCTGGGCCTGAACTCAAAACTTTTCTACTTTAGTAATGTTGCCAGAACTTTTCTTTGCTGGTCTAGGCCTCATCTTTGGTAGATTTGCTCCTAAATCTAGCACCTGAGACATCAAAAAAATGGAAGGTTTTAAATATAATGACTGGCAATGAAACGAGAAGAAGAGAATAACAAAAGTCATAATGATAAAAATGAAATAAAACATATTTAGTTTGCTTCTCTCTCACTTTTTACAGAAATTATTTAAGTCTTTTCGGTTCTCAAGCCTCCGAAAGCACTATTATCTCCTTTCTCCTAGCCTTTCCAGGCTTCATCTGAAACTCTGGTCTCTTATTTAATTAAGAAAACTGAGCCCAATCTATAATGAACTCTCTCTTCTCTGATTCTCACTTCAAAATCTGTGACATTTTCTCTTTCTCTTTCTTCTAGTTTTGAATAACAAAGAGGCCCTTTTCCAGTCCAAGGCCAACTCCTTTATATATGTCCTAGATCCATCCCTTCGAATTTTCTTCAAAAGATTGCTTCCTCAATCATCTTCCATTCTAACCTTCAACTTTTCTGATTATTCTTTCCCTCTTGTCTTCAAATATTATCAAGTGTACCTCATTCCTTAAAACGCTTCACTAAGCCCTATTATCCCTTCCAGCTATCATACTGTCATCTCTCTTCCCTTTTTCAGTTGAAATCCTTTTGTTCATGTAGACTTCCTCTCATTTTGCAAATCCATCAACAATCTGAATTCTGTCTTCCAAACACATCAATGGATTGAAACTGCTTTCTCCAAAGTTATTAATACTCTCTCACAAATATTTTAAGTAAAATTTTATTGATCTTTTTACATAACATATTTTTCAATTTATCTCACTTCCCTCCTCCTTCCAGAGAGCCATTCCTTACAATGAAAAATATTTTGAAAGGAGGGGAGGAAGTACAGTGGGTTTCTTAACAAAAATTTATCACTTTCTATATGGCACAGTTTTAAGTAAAGGGTATACAAAGAAAGAAAGAACTGACCCTTGCCTTCAAGAAGCTTATATTTTAATGGCTAAAACAACTTATAAATAACAATGAACATACAAAATAATATGGCATAGCTTCGGAAATATAGTGATAGTTTGGGGATATCCTGGACTTGGGGGGGCTTCTGTTCTAAAAATAAGTCAGTAGTCCTAAATCTTCTGGCTTTGGAAACTCCCACACCAAATCTGTCTGATTCTGACTACTCCTTAGTCAGATAGCTTCTGGCCTCGGGAAACCCCCACACCCAATGGGCCTGATTCTGGAGACCACTCCTTAATTCATTGCTGAGTGGTAATCTTGTCAGTGATGATCTGGTCAGTGAGAACCAAATTGTGAGACTACTCCCTAGCCTTACCCTTGAGCCACAGAAGTAGCACATCTATGATTGAAAGCTGTGTAAATGTGTCTCCTTGCTTCTGTTTCTCTGCTGAATTCTCTCACAATTCAGTCCACTTTGTAATGGCGTTACCATCACTTTCAATAAACTTTGCCCCTTGATTAAGAGATGGGTTCAAACTGAAAATTCTTTTGAGACACTGGTCTGGGATTCCAAACTTTTGGGCTTCCCCTTCCCAATTTTAACACAAAATACATACAGCTCCAAAGGAAGGGGAGATTGGAGTGAAGATAGTAGCAAGGTTATGGGGGCAATTGGGGAGAGGTTTTTGCCCAGGATCAACCTAGGCTAACTCTAAACCCATTTTTCTCTCATACCACTTTGTACATTTAGAATCCACTTCCGTCAGAATTTTGTGTGTGATGTGGGACAAAGACTGAAAATTCAGAGAAGTCAAGGCCTACTGAGCCAAAGAAGCAGCCATAGGGACACACAAGACGGTGATTTTTTTAAAAAATTGTGTCAGTCTTTCAAAATACAAAGCCTAAACAAAGTGGCTGAGTTTTACGGGAATACTTCCCAGCCTGGAACTTAGAGGCTTGTGCATCACCTCCATTACATTCCCTTGACATTTCCAGCTAGTAAGTTAGCTTTCCACATAGTCTACCTCTCTTCTGAGAATGTCTCCCACATTGAAAGATAAGCCAGTGGAAAGATTTTTAGAATTGCACATGTTTAACCTCTATTTCATTATTTGCTGTCCAGGGAGAGGAAGGGAGAAAAATTTGGAACAAAGGGTTTTTCAAGGGCAAATGTTGAAAATTATCTTTGTGTGTATTTTGAAAAATAAAAAGCTATTATTCTTTTTTAAAAAAATGAACCATTAAAAAAGCAAAAAGGACCCAGAATTTGAAGTCATCCTCTTGAAATCTTCTGAATTTAAGGAAGGTTTACTGGATTCAATGCAATCAACATATAATAAGTACTTACTGTGTGCAGGTACTATGTTAAGAATTGAGGATATAAAACAAGGTAAAAGACAATCCCTTTACCCCCAGAAGCTTACAATTTAATGGGGTTCAACCATCACAAAATAAATAATTTCTATCATAAGGAAAGGTGTTTGTAAAAATATAAACCATTGCATAAATGTGAGCTGTTATTACTATGAAATTTTGTTCTGAGGTTTCAATTCCCATGTCCCAGTTGAAGATCTCATACTACCAATAATCCTCATAATAATTTTTAATATAATGATAAAGTATATTTCTGTGATTTCCCAGTCTGGTATCTACTCCAAATACATGAAGAGCATTCACTAATAAAAGACAGAACTATAGAATCTTATATTTTCCCGGGATCTCAGGTAATTTACAACAAATTATACCTATACAGCAATTCCTTCTATAACAATCAGCCTTACATAAAGAACGAGATTATAAATAAATTAGAGGAACATAGAATAGTTTATCTCTCAGACTTGTGGAGGAGAAAGAAATTTGTGACCAAAGATGAACTAGAGACCATTACTGATCACAAAATAGAAAATTTTGATTACATCAAATTAAAAAGCCTTTGTACAAACAAAACTAATGCAAACAAGATTAGAAGGGAAGCAACAAACTGGGAAAACATCTTCACAGTTAAAGGTTCTGATAAAGGCCTCATTTCTAAAATATATAGAGAACTGACTCAAATTTATAAGAAATCAAGCCATTCTCCAATTGATAAATGGGCAAAGGATACGAACAGACAATTTTCAGAGGATGAAATTGAAACTATTACCACTCATGAAAGAGTGTTCCAAATCATTATTGATCAGAGAAATGCAAATTAAGACAACTCTGAGATACCACTACACACCTGTCAGATTGGCTAAGATGACAGGAAAAAATAATGATGAATGTTGGAGGGGATGCGGGAAAACTGGGACACTAATGCATTGTTGGTGGAGTTGTGAACGAATCCAACCATTCTGGAGAGCAATCTGGAATTATGCCCAAAAAATTATCAAATTGTGCATACCCTTTGACCCAGCAGTGTTTCTATTGGGCTTATATCCCAAAGAAATACTAAAGAAGGGAAAGGGACCTGTATGTGCCAAAATGTTTGTAGCAGCCCTATTTGTAGTGGCTAGAAACTGGAAAATGAATGGATGCCCATCAATTGGAGAATGGCTGGGTAAATTGTGGTATATGAATGTTATGGAATATTATTGTTCTGTAAGAAATGACCAGCAGGATGAATACAGAGAGGACTGGCGAGACTTACATGAACTGATGCTAAGTGAAATGAGCAGAACCAGGAGATCATTATACACTTCGACAACGATATTGTATGAGGACATATTTTGATGGAAGTGGATTTCTTTGACAAAGAGACCTAACTGAGTTTCAATTGATAAATGACGGACAAAAGCAGCTACACCCAAAGAAAGAACACTGGGAAACGAATGTGAACTATCTGCATTTTTGTTTTTCTTCCCGGGTTATTTATACCTTCTGAATCCAATTCTCCCTATGCAACAAGAGAACTGTTCGGTTCTGCAAACATATATTGTATCTAGGATATACTGCAACATATCCAACATATAAAGGACTGCTTGCCATCTAGGGGAGGGGGTGGAGGAAGGGAGGGGAAAAAAAAATCGGAATAGAAACGAGTGCAAGGGATAATGTTGTAAAAAAAATTACCCTGGCATGGATTCTGTCAATATAAAGTAATTATTAAATAAAAATTTAAAAAAATCACACTAAGACTTAATTAAAGTGACATTAAAAAAAAAACAAAAACAAAAAAAACAATCAGCCTTAGCTTGAAAGACCTCTAATAATAGGAAATTACCATTTCCCCAAGTCAACCCATTTTACTTGGGGTTTTAATTCAATCAGTTCTATTCCATAACTTTTTTTAGAAATACCAACTTCTCTTCAGATCCTTTTTTCCCATTTATTGGATACTTCTGCCCATCCTATTTCTAACTACTTATGCATATCCCATTTCTGTTGTGTTTTATAGTTTACAAAGTGCATTCTTCATCGCAACACTAAGGAATTCTTAAGGAGTTTCCTGAACTTGTCTTTTTGAGTTGCCATATTCTCCAGAAACACTGGACCCAAAGCATGCAGGAGGCTCTGAATGTATCTAGAATGAATTCCCCAAACTGACATAATTTGTTATTTGCACCCCAATTTGGGCAAGCTCTATGACCTTGGGAGCCAAGACAGGTGTCAGTCTGTCTACACCAAACTCAGAAACTTTTTGTGCAGCTGGGACTCTTGTAGATAAACAGAGCAGTTAACAAGAAAAAAGAATGCTGCTTTTGCCATCTTACTTATTCATGATTTCTCTTCCCCTTCTCTTTCTCTTCTCCTAAGCCACTACCATTTGGGGAAGATTACTGTTCCTCCTCTTCCCTTGTTTGCAATTTCATAAACATGCAAACTTCTGGTAGGATTGTAAACTCCTTGTACTGGAGTCTTTCATGCCTCTTTTCTCTTGTAATAAATCCAGTTGCAACAGTATCTCATTGACTTACGGTTTTTTTGTTTTGGGGTTCTGGGTGTTTTTTTTTGTTTGTTTTAAACAGGTGACATTTTAAATTCCTACTTAACAGGTAAGGAAACAAGTTCAGAGATGAGAAGTGACTTTAGGGATAACTAAATGTTCCCAAAACACTAGAAATAGGTTTCAATGTGGGGGGGAAGGGGAGAAGCAGGATAAAGATCTGAAATGGCACAAGGGAAAATGTGAGCTAGGTCAGGAAACTGGAGTATGGAAAAAAGAATCATAGAAAAGGAAAAAAGAATGACCAATATATAATTGGAACAAAAATAAATTATGAGGTTCTTCCTGAAGAGAAGAAAGCTAGGTCTTACAAAAAGTAAACAACTACTCGGTTCTAGGAGAACTTGTCCTTCCAGAAGAATAAAGGGAGTCTGTGAGTGCTAGTAAATGAGGGATTTATGCAGGAAGGATCAAAGGAGGAAGAATAGTGACTCTGCTCAGGGCTATTGAGGTAGCAGTGGGTTGACCTGGTAACAACAGGGAGATTTATTATTTTGCTGGAGCATATATTAAATATTTAACTGAGAACTTCTGACCATTTGTCAAAATAGATGGCTACCAACATCTAGTGAGTTATGAAACCAAAAATATGACAAGAAGAAACCGAAAAAGCACTGCAAAATATAGGCAAGAAATGGAAAATCAAAGGGACACAAGTCCCTTTCCTCTTCCCCTCTCTATCACAACTGTCCTCTGAAGGCAAATGATGAAAATAAGAGCTGACTGGGAATTAAAGAATTGCCTAGGTTGACAATATATGAGAAAAAAACTTTGGATTTCTGGACTATAATTTAAAATGTGTGAACTGCAGGCTTCTGTTCAGGGATTTAACATTTAACAAAGAATTGTAAAAATGTATTTGCCTGAAGCTTCTATTTCCTACCATTATTTAACATAGTTTTAGAATGTTAGCAATCACAATAAGGACACAGAGAAAATTAAAATGTTCTGAAAATATGAGTTTATTTAGGAAAAGTTTATTTAGATCTTGGGCCTCCTCATCCTTCAGCATCTTTAACTTTGGCCTTCTCACCCTGTTCTTCCACCATGCTGGCTCATTTCTCCTTTTGTTGAGTTATTTCCCAGAGCCTCTATTTTGGGGAGGGGTTCAGACTGACCAATTTTCATTCCACTTCTGTCTTTCTGAACTTCAATAGTATCATTCACATAAGGACTTTTAACCCCTTTATATTTTATATAATAATTATTATCATTATAATATATTTATAATTATAATCCCTTATAATCTACTTTATAATCTCCCTTTTGTGTTTTATATTTCCCCATTAGAATATAAGCTACTTGAAGGTAGTTACTGTTTGTAATCCAAGCACTTAGACTAAAGAAGTAAAGACTTCATGTTTGTTGCCTTGCAAAATATACATGGGAAGTCAATTTATCAATTCATCCTGAAGACATATATAATTATAAAACACTTTGCAGAAATAATGAAAGACAAATAATTGGAGGAATATTCAGAGTTTATGCTTGATTATGCTAACATGATAAAAAACGATGACATAAATTAAATTACTTTCCATATTTAGTGTTATACCAATCAAAATACCAAGGGACTCAGGTGAACTGCTTGCTGTAATACAACTAAGAAAAATAATACGAAATTCATCTGAAGAAACAAAAAGTCTAGATTCTCAAGGGAAATAACAAGAGGGAAGTATGAATGATGGGAAATAACAATTCTAGATACTCAAATTATACTATTGAGTAATAATTACCAAAACGATTTGGTACTGGTTAAAAAAAATAGGTTAGTGGAATGAGTCTAGCTAATAAAGAAGCTGAAACAACTGAATTCAGGAATTCAGTATGCAATAAAATCAAGATCACAAATTGTTTAGGGAAAATCTGCCTATTATATGAGAATTGCTGGGAAAGTTGGAAAGCAGTTTGGCAGAAAATTGATCTACTCAAGCACTTTATACTATCTATTAGGTTCTAAATGTATACACAATCCAAATATAGGTACACCATTTAAAAATTTTAGAGAAAGATGGAAGGCAATATTTTTCACAAGTACAGCTAAAAGGATCATTCTTAAAGAATAGAGGAAGTAAACCTGCCATCTAGGGGAGGGAGTGAAGGTAAGGAGAGAAAATTTTTCAGAAGGTTTTACAAAGATCAGTGTTGAAAAATTATCCATGCATATGTTTTATAAATAAAAAGCTTTAATAATAAAAAAGAGAATAGAGTAAGTGCTAAAAATAATAAAAAAATACAATATTCAAACTAAAATTTAAAAACTGTTGCATAAGTAGTCACCAAAACCATTTGGTATTGGCTAAGAAATAGATTAGTGGATCAGTGAAAAAGGTTAGGTTCACAAGACAGAATAGTCAACTATAGCAATCTAGTGTTTGACAAACCCAAAGCCCCTAATTTCTGGGAAAAAAAATCATTATTTGATAAAAACTGCTGGGATAATTGGAAATTAGTATGGCAGAAATTAGGCATGGACCCACACTTAACACCATATACCAAGATAAGATCAAAATGGGTCCATGACCTAGGCATAAAGAACGAGATTATAAATAAATTAGAGGAACATAGAATAGTTTATCTCTCAGACTTGTGGAGGTGAAAGAAATTTGTGACCAAAGATGAACTAGAGACCATTACTGATCACAAAATAGAAAATTTTGATTACATCAAATTAAAAAGCTTTTGTACAAACAAAACTAATGCAAACAAGATTAGAAGGGAAGCAACAAACTGGGAAAACATCTTCACAGTTAAAGGTTCTGATAAAGGCCTCATTTCTAAAATATATAGAGAACTGACTCAAATTTATAAGAAATCAAGCCATCTCCAATTGATAAATGGGCAAAGGATATGAACAGACAATTTTCAGAGGATGAAATTGAAACTATTACCACTCATATGAAAGAGTGTTCCAAATCATTATTGATCAGAGAAATGCAAATTAAGACAACTCTGAGATACCACTACACATCTGTCAGATTGGCTAAGATGACAGGAAAAAATAATGATGAATGTTGGAGGGGATGCGGGAAAACTGGGACACTAATGCATTGTTGGTGGAGTTGTGAACGAATCCAACCATTCTGGAGAGCAATCTGGAATTATGCCCAAAAAATTATCAAATTGTGCATACCCTTTGATCCAGCAGTGTTTCTATTGGGCTTATATCCCAAAGAGATACTAAAGGGAAAGGGACCTGTATGTGCCAAAATGTTTGTAGCAGCCCTGTTTGTAGTGGCTAGAAACTGGAAAATGAATGGATGCCCATCAATTGGAGAATGGCTGGGTAAATTATGGTATATGAATGTTATGGAATATTATTGCTCTGTAAGGAATGACCAGCAGGATGAATACAGAGAGGACTGGCGAGACTTACATGAACTGATGCTAAGTGAAATGAGCAGAACCAGGAGATCATTATACACTTCGACAACGATATTGTATGAGGACATATTTTGATGGAAGTGGATTTCTTTGACAAAGAGACCTAACTGAATTTCAATTGATAAATGACGGACAAAAGCAGCTACACCCAAAGAAAGAACACTGGGAAACGAATGTGAACTATCTGCATTTTTGTTTTTCTTCCCGGGTTATTTATACCTTCTGAATCCAATTCTCCCTATGCAACAAGAGAACTGTTCGGTTCTGCAAACATATATTGTGTCTAGGATATACTGCAACATATCCAACATATAAAGGACTGCTTGCCATCTAGGGGAGGGGGTGGAGGGAGGGAGGGGAAAAAAATCGGAAAAGAAACGAGTGCAAGGGATAATGTCAATATAAAGTAATCATTAAAAAAAATTTTTTTTAAAAAACTGTTGCATAAACTTTTGCAGGCCTTCCAAGATAAACATACACAATACAAGGAATAGAGATAAACACTCTCCATACACATATTCCCAATCAGCACAAACACATAATCTGGACACAATTAAATTTAATTCAAAAAGTATTTATTAAGCATCCACTATGTATCAAGCATTATAATAGTTCAAGGAATAAAAATACAGAAACAAAACATTCTCTACTCTCAATGACCTTAAATTTTATTAAGAGAAAATAACATATACAGAAATGAGATAAATGGAAAATATATAAACGTATAGAGAGGGAACGAGGGAAATAACTCCTCTCATTAATAACTGGGTGGATCAAGAAAAGCTTCCTTTTACATTTTGCCCTAGATGTGAACTTTGAATGGAACAAAAGATTCTAAGATGAAGTGAGAAAAAAAAAAAAAAAGCATTCAAAGAATGGAGTATCCCTTACCAAGTCATGGAGAAATTAAATTGTAAGTGTGAGAACAAGATGTAAAATTGACAGGCATTTAGAATGCTTGAAGAGAAGAAACATGTAAGTTGGAACCAAAATATGAGGGGCCTTAAACTCCAAATAGAGAAGTGTGTGTTTGATCACAGTTTGGTAGCAGCAGCAAGAGGGCCTGTGGAGCTCTCAGAGTCTGACTCATCACTGAACAGTGATTTCTCCCCTGAGGGAAGGGGAGAAATAGAAGAAGGGAGGAAAGGGAGGGAGAGATGAGGAAAGGGAATGATGGAAGGGGGGAGAAGGAAAGGAGAGATGGAGGGGGAGGAGGGAGAGAGGGGAGAAGGAAGACGAGAAAAGAGGAGGGAGAGAAAGAGAAGTTAAAGGGGAGGGGGAGGGGAGGAGGAGACGGAAGAGGAGAGATGGAGAGGAGAGACTCACCCCTCTCAACGCACACTCTGGAACCCATATGCGCCCGGGCATACTCACATGCACGAGGTCCCCAGGAGTGAGATCTGGCCGGGTGAAAGTGAACTGAAATCAGCTTGTGAGAAATAAACCTCTTAAAGTCAGAAATAGGGAGGTGAAAAGTTTAGTTTATTAGCAGTTGCAAATAAAGGGGTCTCCAATGGAATGGACACATTCCCGACGAGCGGGCGGATAACTTTCCCAAACGCCCATAGTATGCTTCCCCATGTTTTCCCCTGCTTTATCTTGCATCTCTTGAAATGAAGGTCAAGTTCGCCAGAGGCAGAGAAGATAATATTTATTACTTCATTAAGTTAGCCTAATATCTGACCTTTGCAACTTTAAAACTTGCAACTTTAGACTACCGGTTAGGCTGGAACTAGTTACATCCCAGTCCATGAAATACTTTTTGCAAGGAAGTCCTTGGAGGATTCGTCTCCTTCACAGTTATGGGGAAACAAAACATCGTTTGCTTTTATCACAATTTGGAATCCAAACTCACCCTCGCTTCGGGATCCCCCGCGTCGTCTCAAATCTCTGGCCCAGCCAGGGTCGGAAGCACTCTCCCAGCGCCCGTCCAGACTGGCACACCCTGTCCCTATCCCAGGGACGCTCTAGGCTTCCAGGAGGACCGTCCGCCTCTCTTTTCTCGCCCCAAGCCTGATCACTCTTCTGGAGCCGCTTCAAGGACTCCCAGCCTTGGAAGCTAAGAGCTCGTTCCTCCACTCTCCGCCGGCCTCTCCTCCGCCTGTCGGGCCGGCCCTCCCACGGACCCTGCCTTCTTCCTCGGCCTTCTAGTGACCTCGAACACCAGTAGCCACTCCCCATCCTTTTCCTCGACACTCGTTTACCGCAGTGTCGAGGGCGCGGAGCTCTGGCGAGGAGGAGAGGAAGCCACCTGGCTCAAGATGCTCTCGGCGTGCAGACAAATCTTCCTTCCGTGGTACTATCTCCTGCCACCTACAGTCGTGCCTAGCGCTCCCTTACCCTTGGCCCTGCCGTGCCCTCAGCCAACTTATGAATAAGATTTGCAAAGCGCTTTACATATATATTGACTGGTTTAATCCACCACAACCTTATCCGGTTGGTACTATTTATCCCGCTCGTTTTACAGGTGAGGAAACAGACTGAGATTAAATCACTCGCTCAAGGTCACACAGGTAGACAGAGAATGTGAGCTCGGGTGTCCCAGACTCACAGATCCAACGCTCCAGCCACAATCCCGCCTGGTACTCATCCCATATCATCTCTTTCCCCCTTTCTCGATCAAAAATTTAGAAAGGAAACTGTCTACACTATTTGTCCCTGGATCTTCTTCTTTGCTCGCTCACTTCTCAGTTCCTCCCAATCTGGCTTCCAAAACCTTCATTCGACTGAAACTCCAAGGTTATCCAGGATCTCCTAATTGTCCGGTCCGAAGGTTGTTTTAAGCTATTTTGTTCTTTATTTTTCTTCACGTTCATTCTTTTTTGGATTTTGTAGCATCTGAGAGGGGCCACTTCTCCTGATACACCCTTTTTCCTGCTTTTGGTTTTTAAAAGTTTTTACTCTGCTGTACCTTGATTCTTTATGTTTGACCAATCCCTAGTTTCCTTTATTCAATCATCATCTGTCCAGCCCCTGGACTCCTGAGTTCAATACTATATATTAAGGAATTTTTATATCCTGGGGTTTATGCTGGATTTCTTTGTTAAGGACTATGCATTAAACTCAAATCACCCTGGCTCTCTTTGGCCAACGGTAGGTCTCTATCCAAACCCCAGAAGACCATTGTTTGGGCCTTGATTGACTCAGTTTCTGCTTGGACCAGAGATCTTCAAGGTCTTCCCTTAAAAGTGATCATTCTTTGTCCCAAATCTTACCTAGCCTTAATTGCTGAATGGGTGTTGCCTCAGTCGAAGGAAGACCTGTTAAAGAGCTTAAGGTCTTTTAATTTTAAAAGGCCAAGGTTTCTCACTGCATTCAGGGCCATCTCTAGTTGGCTGGTCTTACCTTTGGATTGGGATGGCTCTGGAAGAGAGAGTGAGACTGATGACTTTGCAAGCCTATTCTCATTTAAATATAATTCATTTGTATGTCATGGACCTCTTTGAGAATGAAAAACAAACAAAAGCTTTAAGGGGCATTAACCAGGGAAAGGTATTTAATGGCAGACCTGGAATTTGAACTCTAAATGTCAAATCCAAAGCTCTGCTTCTAAATCAGGCATTCTTTCTAGAAGAATACCATTCATAAAGTGCTGAAAAACTTATGTGTCATTGAAACAATACTATCTAACTGACTTGATCATCTGGGCTCTTATATAAACCTCAGTTCTTCATAGCCACCCCGGATCCCTATTTATCTGTCTTCAAAATTATTGTTAGCTTTAGATTGGCTGGATTTCAAGGCCAGGTGTACACAAGCCAGGAAACCTTTAGCTGAATTGGCTTTACTATGTTATATCCTTATGGAATTAAATTCTTAACGTCTTCTCAAAAGCTATAGCAATATTTAACTGGAACTTTCAAATACTGTGCCATATACATTAATTGACACAATGTATGCTGTGCTTCAAATGAAATATTTGAATATTCTAAACATAGCAAAACCAAATTTATGTGATGAATAGTGAATAGTACAAACCCATTTTCTTAATTTACCCAGTTTAAGTACAAAGACGTGATGATAAGGAGAGAGACATACCAGATTTAAAGAACTAAAAAAGGCCATTACATTTGTGACATTGGTCCCTATATGAGGTCCCTTTGTTATATGGTGTCAATACGTGGCTTCCTTAAGCCTCTAGAAAGACTAATTACTATGTCAATTATCCAGCAGATTAGTTGACTGAATACAAAGTCTGAATTGCTTTACCAGGCATTGAACTTCTAGAACTTCCTGCCCAGGTGGTAATAAAATTGTTTCAACATGCTGGAGGTAACCTTTTCCTAAAAGGCTGAGATCTTCTCCACAAGAGGGCATTAGGCCTGCAAATGCCTAGGCTGCTCTCCCACAGCCAACCCATGCTATCTTGATGGCACCAAAGCTCTTTTGATTAATCTCTTGGTATGAATTTAATCCAATCAATGGAATGTATCCCATAATCCTAATCTTGATTTTCTATATGGAGGGTTATATGCAGGGTTTTTACTATGTTAAAAGAAAAACCTCCAAACCAATCCTTGTATTGCGTTTTAAAGCCTTGTGAAATGAAATGCTTATAAGGGGGAGTTTGTAGTTGCCTTTGTAAATATGGAATTTTTCACTTTTAACCAGGTTGAGGGTAACATGCCAGAGAAGTTAGATGGTTCTTTGGTGGGCCTTTAGGCCTAGAAGCTAGGAAGCTTCTAACATAGGAGTTTATAGTTAATTGTATTTATATTTTATTCTTCTTCCTAAATCATGAGCCCCATAAGAGACAAAAACATGTTTTTATCAAGTGCAAGTCTGCACAAAATAAATTCCTAAATATTTGTTGAATATAAATTGGAGAAAAATGTCAAGGGAAAAAATGAAAAGAACCTACCTATCTCTGTGTCTTTATTCTATTTACTTTGATTCAACTAATACTTGTTAAAGTCATTCTATGTGCAAAGCATTGTTAGCTCCTCTAGATACTACCATATAATTCCTTCATGTTAACTGAATTCCTTTCCTCTACATCCTATGATCCCACAATCCTAAATCCTATCTTTGAAAGATTGGGAGTGCTAGGCAACAAAAACTAGAGTTCCTTTTCCTATCTGCCATTTGAATGAATGAATATATGAATGAAGAAAGCATTTATTAAGTGCTTGCTGTGTAGAAACCATTGCATTAAATAACTGTTTGGACATGTATACTTATTTTGTATTTAATTTATACTTTAATATATGTAACATGTATTGGTCAACCTGCCATCTGAGGGAGTGGGTGAGAGGAAGGAGGGGAAAAATTGGAACAAAAGGTTTGGCAATTTCAATGCTATAAAATTACCCATATATATAGCTTCTAAATAAAAAGCTATTTAAAAAAAACAACATCATTGCATTAAGTGATGGTGTTACATATGGAAAGTAAGATATTTACTGCTCTGAAGGTACTCACATTTTAATGGGGGAAGTAAACATATGAAAAGTTTTAGCTACAAGAGTGATGTAAATGTCTTATGGTCCTTAGGGTATAATGTCAAAGGAGATGGCAATGCATCTTCTTGAACATCATTTTTACTGGTAAAATCATAGCAATTTCTGATGTGGAAACATCTGACATCACTAAGGGCTTTGGTGGCAAAAACTTTGCTTTCTGGGTCTTTAGTAGCTGTGACTGCAGACCCTGCAGGGGTATTGATAGTCTAATTAGGAATTGTTTCCCAGTATGATGGCGGATGATACAGGGAAAGCATTGCTATTTTCAAGGCTCTTGGTTCTAGGATGCTAGAGTCTGAGGAGTGAAGATAGTAGTGGAGGTGGTTGTGTTTTAATTTGCCCTGAACTTGCTGCTGCTTCTCAGGGTCCCTTGCTGTTTTCCTAGACTGGCTTGTCTATTATGTGCCTGGTGATTGGTGAGGATGGGTGGACTGTTTTCCACAAGAGCTATCTCCCTGGATAATGGCTATGAAGGCTAGGTTGGAAACAAGATTGGTGATTTTGGGTGCCACCACTTTCAAAGCTCAGGTGCATATGAGCCTGTTGGTGGAAGTGACCAACAGTGGTGATGGAGATAAGTAAAGTAGATCCCTTTTCCACAATGATTTCTTCCCCCATTGGTGGCTGTCAAGGTTGTGCTGGAAACAGGCCTGGTGTTTTGGGGTCCTGCCAAGCTAGGCTGGCTTGACTGACAGACTAAATATCTATTCCCTCTCTTTTCCAAGGTGGGCAGGCCTAGAATTTGGAGAAGACCTATCATGGGGTGGGTTAGGGAACTTGATATCTACATTTAGTAGTTTTAAAAGTTTAGTTAATGCTTTTTAACATCACAATTATTTTCATACTTGCCTTCTCATAGTGAGGCTTCCCTTGTAGAAAAAAAAATAGTTAAAGCAAAACCCAAGGATCTATCAACTGTAGTTGACAGCATCTGCAACATTTCACATACTAAGTACCTACCTTGCTAGAATGGGAGTGAATTTTCTAATTTCTTTTCTTGGGTCAAGATTGATTATTATAATTGCATAGCATTCAATTTCTTTTTATTGTTTTCTTTACTTTGTTGTAGTCATTGCAGTTGTTGTTTTCCTGGTTTTTAATTTCACTTTGCATCTTTTTGTCTTCTTTGAATTCCTCAAATTTCTTGAATATTTTTACTTGCAATGACTCAGGAATATTTTATTAACTTAGTTCACCACAATTTACTTAGCCATTCCTCAGTTGATGGGCATTTCTTTTATAATCAAATGCTTTCCTACCATAAAAACACAATACATGGCATATATGAAAACCAAAAGATATCATTAAAAATTAAATTATAATAAAGAATATAATCTTCCTGTGGGCAGGATATGTCGCTTTTGTGTTTGTGTCTCTGCTGTTTGCAAGTGGTAAGTAATTAATAAAAACTTTTCCTTATTCATTAAATTTAAGAGCCGTCAAATGGAAGAGATTTGATTAGTCATTCTTGGTTTCAGAAAGCAAATAGAGGAGCAGGTTTCATCATAAGGAAAAGATTTCTAATAATCAGAGCTGCCACAAAGTGGGGTGGTGATCTTTAAGCTGGGGCTAGCCAGTTGTGTCATGTGGAGGTTCTCAGAGGTAGAAGGGCATTACAAATCATCTAGTCTCATTCTCTTATTGCCTTTCTCTTCGAAGACCTCAGTTTCCTACTCTCTCCAAAGATAAGAGTGGTCCAAAGACATAACCATTTTTGCATCCTGTTACCCTATGGCTGTCTGGTGAAGGCTAGGGATTCCTTCTCGGAATATTTTAAAATACATTATCTATATCTATATCTATTTATCTATCACAAAAGAAATGAGATTAATGGAAATAAAGATGTAATGTTTTTCCTATCCAAGATCACGGACCTACGTTAAAAAACGTTTCTTAGATGATGAATATTATAGTTTTAAGTTCTATGGTCTCAAATGACCTTTGCAGTTCCTTCCCATTCGGGAAGGCTGGAACTCCATCTCCCATGATCCCCAACAGCGAGGGCTCACGCCGTGGCGTCCTCTTCTCGCTTCTCCACTTTCTGCTCCACTTTTTCCTAGCGCCGCCTGGTGGCTGGCGGTGGTGA
This sequence comes from Antechinus flavipes, assembly GCF_016432865.1. Taxonomy (NCBI): domain Eukaryota; kingdom Metazoa; phylum Chordata; class Mammalia; order Dasyuromorphia; family Dasyuridae; genus Antechinus; species Antechinus flavipes. The sequence continues at coordinate 647,823,519 of NC_067398.1, forward strand.
GAAGAGGCTGCGGGGAGAGGCGTGAGGCGTGAGCAGGAGGCGGAGTAGGAGGGCGGGGGGTTGCGCTTGGTGACGGGAGGACGCGCGCGGGCTCCGTGCTCCGCGCAGGATCTGGAGGCAACAGCGGCGGCGGTGGCGGTAGTGGCAGTGGCAACGGCAGCGGCGGGGGTAGCGTCGTGGAGCAGCGTGCAGCTGCAGCCGCAGCCGCAGCAACCGGGGCCGCAGGAACCGCAGGAGACGCAGGAGCCGCAGCCGCAGGAGCCTTGTGCGGCGCGGACTGGGCCGGGCCGGGCCGATATGAGGGACTCCGTCCGCGCCGCCGCCGCCGCCGCCCCCGCGGCTCGCGCCCCGCCGGCCCTGTGAGAGCGAGCGCCCGGGGAGGAAGATGGCGGAGAGGTAGGAGCCCCGCGCCGGCGACCCAGACGCTGCGGCGGAGCCGACCCCCGGCCTCGGCATTGGAATGGGGGAAGGGGGGGAAGGTTGGGTGGGAGTCTGCTCTGGTTCTGAGGTGCTTATGGGCGGGGGTTAGGTTCCTCTGATTTTGGTGGGGCGGTTTTAGGGTGTGTGGATGTGGGGGGCTGGGTCCCTCTGGGTCTGGTGGGGTGTCCTGGTTCTAGGGTGAATGTAGGCGGGCTGGGCCTCTTTGATTGTGAGGGGGGGATTTCTGATTCTAGGGTGTATGTGTGGGGGCAGGACTCTGGGTCTGATGGGAGGCCTTGGCTCGAGCGTGTGTAGGGGGGGCTGGGCCCCTCTTCGTTTGGTGAGGGGCCCTGGTTCTAGGTGTGTGTGGTATCTTCTGTTCCGGCGAAGGGTACTGGGTGTAGGGGCTTTGTGAGGGGCTGGGCCCCTCTGGGTCTGGTGGGGGACGTTCTGGTTCTAGTATGAATGTGGGGAGTCGCTTTAGTTCGGGGCGGGGTAGTCCTGGATCTGGCGAGTATGGGGTGGGGGTTGGGCCCGTCCGGGTCTGGTGGGGGGATTCTTCTGGTTCTGGGGTACATGTGTGTTTGGGCTGGCCCCTCTGGGTGGGTGGTCTTGATTCTGGGGTCAGTCGGTCTGTCAGTCTCGCTATCTTTTTGGGAGGGACTGGACCCCTCTGGCTCTGGAGGGAGTCTCTGATTTTGGAATATGTGTGGACGAGGTTTGACCCCTCTGGCTTGTGCGGGGATGTGGCGGGGAAGGTGCGGGCCGCCTTGGGAAGAGCTGTGTGTAGGGCCGGCCCGAAGGCGCTGCTTCCGGAGCTGTGCTTGAGGAGGGTGGTGTGGCGCCCCCCCCCCCCTCCTTCCCGGGGGGCGCGCTTAGGATATGGAGGGGTATGTAGGAACGGCATTGTTCTGGGGAGGGGGCTGAAGGCCTCGAGGCCTAAGAGTGTGCAGGGATGGGGGGGGAGTATGGGGGTGAGGGAGAATAAGGGGGTATTTGGCCCTCCTGAGGTAAAGTAAGGTAAGGGTGACTGGGCTCTGGATTTGTGGGGGGGGGTGTGTGTGACACACGTGTACTCTTGCTAGTCTGGGGGGCTGGATTCCTGGTAAGAGCTTGTTCCAGAGTGGATGGTGTATAATAAGTCTTACCTCTCTAGGAAAGAGGAGAGATAAGGGGTCATTCCCCATAAGGACATCAGTCTTTGTTTTGAGGGATAGTAGGAAGTGGGGCAGAAGAGTTATTTGTGTGTGGTGGAAGCCTGGGTTGGGGCCCGATCAGGTAGAGGAGAGTGGTCATGTGGGTAGGATAGGTCTTGAGTCAATTAGGTGTTTGGCCTGAAAAATCTTTTCTTTGGGGAGTGTGGAATGGGCAGGTAGTGACACCTGGTTCTTGAGTAAATTGAGGGAATCCTGGTTTCCAGTGGAAGGGAATTGAATTTTGGGAATTTACTATGTAATCAGCTTCCCTGATGTGACATTTTAATGTCTTGCAGACAAGTGCACCCTGAGGTGACTCCTGAATGCTGCTAACCTCTGGGTCCCTGAGTTAGGTGTTTTGACTTCTGTGTTTTAGGCCAGGTGTCCCAATGAAGGGAATTAGAAATAAAGGGAAATAATTGTCATCGGTTTAGTTTAGGGGTTAGATTCTATTTGGGGAGATTAGGAGGTGAGATATCTGCGATTGTTGCTGTTAGTTCATCTGCAGGAAGCTTTGGAGGTTGAGCATTCCCTCTTATCCTTTTTTTCTGACATGTCAAAGCAGCTCCCTCTGAAACCTGGTCCCAATGTTCAGGAGCGTGTGCTTGTCGGACAGTAAAGAATCAGTGTAATTTGTGCTCCATGAGTTGGTTGTGATGGTGGTTTTTGAATTAGTGACCTTTAGAATGTCTTGCATTTTAAAACATGTGGCATATTCTGTGTACTTTGGTAGCTGTGGGTGTGTTAGATGCTGTTTCTCTCCATGCAGCTGCTTTGGGAGCTCTGCAGCTTGGAGCTGCAGAAACTGCAGAATAGATTTTTGCCCCCCCTGTGATATTAGTTTAATCAACCCTCCAGTGACCTCTGCAGAAAAATCTACAGTTGCAAAGCTTCTGTATCTCACCTGGCACACACAATATGGTGATCTGTCTTTTTAAGCCATTGAGGGAAATTTAACACTGTATGTCCAAAGTAACTTTGGTAAACAGCAGGTGGCTTGCTGGTGAGCCATACCTTTCTTTTCTTCTTGAGAGTGGGGGGTGGGGGAATGGGAAGATAGGAGATATCCTATGAGGTGTGACTATAAAGATAATTTCCATTGTGACTTTTAGAATTAGACTTGCTGCTTCATAGTTACTCCTTATTCTCACCTGCTTGTTAATGAGATATTTATTTTGCTTTGGTGTATGGTACAAATCTATGAAATGGCATACTGGTCTTGGGAGTACTAGTCCTTCAAGAACCCTATAATACTGATTAACATGACAGCAATGTTGAATTCATTTTATGCTCCAATTCATTGTTTTAATAATGCCTTGTTCCATGCCTTTTGTACTTGTACAAAGTACAGCTATATTGACTACTAATTAATCTGTGGATGGGTCATCTTTTTTAAAGTCTTTTTTTCCTTGTTCATTTGTAAGAAATCTTCAAAATTGAAGTGAACCTCAAATTCTTAGTTACCCAATTTGCCTAATCTAAATTAATACAAAATACTTTGTTAATTTAACTTTATAGTAAAATAAAACAAATTTGCAGTATTTTCATGGTACTTTAACAAATGCTGTTTTCTACTTTCCCCCTGTGAAGGCTGGGTGATGACCACTTGGGTATATATTGTCAAAGTTAGTTTTTCAAGGGTTAGGTTGTCCTAGATGTCCTCAAGAGATCCCTTTCAATCCTGAACATTTTTAGTTTCTTTTATATGTTTGGTGTAGTACTTTGTATACTGTAGACAATAAATGTTTATGGAATATATGAATGATTGTGAGTTTTATTAAGTGATAATGAAATTTTAACTAGTTTCCAGGTATTTCTATTAAGCTGAACTAAACCTGACTATCCAAAATAAAATATGTTGGATATAATACTACCATATAAGATATTGCTCATACTGTTTAAAAAAAAAAGAAGACTTTTATGTGATTAATTTTAACTAACAATGAAGAAATGAGTAAGAGAAAGTAGGCATTTGGATTTCATCAGTAGTACCCTTCTCTCTGCCCCACTGTTATCCCAGAAAATTGGATTGTTAAGATATGTTTCTGAGAAAAATGGGAAATCCTCCCAAATTTATGGAAATTATCCTTTTTCAGGTTGGGTTGTCAGTTTTCTTTTATGTCTCAGAATCATCATAGAAAAAACACATCTAATCTTATTTATATATTATGACATTGGTGTTTACTATTTATGAAGAAATTTTTCAAATTGAGTAAGATAAATATGTTTGTATACTCTAGATTTTGTAGTTGAGAACCTTTACTATTTCAAAAAAGGACAACCCCCCCCCATAGTATATTTTAAAATAACATTTTAGAAAGCTGTTTGTATTAACCTTTTCAGCTATTCTCTTCCTTGTCTGTATTAATCTTTTTTCCTAGCTGTGGAGGAAGTCTTGAATTGGAAGCAGTGTTCCTCATGGAGCTTCTGCATGTCCTTGGACAGTTTAATAACCAGTTTCATTGAATTAAACCCTGTGATATAAACCAGGATTCCAATTGGTTCTTTGGTGCTATAAGGAGAAAAAAAAAGCTTTTGCTAATTACTTCCTCTCTTGAATATACTTCTTCATTTATTGTACTTTAGCATTACTGAATCGTAGCTTGACAATTTTATTATTTCCATGTTTGAATCCAAAGGTCTAAAACTTCATAGTGCCCAGTCTTCTTGTATGTCCTCTGTAAATTATAATATAGATTGTTTCTCCTTATTTGTAATCTTGGTACAAACTTTGTAAAAGCAGATAAAATGCTTTAAAATGATTTATGGTTTTATGAAACAACATTGGATCTTGTTTTATTTTCTTATTATACCCATTCCATACTTAATTGTATAAGACTGTTCTTGGTTCCATAATTGTTACTTGCTTTATCCCTTTCTTTTAAATATTTTAAAATGAAGTGTCACTGGTATTTTTGGAAGATTTTTTCGATAGGCATATTAATAGATCTTAAATATTAGGCTTCTGTCTCTAGGGCTTTGCTTTGTTTCTGTTTTCCTACTTTTCATTCAACAGTCTTTTAATGAGCTCAGTACAGGGGGAGATAAGGAAATATAAATCGTTGATTTCTGACTCCAGTGTCTTTTAATCTTGAAATTGGGGAGACAGGAGTATATAAATGTGTAAAGATAATAAGCACCATCAGTATAAGATGTATTAGAGGAGGTCAGAGAAGGGAAAAAGTATTTGTGTGTTAGATTGTTTAGGAAAAGCTTTATGGAGGAAGTGAGATCTAAGCTGGGCCTGTAATAATCCAAAGTGAGTCTATTGTGCATTGGACTAAGGTCAGTTGGATTGGACTGGAAAGTTCATGAAAGAGAAGATTTGAAAATTATAATAGATAATGTTTACATATTATTTAAAGCATTTGTTGAATGCTTTAGATGGATTATCTCTCTTGATCCTCACCACAGCCTAGATAGGCATTGCTAATTATCTGTTTTATAGATAGTTAAGTGAGACTCTGAGAGGTTGTGACTTGTCTATTTGAAGTAGCATCTAAACCCAGATCTTCCTGATCCTCAAGTTTACCATTAATGGCCTATATTGTGTTCTGACTGATTTTGTCTTTCAACTAGATTGTAAGCCCTTTAGGAACTTTTGTGTCCCTTCTAGCAACTAGCACAAGGTTCCAATCATGTTCCACCGTTTTTCAAATGAGGAAACTGAAACCCAAAAAAGAGAAATTATTTGTCCAATAATAATAGTCACTTCCATTTGTAAGATACTTCAGGATTTGCAGAACACTATTAACATAGATTGTTTTATTTAATGCCATAAAGAGCTTTGAAAGGCAGTGTATCCTACTGGATTGAGAGATGGCCTTGAAATCTGGATGGTATGGTCTCAATTCCCACTTCTGACACATACTGACTTTATAATCCTGGGCAAGTCATTTAACCTCTCCATACCCTGGGTAATTCTCAAAGACTTGAAACTAGTTTTCAATTTTCCCACTGGGAATTCCTTTTCCCAATTAAATCACAGATGGGTAGAAAGTTACTTGGTTGAGTATTGTCATTGTCTGCATTTTACAGATAAGGAAACTTACTCTGGGATGTAGGGAATTGGCCTGCATCACCCAGTTCTCTTCTACTATACCAAACTTTCTTTCAGAATCACACAGTATAGTAAGAGTGACTTTAAGCTCTAAAGCTGGGACTTTAATTTATCCCTTCTCCATCTTGACTTTTTCCATCATAACTGATATATTGAGAGGCAGCATAAGAAATTAGATGGAAGCCATTCTCTAATTGGTAAATGGTCAAAGGATATGAACAGACAATTCTCAGACGAAGAAATTGAAACTATTTCTAGCCATATGAAAAGATGCTCCAAGTCATTGTTAATCAAAGAAATGCAAATTAAGAAAACTCTGAGATACCACTACACACCTGTCAGATTGGCTTGGATGACAGGAAAAGATAATGCGGAATGTTGGAGGGGATGTGGGAAAACTGGGACACTGATACATTGTTGGTGGAATTGTGAATACATCCAGCCATTCTGGAGAGCAGTTTGGAACTATGCTCAAAAAGTTATCAAACTGTACATATCCTTTGATCCAGCAGTGTTACTACTGGGCTTATATCCCAAAGAGATTTTAAAGGAGGGAAAGGGACCTGTATGTGCAAGAATGTTTGTGGCAACCCTCTTTGTAGTGTCCAGAAACTAGAAACTAAGTGGATGCCCATCAGTTGGAGAATGGCTGAATATATGGTATATATAGAATATTATTGTTCTGTAAGAAATGGCCAGTGGGATAATTTCAGAAAGGCCTGGAGAGGCTTACATGAACTGATGTTGAGTGAAATGAGCAGGACCAGGAGATCATTCAACAACAATACCATATGATGATCAATTCTAATGGACGTGGCCATCTTCAACAATAAGATGAACCAAATCAGTTCCAATAGAGCAGTAATGAATCAGTTCCCATAGAGCAATAATGAATTGAACCAGCTACACTCAGTGAAAGAACTCTTGAGAAATGAGTGTGAACCACTACATAGAATTCTGAATCCCTCTATTGTTGTCCACCTGCATTTTTGATTTCCTTCACAGGTTAATTGTACACAATTTCAAAGTCCGATTCTTCTTGTGCAGAAAAATAACTGTTTGGACATGTTTACATATAGTCTATTTAACTTCTACTTTATCATACTTTACATGTATTGGTCTACCTGCCATCTGGGGGAGGGGGTGGGGGAAAGGAGGGGAAAAATTGGAACAAAAGGTTTTGCAATTGTCAATGCTGAAAAATTACCCATCCATATATCTTGTAAATAAAAGCTATAATAAAAAAAAAGTAAAAAAAAATTACATGGAAGTTTTTGGGGAATTTTGTAGACAGGCCTGTAAGGAATAATGCCTAGCCAAGTGCACTGTCTGCTTTAGTAGTCCCAGTATCAAGAGAATTCAAAGAAGGCTCCCCAGCACATTGAGTGTCCCTCTAGCATATCTGTAGAGAGGATGTGGACAAGAGTCACAATAAGGGCAGAAATGGATGGGTGGTTTGCAGTCTGCATTGTTAGAGAGAATTATGCACATTGGGAAGATTATAGCTCCATTAGAATGTTGTACGTGGAAATAGTGTTGCATGAACATTAATCTGACAGTTGTATATAGTATGGATTAGTTATGTGGGGAGGTTTTAAAATTGGTTGTTTGGACATTATAATTCATTTCCCCATAAAATTGATCTAAATTGTAGTTGGATTTTTAAGGTATAATAGAGTTAACATTTATTTAGTCTCTGAGTTTTGCAAATTGTTTTTACATATATTAGCTCATTTGATCTTAACAATTTGGGGGTGGTATGCCTTGAGGTAGGAAGTGGGGTAGATGCTATTATTATCATCACTGTTTTATAAGTGAGGAAACTGAGACTTAGAGCATTTAGCTGACTTGCTCAGAATCCTATAAGTAGTAAACATCTTAGGAAGTAATTTAAACTGGGAACTGGGATGTTCCTGAAACGCTATCCCAGTTTCTTTGCAAAAGCCTATTTTATATTATTTTGCTATAATAGTAACAACTGTCCTATTCTGTATACTACAAGTCTGATAGCAGTTTGATGTTTTATGGGTTACTCTTTTGTTGGGGATAGTTTGATCACTGAAGCATTGTCTTGAATATCTTTCTATGTATTGATTCCTTCCTTGCTATTTACAAATGCTCTCAGGTGTCTTGCATCCTTTAAAAAACAAACAAACAAAAAACTTTCACTTTGGATTTCTATTCAAGTTATCCCACTATATACCCACTTGTTTTTGTTTTTGTTTTTGTTTTTTTTTGTTGTTGTTGTTCTTTCTTTCTTTCTTTCTTTCTTTCTTTCTTTCTTTCTTTCTTTCTTTCTTTCTTTCTTTCTTTTTTCTTTCTTTCTTTCTTTCTTTCATAACTTATTATTGATAGAACTCATGCCAGGGTAATTTTTTTACAACATTATCCCTTGCATTCACTTCTGTTCCTATTTTACCCACTTGTTTTCACAACCAAACTTCCTGAAAATGCTGTCTATACTCCTATTTCACTCTCATTTCACTTACTGCCCACTGTCTGGAAATCTGACTTTTAACAACGAAACTGCTCTCTTCAAAGTTACCTTATAATTTCCAAATGTGATGATCTTTTCTGAATTTTCATCCTTTTTGAATTTTATATGTCACACACAACTACTACCCACCTCCTCTCTCTTTCCTTTCTGACTTCTCTTTAATTTCCTTTACTGGATCATCCTCCTGTGAAAAATGGGAATCTGCACTATATCTTCTTGGTAATCTCATCAATTTCTATAGGTTCAGTCAAAATCTCTACAGAGATGCCTCCCAGATCTATATATCTCTAATTTCTCTTCTGAATTCTTATCCCCTTCACCAGATGCCTATTAGTTATTGTGAACTGGATGTATCATAGTCATCTCAAATTTAATATATGTTATTTTTTTCTTCAAGTCTGTCTTTCCTTTTCCCTATTTCTATAGAGGGCACCATCATCCTTCTAGTTAGCTAAATCCATAACCTCAGAGATATCCTTGATGTATCATTATCACCTTCACTACAAATAGCCAGTCACTTTCTAGTTGATGATACTTTGACAGTATCTCTTATAGCTGTACCTTTTCCTCAACTCACATGGCCTAGTTCATGCCGTCATCATATCTCACTGTACTATTATAATAGCCTCTCAAGTGGTCTCTCTACCTCAAGTCCCACCACTCTTTAATCTATCACACAGTTGCCAAAGTGATATACCTAAAGAACAGGTGTGACCTTTTCATAATTCCTGCTCAATAAATTCCAGTCATATCCCATTATCTCCAGGATCAAATATAGTGGCTTTTCTTATTTTTTGTTTTTGTTTTTGTTTTGCATTTAAAGCTCTTTATAGTCTGGTTCTATCTTTTCTTTCCAGGCTTATCACAAATTATTCCACATACTTTGTAGTCTAGCCAAACAGATCTTTTTGTTGTTCCTAACATATGGAATGTTATCTTCCATCATTGTGCCTTTTCTTTCTTTTCTTTTCTTTTTTTACGTTGTGCCTTTTCAAAGGTTGAATGCACTTAAACTTTATTTTTTACCTCTTTGGACTCCAAACTTCCTTTAGAGTTCATATTAAATACTACTGCCTACTTGAGATCTTTCCTGCTTTCTCCATGTGCTTAATAATAATCCATATCCCCACAAATTACTTTTTTACTTTGTATATTCTTGTATGTATTCATGTTATTCTCCCTGTAAAATGTAAACTCTTGAAGGCAGAAGTTATTTTATTTCCTATCTTTGTGTCTCTAGCAGTTACAATACTTGGCACATAGTTGCTTAGTAGAGTTTATTTTTTCTTTTCTTTTTGTTTTTTTTATGGAAGACTTGACAGGTTTGGTAACTGGATAAACTGTAGTTTTCAAACCTAGATGGTTGGAAGATTGATAGATGTTGTCAGGAATTGGGAGCCAGTTTAACCTCGGGGAGCTAGGAGGATGATGATTGGTTTTAAGACCTTTTAAATATAAAGGGATAGGGCTTAAAACAAACAAAAAAAAATGATGGAGATAACTTCAGTTCTGTCTGTCTCTCTTTATCTTTTTCTTTATATACATGTATATGTATTTACAATAATGATATCATAATGAGTAGTAACTATTAAGAACAAAGAAAAGCAGTTGAGACACCTAGAAATTCCTAGGAGACCAAATGCAAAAACAAAAAAAGCTGGTAAAGAAAATTTGTGGCCTGAGATGTTAACACACAGTTAATACACAGCCACTGTGGGCAGCTACGTAAGTAATGCAGTGGATAGTAACAGGAGTCAGAAAGACTCATCTTCCTGAAAGATTGACTAGCTGTGTGATCCTGGGTATGTCACTTAATCTTGTTTGCCTCAGTTTTCTTATCTGTAAAATGAACTGGGGAAAATGAAAAACCACTCTAGTATTTGTGCTAAGAAAATCTCAAATGTGTCATGAAGAGTCAGGCTGAACAACAGCAGCAACTGCTGAGCTTCTCAATTTTTTCTTCATTTTTTTTAAGATTTGTGATCTTTTGTTGGTCTGGGTGACTTTCACAGCTCATAGATGTAAAAAAGGTTTTATTATAAGCAGTACAAAATTCTAAATTTGATTGATAAGTTTAATTTTAATGCATAAAGTAACATAACTAATTTTTTCTGTTGATCCTTCTCTGTCCTCATTATTATTTTTTGTTATTCCTTTACATTTATTCTTGCCATTTATGTGGTCATAGGCATCGTGTACTCCATTTTCCTAATTCTCTTTTTCTTTCACATTACTGCAGATTTCCTTTCTATTTTTCCTACTTGTCCTTTTTAATTACATTATAGCCTTTGTCACATTAAGGTGCTGCAATTTTGTTTAACCATTGAACTGTTGAGTTTTAGTTTTTTTTTGCAATTATTTGTGTAATGATTTTATGAATATCTTTAAACAGCTAAGATTTATGTAGCATTTTAAAATTTGCAAAATGCTTTATTCATACTATTTTATTTGATCCTCACAGCAGCCCTATGAAGTACTTGCTATTGCCAATTGACATTTTACAGATGAGGAAACTGAGGCTGAGTAGTTTGAGAAGTTGACCTTCTTATTCAGGGTCATTTAACTAATAAGTGGCTATGGCAGCTTACTAGAAGTAAAGTAGGCAGGATTTGAATTCAGGTTTTCTTGACCAGTGCTTCATCCATTAGATTATTTTGCTGTCAATAAAGAAAGTTTAAGAAACCCTAACATTTTCATGATTAGTTTCTGTTAATGAATCAAAAGGGTGGTTATTTTACTTATTTTTATTGAGTATAGCTAGATTGTAATTTCCATCATAAGTAAATATTAATATGTTCAAATGGTTTAGATATCATTTCATACTATTGGATACATGGTGAATAATTTAATAAACATTTTTAAAGGGACTTTGTTTTCAAGCATTTCAGTACTCTCCTGAGTTTTGGGAGTACTGAGGCAAAAATGAAAGTTCTTTTCATTAGGAAGCTTATCTTCTACTGATAGAATAGCAGACAGATAGAGCATATAGTGAAGAAGAGAGAGAATTATTATGGGAGATAAAGAAAAACTGAGTAATTAGTAGGTGACACCTGACCTGTTCCTTTAAAAGAAGCTTAACATTCTAAGAATTAGAAGTAAGGTTGGGAGGTGGTATGTTTTTAGGGATGGGGGACAATATTCAAAGATGTGGAAATGGGAGACTTGAAATTTAGTTTGGAACAACTAAACTCAGTTTTGCTTAGTTTAGTTTAGAACTGTTTACAGTTTATAGTTTTGGTGCACTTTATTTGAGGAAAGGGGTAATAGGGCCAAAATGCTTTGGGGAAGATTATTTTAGACATTTGAAGATCTCTATTAGGTATGAATATTAAAGAGAGAGAGAGAGAGAGAGAGAGAGAGAGAGAGAAAGTGTGTGTGTGTGTGTGTGTGTGTGTGTGTGTGTGTGTGTGTGTGTGTGTGTATGCTTCTGGAGAAGAGTGAAATAATAAGCCATTTAAAAAGATGTAGTTCATGCAAGGTGGAGTATTATTGCTCTATTTCTGAGTATGAAAGCCTTATAGGAAATGGATTTTTAAAAGCTCCATGGATAATGTAAGGATATAACTTTTTTTCTCCTGGAATTTCATCATGAAAATTATCCACAGGAAATCCTTTGCAAGTAGTTTACTCTTAAAAGATGTCTGTTAAATGGAATTAACACTAGAAGGAACCTGGTGTGTCAGTTGGTGTATATGCAGGCATGAGTGTGTGTGTGTGTGTGTGGTAATTTTTTTTCGGTTATACATGTGCATTTTTTTAAACATATTTTCATATGAGTTATGTGAGAAACATCAGAACAAAAGGAAAAATCCAGAGGGAAAAAAAGTTAAAACAGTATCTACATTCAGTCCCCATATTTTTCTCTCTGGATGCAGATGGTATTTTCCATCCAAAGTTTATTGGAATTGTCTCCTATCACTGAATTGTGGAGAAGAGCTAAGTCTATTGTAGTTGATCATTATCATACGATCTTGTTGCTGTGTACAAGTATTTTCCTGGTTCTGTTTACTTCACTCAATATCAGTGCATATAAGTCTAGGCTTTTCTGAAATCAGCTTGTTCATCATTTCTTATGGAACAATAATATTCCATTACTTTCATATAACCACAGCTTATCCAGTCACTTTCCAATTGATGAGCATCCATTCATTCTCCAATTCTTTTTTTCTTTTTTCTTTTTCCTCAGTAATATTTTATTTTTCCAAATACACATAAAGATAGTGTTCAGCATTCATTTTTGTAAGATTGTGTTACAGATTTTTTTCTTCCCTCTTCCCTTCCTAAGATGCCAAGCAATCCTTTTAAGTCCTTTTAAACATATTGCCATATTTTATCATATTACACAAGAAACATCAGACCAAAAGGGGGAAAAAAAAAACATAAAAAAGAAAACAAACAAAAAAAAGGTGGAAAATACTATGCTTTGATCCACATTCAGTTTCCATTGTTTTCTCTTTGGATGCAAATGGCATTTTTCATCCCAAATGTATCTGAATTGCCTTGAATCACTGCATTGCTGAGAACAGTCAAGTCCATCAAAGTTGATCATTACATAATATTGTTACTGTATACAATGTTTTCACGGTTCTGTTTGCTTTACTCAGCATCAATTCATGTAAGTCCTTTTAGGCTTTTCTGAAATAAACTTGTTCATCATTTCTTATAGAACAGTAATATTCCATAACATTCATATACCATAACTTATTCAGCTATTCCTCAACTGATGAGCATCCACTCAGTTTTCAGTTTCTTGCCTCTACAAAAAGGGTTGTCACAATCATTTTTTTATGATCTCGCTGGTCTACAGAGCCAGTAGAGACACTGCTGGGTCAAAGGATATGGACAGTTTGATAGCCCTTTGGGCACAGTTCCAAATTACTTTCCAGAATGGTTGGATCATTGTCTTTCTTGAAAATATTATATTTCTTAAATTGTTCTGGTTTTGCTCAGTTTATTCTGTGTAAGTTCATGCACTTTTTTTCAGGTTTGTCTGACAGCTATGGGTCTTCACATGGGTTTCATTCTAGTAAATCTAATAAAAGTCAAATTACCATCTTATTTTAGAATCATCTTGCTTATTAACTATGCTTTATGTATTCTCTGGCACCTGAGATTGACTTTGAAGTGATTTAAATCAAAGGATATGAACAGACATTTCTCAGATGAAGAAATTGAAACTATTTGTAGCCATATGAAAAGATGTTTCAAGTCATTATTAATCAGAGAAATGCAAATCTGAGATACCACTACACACCTGTCAGACTGGCTAGAATGACAGGGAAAGATAATGTGGAATGCTGGAGGGGATGTGGGAAAACTGGGACACAGATACATTGTTGGTGGAATTGTGAATATATCCAGCCATTCTGGAGTGCAATTTGGAACTATGCTTAAAAAGCTATCAAACTGTGCATACCCTTTGACCCAGCAGTATTACTACTGGGCTTATATCCCAAAGAGATCTTAAAGGAGGGAAAGGGACCTGTATGTGCAAGAATGTTTGTGGCAGCCCTCTTTGTAGTGGCCAGAAGCTGGAAATTAAGTGAATGCCCATCAATTGGAGAATGGCTGAATAAATTGTAGTATATGAATATTATGGAATATTATTATTCTGTAAGAAATGACCAGCGGGATGATTTCAGAAAGGCCTGGAAAGACTTACATGAACTGATGCTGAGTAAAATGAGCAGGATCAAGAGATCATTATATACTTCAACAACAATATTATATGATGATCAATTCTGATGAACCTGGCCCTCTTCAACAATGAGATGAACCAAATCAATTCCAATAGAGCAGTAATGAACTGAACCAGCCACATCCAGCGAAAAAACTCTGAGAGATGACTATGAACCACTACATAGAATTCCCAATCCCTCTATTTTTGTCCGCCTGCATTTTTTATTTCCTTCATAGGCTAATTGTACACTATTTCAAAGTCCGACTCTTTTTATACAGCAAATTAATTGTTTGGACATATATACATGTATTTAACTTATACGTTAACGTATTTAACATGTATTGTTCAACCTGCCATCTGGGGAAGGGGTGGGGGGAAGGAGGGAAAAAGTTAGAACAAAAGGATTTGTAGCTGTCAATGCTGAAAAATTACCTATGCATATATCTTGTAAATAAAAAGCTATAATAAAAAAAGTATTTGAAAAAAAAAGAAGTAATTTAAAGATTTTAAGAGAGGTGATTGTAGAAGGAGGTATATTTCAAGTATTCAGGATAATTTGTGCACTTTCAATGAGGAAGACAATGGGAATGCTGAGCTTAGGGAACAACAGATATGTCAGTTTGGAGTCAACAAAGAGTACATTAAAAGGAATAATGTTAAATAAGTTGGGAAAGGGCTAAGGAACTCGTTATACAACCAAAATAACTTATCCAGCCAGAATGAGCATCTTTTTCCAGGGAAGAAGATGGATATTCAATGAAATAAGCAAATTTCACCTATTTATGATGAAAAAACCAGAACTTAACAAAAAGTTTGATCTACAAATATAGAACTCAAGAGAAACCTAAAAAGGTAAAAAGAAATCTTGGGAACTATATTTCTGCTATAAAGATGTATAAAGAATACATGTATACCATGTTCTAGAAACTAGAGGTGGAAAGGATATTGTAACAGAAAAAGGGTAAAGTGGGGGTACTACATATCACGAAGAGGCAAAGGAAACCTATTATATCTGAGAGAAAGAATGGAGGGGATGAATATAGTGGGTATCTTATTGCCACCAAAATTCGCTTTAAGAGAAAAATTTTAGACATATTCAATTTGTGGTGAAACTTCTCCCATCTCATTGAAATGTGGAAAGGGAAAAGTGAAAAGGGAAGGAATAAGCTAAGCAGAAGGGAATACAGAAACTGAGGAAAAGGAGTAAAATAGGGGAAGGCACTCTAAGGCGGGGAGAGGGATACTAAAAAGGGAGGGCTGTGAGGAGCAAGTGGTGCTCACAAGTTTAATACTGAGGAGGGGGGAAGGGAGAAAGAAGGGAGAAAAGCATAAACAGGAGTTAACAAGATGGCAGGTAATACAGAATTGGTCATTTTAACCATAAATGTGAATGGGGTAAACTTGCCGATAAAGAAGAAGCAGTTAGCAGAATGAATTAAAAGTCACAATCCTACAATATGTTGTTTGCAGGAAACACACCTGAAGCAGGGAGATACATACAGAGTAAAGGTAAAAGGTTGGAGCAGAATCTACTATGCTTCAGTTGAAGTCAAAAAAGCAGGGGTAGCCATCCTAATCTCAAATCAAGCAAAATCAAAAATTGATCTAATTAAAAGAGATAAGGAAGGGCACTATATCTTGCTAAAGGGTAGCATAGATAATGAAGCAATATCAATATTAAACATATATGCACCAAGTGGTGTAGCATCTAAATTCTTAAAAGAGAAATTAAGAGAGATGCAAGAAGAAATAGCAAAAATATAAGATTGGGGGAATCTCAACCTTGCACTCTCAGAATTAGATAATTTAAACCACAAAATCAGTAAGAAAGAAGTCAAAGAGGTAAATAGAATATTAGAAAAGTTAGATGTGGTAGATCTGTGGAGAAAACTAAATGGAGACAGAAAGGAGTACACTTTCTTCTCAGCAGTTCATGGAACCTATACAAAAATTCACCATATATTAGGACATAAAAACCTCCAACTCAAATGCAGTAAGGCAGAAATAGTAAATGCATCCTTTTCAGACCATGATGCAATGAAAATTACATTCAACAAAAAGCCAAGGGAAAATAGACCAAAAAATAATTGGAAACTAAATAATCTCATACTAAAGAATGATTGGGTGAAACAGCAAATCATAGACATAATAACTTCACCCAAGAAAATAACAATAATGAGACATCATACCAAAATGTGTGGGATGCAGCCAAAGCGGTAATAAGGGGAAATTTCATATGTCTAGAGGCCTACTTGCATAAAATAGAAAAAGAAAAGGTCAATGGATTGGGCTTGCAACTAAAAATGCTAGAAAAGGAACAAATTAAAAACCCCTAGTCAAACACTAAACTTGAAATTCTAAAATAAAAGGAGAAATCAATAAAATTGAAAATAAAAAAAAACTATTGAATTAATAAAACTAAGAGTTGGTTCTATGAAAAAACCAACAATAGACAAACCCTTAGTAAATCTGATAATATCTTAAATCTTAAGTAAATCTTAAAAAGGAAAGAAGAAAATCAAATTGTTAGTCTTAAAAATGAAAAGGAAGAACTCGCCACTAATGAAGAGGAAATTAGAGCAATGATTAGGAGTTACTTTGCCCAACTTTATGCCAATAAATTCGACAACTTAAATGAAATGGAAGAATACCTTCAAAAATATAGCTTGCCCAGATCAATAGAGGAAGAAATAAGTTGGTTAAACAGTCCCATCTTAGAAAAAGAAATAGAACAAGCTATTAATCAACTCCCTAACAAAAAATCCCCAGGACCAGATGGATTTACATGTGAATTCTACCAAATATTTAAAGAACAATTAACTCTAATGCTACATAAACTATTTGAAAAAATAGGAATTGAAGGAATCCTACCAAACTCCTTTTATGACACAGACATGGTACTGGTACCTAAACCAGGTAGGTTGAAAACAGAGAAAGAAAATTATAGACCAATCTACCTAATGAATATTGATGCTAAAATATTAAATAAAATATTAGCAAAAAGACTACAGAAAATCATCCCAAGGATAATACACTATGACCAAGTAGGATTTATATCAGGAATGTAAGGCTGGTTCAATATTAGGAAAACTATTAGCATAATTGACTATATCAATAACCAAACTAACAAAAACCATATGATCATCTCAATAGATGCAGAAAAAGCATTTGATAAAATCCAACATCCATTCCTAATAAAAACACTTGAGAGTATAGGAATAAATGGACTTTTCCTTAAAATAGTCAGGAGCATATATTTAAAACCGTAAGTAAGCATCATATGCAACAGGGAAAAACTGGAACCTTTCCCAGTAAAATATGGAGTGAAGCAAGGTTGCCTACTATCACCATTATTATTCAATATTGTATTAGAAACGCTAGCCTCGGCAATAAGAGTCGAGAAAGAGATTAAAGGAATTAGAGTAGGCAATGAGGAAACCAAACTATCACTCTTTGCAGATGATATGATGGTATACTTAGAGAACCCCAGAGATTCTACTAAAAAGGTATTAGAAATAATTTATAGCTTTAGCAAAGTTGCAGGATACAAAATAAATCCCCATAAATCCTCACCATTTTTATACATCACCAATAAAATCCAACAGCAAGAGATACAAAGAGAAATTTCATTCAAAATAACTGTCAACAGCATAAAATATTTGGGAATCTATCTACCAAAGGAAAGTCAGGAATTATATGAACAAAATTACAAAAAACTTTCCACACAAATAAAGTCAGACTTAAACAATTGGAAAAATATTAAGTGCTCTTGGATAGGCCGAGTGAATATACTAAAGATGACAATACTCCCTAAACTAATATATTTATTTAGTGCTATACCAATCAGACTTCCAAGAAAATATTTTAATGATCTAGAAAAAATAACAAAATTCATATGGAAGAACAAAAGATCTAGAATCTCAAGGGAATTAATGAAAAAAAAAATCAAATGAAAGTGGCCTAGCTGTACCTGATCTAAAACTATATTATAAAGCAGCAGTTACCAAAACCATTTGGTATTGGCTAAGAAATAGATTAGTTGATCAGTGGAATAGGTTAGGTTCACAAGACAAAATTGTCAATAACTTTAGCAATCTAGTGTTTGACAGACCCAAAGATCCTAACTTTTGGGATAAGAATTCATTATTTGACAAAAACTGCTGGCATAACTGGAAATTAATATGGCAGAAATTAGGCATGGACCCACACTTAACACCGTATACCAAGGTAAGATCAAATTGGGTCCATGATTTAGGCATA
Source organism: Antechinus flavipes (assembly GCF_016432865.1). Taxonomy (NCBI): domain Eukaryota; kingdom Metazoa; phylum Chordata; class Mammalia; order Dasyuromorphia; family Dasyuridae; genus Antechinus; species Antechinus flavipes. The sequence goes on from NC_067398.1 coordinate 647,841,632, forward strand.
AAGAATGAGATTATAAATAAATTAGAGGAACATAGGATAGTTTATCTCTCAGACTTGTGGAGGAGGAAGAAATTTGTGACCAAAGATGAACTAGAGACCATTATTGATCACAAAATAGAAAATCTTGATTACATCAAATTAAAAAGCCTTTGTACAAATAGAACGAATGCAAACAAGATTAGTAGGGAAGCAACAAACTGGAAAAACATCTTCACAGTAAAGATTCTAATGAAGGCCTCATTTCCAAAATATAGAGAGAATTGACTCTATAAGAAATCAAGCCGTTCTCCAGTTGATAAATGGTCAAAGAATATGAACAGACAATTTTCAGATGATGAAATTGAAACTATTTCCACTCATATGAAAGAGTGTTCCAAATCACTGTTGATCAGAGAAATGCAAATTAAGACAACTCTGAGATACCACTACACACCTGTCAGATTGGCTAAGATGACAGGAAAAAATAATGATGAATGTTGGAGAGAATGTAGGAAAACTGGGACACTGATGCATTGTTGGTGGAATTGTGAACAAATTCAACCATTCTGGAGAGCAATCTGGAATTATGCCCCCAAAGTTATCAAACTGTGCATATCCTTTGACCCAGCAGTGCTACTACTGGGCTTATACCCCAAAGAGATACTAAAGAAGGGAAAGGGACCTGTAGGTGCCAAACTGTTTGTGGCAGTGCTGTTTGTAGTGGCTAGAAACTGGAAAATGAATGGATGCCCATCAATTGGAGAATGGTTGGGTAAATTGTGGTATATGAATGTTATGGAATACTATTGTTCTGTAAGAAATGACCAACAGGATGAATACAGAGAGGCTTGGAGAGACTTACATGAACTGATGCTAAGTGAAATGAGCAGAACCATGAGATCATTATATACTTCAACAATGATATTATATGAGGATGTATCCTGATGGAAGTGGATTTCTTTGACAAAGAGAAGATCTAATTCAATTTCAATTGATCAATGATGGACAGAAGCAGCTACACCCATAGAAAGAACACTAGGAAATAAATGTAAACTGTTTGCATTTTTGTTTTTCTTCCCTCTTTATTTCTACCTTCTGAATCCAGTTCTTCCTGTGCACCAAGAGAACTGTTCAGTTCTGCACACATATATTGTATCTAGGATATACTGTGACATATCTAACATGTATAGGACTGCTTGCCATCTGGAGAAGGGAATGGAGGGAAGGAGGGGAAAAATCGAAACAGAAGTGAATGCAAGGGATAATGTTGTAAAAAAAGTACCCTGGCATGGGTTTAAAAAGTATTAAAAAAAAAAAAAAGTTGGACTTTAATAAAAAATAAATAAGTTGGGAAAGGCTGGTTAGACCCAAATTTTGGAAGATTTAAAGTACTGAATTGAGGAATATGAATTTTTTAAAATAAGCTTTTTCTTTCAAAATATATGCAAAGATAATTTTCAACATTCACCCTCGCAAAACCTTGTGTTCAAATTTTTCTCCCTTCATTCTCCTAATCCCACTCTTCTAGACAGCAAGAAATCCAATATATGGTAACATGTCCAATTCTTCTATACATATTTCCACATTTATCATGCTGCAAGAAAAATAAGATCAAAAGAAAAAAAATGACAAAGAAAACAGAAAGCAAAGAAACAACAAAAAAAAGGTGAAAACACTATGCTGTGATCCACATTCAGTCCCCACAATCCTTTCTGAAAGCAGATGGTTCCCTCTATCACAGGTCTGTTGGAATTGGCCTGAATCAGCTCATTGTTGAAAAGAGTTGAAAAGAAAACAGTCTTGATGTTGCCGTATACAATGATCTCCTAGTTCTGCTCATTTCACTTAGCATCAGTTCTTGTAATTCTCTCCAGACCTCTTTAAAATCATTCTGCTGATGGTTTCTTATAGAATAATAATATTCTATAACATTCATATACCATAACTTTATTCAGCCATTCTCCAACTGATGGGTATCCAGCACTACAAAAAGGACTGCCACAAACATTTTTGCACATGAGGGTCCTTTTCCAACTCTTTATGATCTCTTTTGGATATAGGCTCAGTAGAAGACATTGCTAAATCAAAGGGTATGTACAGTTTTATGGCCCTTTGGGCATAATTCCAAATTGTTCTGTAGAATAGTTGGATCAGTTCACAGTTCCACTAACAGTGGAATTACTACTACAGTAGTAATTTAGATCATTTTTTCATATGACTAAGAAATAGCTTTAATTTTTTCATCTGAAAATTGTTCATATCCTTTGATCATTGATCAGTTATCAATTGCAGAATGGCTTGTATTCTTAGAAATTTGAGTCAGTTCTCTATATATTTTAGAAATGAGGCCTTTATCAGAATCCTTGGATGTAAAATTTTTTCCCCAGTTTTACGCTTCTTTTCTAATCTTGGATGCATTGATTTTGTTTGTATAAAGCCTCTTTAATGTAATCAAAGTTATCCATTTTGCTTTTCATATGGTTCTCTAGTTCTTTTTTGGCCATAAATTCCTTCCTTCACAGATCTGAGAGAGAGACTATCCTTTGTTTCCTAATTTGTCTATAATAACATCTTTTATGGCTAAATCATCAACACATTTTAATTATATCTTAGTATAGGTTGTTAGATGTTGGTTAGTGTCTAGTTATTATCTATTGTGTCTTTTGAACTTAATCTATTCCACTGATCAACTAATCTATTTCTTAGTCTGTCTCAAATGGTTTTGATGACTGCTGTTTTATAATATAGTTTTAGGCCTAGTACAACAAGGCCACTTTCATTTGTATTTTTTTTTTCATTAATTCCCTTGAAATTATTGACCTTTTTTCTTCCAGATGAGTTTTGTAAAGTAATTTCTTGGCAGTTTGATTGATATGGCACTGAATTTTTTGTTGGAGATTCTGGAGTAGGGGATTGACATAGTCAGATTTTACTTTAAGCAGAAAGACCAATTATCAGGGTCTTGTAATAATAGACATAAAAGGTGATGACCATTTCTATTTGATTTACTCCAAAGGACAGCACTAGAAGCAGTTAATAAGAATTTATTAAGCACTTGCTATATATGTCAGGTCCTGTCCTAAATGCTAGGGATACAGTGAAAGACAAAAACTCGTTCTTTTATTCATCCTTTTGTAAGATCCGGTCCTGACCTTCTTTCATACTCTATAGACTTCTTCTCTCACCTCCCTTACTTTGTTTTTCATGTTGTTTTCTGTCTTTAAAATACTTGAGAGTCTATTTGTCAAAAACAAACAAATAACTTAAACCCAGGGACTATATGAACACAATTACAAAATATTTTTCACGTTAATGGAACAACTGGAAAAATATTAATTGCTCATGGGTAGTGTCAGCCAAAGCAATAAAAATGATAGTTCTGCCTAAATATGTTCAATGCCATATCAACTAAACTGCCAAAAATAGAAACAGTCATAACAAATTCATGTGGAAGAACATATCAAGGGAATTAATGAAAAGAAATGTGAAGGAAGTGAGTGGTCCAGCCATACCAACTCTCATAAAAGTGGTATTAGAATGTGGTAATCATCAAAACTCTTTGGTACTAGTTAAGAGAAAGAATGGTGGATCAGTGGAATAGATTGATCAATCTATTAATTAGCTTGCTAATTAATACAAGCTACAGTATTAATGACTTGTAATCTTTAGTGTTTTACAAATCCAAAGATCCTAGTTTTGGGGACGAGTTCACTATTTGACAAAAATTTCTGGGAAAGATGTATAGCAGAGTCTAAGATCAAAACAGATAAATGATTTAGACATAAAGGATGACACCATAAGCGAATTGGTAGAAGAGGAAGGAATAGTTGACGTGAACAGAAGAATCTGTTACCAAACAAGAGAAAGAGAGCATTGCAAGATGTAAAATTGATGATTTTGATAATATTGATTTTAATAAAATTTTGTACAAAGAAAAGCAATGCAGTCAAGATTGAAAGGAAAACAGAAAACTGGGGAAAGTTTTTTCAGAAAAAGTTTCTTTGATAAAGGCTTCATTTTGCAAATATTTAGAAAACAGTAATTTAAAAGAATGCCAGTCATTCTTCACTTGATAAATGGTCAAAGGATATGAATAGGAAATTTTCAGACGAAGAAAGCAAAGCCATAAATAATCAAATGAAAAAATGCTCTAAAAGAACTCTATGGTACTATCTCACATGTATCAGATTTGCTAACATGATAGAAAAGAAAAATTACAGATGTTGGAGAGGGTGTGAGAAAATTGACACTAATGCATTGTTGATGGAGTTGTGAATTGATCCAAGCATTTTGGAGACCAATTTGAAACCATGCCCCCAAAGTGTTATTAAACAGCAATACCACTACTAGGTTCGGATTTCAGAGATTAAAACAAAAAGGGGTGGTGGGAGGATCTATGTGTACAAAATTATTTATAATAGTTCTTATAGTAGTGGCAATGGATTGGAAATTGAAGAGATATCCATCAATTGAGAAATAACCAAACAAGTTATGACATATAATATGATAGAATACTTATTGTGCTATAAGAAATGATGAGCAGGATAATTTCAGAAAAACCTGGACAGATTTACATGACGTGATGCAAAGGAAAGTGAGCAGAACTAGGAAAACATTATACAAAGTAACAGCAATATTTATGATAATCAATTTTGAATGATTTAGCTATTGTTAGCAATGTGATTATCTATAACAATTCTGAAGGATTTAATGTAGAAAAATACTATATTTGCAGGAAAAAAACTGATGGAGTCTATTTTCAAAGCATAACTTTTTTTTACCTTAAAGTTTTTTTGCTCTTTCACAAACATGACTAATTATGGAAATATATATTGTGTGACTGCACATATTTAATCTATATCGAATTGCTTGTCTTCTCAATGAGAGAAGGAAGGGAGGAAGAAAATTTAGAATTCAAAATAAAATTTTATTTTAAAAAATGTTTAATAGTATTTTATTTTTTCAGTTACATAGTTACAGCATTCGTTTTTGTAAGATTTTGAGTTCTCAATTTTTTCTCCCTCTCTCACTGATCTTCCCTCTCCCCAACAATCATTTTAAATATATTTCCATATTTGTCATATTGTGAAGGAAAAATCAGAACAAAATGGAAAAAAAAAAAATGAAGAAAAAAAAAAAGCAAATAAACAACAAAAAAAGGTGAATGCTTCAATCTGCATTCAGTCACCATAGCTCTCCTTCTGGATGCCGATGGCATCTTCCATACAAGTCTATTGGAATTGTCTTATATCACTATATTGCTGAAAAGAGCAAAGTATATCATAGATGATCATCACATAATCTTGCTGTTATTTGTATAATGGAATTCAAAATTTTGAAAAATTTACATAAAAATTGTTTTCATGCATAATTAGAAACAAAAAAAAAAGAATGTAAGTTTCAAGTGACTTAAGTGACTTAAGACTGCCACTGGCAAAGTCAAGGAGTATAGGGAAAAAGGGCTGATTGCCCTGGGCCATAACTCCATGTGACTTGTCTGTGATAGAAAGTCTGGGGCTTTCTGCTGACTAACTTTCCTCAGCCCATTAGCAGATTACAGTAAATATGGCACTTTATATTGAAAAAGACATGAAGTTTGCTTGTTGACATCTATTTCACGAACCACTTTAGAAGAATTATAGCCTTTGAGTAATTGTGAAGTGAAATTTGAAGGAAAATTGTCATACCAGTTGTAGATAGTGGCTATCTTGTTGTAGAGTCAAGCAAAGTGAAATTCAAGTTATATTGAAATTTCTCCCTAATATATCAGTTGTATTGGAACAAATTCATGTTTTCATCATTACATGATTTACATTTATCTTATTAGAATATGAATTCATTCATGAGATGTTACTTTTGCTTTTCTCTGTGTGCCCAGACCTTATCACAGTTCTTGTCAAGTATATAAATTCTTAACAAGTGCTTGCTATGATTCATCTTTTTCAATCATTGATTCATTCTATTTCCACTGTATGTCTGTCATTGATGTGACTGGCAATATATGTGGACATTTATACCTTAGAAATTGCTAAACAAATACTCACATGTGCCAAAATGTTTGTGACAGCCCTGTTTGTAGTGGCTAGAAGCTGGAAAATGAATGGATGCCCATCAATTATGGAATGGTTGGTTAAATTGTGGTAAATGAATGTTATGGAATATTATTGTTCTGTTAGAAATGACCAGCAGGATGAATACAAAGAGGATTGGCGAGACTTATATGAACTGATGCTAAGTGAAATGAGCAGAACCAGGAGATCATTATATACCTCAACAATGATACTGTATGAGTATGTATTCTGATGAAAGTGGATTTCTTCAACAAAGAGATCTAACTCAGTTTCAGTTGATCAGGGATGGACAGAAGCAGCTACATTCAAAGAAAGAACACTGGGAAATGAATATAAACTACTTGCATTTTTGTTTTTCTTCCCGGGTTATTTATGCCTTCTGAATCCAATTCTCCCTGTGCAACAAGAGAACTGTTAGGTTCTGCACACATATATTGTATCTAGGATATACTGTAACTTATTTAACATGTATAGGACTGCTTGCCATCTGAGAGAGGGGGTGGAGGGAGGGAGAGGAAAAATTGGAACAGAAGTGAGTGCAAGGGATAATGCTGTAAAAAAATTACCCTGGCATGGGTTCTGTCGATAAAAAGTTATTTTAAATAAATAAATAAATAAAAATAAACAAATACTCACACTTCAGAAATCAATAAACAAATCCAGGCTCAGTTTATTGTTTTGTTAAGAAAGTGATGGGGGAAATGTGAGTAATATAGGTAAAATTTAAAAATATGTTGTATTTATCAGTATACCATTGCTCATATACCAGAAATGTCCCTTTTTTGCCTATTGCCTTTATTCTGGGTATGTTTCTCACTTTCCTTCATTATCTTTTTCTTGATCTGAGTTTTACTTTTGAATGCAAATTTTTTATGTTGGTTTTGTGCTTGGCAGTGTACTCCTTAGGAATATTTCCTCAGCTAATGAATTAAAGAGAATTAAACAACATTTCTATTTGTATTACCTGCAAGTTACAAACCTCTATCCATTTTATAGAATTAAAATATTTGTATAAGCATTGGTTCACTTTATCCATCTTCAAACTTCAGCCAACACTATCAGAATATTACTGTACTCTAGTTTATCAAGAAAAATGAAATATTTCTCTTTTTAAAAAATATTTCTTTAAAAAATCCAAAAAGCAGAGCTTTAGTGGTCTAAATTTCAAGAAGGAAAATTTCCCTTTTGTTTGGAGGTTGAATAGTAGAAGAATGTTACATAGAGGAATATAAAAAGAATCAGAGTAATTATACATGTAGGGCTAATAGAATTTTTCTGAAGAGGATAGAATTGGAGGAAGAAGCGGCTTTTTGCCTTCTATGAAATGAAAAAGCACTATAGTGCTTGCAGATGAAAGATCATCCAGTCAGGGTCGGAGACATGATGGGTCACCACCGAAGCAACATTGGTTGGCCTGATAACAGTAGACTTATTGTCTTCCTGGGACATGTTTCTTAGACAAATCAGAAAACTTTCCAAAGCTTGTTAAAATAGATCACTATGATCCACTTTTGGTGACTCATGTGAGCCCAAATTATATTGCAAGAAGGGACTTAAGAAATATTGCCAAGTAATATGAAGAAAGAAAGGAATAGAATTAACAGTTTAGCACAAAAGATAGTGCCCAAGCAATGAGTTCCCTGAAAATTAGAATGATTCAAATAGAATGCTATGACTTCAAGAGACAAAAACATCAAAATAATGTCAAAAGGTTAAAAAAAAAAAAAGGCTCATATCTCTTAAAACCAGAAGGTGAAGTGGAATTAGAAGGCAGCTGCAAGTTACTCCAAAATGAAAATTCCCAAGAATAATATAGTCAAAATTCAGAGATGGCAATCAAAGAAAAATGCTGCAAACATCCAGAAAGAAAGAATTCAAGTACCTATGAGGTACAATCAGGACCACATATAATTTAAAGCTAACTCTCTAAAGAAGCAGAGAATTTAATATTTGGAATAAGTTGGAATTTAATATTTTGGAAGGCAAAGAATATAAGTTTACAAGAAAGAAATGCGTCTTTAATGAAAATAGATAACTTCCATGTATTCTGGGGGAAAAGACTAGAGCTGTACAGAAACTTTGGAGTTTGAATTGAGAAACACAAAAAGGTAAATACAAACAGAATAAAAAAGTATTCTTTATTCTTATATTAGATGATACATGTGTTGCCTTTGAAACCCATCATCTTCAGGGGTCATCGAGGAAGTCTGATTCAATAAATTTCAGGAGTAGGTCTGCCATGGTTTGTTAATCTTAATAGGAAGACAAAAAATGGCTTTATAAGGTAGGGCGAGTAGAATGGTATACAGTATAATGGAGGGTGGAAAGGAAGACAGGTGATTAAATCATGAAAAGCTTTGAATGCCAAAGAGAGTTTGTATTTGATCTTGGAAGTGATAATCACAAGATTTTATTGAGGATGGTGATGTCATGGTTGAATTTGTACTCTAGGAAAATCACTGAGGGCTGGAGGATGGACTGGAAGGGGACTTGAGGCAGAGAGACCTACCATCAGATTATTGCAATAGTCTAGGTTGATGAGGACCTAGGTTGATTTGTCAGGATCTGCCAAAATAGTGGCAGGCTCAGAGAAGAAAAGGAGATGCATTTGGGAGAAGTTAGATGAAATTGGCAGCTATTGGCAACAGTTTGGATCTGAAATTGTGGCGGTGTTGAGAACTATTGAGGGATACAGGATGACACCTAGGGGGATGATCCTTGGTGACTAGGAGGATGATGTTGCTTTTGACAGTACTAGGGAAGATAGGTAATAAATGGGTTTGAGGGAAAAATTATGATCACCCTTTTGGACATAATTGAGTTTAAGATGTTTACTAGACATCCAGCTTGACATGTATGAAAGATATTTAAAGATATGGAATAGGAGATCAGTAGGGAAATTGAGGCAGGAAAATTAGATTTGAGAATTATTAGCATAGAGATAGCAATTAAATCCATAGGAGCTGATGGAATCACCAACGGAAATAGTATAAAGGGAGAAGAAGAGGGCTAACAGAGTCCTGAGGGATACCCAACATTGATGAACCTGTCCTGGATAAAGAATTCATAACTGGGCAGCAGGAACTGGGCTTCCTTTCCTTTTCCTCTTGTAGAAATCATGTACAGTAAGTGGTGGAATGTGCATGAGCAGATGTTATAAGCCTTACCTCTTCCTTTTAGAGTGTGAAGAACACTGCAAACTCATTAGCAAGAGATGGAAGTTGTGCCTACTCCCTTTTGTGCCTGCTGTTTTTAATAAAGCTAGAAGGTGCATAAGCAGATGGAAGATACCCATCTCTTACCCTCTCTTCCCTTCAGAAACTGGAAATCTTGCCTTCAGAGGCAAAGAGGGTACAATAGAATATTGCTGTCCATTGAAGGCAAGAGGGACAAAAAAGAAGAAATGATTATTCAGGAAGTGAACAGCTAGCTAAAGAAGTTGTTATCTGAGAAAAGTAATTGGAGAGATTGAACTGAACTTAGACAAAAACTAGAAATTCTAAGAGGTAGAAAGCTATTCTAGAGATAAAAAATAATCCCATTAGGAAAGGGAAAATGGATGTCATTTGTAAGAAACGGGGAAAAGGACAGTTTGGCTGGGATGTAGATTACATATAGAGAAATATGTAATAATAATAATAATAATAATAAACCCTGCAAAAGTATGTTGGAGCAAAGTTATAAATGACAACCCAAGAAGTTTTTTTCTTACAGGTAATAGGAAACAATTGCAGTTTTTTTGGACAGGGGAATAGCATGCTCATTATCTGTGCTTTTAAAAATATAACTTTGGTTGTTGATTGTTGTCCTTTGTGCTAATAGAGGATCAAAATGATACCACTGTGTTGGGATCAAGATACAATATGTCCGACTATGGCTGACAGATCAATATGAGTTCAGAGCATTCTACCATAGGTTGGGCACAAATAGTCCATATGAACATTTGGAGTGGAGATGGCTTTAAATTTGCACATCTCACATTGTTGTTAGTTCCAGAGTTCTTCAGAGATACCCTGAGAATAACCTTGTATTAATTTTTTTTTACTTTCCTGTGAGTATTTGCCTTGAGTGAGTTCTCCATAAAGTAGTCTTTTTTTAGGCAAACTGTACATTTGGCTCCTAAATAACATGGCTAACCCTTCCCAATTGTGCTCTCTGCAATAGAGTTGGAATACTTGGCAGTTCAGCTCAAGAAAAGGACTTCAGTATCTTGCCAAGTGATCTTCAGAATCTGAAAGACAATTCAAATGGAAGCAATTCAATTACCAGGCATGGTGCTAGTATACTGTCCCAAGTTTCATAAACATGCAACAATGTTATCAGCACAGTGATTCTGTACACCTTCAATTTGGTGGGCAGTCTTAGACTTCTTTTCTCCCACATTTTCTTTTAAAGCCTGCCAAACACTGAGCAAGCTCTGGCAATGCTTTCTTCAATTTCATCATTTCTGTATATATCCCTGGAAAGTGAATTATCCACAACATTCAGAATTTCTCCATTTGCCGTAATCAGTGGTTGCATGTATGGATTGTGTGATGCTGACTGGTAAACTCTTGTTTTCTTGGGGTTGTCAGGTCAAAATTAGCTTAAGCAGCAGTGAATTAATCCCTACTCATTGGATTACAGCCTCAAAGGATGCACTGAGTGCACAGTCATCTGCAAACAAAAAGTCATCCACAAGTTCTCCTTTCACTTTAGTCTTGGCTTGTAGCCTTTTCATGTTAAATAATTTATAGTCAGTGTGGTAATTAATTGATGCTTTTTTCTTCCTCATTGAGAGCCTCTACAAAACTGCTGAAAACATGCTTTAAAAAAAAGGCATGGGAGCAAGCATACAGCCCAGTTTTACTGTTAGTGCCTGGGATTTTGCCATAATTTACCACAGGCCCCAATGATTAATAGCATCAATAGGTTGATGAGTATTGTGTACAGACCTCTGTTCTGCTCCTGCCATTTCTCCTGGAGTTGTTGGGCAGCAAACATCATATTGACCATTCCTCAGCCATTTTTGAAGCCACATTGCTTCTTGGTTAGGTGATCATCATCTGGGTGAAAAATTAGCCTATTAAGGACTCTGGAAGAATCTTTCTGGCAATGATTAAGAGAGATACTATGCCCATTCCCTCTTCCAACTCCCAGATTGTCACAGGACAACCTATTGACTTTTCCTTTATAGGGATGGACAATGGAGGTATCCTTGAATTCTTGGGAATAACCTCCTTTTGCCATATAACTTGGAAGATTTCAGTCAGCTTTTGTATGAGCAGTGGCCCCTTGCCTTGTAAATCTCAGTTGGAATAGAATCAGTACTAGGTGCTGTGCTACATGAGAGGAATTTAATGGCGTTCAAAACATCTTTTTCAGGTAGTAGTGCAGCTAGAGAGCTATTGGCTTCATCCTGAGGTATACAGTCAGGAAGTTCATCATTGGCTGATAATGCCGCATCTCTTGAGGATAATACCCATGGAAGTGTTCAGTCCATCTCTCCAGGATCATGTCCTTATCACTAATCAGTGTGCCCCCATCAGCTCCAAGTAGTTGAGATGCACCATAGGTCTTTGGCCCATAAATAGCTTTAGGGTAATATAAAAGGATTATTACTATAAGGAAAAAAACTGAAATTCGTTTGGCTACTTAATTGTGCCAAGAGTCTTGCATTTCTCAAAGCTTCACTTGCACTTTTTATGGAGTTAAATGCTGCCTTCTTAGAGACTGATGAATTGTGTAGTAAAAAATTCTCCTCTCATTGGAGAGTTCTCAGTTTTTATTTAGCAGCTTCTGAATTATCCCATCATTTTTGTCAAACCAGTCTTGATATTTGAAAGTGTTCTGGCTCATATGAGTAAATGGGGTGCTGTACACTAAATCTCTGAAATTTATCCATTCTTTTTCTGCTCCACCTTTGTCAACTGTTTGTTGGCCTAGCTTTCCCTCCAGCTTAACAATGAAAGAAGGGAAAGTGCTCCAATCTTTTGGTTTTTAAAACTTCTGGTATTTGTCTTGCTTTGGGACTATTGATGATGGTGGCAGGATACTTTGCTGCAAATGACAATTACATTGTTATGAACCTTTTGTTTGCTTCTTTTTTACCAGCTTATTGTCTAGGGGCAGCTAACTGTTACAGTCAAATAACAGATTTTTTAACACTTATTAGCTGTGTCACCCTAGGCAAGTCATTAAGCCACAGTTGCTTTATCCCCCCAAAAAAAACAACAACCCCAAAACCCCACCAAAAAATCCCTCAAGTATAAAAGCTCTTTCTAAAAATAATAACAATTAAAAAGCAAGCTTATTGACTAGATTAATTTTGAATGCAAAACCTATGCTGTTGTCACAGTATTCTTCATCACTATGGCCACTCTAGAAAAACATGTATCCAGCTCCAGCTATATCTAGGATATAGGTAATGGGACCTCCATTTGCCAACCTACTATTTGGATGTGATACTGCTGAGTTCTCTCATGGCAAGAGCTGTTTGTCTTTCAAGTCTATTGTGTTTTTATTGTCCATTAGGAGTGCACATTCCATCTGCCAGTGGTGAGTGGAATCATTCTGACAAAAAGTTTTTGTACACTTTTGATTACAGGATAAGGTCCATTGCTAAGCAAGCCAGGATTAAGTTAAGTGAAACAGACAACCTTTATTTTTATTTTTTATTATTTAATTTTTAAAAACTAATTAAAGCTTTTTATTTACAAAACATGCATGGGTGATTTTTCAACACTGACCCTTGCAAAGCCTTCTGTTCCAAATTATCACCTCCTTCCTCCCCATCCCCTCTCCCAGATGGCAGGTAATCTAATACATGTTAAATATGTTAAAATATATGTTAAATCCAGTATATGTATACATGTTTATACAGTTATCTTGCTGACAAGAAAAATCAGACCCAGAAGGAAAAAAATTGAGAAAGAAAACAAAATGCAAGCAAACAACAACAGGAAGAGTGAAAATTCTATGTTGTGAGCCATACTTAGTTACCATGGTGCTCTCTCTGGGTGTAGATGGCTATCTTCATCACTGAACATTTGGAATTTGGTTTGAATCATCTCATTGTTGGAGAGCCATGTCCATCACAGTTGATCGTTGTATAGTCTTGTTGTTGCTATATATAGTGATCTCCTGATTCTGCTCATCTCACTCAGCATCAGTTCCTATAAGTCTCTTCAGCCCTTTCTGAAATCATCCTGCTGGACGTTTCTTACAGAACAATAATATTTCAAAACATTCACATACCACAATTTATTTAGCCATTCTCCAATTGATGGGCATCCATTCAGTTTCATTTCCTTGCCACTACAAAAAGGGCTGCCACAAACATTTTCCGTCCTTTAAGATTTCTCTGGAATTTAAGCTCAGTAGAAACACTGCTGGGTCAAAGAATATGCACAGTTTGATAGCTTTATGAGCATAGTTCCAGATTGTTCTTCAGTATGGTTGGATCCACTCGTAGTTCCACCAACAATGTATCAGTGACCCAATTTTCTCACATCCCCTCCAACATTTGTCATTATTTTTTCCTGTCATCTTAGCCAATCTGGGAGGTGTGTAATGGTATCTCGGACTTGTCTTTATTTGCATTTCTCTGATCAATAGTGATTTGGAACACCCTTTCATATGACTACAAATAGTTTCAATTTCTTCATCTGAAAATTGAAGCAGACAATTTTTAGAGTACCTTTTCGAGCCCCTTCCTTACTCCAGAGATGAGTAGTACAGTCCTTAAAAACAAAACAAAACAAAACAAAAAACTTTTTTTTTTTTTTTAAGTTAAGGCCTGGGCTGCCTTCAGGCATAGTTGTGAATACAGCTCCCAGAGCACCTATGCACCTGTTTCTTCATCACTTGCCTATTGCTTTGAGGTAGGTAATAAAGTTGAAATACTATGAGGGATATCTTTTGATTTGTGCATAAATTAGATTTAAGTGAGGTAGAGATGCTCAAAGTTGTCAACCTCACTTTCATCCAAGTCCATTGGTAAGCCAAAAGTGAAGATGACTGGTTATGGCTTGGAATGCAGAGGATGACCTTGGCATCTACTACATCTAACCAAGTTCTGAGGGCCTGCTTCAGCTGTCTAGGTGGCCAGTGAAACAAATTGTTCACATCTTCCTATTCCCCTAAGAGACGTTTTCACATGCTCATGACAGATTCTCCCTAACTCACCAACAATTTTGAGATTTCCATTTATCTCCATCCTGGTTTATCTACCTGCTGAAATGGTTTTACTGGTTTGTGGCTGCTGTACATTCTGTAACTTCTCAGAGCCACAGGTGGAAGTTGGATAGCAGGTAGCTATCAAAGGAAGGGGAATAACTCCCCCAAAGAACTCTGTAAGCTCTCATACCAAAGTTCTCCTTTTCCCTGAACACCTGTATAACTCATTGCTTTGATAGCTAAATGAAATATAGATTAGAAAATAATTAAACTAGTTGAAGAAAGGACAATTAAGAGGTTATTACAATAATCTAGGAGTGTGATAACGGTCTCGATTAGAATGGAGATTATAAATGTAGAGGATAAGAATGGAAGATGGACTGCACAGGTAGAATCAACAAGATTCTGATAACTGATTAGATGTGTGGTGGTAGGAGATGAACGATAACTGAATGTGAGAATCTGAATGACTGGAAGGATTATAATAATATCAACAATAGTAATAGCATTTATGTAGCATTTTATAAATATTATCTCATCCCCACATCTACGAGTAAAGTAGGTGAAAGTAGAAAGTATTTGGGGAAGTAGGTGACTTTTATTATTCCCATTTTATTTTAATTTTTTTTCCTGAGGCAATTGGGGTTAAGCGACTTGCCCAGGATCACACAACTGTTAAGTGTTACTGAACTCCATCTTCAGTGCTCTTAACCATAATGTAGCATTTGGAGAAAGGTCAATGGCTGGATAAACAATTTTGCCATTACAGTATTACACTTAAACATAAAAAAGAATGAGTGGTTTAAGAAATATCACAGGCCTGTCACAGAGATTTAATATAACAGTGATGAGAATCTTAATTATCCAGACATCTGCTAAGTCTCTGTCTCTCAAAGTAGATAAGAACTACTTGTCTTAATGATAATTTCATCCTTTAAAAGATAGAGAGATCAACAACAATTCTGTTCTAGATCATATTCTCATCAACAAGAAAAAAAACTACTAGATTTACAGTGTTTTTTAAGCTCTGGAGTTAATCTGCTATTTGAGGGAAACCTTGGGGAAAAATATCTTCTGTCTCTCTGAATTTGGGATTAAAAAAAAGAACTGAGTATAAACTGCTGTATATCTTAAATTTTAGTACAACAGATTTATTTAATTAAAAACCAATTTCCTTTTTCAATAAAATTATAAGCCTGATAACCACAAATTTGAATCTGTGGGGAAAAAAGTACTCCATACAAAGCTGTGAATCACAGCTCCTTTTCCCCACTTCCTCCCCCCTGTCTCCGGAAAAGACCTTGTGAAGATGTACTAGGGTACATGCCAAGGAGTTGGTCTTGATAGAAGAAAAACTATCTGTTCAGAGACTGGAATAAAGGAAAAAATAGTTAGGGCTTATGTTAAAGGATATGAGATGAGGAAACTGAGGTGAGTGACCTTGATCCATTTCAGTAATATCTTCAGTTGGACGTGTCAGAGGGGAGTTTCTTTGGGAAGGTTTGAGAAGATGTAGTTTGGAACAACTACTGGGATGAGTAGAAGAAAATTGATTTGGAGTAGTAGAAGGATGGGTCTGGTTGAGATTAAAATATATGAATTTGGTAATGGATCCACTCATCGATGTTTTGAGACATATTTTCCTTTCAGCAGTACTTGATTGGGTGTGGGATAAATGATGGAAGCAATTGAGAATTGAAGTTTGGCAGGTATGAACATGCCTGCCCTTGGCAGGGCAAGGGAGCAAGCGATTGGACAACAGTATAGCTAGAGCTGCATTGCCTTCTTTGAATGGCAAGATCAAATAATATGACTGTCTTTGTGTTGCTGAGGTAGTGAAGTGGATTGAAAAAATTGAAGAACTGAGATTTTAATGTCTTTGAGGTTAACTTCATATGTGTGTGTATGAATATAAATATACATATATATACATGTATATATATATATATATAAAATTTTTATTTAGTAAGTACTTCTTTTCCATCAGCATGTAAAATTGAAATTCCCTAGTATAAGCTAAGGAAGTGAAATGAAGAGAAAGGTTGAGTCAACCACTGACTTCAATGAGACTTGAATGAGAGCATCTTAGGCATTAAACAGAGGTGATATACTTTGACCAGAGTGGCCTTGAAGGTGCTGCTTTGTGATGGGAGTAAATAATAACAAATTAAGAAGTGGCTTGGAGTATTCTGACTTCCTGCTGAGATCAGTTAACTTTCTAAAGTAGCCTATTTTATTTTTTGATATTTTGTTTTGAATTTTTTCCTTATATCAAGCCTTAATTTGCATCTGTCCAGCTTTTACCCAGTCCTCTTAGATCTGTCCTTTGAAGCTATGAACCAGGCTAATATATTTTTCTTTGTGAGTTCCTTCATTTATTTTAATATAGCCATTATATCCCCATTAAGTCATCTTTCTGCTAAACTAAATAACCCTTGTTGTTTAAACCAAGACACACATATATGGCATGAGCTTAAGAGAGTCTTTTCATCATCTTGGTTGCCTTGTTCTGGATCTTCTTTAGATTATCAGTTTCCTTTCTAAACTGAAGAAAGTACTCCTGACATAGTTTTCCTGGCCCACAATACACATGCTTAACTGTGCACACTAATGTAGTCTCTTAATTTAGCCTTAGATTTTTATTACAATTTAGGCTGGCCCCTCAGCAGTGTTGTAGCACATCGAGCTTGTTCTTCAATTTAAAAAACTTAGATTCTTTTTAGACAGATTGGTGTCCAACCACAGTTCCTACAATTCATGCTTGTTTGTGTATTAAATTTTTTTCAAGTGTAAAACTTTCCATTTATCCTTATTAAATTTTGTTTTATTAAATTTAGTTCTATCTAGCCCAAGAGGTCTTTTTTGAATGCTTATTACCGTATATACTCGAGTATAAGCCGACCCAAATATAAGCTGAGGCCCCTAATTTTAACCCAAAAATCTGGGAAAATTTATTATATCAGTAGGTTTAGGTAGCGCACTGGTGCCGGTATACGTATGTAGAGCGGTTGCCAGCATTAGTATACAGTCCGGTTACCGACTGTGATACTACAGGAACAGCCGCATCACCGTAGCAACGGTGGGCCCTGTAGTATCACAGTCGGCACTCGCGCTGTATACTACACAGCAGGAGGGCATTCAAAGCGATATTTACACATTTTTATCTAGTGACTCGAGTATAAGCCGAGGAGGGGATTTTCTGCCCAAAAATTGGGCAAAAAAATTCGGCTTATACTCGAGTATATACGGTATTTCTCTTGATTTTGTCAAATGTAAATTTGATAAGTTTGCCATCTGTGTTTTTATCCAAGTTGATAAAAATTTTAAATAGCACAAGGCCAAGCACAGATTCCTAGGATATACTACTGGAAAACTCCTTCTTTGATAGCTTTTATATCTATTCTTCTTTTTCCTTGGTTATTTGTTAAAATCTATTCTTATCTACCACAGTCTTCTTCATTGCTTCTCGATGTGAGATGTTTATTTTTAATTCATTGGAGACTTGTTTCATGTTTTGTTGTCATATGGCAATATTGATCGAATATTGAAACCTGGAAGGAGGGTCATTAAAATAGCTTTGAAGTTTTCTAAAAACTTGCTCTCCTATTTTTCAATTGTGGACCCAATTTGTTGTCTATTTGTATTGTCTATTTTAGATACACGTAGTGATGGACTCTACAGGTTCTTCATCAAAATGCATGTCTAGGCTGTGTCCATTCTTCATACATTTGCTCTTTTCTGTGTTGATGGTCAAGTCAACATATTTTAAGTGGTATGGATTTCTTCTAGGAGACCTTGCAGTATTTTCAAAAACAGGATATATGGAAGACCTCATTGCTCACAGCAAATATTTTTTACTGTCATTAATTAATTTTCAGAATACTAAATGCATTGATTACCTCATTTGTCAATGTTTTGGGAGGGGAGTGTGTGTGTAGGAGGGAGGGAAGCATACTTAAAACTACAATTAGAATTTCTGTTTTTTTGATGCTTCTTCACTAATTAAGTTTTCCTTTAGTAGTCTATTTTAATAAGACATAATATTTTACTTTTAGCAAAAGCTATATATTTTACATTTTTGGCTATAGTCTTTTAAAAAGCTCTGTGTGTTCAACATCTTTTATTTTTACATCACTTTTATTTTCTAGTATTTGTTTCCTCCACCTGTCCTTCATAAAAAAAAAATTTAGAAAAGCAAGTTGGGGGGAAAAGACAGTTCAGCCAAACTTACCAATATATCATCCAGGTCCTACATTTTACAGTGTTCTGTATCTATAGTCTTCAACCTTCAAGGGATGGAGTTTCATTCTCAGATTTCTTTTTTAGAGTCAAACTTGGTCATTATAATTACAAGCATACAGTTTTTTTCTCAATTGAAACAATCTTGTATAAAGTGAAGCACATCAGTGTGAGATACGTATCAACACATTTCATTAAAATTCTACTTTGGGATCAATGATTATGTTTTTGGAGTATCAGAGATTTTGACTTGTGAGGGACTTCAGTTACTATCTTAAACACTTCATTGTAACATATTTGAGAAGTGCTCATCAAGGTTCAACTTGAAGATCCATAATGAAGATCTACTAACTCTCCAGAAAGCTCATTACAATTCATTAATGTGATAGAAAAGGAAAATGACAAATGTTGGAGGAGGTGTGAGAAAATTGGTACACCAGTGGCAATGAACTGGAAATTTAAGGAAATGTTCATCACTTGAGGAATAGTTGAAAAAGTTATGGTATATGATTGTGATGGAATATTATGTTGTTATAAAATATGATGACCACTAGGGTGTTTTCAGAAAAACCTGGAAAGACTCACACGAACTGATGCTGAGTGAAGTGAGCAGAACCAGAAGAACATTGTACAAAGTAATAGCAATATTGTAGGATGATCATACAATTCTGAAGGATTTAGGATTAAAAAATGTTACCCACCTCTAGAGAAAGAACTGTTGGGTCTGAAGGTATATTGAAGCACAGTTTAAAAACAACAACCCCTTTCTTTCTTTTCTTTATTTTTTTTTTGGTGGGGGTAGGAGCGGGAGAAGAAGAGGAAGTGTCTTGAGTTTTCTTTCATAACATGACTAATATGGAAATTATGTATTGTATAACTGCTAATGTGTAATTATAACCTATATAAAATTGCCTACCTTCTCAATTGAGGGGTGAGAGGAGAGGAAGGAAGAGAATTTGGAACTCTAAATTTAAAAAATGAATGTAAGAAATTGTTTTTATGTATAATTACAAAACCCCTCTTTTACTCCAACAAGAAACCCGACAGTGTAAGCCCGAATACATTTTTGCATAACTTCAAGACCTTTTTATATCATATCTTAATGTGAATTTCTGCAATTTCTACCTGTTATTCTTTGTTCTGTCCTCTATGGCCAAACAGAAAAAGTCTAATACCATTTTCACATGACAGCAGCACTTAACTGAAGAAAGTGCAGTGAATTTGGAACCAGAATACTCAAGTCCTGACCTTAACATTTACCTTAGGCAAGTTCTAGACAAGAACTATTGAAATTTTATCTTTCTCATGAAAATGAAGCTAGTTTTTGTAATGTCTACCTTAGAGGGTTGTGAGGACCAAACAATTTCATGTGTGTAGAATGAATTGTAATGTTTATAACACTACTCTTCTTATTTTGAGTGTGTTACAAAGTAGTAGAACAAAGGAAAAACCATTAGTACCCAAATTAGAGAGGTCACACTCATCATTGTGTTCTTCATAGCGCCTAAAATGGTACCTTTTACATAGTAGGTACTCATTAGTTGTTGGTGAATGAATATAGCCACTGCAATGTAATTTAATTTTTGATAAATTATTTGAGTTGAAATAAATGACTGTTATTTATTTGAAACTTTTTGCAGTTGTTTTTAGATATGCATAAATTGATTAATTGTTGATAATTCCACAATGTCTTGATATTCCAAAAAGATTAGGCCAAACAAAGCATTTTATCTAAATACTGTAGCTAAGAAATAAAATATAGAAAAATGGAATTGATGAGCTGTTGGAATATGAATTAAAAGCATATATCATAATAAACCAGTAAAAAGTATCATCAAAGAATTCTATAATGCAGGAAGTGGGCCAGTAGACAAGTATGTAACTAAATGAGGGATAATAATTGCTGAAACCAGATGCTGTCTTGGGAAGACTTTGGTTTTGGGGGAATTGTCCACATTGTTGATATGACAGAGCTATTGAATTCTACACTAGAAATGGGTAATTCACAGACATCTAATTGGGATGATGAGAGCTCGGTAATACCCAGTGCTGTTATGCAAGAAAGTGAGTGGGTATAATGAAACCTTTAAACAATAGTGCCTATTTAATAGGTTTTAAATATTTGTTTGGTTAGGAGGTAACAATCCTCAGTTTCAGAGTTCTTGTCAAATGTGGTCAAAATCTTTTTAACTTATGTTAATCCTTAGGGATATGGTATCCTTTTGTTATATAATAGTAGAAGGAAGAATGTAAGGGAATAAATATTTCTATAACACCTACTATTTGTCAGGTACTTATGCTAAACACTTTATAAATATTATGTCATTTGATTCTCACAGCAACTCTATGAGGTAGATGATGTTGTTATCCTCATTTCACAGTTGAGAAAACTAAGACAGAGATTATGTGATTTATCTAAAGTCGTGGAAGTGAGAGTACCTGAGGCTAGATTTGAACTCATACCTTCCTGAGTTTAGGATTGGTGCTCTATCTAGAGCAATCCTTAGCTGCCAAAACATGTTGAAACATCAAATGACTAGTTAAGATATCTCTAATCTTTTAAATTATTTTTCTTATAATTAGAAGCAAATTTTTAAGAATCAGGGAAAATTCATGATTGTCCCAAGTATAAAAATAGAGTATACTGGAGAAGTTGAGAATAAAGAAGTAATTTAAAGGCTTTCTAGAGTACAATCAGTTTAACAAATATTTCAGGGAATCAGAATCTCAGTTGGAAGAAATCTCAGAGCCCATCCAGTCCAACTTGTATTTGACTAAGAATTTCTCTTACCACATTCCTAGCAAGTGTTCATCTAGCCATGACTTATAAACCACTAGGGGAAAGAACCTATTAACTTTTTTGAAGCAGCCCATTCCATTTTCACACATTATTAGGAATATAGTGTTTATTCATAGGAAGTTTTTTGTTATATTGAGAAATGTAAGTTTGCCTCTCTTTAACTTAAATTCTAACTATTCCTACAGGAGATATCTCAGACTGTGTGAGGACTAAATGATTTAGTGTAAGTAAAGTGACTTGTTAACTTTAAAGCAAAATATGTCAGCTGCTGTTATTATTCTGAATGAATTCCAAATTATATTACCATAGAAAACACCATCAGTCCACAAATTACATGTTGTATACTATGACTTGTTAAATGTAATATCTTCAAAGCAGTGACTTTGTTGTTGTCTTTGTATCCTTAGCACATAATTTATTTTTTTTTTTTTTGGCATAGAGTATTTGGTTAATAGGTTCTTAGATCTAGAGCTAGAAGGGGCCGCCAAGACCTCTTAATCTTCTTGGAATAAGGATACTGAGGTCCACTGTCAATTGTGTCAAATGACATACCCAAGGTCAGCCTTGATTTAAATAATAGTCCTGCCCTCTTGGGTACTTAAGTGCTTGGGAACAAGCATAATTCTGTCCTACTTGAAGGTGGTTATCATTCAGATACCCTGCTGTTAGTCAACTTAAATCTTCTCTTCGTTCAACATCCACTGTGATCTCTTGAATGCTTCTTCCCATCTTAGAATTTTTCCTTTCTCTTTCTATCATCTGATTGAGATCTGTCATTCTTGACATTGCATCTCTTGCCATCTCTTTCTGTTCATAGTTTCATTCATAGCCTCCTACTCAATTGATCATGGTAGTAGAACTAGAATATTCTTTGCTTCTATTCCCTGCTTCCATACTCTCCTTTGAGCACAATCTGTTCCTTTGAGGTTCAAATTATCCAGAGTTGTTCCCCAGTCTGATACTGGTGGCTATCTACTTTCTCAGTGAATTTAATGACTGGCTCACAGTCCTTCCACACCAACTCAAATCCTCATGCTAGGGAATTTCAATATGTACATTGGTTTTTTTTTTTTAATAGCTTTTTTATGTACAAGATATATGCATGGGTAATTTTTCAGCATTGACCCTTGCAAAAACTTCTGTTCCAACTTTTCCCCTCTTTCTCCCCACCCCTACCTCTAGATGTCAGGTAGACTCATACATGTTAAATATGTTAAAGTATATGTTAAATACAATATATGTTTACATATCCATATAGTTATTTTGCTGCACAAGAAAAATCAGATTTAGACATAAGGTAAAAATAACCTGAGAGAGAAATAAAAAATGCAAGTGGACAAAAACAGAGGGAGTGGAAATGCTATGTTGTGGTTCATACTTATTTCCCATAGTTCTTTTTCTGGGTATAGCTGGTTCTCTTCATTATTGAACAAATTGAACTGATTTGGATCATCTCATTGTTGAAGAGAGTCATGTCTATCAGAATTGATTATTCTATAGTACTATTGTTGAAGTATATAATGATCTCTTGCTGCCACAAACATTCTTACACATACAGGTCCCTTTCCCTCCTTTAAGACCTCTTTGGGATATAAGCCCAGTAGTAACACTGCTGGATCAAAGGGTATGCACAGTTTGATAACTTTTTGAGCATAGTTCTAAATCATTCTCCAGAATGGCTGTATTCACAACTCCACCAACAATGCATCAGTGTCCCAGTTTTCCCACATCCCCTCCAACATTCAGCATTATCTTTTCCTGTCATCCTAGCCAATCTGACAGGTGTGTAGTTGTATCTCAGAGTTGTCTTAATTTGCATTTCTCTGATTAATAATGATTCGAAACATTTATTTATTTACAAGATATATGCATGGGTAATTTTTTCAGCATTGACAATTGCCAAATCTTTTGTCCAAATTTTCCTCTCCTTCCTCCCACCTCCTCCCACCACCTCCCCCAAATCGCAGGTAGACCAATACATGTTAAATATGTTAAATACAATATATGTGTACATATCCATATAGTTATTTTGCTGCACAAGAAGAATCAGACTTTGAAATAATGTACAATTAACCTGTGAAGAAAATAAAAAATGCAAGCAGATAAAACAGGGATTGGAAATGCTATGTAGTGGTTCACACTCATTTCCCAGAGTTTTTCATTTGGTAGAGCTGGTTCTATTCATCATTGAACAAATGGAACTGATTTGGTTCATCTTATTGTTGAAGAGAACCACGTCCATCAGAATTGATCATCATATAAAATATTGTTGTTGAGGTATATAATGATCTCCTGGTCCTGCTCATTTCACTTAGCATCAGTTCATGTAAGTCTCTCCAGATCTCTCTGAAATCATCTTACTGGTCATTTCTTACAGAATAGTAATATTCCATAACATTCATATACCACAAGTTATTTAGCCATTCTCCAATTGATGGGCATCCAATCAGTTTCCAGTGTCTAGCCACTACAAAGAGGGCTGCCATAAACAATTTTGCACATACAGGTCCCTTTCCCTTCTTTAAGATCTCTTTGAGATATAAATGGATCAAAGGGTATGCAGAGTTTGATAACTTTTTGAGCATAGTTCCTAATTGCTCTTCAGAATAGTTGGATCCATTCACAACTCCACCAACAATATATCAGTGTCCCAGTTTTCCCACATCCCCTCCAACATTTGTCATTATCTTTTCCTGTCATCTTAGCCAATCTGACAGGTTTGTAGTGGTTCTCAGAGTTGTCTTAATTTGCATTTCTCTGATTAATAATGACTTGGAGCATCTTTTCGCATGGCTAGAAATAGTTTCAATTCCTTTGTCTGAGAATTGTCTGTCTATTCATATCCTTTGATCATTTATCAATAGGAAAATGGCTTGATTTCTTATAAATTAGAATCAATTCTCTATATGTTTTGGAAATGAGGCCTTTATCAGAACCTTTAGCTGTAAAAATGTTTTCCCAGTTTTAGTGCTTCCCTTCTAATCTTGTTTGCATTAGATTTGTTTGTACAAAAATAATCAAGATTTTCTATTTTGTGATCAATAATGATCTCTAGTTGTTCTTTGGTCACAAATTCCTTCCTTCTCCACAAGTATGAGAGATAAACTATCCTATGTTCCTGTCATTTATTTATAATCTTGTTCTTTATGCCTAAATCATGGACCCATTTTGATCTCATCTTAAGGTGTACGGTGTGAAATGTGGATCAATGCCTAGTTTCTGCCATACTAATTTCCAGTTTTCCCAGCAGGTTTTGGTCAAATAGTGAATTCTTATCCCAAAAGTTGGGATCTTTGGGCTTGTCAAACACTAGATTGCTATAGTTGTTTACTATAAAATGACTTACTTTTTTATATTCTGGGTAGTAGAGTTAGGTGGGTTTGGAACTGGTTGAGTGAAAGACCCAAAGTTGGAGTGATCACTCAAAAATCATACTATGAGAAGATAGAATTAGAATTGTACATCCTAGTGGAAAAAAAGACTTGAAAGAATAAGGAATGGTACCATTGAAACAGTTAGGTAGTATAGTGACTAGAAAGTTTAATTTGAAGTCAGGAAAGTTTAAATTCCACTTCTAACTTAGACACTTACTAACTGTGTATGCCTGAGCAAGTCACTTAAACTCTTTCAGCCACAGTTTTCTCATCTGTAAAATGGAGATAATAATAATAATGTCTCACAGGATTGTTTTGAAAATAAAATGAATTAATATGTAAATTTTTCAAATCTTTTCAATCTTTTCAAATCTTAAAGTGTCATCAATATTATTCTAACTTTTGAAGTTTTGTCACATTAACAGAGACTAGACCTGTTTTGCTGAGTTTGATAGGTCGTAACAAATTTTAGTAATAGAGAGAAGTAGCTTATAGCACAATCTTTGGAAAAAACCTATCCTTTAGAATTGTTTAAAAATGGGATGATTGCTTCAGGGAATAATGAGATCCTCATTACTGGATGTTTTCAAGTGAAAGCTGGCTTTCTTCTTGTTAGCATACCACAGGTGCAATTCTTGATTTTGATATTGAATAGACTAGATATTTACAATTTCTTCTGATTCTGTAAATGTGTCCCCTTTTTTTTTTTTTTTGTCCTGATTTTAGGATATTAGTCTTTTTTAACCTAATAGATTAAAATTTCAAATTCTTTGAATTAAAAAGCACAAAATTAAAAAAAATTGTCAGGAAAGACTTTTATCATTTATTATTTCATCTCTGTGGGGCAGAAGTTCTTAATCTTGTTTTGGTTATAGACCTCTTTGGCATTTTTGTGAAGTCCGTGACCTGTTTATTTTTAAGTGCAAAAAATAAAATAAAAACATACGAATTACAAAGGAAACCAATTATATTGAATTATGTTTGTCATGGGGGAAGAAAGCCCAAGTTCAGGGGCCCTCAGGTTAAAGATCCTTTCTCTAGTGAAATCCTAGGAAAGAAACTCCCTCCACTAATATAATTCAGCACCTTGTCTGCTATTCCTGCTTTGAAGTGGTTACCTAGAGATTTACCCACGGTCACTCAGTCCTTCTGTTTTCTGAGGAAGAATTGAACCCAGAGCTCCTGGTTTTGAGACTAGCTATAGAGATAGCTAGATAGACTTTCTGATGATAAAGATCAGATTTTGTTTCTCATGGTTAACAACTACCAATCAACTCTTAATACTTTAAAATATACATTTGGATCTTTTTTTGGTTTGAAAATTTCAGACCAGATACCTTTTTGAGTTTAGCAACATTTTGGGAATTTGTATCATTTTGCATGGCTATTGCTTATTTACCTCGGTGGGGTGTTGCTTTAAGATTTTTCCTGTCTGTGCAGGTCTTCTAAAAGAGGCTGAATGACTACTTGTTAAGGATGTCAGAGGCAGAAATAAATACAAGTTGGGAAGGTCTTCTCTTTCAACTCTATGATTCTTGGAAGAAAATAAGAAAGATACCATGTACTTACTTACAAACTTTATCTCATTTGAACCTCTCAGTAATCCTCCTTCAGGAAGAAAAATGCTAGTATTTTTCTCTTTTCAGAGTTAAATTAAGGAAACTGAGGCAGACTGAGGTTAAGTGACTTACCCAGGATCAGATGGTAGGGGTAACTGAGGCTGAATTTGAACTTAGGTCTTCTTATTTTTAGGCCCAGCACATTGTTCACTATGCCACTAAATGCTTCCAATTTTTTGGAATTCATTCATTGTTTTCATTTACAAATTTAAATCTCAAACTAAATAGGTTTTTAAAACAAAACAAAACATTGTAATCTTGTGTTGAAAACAACAGAATTTAAAGTCTTAAGTGTGGAATATAAGATACTTATTGAACATATATCATTTGCTTGACTTAGTGCCTTTTAAATTAGGTAAAATTTACATGGACTTGAACTTTTATCTCAGAAAAGCGATCTTGTTTCTAGAAAATCTTCAGTTAACAGCCATGGGAATTTAAATGTATTATATATTAAAATGACATTCTTCTCTCCCTTAAATGGGCCCATACTGAGGATTTTCCCTATCACTGGTCTTGGTGAGAGGAAAACTTTCAAGAGATTTTCGTTTTATAAAAATACTGTAATTGTCTTCTAGAAATATCCTCTATCTTGGGGAAATATAAAGAATAGGAATATCTCATTATATCTTTAACAGTCTAATTGATATAATCACTTCCTAGAGATAGATCTAGCTTTGACTCTGTTCTGAATGTGCATGGTAGGCAAGATGAATAATGACTGTATGGACAGCAGTGTAGATCATTTGTAAAGTTACATGGATGACATTGTATCCACTTATTTATTATAACATATATTACATCTTTTCTCAGAGTGTGTTGTAGTGCAGAAATATTCATTATAGAACCATGGAATGTTAATAATCCTGTAAGAAACTATAGAGAAACTCTGGTCTGTAAATTCTTCTTAATCTAGGTTCTTCTAACTTTAAAAAGTGATTTTACTAACTGCATTTTAATATAATTGGTTTCCTTTGTAATATTCTGTGGAGTCCATAAGTTTTGCCAGACTGTCAAAGGGATCTATTTCTTATTATTATTTAGCTGTTTCAGTTGTGTCTGACTTTGTGACCCCATTTAGGGTTTTCTTGGTAGAAATATTTCAGTGGTTTCCCATCTTCTACACTTGAGGAAACTAAAGCAAACATTGTTAAGTAATTTGGCTCAGGGTCAGACAAGCAAGTAAGTGTCTGAGGCCAAATTTGAACTCATATATTCCCAATTCTAGGTCTGGTGCTGAATCCACAGCTGCCCTGTTAAATCTAATAATCTTTTCCAAATCCAGTGGTCTTTTCTTACTCTTCATTTTCCTCAACTTTTCTTAGTCTTTGATACTGTCCACCTTCTTCTCCTTGATATTCTCTTTAGGTTTTCTTGACACTGTTCTCTCGTGGTTCTCCTTCTACCTGTCACATTGTTCCTTCTCAGTCTCTTTTGTTTGACCTTCACCAGATCATGCCCATTAATTCTACATGTCTCACAGAATTCTGTCCTTGGTCCTCTTCTTTTTTCTTCCATATTGTTTCACTTGATCATTTCTTTTTAGCTCCCATTTAATTTCCATCTCTATGTTAATGATTCTCTTTTTAAAAAAATATATATTTTAAAATTTTTATAATAGCTTTTTATTTTTCAAAACAGTTTTCAACATTCACCCTTGCAAAACCTTGTGTTGCATATTTTTCTTCTTTTTTTTACCTCTACCCCTTTCCTAGACAGCAAGTAATCCAATATATGTTAAACGTGTGCAATTCTTCTAAACATATTTCCACATTTATCATGCTGCATAAGAAAAATCAGATCAAAGAGAGAAAAAAAAAGATAACCAAAAAAGGTGAAAATACTATGGTGTGATCCACATTCAGTTCCCTTAGTCCTCTCCCTGGATGCAGATGGTTCTCTCCATCACAAGTCTACTGGAATAGTCCTGAATCACTTCATTGTTGAAAAGACCTAAGTGTATCACAGTTGATCATCATGTAATCTTGTTGTTACCATGTATAATGATCTGGTCCTGCTCATTTCATTCAGCATCAGTTCATGTAAGTCTCTCCAGATCTCTCTGAAATCATCCTGCTGATCATTTCTTACAGAACAATACTATTCCCTAACATTCATATACCACAGTTTATTCAGCCATTCTCCAATTGATGGGCAGCCACTCAATTTCCAGTTCCATGCCATTACAAACAGGGCCGCCACAAACATTTTTGCACATACAGGCCCCTTTCCCTCCTTTAAGATCTCTTTGGGATATAAGCCCAATAGAAACACTGTTGGGTCAGAGGGTATGCACAGTTTGAAAGCCTTTTGAGTATAATTCCAAATTGCTCTCCAGAATGGTTTGGTGCCATCACAATTCCATCAACAGTGTATCAGTGTCCCAGTTTTCCCACATCCCCTCCAACATTTATCATTATCTTTTCCTGTGATCTTAGCCAGGTATGAGGTGGTACCTCAGAGTTGTCTTAATTTATATTTCTCTGCTCAATAGTAATTTAGAACATTTTTTCATATGATTAGAAATGAAGGCCTCCCAATTTTAACCTTTTCATCATCTCTCAGATAGGCAAGCCCCTTTCTGTCCTTGTGGAAGACTCCGTGACTTATCTCTTTGACAGTTGTAATTGACTGTTGGTAGATCTCTGCCTAAATTCTGTCCCTACTTCATCCTTCATTAAGCTGCCAAAATGTTTTTTCTAAAGCTCATGAACCTAATATCTCCCTACTCAGTAAACTTCAGTGGTTCCCTATTGCCTATAAGATTAAATATGAATTTGACATTCAAATCCCATCATAACTTCTTCTTCTCCTGTCTTTCCAGTGTTCTTCACCTAGTTTCCGCTATGTACTTTTTAATCCAGTGGCATTGACTTCTTTGCTGTTCCATGAACAAGACACATGTCTCTAGACAAATTTTTTGGCTGCCCTTCAGGGCTGGAATCTTCTGTCCTCATTAGCCTCCTGGCTTATCCAATTTCTTTTAAGTCACAACTAAAATCCCATCTAATACACGAAGCTTTCCCAAACCCCTCTTCCTTCTGTTAATTATTTATTATTTATCCTGTATCTGTTTTCTTTGCACATATGTTTGCTTGTTGTTTCCCCATTAGATTATGAATTCCTCAAGGGCAGGGACTTTCTTTTTCCTCTTTTTGTACCCACAGCCTTAACTCAGTACCTGACACATAATAAGAGCTTAATTGGTGTTTACTAAATTTTCTGTAATGCTAATTGAATAGTTGTTTATTGTTTATATAAGTTTTAGTCATTTTTTGTTTATCATTAATAGAATACAATTTTAAGGAAACCAAGTTTAATTTTTCATGAATAATGAAGACACATCTAAAGTATAAAGTGATTATCCTTTTGCAGATTTCACTACCTTTATACTCTGTGTAGCTAAGACCATAAAACAGTGAGATGAATAGTTGTTCATGTGTGACTTATAAAATAATTTTCCATATGATAATAAAACTGCATATATATATGAAGGCATTTCTCTTCATACAAGTTTAGTTTTCTTTCATTCTATTCTGATCTTTCTATTCTTGAACTTACTCTGAAAATGTCAGTAATTCATTGCATTTTATATGAAATTATATCTGGCATACATATTCAGATTCAGCTGTTAGTCAACTATTTATTTATTAGATAACTGCTATGTGGAAGACACTTTGCTAAGCACTGAATATGCACAGAAAAGGAAAAAATAGTTGTAACTCATAGGCTAATGGGAGAGACAATGTGTAGACAAGAATTATAAAGGAGGGCAGCTAGATAGAAGAGTAGATTAAGCACCAGCCCTGAAGTCAGGAAGACCTGAGTTCAAATTTGACCTCAGACACTTCCTAGCTGTGTGATCCTGAGCAAGTCACTTAACCCCAATTGCCTCAGCAAAAAAAGAAAAAAAGAAAAAAGAATTATAAAAGAATAATTGGGGGGAAGTAATCTCAATGGGAAGGCATTAAGATTAAGGAGAATTTGAAGGTTTCTTGAAGAAG
Source organism: Antechinus flavipes (assembly GCF_016432865.1). Lineage (NCBI taxonomy): Eukaryota > Metazoa > Chordata > Mammalia > Dasyuromorphia > Dasyuridae > Antechinus > Antechinus flavipes. The sequence goes on from NC_067398.1 coordinate 647,871,875, forward strand.
GTGGTATTTTAGTTGTGACTTTAAAGAAGCCAAGGAAATTAGGATGAGGAGACTTTCTAGTCATGTAGGAGAGTCTGTCAAAATATAATGCAGGATGGAGTGTTTTTGTGTGAGGAATTGCAAAGAGTATACATTGGACTATTTGATCCCATGAAAGGTGTAAGAAGACTAGCAAGATCAGAAGACCCAGGCGGTGGAGGAGTTGTTAAGAGCCAAATAGAGCATTTTATATGTAGTGAGCCATTGGGGTTTATTAAGCAGGGGTTTGACATGATGAGCTCTGTGCTTTAGGACGATCAATTTGACAGCCAAATGGGGCGGATATAGTGGAGTGGGGAGATACTTGAGGAAGAGTGACTGTTGCAATAGTTCATAATTTGTAATAGTTTAAGCATGACGTGTTGAGGCCTACAGCAGGGTAGAGGTGGTGTCAGGAGAGAATGGGGACTATATGAAAGATATTGCAAAGGTAAAAATGTCAGAACTTGAAAACTGATTAAATAAAAGTGTGTGTGTGTGTGTGTGTGTGTGTGTGAGAGAGAGAGAGAGAGAGAGAGAGAGAGAGAGAGAGAGAAACTGAGAAGTTGAGGGTAACAGTAGGTTGTGAGCTTGGGTAACTAGGAGAATGATGGTACCTCAAAAGTAATAGGAAACTTCAGAGGTGGAGAGGGCTATGGGAAAAGATGCAATTGTATCACACACACACACACACACACACACACACACACACCTCGCATTTGGGGTTTGGGATTAAGTGACTTGCTCAGGGACACACAGCCAGGAAGTGTTAAATGTCTGAGACCAAGTTTGAACTTGGGTTCTCCTGACTTTAGGGCTGTTGCTCTATCCATTGCAACACCTAGCTGCCCTGAAAAGATGCAATTGGGAAGCAAAAGGGGTATGCCAGAAAGTTTTAGAGGTGTAAAAAGCAGTTTATTGTTGATTCATCTATCATCATCATCATCATCATCATCATCATTGTTATTATTTATTTTTAAAGAAATTTTATTGATATGTTTTATTTTTATAATATACACAATTACAGATTATTTTCTCCTTTGGAGGAGCTCTCTTGTAACAAAGTAAAACAGTTAACTAAGACTAATAATATAGCTACTCATCTGAAAGCATACTCAGCACTCTACTATTTTCTCTTCTTCCTAATCCCTCCCCATTAAAAAAGAAACATTTTACATAACCTACATAGTCCTGCAAATTTCCCCATTGGCTGTATGTTCATATATAAATACAAACATACATATATTCATGTATACAATACGCAATCATATATACATGTACACATAAAATTCTGCACTACAAATCCTTTACTTCTCCATAATTGTAATTTCATTATCAATCTTATTGGATTATGAGTGATCATTATTTTTTTTAAACCTTAATTTAATTTTAATTTTCAGTTTCACATTCTCTCTCTCCCTTTCCCCAGCTCCTACTGAGAAAGCAAGAAATACTCATTTTGGGGTTATTTAATTATACATATTTATTCTATGACAGCTAATTGGCACTATGGATAGATCTGGAGTCAGGAAGACTCATTTTCCTGAGTCCAAACTTGGTCTCAGACACTTAGCAGCTATATTTTTCTGGGCAAATCACTTTACCCTGTCTCCTTCAATTTCTTCATCTGTAAAATGAGCTGGAAAAGGAAATGGCAAACAACTTTACTATTTAGTCATGCAAAATATTTCCACATTTAACTTTTCCCAAAAGAAGAATGAAAAAAATAGAAAATTATCAAACCATCATAATTTGGTGGATAATAGTTTTAGAAATCATGAATCCTTGAGAATGGGGAGATCTTTGTATTTAGCAGGATTATTAGTCTTTTTCCCAGTTGATTTTCTTTATGATATTGTTGTTACTGTATAAATCGTTCTTCTAGTTCAGCTCATTTTCCTTTGTGTAAGTTCATATAAGTCTTTGTAGGTTTTTCCGAAATCATCCCCTTCATCATTTCTTATAGTGTAATAGTTTTCCATCACATTCATATACCATAATTTATTTAGCCATTCCCCAATTGATGGACATCCTGAGTTTCCATTTCTTACCTACCATATTTTGAACATATGGATTCTTTTTCTTTTTCTTTGATCTTCTTCAGCTATAGCCCTATTAGTGGTATTGTTAGTCCTAGAGTATGCATAGTTTTATAGATCTTCAGTCATAATTCCAGATTGTTCTCCAGAATGGCTAGACTAGTTTACAGCTCTACCAGCAGTGTGCCTATTTTCCCTCATCCTCACCAACATTTATTGTTTTTCTTTTTTTTCATGGTAGCCAATCTGAGGGGATAAGGTCTGGTACTTAAGAGTTGTTTTAATTTGTGTTTCTTAAAGTTTGGGTAACTCCAAGGTCTACAGAACCATTGTGCTGGTCACATTGTTGTATGCCTGTGAAACTTTGACATTATATCAGCAAATTGAATTATTTCCATTTGAATTGTCTTAGGAAGATTCTGAAGATCTTTTGACAAGAAAAGATACCAGACATGAAGGCCTTTTCTTGAGTTGAATTGCCAAACATTCAGACTCTGCTGCAGAGAACTTTGATAGATTAGCCACATTGTTAGGGTGCCAAGTGTAACTTGCCTAAAAAAATCTATTTTATGCAGAACTCAATACAAGGCAGGTACTCACAGGGAGATCAGAAGAAGTAAAACAAGGATTCTTTCAAGATCTCTCTGAAGAACTCTGAAACCAATTATGACAAGTGAGAGAAGGGGCACAGGACCATTCAGTATGGTATGTAGCTATCAAAGAAGGCTTTTTGAGTAAATCAGAATCTTATAAGGTAGCTCAAAAGAAACATGAGATGTCTAGTCTTTATTTCATTTCTACTCCAAATGTTCATATGGACCTGAGAGAGCCCTCTGAAATTTTATTAGTCTGACTAGTCATGGTCGGACACACTGTACCTTGACCCTCAACATAGTGAAGTTATTTTGATCCTCTTCAAGTATAAAGAACAACCACTAATTTTCATTTCTCTAATTATCAGTGATGTATAGTATTTTTATATAACTACTGATAGTTTTGATTTCTTTCTCTGAGAACTCATTCAGTAATTATTGAACAAGTTGTTCCCAAATGCTATAACTTTTATGCTGTCCTTTGTTGATTATCATAAAGCCCTTGACTCATTTCTGCCTTATTTGTATACTGCAAATGTGTACACTAGACCCATAGATAGTGAGAATGCTAACATATGTCATATTCACATGGAAAACTATTCTTTAAAACAAGTCACTAAAACAGTTTCAGAAAGGATTGCTTTAAAATATGGCATTTTACAGAGCTCTAATTTAAGACTACTATGCTTCTGCCCAACTTCAAATCCATTTTTTTCCTTAGTAGAACTAAGTTTGACTTCCAAATAATCAGTAAGCACTCAATAAATTCTTTATGCCAGGCAGTCTAACCAAAACTTCTCATTAATCACTTATGTGTATAATGATATGGCCTCACTGAAAACAGATTTAACATTTTCTGTCTTGCAGATTCTTTATCCAATGATAAGAGAATACCATTTCGGCTCAGCAGATATAAAATTCTTAATATACAACAGGGAAATCTAGAGACTGAAGAGGGATTCAGGATTGAATCTGGAGGTGACATTGAACCAGAGTGGATTATGTTGATACTTTGTTTCCTCTAGGCAATACGCACTGAGACTCAGTCAAGAAGACTGAGGAGCAAAATTAAGTAACTTATTGGCACCCTCAAATCAGAGTTGAATGGGAAGAACACATTTAATTAAAGCAATTAATAGCTATATGATACAGCCTTAATAATACACTCTCAGAGTTTTTAAATGGATTTTAAGAAATGTGGAAAGTATCTTCACAAAAACTTCATCTAATATAAATGAGATACAAGTCTTCTTCATCTAAGATAGCTATGGAAAGATTGGTATTTCCTCGCCAAAAAGAAGGAAAAGGATTGATAAATATTCCTAGGGCATTTGATAAACAGGTCAATTTATAGAATCATTTTTTGGAACAAGCATTCATTAGTTAATATTATATTATTATTATAATATATTATTGTATATTATTAGCAATAATAATATTGCTATTATAGTAGCAATAATAAAGACTAATAATAAGTGCATGCCACTGGATTTGTTGTAGTTCAAGAAGCATTTATTAAATATTACTATTAGGGGCAGCTAGGTGGCACACTGCATAGAGCACCAGCTCTGAAATCGGGAGGACCTGAGTTCAAATCTGCTCTCAGACACTTAACACTTCCTAGCTGTGTGACCTGGATAAGTCACTTAATCCCAGTTGCCTGAGCAATAAATGACTGACTGACTGACTGACTGACTGACTGACTGAATGAATAAATAAATAAATAAATAAATAAATGAATGAATGAATGAATGAATGAATGAATGAATGAATAAATAAATAAATAAATAAATGTTGCTGTTGTGCCACCGTTCCCTTCTATTGTCCTGCCTCAGTTTCCCTAAATTGTTCTGCCTCCGTTCCTTGAATTGTTTGTCTCAATCCCCCTGGTTGCAATCTCCCTTTTCTGCTCATTAGAATTAAGATAATTAGGGCTGTGGAGATCTGGCATTCCAAAAGATAAAACTCCAGATGTCCTATTTCAGATAGCTAATTGGTATTTCTAAGTCCTAGACTTCCTGGCTCTAGTTAGACACCTCTTAAGTCCTCTCAATTACAGATTCCTGCTCACCAGAGTTTTGGACTCCACTCCCCTGCTTTGGATTCTACCCTGGTTGCTTAGAGCCACATGTATATATATTTCATGGGAACCTCACATTCCCTGCTGGATGCTTTGAGACATCAGCCCTGGGGGCAATATGCCCTCAGCACAATTTCTTCCTCTCAAATAAAATATTAAAAACTCTCTAATCTCCATATTGCCTCAATTTCTCTGGCATTACATTGCTATATACTGTGCATTGTACGCAGTGTTACAGAGTATATATAGAGAATGGTGCTCACATCCTAATGGGGGAGACGTTATGCAAACAGCTATGTTCAAACAATCTATGTCCAGGATAAATTGGGAAGGCTCTACTAACATTTAGGGAAGAAAGGATTGGGAAAGGTTTCATTCTAGAAGGTAGGATTTTAGCTGAGACTTGTAGGAAACCAGGAGATACAGCCAAAGAGGAAGATGTAACCAGAAGATATTTATCTCTTTTTGGAGCCCATGAAATGACTGAGATTCAAGAATGGAGTCAAAAGAGTGAATACAATCTAATTTAATTCAGTTTACCATATATGGGCAAAGAAGTGTTGGACAGATAGCTGATTTAATCAGATTTACTTGTGGAAACAGAAGGGTTGATGGTCACAAATTAGGCCCAGGTGATTGCCACCAGAAACTACAGGAGACTAGATTTAGTAATTAATGTAAATTATATAAAGAGATTATAGAAAAGTAACACAATACATTGTAAAAACTCAGCACCTAACAAATACCTAGCAAGATAGGATCTGATGGCTAGAATTATATATGTGAAGCTGACTGTCCTTCATTAACAGACACAACAAAGTCCTATGCTACAAATAAGTGTTTCAAAAAATGCTGCAGAACTTGAACCAAGAAATTTTACTGGAATAAGACCATTATCACAAACTGAACTTTGCTTTTAGTTTCACAATAGATATCTCTATTCCAAATACTAATGTAATAATCTTCAAGTTACATGGAACAAAAAGATTTTGAAATATTGAGAGCTAGCAGAGATCAAAACCACATAGGAACAGAACAAGATATTGTTCTCTCTGTCACTGGAACTGTGTTGAATATTCTTTCACAGAGCCATCTGAGCTTGAGCTTACTTCTCATACTTTTTTCAACTACCAAAAAAAATTATTCACCTTTACAGTAATCTGTAGAACATTAAATATAAAAGAATAATTGTGAGGTATTGACTTGTTCTACACCTGTTTCTATTTGAATCCCACCAAAGAAAAAAGGGAAGGAGGGTTGGAAAAAAAATATATGATAGCATCCATTTATATAACTCTTAAAAGGTTTATTTACAGCAATCCTCTGAAGATTATATGACAATTATCATTTCACCCCATATTGCCATTAAAAAAACTAAGACTTCTAGAGAATAAATATTTTGCTCTGGATCAAATACTTAAGGTAATTTGTAAATGTTTGTGAAATTAATTCTTTAATATGGAGGCATGGTGGAATAATAAAAAAGCTATGAGTTGTTTGTTGGATGTGCAAATAGGGCAAAGATTTTAATTCTAGAATATTAGATTGAATCTCTTAGGATTAAAATTAATAATGATATAATATAACCAATGTGGAAATGTTTAATATGTTTGTATATGTATAACCTATGTCAGGTTGATTGCTACCTAGGGGTGAAGTTGGGGGGGAGAAGAAATGGAAATCAAAATATTATAAAGGTAAATGTCAAAAACTAACAAATAAAAAGGAAACTTGATTTTGTAAAACAAAAAATTAATAGCGATGAATATTTCTTGTCTGTGGGTTAAATCAATTTCACAATCACAAAATAGAGGAGGCATGTGTCTAGATACCAGTTTATCAGAAAAGGATTTTTGGATTATGTAAGATCAGTATGAATAATTGAAATATGACAAAATAGCTTAATGTAATATTAGTCTGTATTCACAGAAGATGTCTTGCTGTCCTTCATACTTATAAACTTGGAGTATTCTATTTAATTCTAGTCACCTCATTTTAGGGATGAAATTGACAGTTTGGAAAGCTGCCAGAGCATAGTAACCAGGATGGCAGGCCTTGAGATCTTGACGAATGAGGAAGGAGCTGGTGATATATAGTTTGAAGGAGAGCAGACATAATTTATTAAGTGTTTTACTCTGGGACAGGCACTGTGCTGACTTCAAGTATTTAAAGGGCCATTATGTAGAAGAAGAAATAGATGTTCTCTTTGACTCCAGAGGCAGAACTAGAAGCAGTCATGTGAATGCCTGTGGAATGTAAGCTCTTTATGATCACGTCTCTGTAGATTTCCCTATAACCTAGAACTAGAGTAGGTTTTTAATGAATACTTGATTGATTGGATGAAAAGAAAATTGTGATTCAATATAAAGAAGAGCTTTCTATCAATAAGTGCTTTAGAAGTGGAATGTATTGCTGTAAGAGTTGGTGAGTTCTTCATGAAAATATTGGAATAACCACTTGTCAGGTATATGGTAGAGTAAATGATTATTTTGCCATGGGTTTTACTAAATTGCCTTTGAAGTCTCTTCTAACACTTAAGTTCTGAGAAGTCATTTAATCTCTTAAAGAGAAAAAAATTCTGAGTTTGGAATCAATTGATCTGAGTTTGGATCCTGTCTCTTACCCTATACGTGTAACCTTTAATGTTTTATTCATCTTCTTGGGAACTCAGATGTAATGTGATTTGTAAATAAAAAGCACTAACTAAATGCAAGAGTATCATCTTCATCTTCATTTCCTTCCCTTCTCCCCCATTCTCTGTTGATTAGTTTCACACAAAAATGGTCCAAGGACCAGTTGTTATCCTGCTAATATTGTTTTATATTTAATATTCTGCAGAATATTACAGTAGTCGATAAGACTACTTTTTGTAGTTGATTGCATATTGGGTTGTAAGTTTATTTGATTAATATAGGCTCTCTAAAAGCATCTTCAGGATAATTCCAGTAGCACTGAAAAAAGGGATGATATACTTGTTTAGTAACGATAACATTATTTTTTATACCTCTGAATCTTTTTGGATCGCCTGTTTTTTTTTTGCTCTCATAGTCAATATTTGTTTCCTTGTGTTTATGGATTTTTGGGGGATGATACAAGCTATGAATTTTTGGTATAAAATATGTAAATATTGGTTTATATTTGTACTGTAGTCATCATTAGTTTTCTTATAGTTTGTGTGATATGTGTGATATATTCTTTTCAGAAAGGTGAGTTCAAGTTTACCTGCAAGAAGAAGCTTGTAAAGTGCTTCACTAATAATTTATATGTAATTTAATGTATATATATGTGTGTGTATGTATATGTATATATATACTAAATATTTATGTAATAATATATATGTCAGATGTTTGAACTAATAATTACGTACATTATCTAGTCTTGCTGCTTTACAGTTTTGCAGAGAGACTAGAGTTTGTCATCTTTCTTGCTATAACTGCTCTTTCTTTCATTAGTGACGCCCAAGATATTGCTTCTCATTTGGTACAACTTGTAATTTTTCTCACATTGGAATTTTTGTTAATATATACAGCAGAAATCTTTAAGATATGTCATGGAATGAGGTTGCAGGCGGGGGTAGAGAGAACAGTGGCATGACTATAAGGGATGTATGATTCAACCATATTGAAGGTAGGAAAAAAATTCCACTGAGGAAATATAAACCTTCCCTGTTCCTAACTTCTCTATCATATTTGAGGATACCACCGTATCCTTCATCTTGGCTTGTAGCCTTGATATCATATCTGATTGCTTATACATATCTAGTCTTATCTTAATTGTTTCTGCCTTTCTTAACTGTCCTATGCCTCTTTCCTCATTCACCCTGTGGCTAACCTTCATCTTCTCTTGTCTAGGCTATTACAGTAACTTTGTTCTGTTTTCTGGGCTTTAGGTTTCATCCCACTCTGATTTCTCTCATTTATTCTACTGGGAAAATGATTTTCCTAAAGTTCAGGTCTTAGACTGTCACCCCTTTATTTCATAAACTCCACAAGCTCTATTACCTGTATGATCAAATAGAAAATCCTCTACTTGGCTTTTAAAACCCTTAACAATCTGGATCCTTTCTACCTTTCAAGTTTTCTTACACTTTATTTCCCTCCGTGTATCTTATGATTCAACAATACTGTCCTTCTTGCAGTTCTTTGCATGATGCATACACCATCTCCAGCTCCATTCCTTCTCATTGGCTAATCCTCGTTCCTGTAATGCTCTCCTTCCACTTCTCTAGCCTAGCTTCCCTCAACATTTAGTTCAAATCCTTATAATTATAATTATACAAATAATTATGATATATATAATTCCCAAGTAAACAAGACAACCAGACATTCCCACATCCTTGTACTCCAGAGGTTCTAGCTTGCTTGCTTCGGATTTCTTTACTTTTTAAGTCTTTGTAGTCAAGTTTTCTATTGATGTTTAATTGTTTATTTTTCCTTTGTGCTGATTTTTCTCCTTGTATCACCTTAAGTTTTTGAATTTTGTTTTCATTTGTTTTATTAAGGAAATGTAGAACTTCCTGATTTCCTTCTTTTTTCCAGATTCTGTTCACATTTTAACTAGGTGATGATAGCTACTTGATCCATTTGCATATAGAAAAAAATTATTAAAGTAATCTTTCCTGAAGATATTCCTTATTTTCTCTCAAATGGCTTTTGCCTTGGTTATATTTGTAATGTAATGTAATGTAAATTACTATTTGAAAGACCCTGAAAAGTTTTTAATTGTGTTGTCAAATGCTATTGGAGATTATGTTTGTTTATAGTGGTCATATAAGACTATGGCTGTTTTGGATTACTCTGTTTTAGTGCAATTGGTCTGTTATTGGGATTCCTGCATCAAATGAAAAAATGGAATTCAAATCTAAATATGTCCATCGTTTCAAAATAATTTGACAGTGATGATATTTTTGCCATCTCTTTTGATATTATAATTTTTAAAATTTGCTTTATTAAGTGAAGATTTTCACTGACCTCAGAATCTAATAGTAGCTTCTTGATTTCATCTCTTATTCTGTCTTATTTAGTCAAATTTATCTTCATCATCGTCATCATTCTACCCTCTTTTGCCCCTACTTAAGGCAATAGTAATTCTAATAATGCTTCTAAAATTAGCTTTCTTTTATGTAGATGCTTCTGTCTTTGCTTATATCCTAAACTCCATAATCTCCTCTTCTAAATTCCATTGGCAAAGTAGGAAGAAGGGGATACAGTAGTCAGGAAATAATTTGCTATACCGGTTTTCCCACCTCCAGTTCATATTTCACATTGTTGGTAGACTAATCTTCCTTATGTACAGGTCTGATCATGTCATTCCTCTGTTCAAATCCTTGAATAGCTTCTATCCATCTTTAGATATATGGTCCTATGATCATATTGCTTCTCAAGTAAAATCCAATCTCCTTAACTTTTTTTTTGGCGGGGGGGGGGTAAGTTCTTCTGCAATGTAATGTCACCCAACTTTTTTACCTTTTCTTAAAACAATCCCTATTTTAGTCTAGCTTTTAGCTGGATTGGGCTATTAAATTGTACAGTCTTGTAATTTTTCACCTCTTTGGGACTTAGTTTCCTAATTTGTAAAATAGTTGGCTTTGAACTAGATCTCTTTTTCCATCCTGATAAAATATTACTTCCTCTTGTTCTAGTTTTCAATCAAACTGGCCTACATTGGGTAGTCTGTGTCTCGGCTATGTGTTTTTGAATAGGTTTTCCTTATTTGTTTGAATTCTCTCCTGCCATCTCACCTCTCAAAGAGCCTGAACTTCCTTTTATACAGAGCTTAGATGTCACTTCCTACAGAAAGGTTTTTGTGTTGTCAATTAGGAAGTATTTCCCAAATACTTGCTATGTGCTAAGTAAGCCCCAGGATACAAGGAAAGAAAAAAAGTCTCTTCTGTTAAGGAGCAAACATTCTAATGCTGATGAAAATGCAGAATAAGTTGCAGGTAATATGGGAGGGAAAGACTGTAGGCAGTGGGTGGGACTTTTGGGTTAAAGAAATTGGGATGGAAGGTGGAAATGGAAGTGAGGTGACAGAGTATTCTAAATGTGGGAAAAGCCAATTCAGGCAAAGGAAAGAAGAAAAGAGTTGAAGTGTGTTGTTCAAGGAATTTTAAATAAGCTCATGTGGCTGGATTGTAGAATATATGGAAGAGGAGAATATTGGAAAGGTGCAAAGGGATAAGGTGATGAAGAGCTTTAAATGCCAAAGAGAGTTTATATTTGATCCTGAAAGTATCAGAACATAGCATGTGTTGATTTACATACAGTCACCATAGTTTTCTCTCTGGATGTATATGGTGTTTTCCATCCAAAATTTATTGGAATTGCCTTGAATCATTCAATCATTGAGAAGAAACAAATCTGTTATAGTTAATAATCCCACAATCTTGCTGTTGCCATGTGCAATGTTTTCCTGGTTCGGCTTGCTTTACTTAGCATTAATTCATGTAAATCTTTTCAGGCTTTTTTAAAATCAGCCTGTTCATCATTTTATATAGAACAATAATATTATGTTACTTTCACATACCATCATTTGTTCAGCCATTCTCAAACTGATTGGGCCATCTATGCATTTTTACAATATTTTGCCACCACAAAAAGAATTTCTACAAACACTTTTGCACTCATGAGTCCTTTTCCCTCTTTTATTTTTAATTATGATTTCTTTGGGAAACATACCTAGTAGAGATATTGCTGGATCAAAGGATATGCACAGTTTGATATCCCTTTGGACATAGTTCCAAATTGCTCTCCAGAATGGTTGGCTCATTTTCACAACTCCACCAACAATCTCATCAGCTCTTTTGAGAAGCTTTCTCAATTGAGGGGCATGGAGAACTTCTGCAATACTGACTAGTAGAGTCATAAAGCTTTGCAATTTAGTGCAAGAAAGGACCTTGGTGTCTGGTGCCTTCTCCTGCCAGGTGATTTTCAGAATCTCCCTAAGATAATTCAAATGGAAACAATTCAGTTTCCTGGCATGGCATTGGTTCACTGTCCAGGTTTCACTGGCACACAACAATGAGGTCAGCACAACAGCTCTGTAAACCTTGATTTTGGTGATCAGTCTAATTCCTGTCCTCTCCCACACCTTCCTTTGGAGTCTCCCAAACAAAGAGCTAGTTCTAGCAATGCATGCATCAAGCTCTTTATCTATGTGACATCCCTGGAAGGTATACTACCAAGATAAGAGAATTTATCCACACAACTTATCCACTTCACCATTTATTGTAACTGATTGGATCCATTTATGGATGGGGTGGTACTGGCTGATGGAGTGAGGACCTGTATTTCCTTGGTGCTAATTTTTAAGCCAAAATTAGCACAAGAAGCAGAATTGATCCATACTTTGATGCATTTCTGCTTCAGAGGCTTCATTGAGTGCACAATCATCTGTAAACAAAAAATCATGCAAACCACGCCCCCCTTTTAATTTTGGCTTGCAACCTTTTCTAGTTGGAGAATTTATCATCACTGTGGTAGCTGGCTTTGATTCCATGTTTGTCTTCATTGGGAGACACTGGCACAGGATCACTCAGGATAGTGTGCTCTCATTAGAGCAGGTGCTATGCCTTTGAGTAGAGCAGAATTGAATTAGCTCAGAAGAAACACGAGATGTGCAAAATTAGAGAATCCACCTCAACTGTTCATAGGGACTATTTGTGTCCAACCTGGTGCAGAGCATTCTGAGCTTGTATTGGTCAGACACACTGTAACTTGACTCTAATGAAGTGATGTCATTTTTATCCTTTTTGAGAACAAAGGACAACCACTAACTATACTGACTGGATGATCAATTGTATTCTGTTTAATTCTAGTTACCTCATTTTAGGGATAAGTTCATTGTACATAGTGGAATCCTGAAATTTTAAAAAATATATTTTGTGAATACATTTGATGGAGAGTATGCCACAACGAATAGAAAGCTAGCATTAAAAGATGAGAAGGTCTGGATCCAAGCTTTTCCTCAACACATAAGTGGCTGTATGACTGCAAATTATTTAACGACTTTGTGCCCCAGGCAGTTTTCTAAGACTTCAAAACAGTTACCTGTATAAATTGGTAGCAGATGTTCCTCCTCTGGAGCTTCTGGCATTAATGAATTCATAGGTATTTTTTTAAAAGCACTTGAATATATTGAACATATTAACATTTATTTTAAAACTTTTTATCATGATTAGATTTAATTGTTCATAGTTATTTTCATATAAAATTCCTAAATTGGAGTTTTAAAATAAATAATATTTTTTCTCAAATGTATGCAAAGATAATTTCAACATTCATCTTTGCAAAACCTTTCTCCTTCCTTCTTTTCCCCCTCCTTTCCCACAGCAAGCAGCAATCTGATATCAGTTAAACAGAACATTTAACATTTAAAAACTTATTTTTCATTAGCATTTAAAAACTTACAGCATAAAAATGTTAGGCACAACTCATTTACTTTATAATGTCTTTCCACAGAAGACTTAGAATGGTGACCCAGAAAGTTGTTTTTTTTTTTTTTTTTGAAAAAATAATTTTGTCTGTTACTGACATAAAGATTTTGTTAGTATGCCACTCTTCATCTACAAATATATCATTCTCCATCCAAGGTCAACCTTTATAACAAATAGAAAGAAAAATAAGAAGAAAAAAACAATTCAGCAAAACTAGCAAAACATTAATCACATTTGACAACATATGCAGTGTTCCATATCCATAATCCTCTGTTTTTCCAAAGAAAGCAGAGGGGTGCATTTCTTTACCTCATTTTTGCAGACTGATTTTGTCTTTTAATTAGAAAGCTTTATATTTTTCTTTTGTTCTGTCCATTTACATGTTGTAGTCCCGTCTGTTATTTTCCTGGTTCTACTTACTTCACTTTGAGTGAAGTCATATGTTTTCATATGCTTATGGGAATTCTTAATTTGTATCATTTCTTAAGACATAGTAAGAAACCATTATATTCATGTACTGCAGTTTAATTATTCCCCATCAATGGATATATACTTTATTTCCAGTTCTTTGCTATTATAAAAAAGCAGTGCTTTAGAAATATATACCTAAAAGCGAGATCTCTGGGTCAAAAGATATGAATATTTTAATAATTTAATCAGATAGTGTCTGGAGAACGCCACTGGAAGGGTTTTAATCACAGCAGAAGTCTATTATTGTGTTTGTGTTTCCACTACTCTACCACCACCATTTTCATCTTTTGTCACCATTGTTAGTTTGCTGAGTGCAAGTGGAAAAATCCAATTAGTTTAGCTTTGCATTTCTTTTATTGTTAACTGATTTGGAGCAATCCTTCACGTGTTTCACAATTTATAATTCTTAGGAGTTTATATAATAATCATAACAATTACTTCTAAGAACTTTTATTTTCATTCCCAGTGCAAAAAAGTTTTATAGCAAAAAAAAAAAAAAATACCTCATGCATACACTTACAAAAATACTTCTTTCCAATGTGATTCCTTCTGCAATAAGCATAGTGCAGGTAGATATGTTCCCATTTTAAGAATGCTTTCTTAAGACACAGTCTTACATTCACATACTACAATTTGTTTAGCTAGTTCAAATAGCTAAGTGATAACTTTTTAACTTTACAAAAAATTTAAATCAAGATTTCTTTTTTTTTTTTAAGGCAGAATTCTTTAAAGTAGCAAATTATATCAGTAGTTCAGAAACAGATACAATTTACAAAAGTATAAGATATAAATGAATATGTCAGGATGCATTGGAATATATAATAAATATTTAATAAACATTTATATTCAGATCACCATGTTATAAATAGACATATATAAAGATTAAATAAGATTAAGCATTGATTTCTGAGAACTTATTAGTAAAGGGACTAAGACACCAAAACTCAATGTGCATTTGTGTAATACCTAATCACATAAATGCAGCAGAGAAACATAAAACAAAATACAATATTATTTCTAAGGGAAAAAGTCTTTTTCAACTATGAGAATCATGAAAGCTTTTATGGAGGAAGAGATAGGTACTATTATTATCCCTATTTTATTGCTGAAGAAACAGAGGCAGTTGTGAAGTAACTTGCCAAGAGTCAGCTAGTAAGTGTCTGATGCTAGATTTGGACTCAGATCTTTATTATTCCAAGTCCAGAGTATTTTCCATTGTCAACACACACACACACACACACACACACACACACACACACACACACACACACATTCTTAAGGTTTTTAGTTTGAATTGCTGGGGGAAAAGATGATGGGTTCAGTTTGGAAGATGTTGATTTTCAGGTATTGGCAGATTATCCCAGTTGGTGTGGCCAGATATTCTAGAGGCAGTGAGAAATATGAGGCCAGACTTCAGTGGAGAGGTCAAAACTAGAGCTGAAAATTCGAGAGTAATCCCTATAGAATTGGTATTGGAAAAATGCTCTAAATCATAAATTAGAGAAATGAAAATTAAAACAACTTACCACCTCATACCTCTCAGATTGGCTAAAATGACAGGAAAAGATAATGATAAATGTTGGAGAGGAGGTGGGAAAATTGAGATACTAATGCACTGTGGACTTGTGAAATGATCCAACCTTTCTGGAGAGCAGTCTGGAGCTATTTGATCCAGAAGTGTTTCTACTGGGTTTATATACCAAAGAGATCACAAAGGAGGGAAGGGACCCACATATGCAGAAATATTTGTGGCAGCTCTTTTTTGTAGTGGTGAGAAACTGGAAATTGAGTGGATGCCCATCAATTGCGGAATGGCTGAACAAGTTGTGGTATATGAAGGTAATGGAATGGTATTGTTTTATAAAAATGATAAACAAGCTGATTGTAGAAAGGCCTGGAAAGATTTACATAAACTGATGCTGAGTGAAACAAGCAGAATCAGGAAATGTGAGATGATCAACTATGAAAGACTTGGTTCTTCTCAGTAGTTCAGTGATCCAAAGGAATCCCAATAGACTTTGGACAGAAAATGCCATCTGCAGCCAGAGAAAGAAATAAGGAGATTGAATGTAAAAACATGCTATGTTCACTTCTTTTTTCTGTTTTGTTTTGTTTTTTAATTCTCTCATGGTTTTTCCTGTTTGCTGATTTTTCTCTGCCAACATAATTCATAAAACAGTGTGTGTTAAATAAATAAACTAAGGGAAAAAGTGATATTTGAAGTTGTGAGAATAATAAATAATGAACGACAAAACAAATTGAAAGGAAAGGAGAGATAAGTAAGCATTACAGGAAGGAGCTGAGATGGCAGAGTGAAACCAGGAAGCTGCTCCAGCTTTCCCAAGTTGTTTTCAAAAACTACATAAAACTAAGCTTTTGAACTGAATCATAGAGCTTACTGAGAGATGGAATGAAACAATTTTCCAGCCCGAGATAGGTCAGAAAGACTTTAGAAAAGGTCAGTTTCACTGCAGTGAAAGGAATACTCAGCTCAGCTCAGATAGTGTCTGGAGAAAACCACTGGAAGGGTTTTAATCATAGCAGATTGGCAATCAAGTCCTGGTCCTGGCTCAGTAAAACAGTAGCAGAACAGACCAGTTGGGCAGCCTCCAGTCCCAGGTAAGAAGGCAAATTGCCAATCTGGGAAACCAGGTAAGAACTGTGGGAGTACTTCGGGCTGCCCCTGGTGATATGAGCAAGACGCCCAAAACAATGCCCCCTCTGCTCAAAGTTGCTCAAGCTTGGACAGAGCCCCTTGTACCCTAAGAGCAGAGCTTAGTTTAAAAGTCACAAAATTGTGGGGGTGGGGGTGGGAAATGGAGAAAGAAATAAAGAAAATGAGCAAGAAACAGAAAAGTACCTTGACTACATAGAAAGCTTACTGTGGTGACAAGGAAGACAAATACCAATTTAGAAAAGGACAAAATGCCTATGTGTAAAACCTCAAAAGGAAACATGAATTGGTCTCAAGCCCAAAGATCCTTCTTGGAAAAGCTAATAAAGGATTTTAAAAGTCAAGTAAGAGAGGTAGAAGAAAAAATGGGAAAAGAAATGAGAAATGTGCAAGAAAGAATCAACAACTTGGAAAAGGAAGGACAAAAATTGATTGAAGAAAACACCTTTAAAAGTAGACTTAATCAAATGAAAAAAGTGATGCACAAACTAACTGAAGAAAATTATACATTAAAACATAGAATTGAGTAAATGGAAGCAAATGACTCAGAGACATTAAGAATCAACCAAACAAACTAAAAAGAATGAAAAACTGGAAGAAAATGTAAAACACCTCATTGGAAAAATAGCTGTCCTGCACTGATGCATTGTTGGTGGAGTTGTGAACGAATCCAGCCATTCTGGAGAGCGATCTGGAATTATGCCCAAAAAGTTATCAAACTGTGCATACCCTTTGATCCAGCAGTGTTTCTATTGGGCTTATACCCCAAAGAGATACTAAAAAAGGGAAGGGGACCTGTATGTGCCAAAATGTTTGTAGCAGCCCTGTTTGTAGTGGCTAGAAACTGGAAAATGAATGGATGCCCATCAATTGGAGAATGGCTGGGTAAATTGTGGTATATGAATGTTATGGAATATTATTGCTCTGTAAGGAATGACCAGCAGGATGAATACGAGAGGCTTGGAGAGACCTAAATGGACTGATGCTAAGTGAGATGAGCAGAACCAGGAGATCATTATACACTTCGACAACGATATTGTATGAGGATGTATTCTGATGGAAGTGGATTTCTCTGATAAAGAGACTTACCTGAGTTTCATTGGAGAAATGATGGACAGAAACAGCTACACCCAAAGAAGGAATACTGGGAAATGAATGTGAACTATTTGCATTTTTGATTTTCTTCCCGAGTTATTTTTACCTTCTGAATCCAATTCTCCCTGTGCAACAAGAGAACTGTTCGGTTCTGCAAATATGTATTGTATCTAGGATATACTGCAACATATTTAACATATATAGGACTGCTTGCCATCCTGGGGGGGGGGGGGAGGGAGGGGAAAAAACGAAACATAAGTGATTGCAAGGGATAATGTCTTGTAAAAATTATCCTGGCATGGATTCTGTCAATACAAAGTTATTATTAAATAAAATAAAATTTAAAAAAAAAAAAAGAAAAAGAAAAATAGCTGTCCTGGAAAATAGATCCGGGAGACAGAATTTAAAAATTATTGTTTTACCTGAAGTTCATGACCCAAAAAAGCCTGAATACCATTCTTTAAGAGATCATCAAAGAAAACTGCCTTGATGTACAGAGGGCAAAATAGTCATTGAAATCACCTCTGGGAAAGAAATCCTATAAGGAAAACTTCAAAAAACATTGTTGTGAAGATCCAGAAGTATAATCTCAAGGAAAAAATACTTAAGGATTTCATGGCTGGGGGGAAGAGGAGGGCCACAGGGAGAAAAAAATTGTTATTTAAAGGTTAAAACTGTTTATATCCCTCTATAGGAAAATGATACTTGTAACTCTTGAGGACTGTATCTTTTATTAGGGCAATTAGAGGGGGCTACATAAAGTGTGGGTACAAATTGACTCTGATATGATATTAAAGAAAAATTAAGGAGTAAAAAAAGGATTGTACTGGGAGAACAAGAAAAGGGAGGTAAAAGTGAGGGTAAACAATCATATGAAGAGACATAAAAGAACTATTAAAATAGAGGGAAAGAAGGAAAGGGGGAATGAGTATTGTCTGAAGGTTAATCTCATCTGTTTTGACTCAAAGAGGAAATAACATATACACTCAGTTGGGTATAGAAATTTATTTTACCTTACAGGGAAGTAGGAGGAGAAAGGAGTTTTTATGAGAAAGAAGGGCAGAATCAGGAGGAGAAAGGAATAAGAGAAGGGAGAAGGGGTAATAGAAGAAAGGGTAGATTGAAGGAGGGGTTGGTAAGAAACAAAACACTGATGAGGGAAAAGAGAGTGGAAAGAGGAGGAAAAGTATATACAGGAATTATAAATAGAATGGAGGGAAATACACAATTGGTAAACATAACTGTGAATGTGAATGGGATGAACTTAGCCTTAAAGCCAGCAAGTACCAGTGTAGATTAAAAATCAGGGTCCTACATGTTGTTTACAAGAAACACATTTGAAACAGATATACAGACTAAGATTAAAAGGCTGAAGCAGAATATATATTACAACTTCAGCTGAAGAAAAAAAAAAAAGCAGAGGTAGCAATTCTGAGTCGGGCAAAGGAAAAGCAAAAACATATCTAATTAAAAGAGATAAGGAAGGAAGCTACATTCTACCATATTCTACCATAGACAAAGAAGTGGTATCATTACTAAACATACATACAAAGTGGCACAACATACAAATTCTTAGAGAAGTTAAACCAGTTAGAGGAAGAAATATAATGCAAAACTATACTAGTGGGGGACTTCAACCTCTTCCTCTGAAAATTAGATAAATCTAATAACAAAATAAGAGAGAAATTGGGGGGTGGTGGTAATAGAATCTTAGAAAACTAAGGGATGATAAACCTTTGGAGAAAACTGAATGGGGATATAAAGGAATATACCACTTATTCAGTAGTACATGGCCCCTAAACACAAAAATTGACTATGGATTAAAGCACAAAAACCTTACAATCAAATGTAGAAAGCCAGAAATGGTAAATCCATCCTTTTCAAATCGTGATGTAAAATTACATTGAATAAAGGGCCAGGGAAAGACAAAAACTAGTCAGAAATTAAATAGTCTAATCCTAAAGAATAAGCGAGTCACACATGTGCTAAAAATGTTTGTGGCAGCCCTTTTTGTAGTGGCAAAAAAACTGGAAACTGAGTGGATGCCCATTAGTTGGAGAAGGGCTGAATAAGTTATGATATATGAATGTTATGGAATATTATAGTTCTGGAAGAATTGATGAGCAGGATGATTTCAGAGAGGCCTGGAGAGACCTACATGAACTGATGCTAAATGAAGTGAGCAGAACCAGGAGATCATTATACACAGCAATAAAAGTAGAAGGGCTTCTTTTCAACAATGAGAGGAATGAGGCTAGTTCCAATGGTCTTGTGATGAAGAAAGTCATTTGCACCCAGAGAGAGAATAGTGGGAACTGAATGTGGAACACAACATAGTATTTTCACCCTTTTTGTTGTTATTTGCTTGCATTTTGTTTTTTCTCATTTTTTTCCTTTTTGATCTGATTTTTCTTGTGCAACATGATATTTGTGGAAATATGTATAGAAGAAGTGTATGTGTTTTAACATATATTGGATCACTTGATGATTAGGGGAGGAGATGGGGAGAAAGGACAGAAAAAAATTATTACACAGGGTTTTGTAGAGGTGAATGTCAAAATTATTCATGTATATATTTTGAAAGTAAAAAGTTTTAATTAAAATTAAAAAGAATGAGTGAGTCAAATAACAAGACATAGAAATAATTAATAATTTCATCCAAGAGAATGACAATAATGAGACAATATACCAAAACTTATTGGAGACAGCCAAATTAGTTCTTAGGGAAATTTTTATATCTCTAAATAATTACATGAAGAAAAAAAAAGAGAAAAAGAAGAGCAGTGAATTGGGTATGCAACTAAGGAAGTTAGAAAAAGCTTAACATTTTCTAAGTTATGTGACCCTGGGCAAGTCACTTAACCCTAATTGCCTCAGGAGGGAAAAAAAGCTAGAAAAAGAACAAATTCAAAACTCCCAGTTAAATACCAAATTAGAAATTCTGAAAATCAAAGGAGAGATTGAAAGAAAACTATTGAACTAATTAATGAAATTAAGAGTTCATTTTATATAAAACCCAATAAAATAGATAAACCTTTAGTTAATTTGATAAGAAAAAGCAAAGAAAAAAAAATTACCAGCATCAGAAATGAAAAGGATGAATTTTAACATCTATGAAGAAATTAAAGCAATAATTAGGAGCTTTTTGCCCAATTGTATGTCAACAAATCTGACAATCCGAAATAGATGAATATTTGCAGAAATATAAATTTCCCAGATTAATAGAAGAGAAAATAAAATAGTTAAGTAACCCCAGTTCAGAAAAAGAAATTGAGCAAACCATATTGAACTCCCTAAGAAAAAATCACCAGAACCAGATGGATTTACAAGTGAATTCTACCAAAATATTTAAAGAACAGTTAATTCCAGTATTATATAAATTATTTGGAAAAATAGACAAATAGGAGTCCTGCCAAATTAATAAAACAAATATGATGCTGATACCTAAATCGGGAAGAGCCAAAACAAAGAAAATTTTAAACTATCTCCTTAAGGAATATTAATACAAAAATTGTTAACAAAATATCAATAAGGAGATTACAACAATTTAGCAGCAGAATTATATGCTATGACCAAATGGCATTTATACTGGGAATGCAGGGCATTGGCATAATTGTCATATCTATAACAAAAACTACCAGAAATCATATGATATTTTCAGATGCAGAAAAAGCTTTTGATAAACTACATCACCTATTTCTATTAAAAACACTAGAGAATATATGAATAAATGAAGTTTTCCTTAAAATGATAAGCAGCATTATATATATCTAAAACCATCAGCAACTATTATATGTAATGGAGAGAATAGCATTCCCAGTAAGATCAGGAGTGAAATAGATTGACTTCTATCATCACTATTCTTCAGTATTGTAGTAGTGATGTTAGTTTTAGCTATAAAAGCAAAAAAAGAAATTAAAGAAATTAGAATAGGTAATGAGGAAAAAAACTGCCACTTTGCAGATAGCTATTTAGAGAAGTAAAAAACTACTAGAAAATCCTAGTAAAGTTGCAGGATATAAAATACACCCACATAAATCATCAGCATTTCTATAGTTGTCAACAAAGACTAGCACCAAGAGATAGAAAGAGAAATTAACTTAAAGTAACTTTAAATAACTTAAATAATTTAAAATAACTGTAGACAAATAAAATATTGGGGGTTGGTCTGTTTGCCAAAAGAAACCTAGGAACTATATGAACACAGTTACAAAATACTTCACACAAATGAAGTCAGATCCGAACAATTGGAAAAATATTATTTGCTCATGGGTAGGCTGAGCTAATAAAATAAAAATGGTAGTCTATCTAAATTAGTCTACTTATTCAGTGCCAAAAATTATTTTATGGAACTATAAAAAAAAAAAAACAGCAAAATTCATCTGGAAAAAGAAAAGGTAAAGGATATCAGTAGAACTAATGGGGGAAAAAAAAAAAAGGCAAAGGCAGGTAGCCTTCCAGTACCAGATCTAAAACTATATTATAAAGCAGCAGTCATCAAAACCATCTAGTACTGGCTTAAAAACTGGTAAAAATTCCAGTGGAATAGGTTAGATATACATGATGCAATAATTAACTATAGTAATCTAATGTTTGGCAAACCTAAATACTCGAATTTCTGGGATAAAAACTTATTATTTGACTAAATTTGCTGGGAACACTGGAAAATAATACGTCAGAAACTTTGCATATACCTTCATCTCACATACCCCATACCAAAATAAGGTCAAAGGGATTTATGTATAAAAGATGATATAGTATGAGCAAATTAGAAGAGAAAGGGATAGTTTATCAGGTCTTTGGAGAAGGGAGGAATTTATGGTGAAAGAAGAACTACAGAATATTGTGAAACACAAAATAGATAATTTTAATTACCTATTAAAAATATAGCTAATAGCTATCAGATTGGCTAAGATGACAGGAAAAGGTAATGATAAATAATGGCGGGAAAGTGGGAAAATTGGGACACTAATATATTGTTGGTGAACTGAGCCACCCATTCTGGAGAGCAATTTGGAGCTATACCCAAAAAGTACAAAGAGAAGGACAAAAAGATTAGGTGATAAGAGAGGAAAGAAGAGGAATAATAGTGAAGGTTGACAAAATCTAAAGATATTTGAAAAATGACCACTATTTTTTCAGAAGTTGGACTTTTCCTATTAGCTAACTAAGCAAAATCTGTTTTTTTTTTTTTTTTTTTTTGGGGGGGGGGGTTGGTTTGTGAAGCACTTGGGAGTTAAATGACTTGCCCAGGACACAGCTTGGAAGTGCTAAGTGTCTGAGACCACATTTGAACTCTGGTCCTCCTGACTCCAGGGCTGATGCTCTATTCAATAGAAGTTGGATTTCTAAAGAAGTAAAAAAAACCAACCAAACAAACAAACAAAAAGAAAACTCTGGTGATAGCTTGAGGGACTATTGAAATCAAGGGATGATAGGAGAGGGGAATGGAAGAGAACAAGCATCTTTAAAGCATTTACTCAGTGCCAGCTATTACATTAATAATAAGCACTTTATAAATATAATCTCATTTGATACTTAGAATAGTCCTGTAAAAGAGATGCTGTTACTTCCTCCATTTTACAGTTGAGAAAAATGAGGCTAATAGAAGTTAAATGACTTGCTCGGTATCACACAGCTAGTAAGTATCTGAAGACATAATTGAACAAGGATTGTTTTGACTCTAGGCCCAGAGCTCTCTCCGTGGCACCATTTAAGCATATTTTAGTTAAGAGAAAAGAAATTACTAGCTAAGGAGAGAGTAAAAACTAGGAAAGTAAGAAAGGAATGACTGATAGAACAAGGTGGTTATAGGAGAAACAATATAGGCTGAGATCAGATTGAAAGTATAGTTGGAGAAATGTTTTAGTAAAAAGGTCTATTTCATTCCATGGTTGGACAAAAGGATAAGTAAAGATGTTAGAAGTTCTACAGTGTAAAGAATAGATCACTGAAGGAACATTATCAGTTTCAGTCTTCTCAGTAAAAAAGGAAAAAAGGCTATCTACAGAGATGGATGGAGTAGGAGGAAAGTAAGGAGTTTGAAGAAAGAAAAAATGTCACCATGGGAAATGTGATAGGTAACCAACAAAAAATGAATAAAACCTTGATTTCATACTTCATTCCTTGTATAGGCAAGTTTTTAAAATTACTTCTTAAAGGCCTCAGCAACCTGATATGATTGTTCTGTGAGCAATATTAAACTGGTATAATGTCCACGCTAACTTTCTGGAGGATCTCTGGATCTCGGTCTTTAGGTAGAGAAGTGATGAAGGCAGGAGAGCCACCATGAGACTAGTCAAAAGATGGAGTCCAGAGTGTGGAATCTGAAGTCTTCTCTGTGTCTGTGGCTGAGACTCTCCATTCCCAGTCCTCTCAGCCCTTAAATACCTCAGAGCGATTACATTACTACAGCAACTGAGCATGTGCCAACTGTATATGTTTAACTAGAGAACCATTATCCCATCAATCACACTGAGTAGGTGCTTAATTATAAGCATCCTACTGTCCTTGATTCAAGTATATCTTTCCAGAGTTCTGGTCCTCTACAAACTGGTTTCACAGTGTTTTTCTTACTGCTTAAGAAGGAATTAAATTATATAAAACATACTCTCAAATTTAAAAAGTGAAAGGAAAAAAAACCTCAAAATATTCTGTGTGTGTGTGTGTGTATGTATATATATATATATATAACACTGTAGTAGATTAGCAGTTTTGCCAATGAAGCAGCAAGGCACAGGTTGACATTTTAACAATATTGGAGTTGAGTATCAACTTATACTAAACAAACCTTACACAAAGCCAAAAATTTTTAAGGTCAGAATAGAGTCATCAAAGAATCCTATTATACAATAAAAACAAACATAAGGGCCTATATATAATAGCATTTATATAGCACTTTGGGATTTAATCAGTAAGATACATTATAGGAGACGAGTAGAGAGTGTCTGATCAGTATTGGGAATAAAACCAAGATGAAAGATCAATCTATTAAATAATCCTCATCATTTGACTAAAATTTAAACTTTGAGAGACCTTATGTCAAATTCAGGGGACAAAAATCTCATTTGCAGACTTCCAATTTATTTTATTTATATTTTTGTGAACTATACTTTTCCTATTCAAGATATGACATGTAGCTATTTTGATAGTATTCTTCCTTAAATAGGAGTCCCTTAAAATAACAATTCAGTGTAGGTCAAAAATAAATACATTCTCTTTCCCATGTAGCTGTCTCTTACTCCATATTAATATTCTACTCTGTCCTGATTTCACCACCAGGTAGTTGCCTCTTTCATCCCTATTCTCTCACTTAGATAACTTCAGCCCTTTTTTTCTTTTGGTTCCTTCCCTATTGCCTTCAAACATGCCCTTGTCTCTCCCTTCTGCTATACCTATTATTCCATATCTTTCTTTTCTTTTGTGTCTAGAGTCCAGGGGTCCTCAAACTATGGCCCGCGGCAGCTGAGGACGTTTATCCCCCTCACCCAGGGCTATGAAGTTTCTTTATTTAAAGGCCCACAAAACAAAATTTTTGTTTTTACTATAGTCCAGCCCTCCAACAGTCTGAGGGACAGTGAACTGGCCCCCTGTTTTAAAACTTTGAGGATCCCTGGGGACTCTTTGAGAAAACTTTAAAATTGTAGTTTTCACTTCCTTTCCTCTAACTCTCATCTTGACTCTTAATAATGCCTTCTACTGTCATCATTCAGCCAAAACTAATTTCTTTATTAGAAAATATATTGGGTTTTTTTTCCTTCCCAATCCTCATTTTCTGTAGCCTTTGATATGATTGCTGACTCTCTTTGATACTCCTTCTCTCTAGATTTTTGTGACACTTTTCTGGTTCTCTTCCTTACTTATATGATGACCATTCCTTCTTATGTTCCTTTGCTGGATTTTCCCTCTATGTTATTTTATTTGGTGATCTCATCAGAACTCGGAATTCAATTATCATCTTTATGTTGATGATGTATGATGATGAAATGTGTTTATCCATCTCTGATTTCTCTGTTGAACTTTAATCTCCAACTGCCTGTTGGATATCTAACTGGGTTGTCCTGTAAACGTTTTAAATCATATATAAACTGAACTCATTATCTTTCCTCCCAAATCCTTTCCTTTTCCAAACTTTCTGTTATTATAGAGGATAGCACCACACCAATCCCGTAATCTAAGCTCATAACTGAGATGTTATCCATGACTCTTCACCCTCTAGGAGGAGTTTCCTCCTCCAGTCTATCCAATTGCCAAGGCATATTTATAATCTCATATATTTTCCTTCTCCCTCTAACACTGCTGTGATCTTAGTGCAGGCTTTTATTACCTCACATTTTGGGCTTATACCCCAAAGAGATACTAAAGAAGGGAAAGGGACCTGTATGTGCCAAAATGTTTGTGGCAGCCCTGTTTGTTTCCAGCTTCTAGCCTGGAAAATGAATGGATGCCCATCAATTGGAGAATGGTTGAGTAAATTGTGGTATATGAATGTTATGGAATATTATTGTTCTGTAAGGAATGACCAGCAGGATGAATACAGAGGACTGGTGAGACTTACATGAACTGATGCTAAGTGAAATGAGTAGAACCAGGAGATCATTATATACCTCAATAACGATACTGTTTGAGGATGGAAGTGGATGGAAGTGGATCTCTTCAATAAAGAGAGCTTTAATTGATCAAAGATGGACAGAAGCAGCTACATTCAAAGAAAGAACACTGGGAAATGAATATAAACTGCTTGCATTTTTGTTTTTCTTCCTGGGTTACTTATACTTTCTGAATTCAATTCTCCCTGTGCAACAAGAAAATTGTTCGGTTCTGCACACATATATTGTATCTAGGATATACTGTAACCTATTCAACATGTAAAGGACTGCTTGCCATCTGGGGGAGGGGGTGGAAGGAGGGAGGGGAAAAATCGGAACAGAAGTGAATGCAAGGGATAATGCTGTAAAAAATTACCCTGGCATGCGTTCTATTGATAAAAAGTTACAAAAAAAAAAAAAAGAAGAAGAAGAAGATCCCATCTTAAGTGGAGGCCAAGGTTGTCCTTCCAACTCTTGCCCAGATGCTAACCTTTACTTGTAACAATTTAGGATCACATTCCTCTGAGTAGTTTGTGGCATATTTCTTTCAGATGGTGGATTACTGGCTTGATGATCCATCAAACAATCATACCTGAATTCAAAACTCCAAATACTATCAGTTACAGAGCCAAGAGATTTTATCTTTAAATAGCAAGTTTCATTAATCAAAGCTTCAGGTGAATTTAGCTCTCAAGGGTCACATATCCTAAATAAATATTGACTATAAACTTACATTGATAACAGTAAGAGATTCATTCTAGAAAGTTCACAGCTTATCTTCATATCTAAGTAGATAGGTTATTGATTTGTGTGATGTTGAATTTAAAACCTATCTATATCAAAACACGTTCAGGCATTAATCATGTTCAAAGGGACAAAGACATAGACCATTGTTCTCATTGGGAACAACTTTAAAATTACTCAATACAACCAATTAAAACTCACATAGAAGATAGAATATACTGTCCTAATTTCACATTAAAGAACCTTGTCAGAATTAATAATAATTTCTTCAACTTTAAAAAATTGTTAATTCAACTTCCTCCAATTGAGGAATCTGTAAACTTTTCTGGAAATATAAATTAACAGGAACAACACCAATATTGTTAAAATTTCTCTAAACACAATCATTCCCACCAAAACATTCCTACTTGCAAAATTAATTTTAGAGGTTATAAATTGTCTTTAATGGTACATTCTTGAGGTTCTTCCAGAAGTCCTTTAAACTTGGTGTTCTCAGCCTCCAGATTGCAGTCTCATTCATCTGTAATGTCTGGTAAGGTCCTTTCTACTCTGCTTCTTCCAGGACTCCTAAAACTGCAAACTGCAAAAGTTTCGTTCGGATCAGCAGTCCTTACTTCCTAAGGGCTAAAAGTGATGAGGACACTGCCAGTGTATAATTCCTTAAAAATTTACTGTTTCTAGAGGGTCTTTCCCTTCCTCCCCTTCCCCAATTAAAATAAGCCAATCTTATATGGGAAAAGTTCCAATTTACTTCTAGGGACAGTTCTAATTCTTTAACAAAGCAATCCATTGATCCAAGGCAATTTAGTCTCTAACATCAATTTAGTAATCAGTTTCTTAATTGGATTCATTCTTTCCACTTTACTTGTTGAGGGCAGATGCAGATGTATGGAATTGCCACTCAATTTGCAATCCTTCCCCATTTTTCCTTATAAAATCTTAGAAGTAAAATGTTTCTTTATCAAAATTTATAGTCTGTGGCGAGACTTACATGAACTGATGCTAAGTGAAATGAGCAGAGCCAGGAGATATACCTCAACAACGATACTGTTTGAGGATGTATTCTGATGGAAGTGGATTTCTTTGATAAA
The DNA here is from genome assembly GCF_016432865.1 of Antechinus flavipes. NCBI lineage: Eukaryota > Metazoa > Chordata > Mammalia > Dasyuromorphia > Dasyuridae > Antechinus > Antechinus flavipes. Next base: position 647,899,702 of record NC_067398.1, read on the forward strand.
GAGAGCTAATTCAGTTTCAATTGATCAAGGATGGACAGAAGCAGCTACACCCAAAGAAAGAACACTGGGAAATGAATGTAAACTGTTTGCATTTTTGTTTTTCTTCCCAGGTTATTTATACCTTCTGAATCCAATTCTCCCTGTGCAATAAGAAAACTGTTTGGTTCTGCACACATATATTGTATCTAGGATATACTGTAACCTATTTAACATGTAAAGGACTGCTTGCCATCTGGGAGAGGGGGTGTAGGGAGGGAGGGGAAAAATCGGAACAGAAGTGAGTGCAAGGGATAATGCTGTAAAAAATTACCCTGGCATGGGTTCTGTCAATAAAAAGTTATTTAAAAAAAAATTACAGTCTCTACCAGTCCATATTTAGGTATAATTTGTTCTAGTATTATTCCACTAACCTCTCTGAAAGCAGCAGAGCCCAGGGGAAAGTTTCTACCTATGCCCATTTCATTAAAACCTAACTTGAATATTTTGGAGCCAGGCTCCCTCCCTCTGGAGGGACACCTCCTCAATACTTTCTTATCCTTAGACATACTACAAATTTTTGAGATACAATTTGTTCCACAGTTACACATATCCCTATTTGCCAAATTTCTTGCTCTTACAATTCTTTGTTAAAGGGATAAAGCAAGACAAACCTTAAGATTCAGAATACAGGTCATATCTATAAACTTTGGACCATATTTCATAAAATTTATACCACATCTGACAAAATGTTAAAACATTAGCTCATATAATTTCTATAAGTTGCCCACTATGCAATTTAATTTCAAGCAACATAGTAGCTTTAATGTATTTCATCTTATTTAGGAGATATAAACATGTGACCTCTTTAGATAAGTTATCAAAGAACCAAATTTTTTTTGCTTCAAATCAAATACAGATTTAAATTTCTAATAACAGTAGTACTTCAATGTCTCTACATATATATTTCTAAAATCTTATGTCAGAATAAATAAATTCGCAATTTTAACAGGAGATAATAGTAATTATCTCATACAATTTCAGAATCAGAATTACAATTTAAACTAGCACACAGAAGAAAACTTACCTTTTCAAGTCTACAGGCTTTAAGAAATTGGCAGACTTTAGGACCTTGGGGAGAGAGTCAGAGGAAATTTGAAACCCGGTGTTCTGTGTACCAGTGACTCCCCACCCTCCATGCCAGAAATGCCTAGGAGCCATGTTGAAGATGTTGGGACATGAGCAAAAACCCTAGAAGAATTCAGGCCAGCCAGGGATGTCAGCCTAGCCAAGACAGACTCCACAAGCCTCTTCAGGGGAGAGAAGCTTGGAAAATCCCAGAGAATAGCAATTTTTTCCTTTTGCAGTTTTTCTGTAAGCCTCAGGTTCAGCCCCTCAAAAGGTTTTTAGTCATGTAAATTAAGCTTACTTAAAAATACAATAGACTGAGTTATTATGAGAGCTGATAGTTGACTGAGAGATGATAGTGCTAAACAACTTAAAAACATAGTCTCAAAAACACCAGAATCTACTAAAATGTTTTAACAGTTCTGTAAACTATTTTTGCAGACCCAAATTGGCCAGTTCTAGGTGCACAGAAGTGTCGGTTTTTTTTTTTTCTTTTTGATGTGGAAATTAAAAACTGTCCCTATCTCTGAACTAGTCCTTCCTCTCTCCCCAACTAAAAGCTTTTTGCATAAAATCAAGTGTTTTTAAGTCCCAAATAGCCAGATCTTTTCCATATTATAGAAGACAAAACATAGGTTCTGACACACACTGCTTTTCTGAATCAATCAAGCTCCCCACCTTAGGATAGAAGGGAGGAGAGGAGTTCTGGAGCCAAAGCTATAAGAGTTGGCCAACTGGGTATTGAACACTCCTTTGAATTTACATCTGGCTCGGGAGATGGACAGTTTTCATCCTAAACATTTTGGTACTTCCCCAATTCTTCCTAAAGAATTTTTCCCATCTTCCCTGGACACTAGATAGCTTTATAGAGCCTTAGATTGTTCCTTTTCCAAGTTTCACAGTATCTTATTCTCTTTGGTGGAAGTATCACACGATTTTACCAAAAGGAAATTGGAGAACCCTTATGGACTTGAACCACTTAAGAATTTCCCTATAGCAAAAAGAAATAGGAGGCTTTTATAGATTTTAACAGCTTAAATTCTCCCAATCCCAATCACCCAGGTGGTTTACTAGTTCTTGGAAAAGGTAAAGTCCTCTTATGGACTTGAACCAGTCTCTTCTATTCCCCTCTCCCCATCCAGTTTCTTGTCCTATCTAGGTTGTGCATTTACCTGACTGATTTCAAATTTTTCTCATCTGGCTTATCTCCTGAGCCAAATTAATCCTGTCTTTGCTAGCCTTTACTTTCTCTGAATGTCTCTCTTCAGGAATTTTTTTTTTCCTGATCAGAGCAGGAATTCCTGAGCCTAATCCAAGGACCATAGGACAGTTCTGCGGAGGGTGCCTTCCCAAGGATTCAATATTGAGAAAACCCTAATGAACTGGAAATATCCCCAAACAAGTCCCCAGAACTGTGTGGGACAATAACTTTTATCCAGATTAAAATCAGAGGCTCTTGACCTAAAAAGAAAAAAGGGGGGGAGAGGATTTATTACCATTTTAGGAAAAAGGTCAACTCCCAACAGACAAGGTGTCAGTAGAAGAGTGTAAAGCACAAATTGCAAACACAAGATTATATAGACCCTAAATGCAGAAGTCCCCCCCCCCCTTTTTTTATTATCTGGCAGGAATCCAGGCTTACTCCAAACATAGAAATCTATCCCAGAAACTAAAGAATACTAGTAAATAACAAACTCTTTGCCCATTAAATGCTAATTAAGAATTGGGGAACAGGAGGGGAAATGTTCATCCAATACAATGCAACACTTGTAGCTTTTTAGCTATAGCTCAAGTCACAATTAGGGCATGGGTCAAAGCCTCATCCTTATGAGAGTTCTCTAGTTTATCCCGTTCCCTTCCTTCTTTCTTCCCTCCCTCCTTCCCTTCCTTCTTTCCTGCTTGCCTGCCTGATTTTCCTCCTTCCCTTTCCTTCCTCTCTCCACATAGTACCCATATTCTTGCCTACAGGTGCTCTTAAAAGTTTTTTTTTTCCCTTTTGAATCTCTGAACCCTCCCAAGATATCCTGAGGTTTACTGACTAAATTTCTTTCTTAAAGACGGTGCTATAAATCAAAATCACTCTGATACTCATTGATTGGCCATGAATAGGTCCCAGGCCAAGTTAACATTTGTTCATTGTTTGGGTCCTAATTGCCTCTAATTAAATGTAAATAGCAATAGACCCTTAGGATCTTCCCCCTCCAGGATTTATTTGTTTATTTAGATTTTTTGGGGGGGGAGGAGATTCTTGACCTCTATTGATGTCTAGCTTTAATCACTGAATGGGACCAGGCTCAGACATACTGATATCTGTTGAAGACTTTAGCCTAAAAAATCCAAGGTCTCCCATTACATCCAGGGCCATTTCTAGTCATGTTGATCTTTATTTGGCCATTGGACTCAGATGAGTCTGGAGGGTAAAGGAAGGCAAGTGATCTTGCCTAGCTCTTTCCACTTAAATCCACAAATCCATTTAAATCCATTTATTTAGGTATGGCATAGTGTTTTTTATGTAGTATTTTATTCTTCACCTCCCACCCTCACCCCTTTACCCCCTCCCCCCATTTACATTATATATGTAAAGATAATTTTTAACATTCAGTTTTACAAGATTTTGAATTTCAAATTTTTCTCCCTCCCCTTCCTTCTTCCTAAAATGGACAGATATAGGTTATATACATGTGTTATCGTGTAAAAAACCTATTTCCATACCAGTTATATTTGTGAAAGAAGAAACAAATCAGAAGGAGAAAAAAAAAATAAAGTACATGAAAAAATATGTTTTAATATGCATTTAGAGTCATCAGTTCCACATCTGGATTTGGGTAACTTTCCTTTATGAGACCTTTGTGTTGTGGCCATCTTGATTGAGAGCTCAAAATATATGAGCCCTTTGATGTCAGAAGTGAGTTGAATGAGGCAGGAGACTCAGAGAACTCCAGTTTATTATGCCATACAGCCTTATTCATATACATTTTTGCAAGTGTGATCAGTGAGGGGACCTTAGGCAATCCCTAGTCACTATTCAGAGAAGCAGCTCGTGGGCTTTGTGTATATATGGTATCTGCCAATGGAAGGAGAGCCAATCCAGCCACATCAGCAACCTGCTCATAGGCGAGAAGCCCTGAGCAACCATGCTAGTGACCCTCAAGTCGATCCCTTTCCCATGTTGTACATCACTGCTCCTTGCTCAATAAGGGTGTTTCTGCAGGGTGGCAGAAAACTTACTGTGCATCAAAGGTCAAGGTAGCCTCTGTACTCCCTTTCAGCAGAGTCCCATACTTTAGCACCTTTGTGCTTATCTTGGATCGAAGTGTTGCTGAGAAGAGTTGGGTCATTTCATAACTGATCATTACATTGATAGTGTTTTCCTGGTTCTGTTCATTTTACTTTGTACCAGTTTGTGCAAGTATCTCCAGGGTTTCCTGAAAACTGCCTGTTCATTATTTCTGATTGCACATGTATACCATTGCAATCATATACTAGTTTGTTTATCCAGTTGATGGACATCTCAATTTTTAATATTTTGTTACCATAAAAAGAGCATCTATAGATATTTTTATACAGTTGGATTTTCCTTTTTTATGATCTCTTTGGGATACAGATATAGTAGTTGTATTGCTAGATCAAAGAATATGTACAATTTGATTGCCTTTTAGGCATCGATTCAAATTACTCTCCAGAATGATTGGGTTAGTTCATAGCTCCTTCAACAATAGGTCAGTGTCCTAGTTTTCCCACATCCCCACCAATATTTATTACTTTTCATTTTTGTCATAATTAGCCAATTTGATAGGTATGAGGTGGTACCAAAAGTCACTTTAATTTACAGTTCTTTAATCAAAAGTTATTCAATGTATGTCTTCATATACCTGTTTTTTGATTTTGATATCTTCATCTGAAAATTGCCTTTTTTATATCTTTGACCATTTATCAATTGAGGAATAGTTTGTATTCTTATAAATTCAGTCCTCTATATATTTGAGAAATGAAGCCTTTGTCAGAGTCACTGACTGTATTGATTGTATTCCAGCATTCTGCTTTCCTTCTAATCTTGGTTGCATTGTTTTTCTCTGTGCAAAAGCCTTTTAATTTTAATATAATGAAAATGATCTATTTTGCATTTTTAAATGCTATCTCATTTACTCATGAACTACTCATTCAATTTCTCATTTAAGAAATTGAATCCTATATCCACTTGGCATATATATGTTTAGTATTGATTTTACTTTATTATCTATGGTATCTTTTAGCAAGATGTAGTTTCCTTCCTTATCTCTTTTAATTAGGTCTATTTTTGCTTTTGCTTTGAGATCAGGATTGGTTTTTTCTTTTTTTCAAATACTGTTCCAGCCTCTCTTGTTTGTCTCTCAATTTCAAGTGTTTCTTGTAATCCACATATTGTAAGATTCTAGTTTTTGTTACATTCTGCTGACCACTTCTGTTTTATGGGATTTGTCCCATTCACATTTATGATTTCTGTGTATATCCCTTCATCCTATTTTTCCTCGTATTTGTTCTCTTTCCTTTCACCTTTTCCTTCCTCACCAGTGTTTTGCTTCTGTGTACCATCTCTCCTGATCTACCTTCCCTTCTGTCAGTTTCCTTTATCTTCTTCCCTCCCCGCTTTCTTGTTGGGTAAGATAAAGTTCTGCATTCAACTGACTGTATATTATTCCCTCTTTAAAGCAATACTGATGAGGGCAACTTCCATCTTCCCCCCTATTGTAATAGGTTTTTTTTCATCTCTTCATGTGAAATAATTTACCCCAGTCTACCCCTTTCATCCTTCTGCATCTAGTGTACTCTTTCTCATCTCTTGGTTTTTTTCCCCATTGTCATTCCCTCACATTCTCTTTATATCCATACCCTCTGTTTATGTATATTCCTTCTACCTGTACTATTTGTGGTACAATTTTAAAAAAACAATTTCATATATCATCTTCCCATGTGGGGACATAAACAGTTCAGTTTCATTGAATACCTTATATTTTCTTTTTCCTTTTTATCTTTTTAAGCTTTTCGGTCTTGATATTGGAGATCAAATTTTTTGTTAAATTCTGGTCTTGTGAAAACTTGAAATCCTTCTATTTCATTAAAAGAACATTTTTTTCTCTTTTAGTATTATGCTGAATTATTAATTAAAAATAATGACATGTTTAATTCTTTTCCCTTGAATTATTATACTTAATTTTGCTGGATAGAGGATTCTTGTGGTCCTAGCTTCTTTGTCTTCTGGAATATCATGTACCATGGTATCCATTCCTTTTCATGTTGCAGCTGCTAAGTTCTGTGCAATTCTGAATGTGGCTCTGATATTTGAATTGTTTTTCTAGCCATTAAAAATTTTTTTTCCTTATCCCAATAGATTTTGAAATTAATATTCCTTAGAGTTATTTTGAGATCTCTTTTCTGATATTCTGATTCTTTCAATGCCTGTTTTGTTCTCTAGTTCCAGGCTATCAGGGAAGTTTTTATGATAATTTCTTGAAAGATGCTGTTCAGGTCCTTCTTTTGATTACTGTTTTCAGATAGTCCAGTGATCATCCTTTGATTTTACTGCAAAGCTGGTTAGTTTATCATCATTACCCACAATGCTTGCTCTTGGTTTTGAAAATGTATTATTATTAGAATTTTTAGGAAACCTCAATTTAAGCCTTTGCTAAAAAGTTTTATTTTGTCAATCTTTTTCTGCATCTATTAAAATAATCATGCATATATATTTTTTGTTTTTCTTATGGAGATGGCCAGTTGTACTTATAATTTTCTTTATATTGACGGAATCCAAGCTCCTTTGACCTCCAGAGTATCATATTCCAAAGTCTCCATTCCTTTCTTGTTGTAGCTGCTAAATCTTGGGTGATCTTGACTATGTCTCTTTGGTATTTTTATTATATTTCTTGGCTGCTTTCAATATTTTCTCTTTAAATTAAAAGTTCTGGAGTTTAAATATGATATTCCTGAGAGTTTTCTATTTGAGATTTAGGAAGTGATTGGTAGATTCAATCTCTATTCAGTTTTTTGCTTTGAGATACCTGTTTGAACCAAATAGCTTCTTTAAGGTTCTTTCCCTTTCTAATTCTGTGATTCTCTGATTTAGGGAGGGCAGAAAACAAATGTTATCTGCCACTTGAGATCAGTTCATTACTACACCTACTTGTAAATTGAGCCTAGCTCTTAACCTTGGTTTTATTTATATTAAAAACATTGCAAAATCCTTCCCTTTCATTGAAGGTCTATTTTAGGTACTACATCCTCCATGAAGATCTCTCTGTACACCTTTTTTCCTTCTTCCCAAACCTGGACAACTCTTTTGAATTTTCTTTTGTAAACCAATTTTCCCTGTATTATGTTTTAAGCTTCTTGAATCTATGGTCTGTCGTCATTCTAATTACTAAACATAGTGCCTTGCCTGTAGAAGGTGCTTGAGTTGAAATACTAAGATTCCATGGAGTAGGAAAGGCTCTTAGTTTGGGTTTTGGACAATGATTTTGAGAAGGGTGAAATGAATAGGGATTTTCCAGATAAGAATAATAGATGTTGGACAGCCTAAACAATGTCATGTAAAAATATAGATGGGTGAGAATTTGGTCACAGAAGAACCAAACTTTAAAGAGGGCTTTTCTATTTGATTTGCCTCTGGATAAATTGGGGATTGGATAGTGCCTCTAGGCCTTTTCTTTGTCTTTGAATATTGCCAAGGCAGATGCTCTTTGCCATCAGGAAATATTTAGGCAGTAATGATGTAGTCATCTGTAAACATGTGGGAGCAAGCATAATTCAGCTGATATTTATTTCATATCACTTCTGTGGAGAGCTCTGTTGAACTGACTGGCTTTACTGATAATTTCTTTCAGTGTTGAAAAAGCAGTTTCTCCATTGGACCCATCTTGATTAATAACAAAGAAATGGTGGCTAAAGTAGAAATGACATTAATTTTGGGAGGCAGTGACCATTTAATTATAATCACAGATTTAGAGCTAGACATTAATTTTAGAGGTCATTAGATATAGTCTTCTTGTTTTATAGAGGAAGAGTCAGGGAAGGAAGAAGGTAATAAGTATTTACATAGACTCTACTAGGTGCCAGGTACTGTGCTAAGTACTTTATAAATATTATAGACAGGCCCAGAGAGGTTGTAGCTTTTCTGAGGTCACACAGATACTTAAGTGGTAGAACCAAGATTTAAACTTAAATTTAGTACTCTTGGAAAAATTACTTTACATTCTTCAAAGTGGCATATCTTTTAAGTTTGTGATATAAAAGAAGGAGTAATGGAAGACATTAATTTCCTCCAAAAAACTACTTATCTTTCAAAATTCCTTGTGACTTTTGAAGACACTAGTATCCTAAGTGGTTCATGCTCTAAATTTCAGTGTCAGTCTTGATTCCATACTTTACTCATTCTACTTCCTCATCAAATCAGTTATGAAATTTCATCGTTATTTCTCTTGTAGCATCTTCCAAATGTTATCTTCTCTCCACTCACAATACAACCACATCAATTGACACCCTCATTATCTTTCACCCAGACACCCACAGCCTCTTAATTGGTTTCCTGCTTTCTTTCTTTCCCACTGCAATCCATCTTCCTCACAATTGCCAAAATGATTTTCCTAAAGTACCTGTCTTACCATAACATGCTCCTTTCCAAAGCGCAATAGTTCCCTATTGTCTCTAGAATCAATTTAAAATCCTGTTTGCCATTCAGCTTTTGTTACTTAGCCTCTCTGTGGCTTTCTAGCCTTACAGATTATTCTCTTTTCTGAATTCAGCATCCAAACTGCCCTGTTTGCTCTTCTTCCAAGTGTTCCATCTCCTGTTGTTGTATCCGGAATGCTTTCTCTTGTCACTTCTACTTCTTTGAATAGCTGACTTCTTTCAAGATTCGGCCCAAATCTTAACTGCTTGAGGTCTTTCTTTTTCAGCTTGCTACTAATATCTTCACCTCCAAAAGTATCATAACCACTGTGTATCTTTTTATAACTATTTACATATTTATCATCTCCTTTGAAATGGAAAATGCCCTTGTGCACAGTGATTGCTTTTCCTCTTCGTTGTTACCCTCCACACTTAACATGATATTTAGCACATGGTAAATAAAAGGTTTAATAGATGATTGTTGATTGTTTCAGGCCACTAGCTTAGCCTTTTGAATTTGGGGAGTAATTGTTGGTTAAAAAAATTTGTGTTGGGACTTGAATACAAGTCTTCAGTGTGTCAATCTAGATACCTTTTTTTACTATAGCATACTCATGAATGCTGAGGCTTTTTGAGAACAAAATTCTGAGTAAGAAGGAGAAAATTAGGATTAAGCCCAATGTGGCTGCACAGGCAACTGTTACACATAAAGCTCAGATTTTAAATGGACATGTATATTAGTTGAAAACCTAATTAAGATTGGCAAAGCCTTATAACTCTGCATGGGCTAAATCTCAGATCAAAGAGGTTTCTGATAAGTGTTAATGACCAAACTTTTTAAGTATGATAAGGACAAAAAAAAAATCATGAAAGGGATTGTGTGCCTTGGGATGGATGGAAAAAACAGTTCTTTGAGCCACACAGAAGGTTAAGCTATATAATTCTCATTTAATTTTGTTTTTTCTTAAGATTTATCTTCACAATAAGAAATAAGAATTTTTCTGCCATATATATGCCCACAGCCTCTATACCAGGTGCTTTGGATATAGATACAAACATAAAACAGGTTCTGCCCTCGAGGAGAGCACTAGGCATAAATGTAGAGGCATATACTTGGATAAAAAGTGACAACAAAAATAAATGAAAACAATTTTTAAGTACAAAAAAGACAAGAAATGGCTTATAAAAAGCTCTGAGGGAGTACATAATTATCTTGTATATTCCTATGTGAAATTTTTTTTTTTGAATTCCCTCTTCTTTTCCTTTCTCTTCTCCTGCTCTTTTGAATATGAAATTCTTGAAAGGAAGGACCATAGTTTCACCTTTCTTTGTATACCTGGTGTTTTGCATGGTGCCTGGCATTTAGTGATTATTAAATGCTTATTGACTCATTGCTGCCCTCAGCACTGCCCCCACCCGCCCCACCCTGGTACTCATGCATATGGTCTAGGAGAGCAACTGTTGTTGAGATTTGATACTAACAGCTGCCCTTAAAAGATGCTGCAACATTCCCATTCTCTACCTCCCCCACTGAAAACCCAGAAAAGAGAATTCATCAGAAATCAATTATGGTTTTTATTGATGGAAATGATATTAAAGAAAATGCATTACTTTGTTTTGCCTTTTTAAGTGAAATCTTTAGACTTGAAATCTTAATGCAAACAGTGGCCGGAATTATTGGATATTTTCAACACAATATCACATACATAAATCTACCTTTTTAAACTTTTTTTTTGGGGGGGGGGGATGAAGAAGACAATCTTTTTTTTTTTTAATTTTAAATTTTAATTTTTAAATTAATTTTTTTTCAAAGATCTGTCTTTTTTCTTTTCTCTCCCTCATTGAGAAAGTCCCTTGGGAGGGGAAGGGAGAAATACATAGACCCAAACAAATTGCCGAATTATCCGTGTCTAAAAATAAATGAAATAAATAAATTGAAATCTGCACTTTGGAATCTATCTCCTTTCTGTGAGGAAATCTGTAGGTTCTTGGTTTGTTTGTTTTTTGTTTTCAGTGAAAAGTCACTAGAATGAGCCTAACATGTTGAAATATCCTGTAACTGACAATTTAGTACAATGATTATTTAATTTGTTATAAGAAGTTAAACTTGAGTTAATATATAGTGTTCTGAGCTGCCATTATCACTGGCAATTGTAAGCTTCTAAGCTATATAGTAGTGCTAAAGGATATAGAGTCAGAATTAAACAGTATTTTGTATTCCAGTGTAATATCTGTAATAACAGTTTGGTCAGTATAATTTAGTAAGATAAATGTTTCCTCAAAACACTGCAGTTTTTTTTTTTAAATTAAAATATAAAAAATGGTTATAAATAATCATTTGTATTTTCAAATATTTGTATTTAATTGTTTTATATATATATTTTGCTGAGGCATTTGGGTTTAAGTGACTTGCCCAGGGTCACACAGCTAGGAAGTATTAAGTGTTGCGGCCAGATTTAAACTCAGGTCCTTCTGACTTCAGGGCTGGTGTTCTATGCCATCTAGCTGCCCATATTTTTTTTAATTAAAATTTATTTTAAACTTAAGTACAATAAGAAAAGGAAAAAAGTAACATTGCCATCCACACCCCAGAACATGAGAGGATTCAATATAAAACAATAAATTTCGATTTCAGGAAAATCTATATAATAAATACACTTATTTTCATAGTTGTTTCCTTGTAGGCTTTCTTTTGTTATTTGCTGTACACTTTTTACTTTATTTTTTATAACCCTCTCTCCTTACCTTAAGGCTGCAATTAAGCACTGAGATATACATACATCTTTAAACATGAGCATATATATACATATATACACTTTAATGTACATATATGTAAGATTGTATTTTACTTATTTCCACTTGTCATCTGAATCTCTAAAGGTGAATAGCATCTTCTTTCACAAGTCCAAGGGTTTTTTTTTTTTATGTATTTCTAAATCAATCAGCTTATTTCCATCTGAGAGACTTATTTATTTTAAATTAAATTTTTAAACATTTTCAGAATTTTTAAATTTAAATTTTAAAAATTATATTACCTTTACCTATGAACAGTTAGTATTTCTTCAGGTATTTAAATCTGTTTACGTGCATAAAAATGTTTTGTTTATATTCATATAGTTTCTGTGTGTGTATTGGCAGGTATAATTACCATAATTCTTAATGCCTTTATTTTTCAAAATGCCATTAGTCTTTGTGGTAGATAAATGCATAACTGGTTTGAGTATACATTCATTTGAAAATCCATTGAAATTCTTCAAGCAAAGCCAATAAAGACAATTTAAATAATGGAAATGCAGAAATGCAAAGTAAAAATCTTAAGTCTAGAAAATAGGATCATCTATATTTATCTGGGAGAAATTGCTGCTATGGAGACAAGTTTTTTAATGGAGATTTTAGCTACAGATAGCTTGAAACAATAAGTTGAAATGATATAAGTGTATATGAATAATACATTTTAAATGTAGAGATTTTCCAGAGAAAATCAGATGCATTTAATAAGCAAACATGAATCTTTTCAAAATCATGTGTGTGATCTTTGAAGGAATAATTGCATTATATAAGAGTGTTTAAAGAATTTGCTAGGGACAAAAAGCTTCATATAAAAAAGAAAATGTTAATGCTACTTGCAGCTCTTGAAATAATCATAAGAATAATTAGTGAATTTATATAGAAAGTAATTAAACAGTATTTTGTATTCCAGTGTAATATCTATAATAACATTTTGGTCAGTATAATTTAGTAAGATAAAATTTCCTCAAAACACTGCAATTCTTAAAAAAAATTAAAATGTCAAAAATGGTTATAAATAATCATTTGTATTTTCAAATATTTGTATTTAATTGTTGTGTGTGTGTGTGTGTGTGTGTATTTTTTTTTTTTTTTTTTTTTTTTTTTTTTTTGCTGAGGCATTTGGAGTTAAGTGACTTGCCCAGGGTTACTCAGCTAGGAAGTGTTAAGTGTTTTGTATTCCTCTTGTAAAACAGGAAAGAATTATCTGTTATATGAAGACTTTTGTGATCAATTAAGGTCAATAAACATTAAGAGCTTACTGTGTGCCAGGCACTGGACAGCCCCTTGCCTAAAAAAGTTTACATTCAAATGGGAGAAGCCAACAAAAAACAGTTGAAGGAAATTGGAGATGGGGCTGGAGGACAAGGTCCTCTGGTAGGCAAAATCCTGCATACCCCGTGTTTTCCCGATAATAAGACACTGTCTTATTAATTTTTTTTTTGGACAGAAAAACCCCAGAGGGCTTATTTTCAGGGGAGGACTTATTTTAATGAACATTGACAGCAATTTTAATAAACAGGTAAATGTGAACAAAAAAAAGTACCTTTATTCAATCATGATCATGCCATCTTCTTCAACAACATTGTCATAAGTGTCCATACCCTGAATTCCATCCTGGATGTCTTGCGCCTCTATTTCCTTCAGAAGAAGTGGACCCAATCTGTCATGTCCAGCAACATAGCTCTCTTTAAATGAACATGTCTTGTCCAGGTTACCTGCTCGTAGTGCCTTGGCGACACAGCTGTCAATAATTTTATCCCATGACTTCTTCACCCAAGTCACAACTTCTTGAAGACAGGGCTTCACAAAGTTTCCATGCTGATTTCTTTCCATTCTATTTTCAATGTAGTCATTGACTTCTATGCGCAAATGGTCCTTGAATGGCTTGTTTATTGCAATATCAAGGGTCTGGAGATAGGCAGTCATTCCTGCAGGAATCATTACTTGATCTATTCTTCTCTCTGCAAGGAAGTTCTTCATTTCTTTAGCGTGGTGAGTGCTGGCTGAGTTCTTCTTTTATCCTCCATCATGCCCCCTGAGTTCTTCTTTTATCCTCCATCATGCCCCCTCACTCCCGCTTACATACCGGGTTTTTATATTGTCCTGCCTCAGCTCTCCTCCGCGGCACTGCTCTCAATGGCGCCAGCAAGCAAATCACTGGGGAAGAACAGGATGATGCGCTCACTGCTGCAGCTCTGATTGGATGCAGCTCGGAATACGGTGTGCATTTCACCTGGGGGGGGGGGGGGGAACGGTGCATACAGAGGGTACCGTAATGTAGTGTGTAGCACAGGGGATCATCTTCACTACAGTAGCAATCTCAGTAGGGCTTATTTTCAGGGGAGGGCTTATTTTAGAGGAATTACATAGTAAGGGGAGGGCTCATTTTCGGGATAGGTCTTATTATCGGGGAAACACAGTAGATGAGTTAGAAATATATCATGGAAAGGAATGAGTATCAGTTGAGAAATTAGAATCTTCTTTTTGCATTGCAAATGAATGAAGCAATAAATATAGTTAAATATGCTGATTCGATTATATATTAATATATCATTGAAATTATGATTTTTTTTTTGTTTTTTAGATATTTTGTGATAACATCATTTCAACAGAAATTTTCAATGTAATTGACAGATTTTCAAAAATGCAAATTATATTGTGAACATTATATTGGATTTTGTATTAATGGAACTTAAAGTCAAGGCAAGCGTAATTGTAGTGTTCTCTTTTTTTCAAAAATATGATCGTTCTCTGGGAGCAGGTTTCTTGGGGAGCTTCTGGAGACAGCCTTAGTTTCACTTCAGAGTAATAATCACCTCAAATGCAGCCAGGTGTTAAAAGTTCAGTCCTTTATTGTGTCTTCCAATAGTCTGGTTAGCTTTCTTTGAGGCCTCTCTTCTTGGTTCCAAGAGCTCTTGCAGCTTGTCCTTTGTCTCTTCCAGCTTCAGCTTCTCCTCTTCCAAATCCTTCATTCTCAATCTCCCGACTGAATTCTGGCTCAATCTCCCGATCTGACTCACTTCTTTCTTCATCTCCTGAAGTCTCCTCTTCCTGGAGGCTTCTAGCTTATATAAGCTCTCTAAAGGTGTGAATTCTAATGTGTAAACTCTCTTAAAGGTGTGACCTCTAATGTGTGAATTCTCCTAAAGGTGTGAATTCCAAAGATGTGAACAAAGATGTGAATTACATAAGCATTGTTTCTATCAACTCCAGTGAATTAACACTTTGTAAGGATTCTAACACATAACAACAAACAATAGTTTAAAATGTGGGCCCTGAAAAGGGACCCACATGTGCAAAAATGTTTGTGGTAGCCCTTTTTGTAGTGGCAAGGAATTAGAAACTGAGTGGCTGCTCATCAGTTGGGGAATAAGTAAATAAGTTATAGTATATGAATGTTATGGAATATTACTGTTCTGTAAGAAACGATCAGCAGGATGATTTCAAAGAGGCTTGGAGAGACACGTACACAACAAGAAGATTACATTCTGATGGACATGCCTCTCTTCAACAATGAGATGATGCTGACCAATTCCAACAGTCTTGTGATGGAAAGAGCCATCTATACTCAGAGAGAGGACTTGGGAATTGAGTGTAGATCATAACATAGCTGTAAATTCCAGATTAGCTCCTTGGAGGCCTCAGAATCAGCCAGAGTCAGGATAAGCAACAGTCCTTGATCTTTAGGGAGAGAAGTGAAGGAAATGGACAAAGCTGCCAGGAATTTTGCCAAGGATCTATCCTTGATTCTAGAGTCCAGAATCTCCACACTTTTCTCCTCCTGGTCCTGAGGCCAAGTGAAGTTCTCTCCCCTCTCTCACTCCACCCCCTAATCCTCGTCTACAATTCTCTTAACCCCAAGCATTGAGCCAGCACTAACTGAGAGAAGAGAAATTCCAAATATATGCTAATAAAGTTATTGTCCAATAGGTAATTAGCCTTGATTCAAGCACATCTTTTAAGAGTTTTGGCCTCTTACACATAGCATTTTCACCTTTTATTGTTTGCTTTCTTGTTTTTTCTCTCATTTTTTCCCCTTTTGATCTCATTTTTCTTGTGTAACATGATAAATATGGAAATATATTTAGAAAAATTGTACATATTCAACCTATATTGGATTATTTGCTGTCTAAGGGAGGGGGCAGGTAAAGAGGGAGGAAGAAAAATATGCAACACAAGATTTTGCAAGGGCAAACTTATCTTTGTTTGTATTTTTAAAATAAAAAACTATTATCAGAAAATTTGAGCACATTGCATGTTTCAAAGAGGATCACTTTTTTTCTATCTTTTTTTTATTATAGCTTTTTATATACAAAACATATGCATGGGTAAATTTTTAACATTGACCTTGCAAAACCTTCTGTTTCAACTTTTCCCCTCCTTCCCTCCACCCCTTCCCCTAGATGGCAGGTAGTCCCATACATGTTAAATAACAATATATGTATACATGTTTATTCAATATACATATATATTTATACAAGAAAGATCGGATTTAGAAAGAAGATAAAAAAACCTGAGAAGAAAAAACAAAAATGCAAGCAAACAATAACAGAAAGAGTGTAAATGTTATGTTGTGGTCCATATTCATTTCCCAGTGTTCTTTCTCTGGGTGTAGTTGGTTCTATTCATTACAGATCAGTTGCAGTTGATTTGGATTCTCTCATTGTTGAAGAGAGCCATATCATCAGACTTGATCATATAATCTTGTTACTGTGTATAAAGATCTCCTGGTTCTGCTCATTTTACTTAGCATCAGTTCACATATGGCTCTCCAATCCTCTCTGTATTCATCCTACTGGTCATTTCTTATAGAACAATAATATTCCATAACATTCATATACCACAATTTATTCATCCATTCTCCAATTGGTGAGCATCCCTTCAATTTCCATATTGGCTTTGCCTGGGAATAGTCATTATATCAGTTTAGCCTAGCCAGGAGCAATTGATATTTTTCCAGTTGTTTAAATCTGACTTTGTGTGAAAAGTGTTTTATAATTATTCATATAGTTTATGGGTTTGTCTTGGCAGGTAGATTTCCAAATATTTTATATTGTCTATGGTTATTTTAAGTGAAATCTCTGTTTCTATCTCTTGATTCTGAGTCTAGTTGATAAAATATAGAAGTGCTTATGACTTAGGGATTTATTTTATATCCTACAACTTTGTTAAAGTTGTTAATTATCTCAATTAGTTTTTTTAGTTGATTCTTTAGATTCTCTAAGTATACTGTCAAATGTGCAGTGAGTGAGTTTTATTTCCTCATTGCTTAGTTTAATTCATTCTATTTCTTTTTCTTCTTATTGCTAAAGCTAACATTTCTATTACACTTGAATAATAATGGTGAAAATGGGTGATGATAATGATGATAATAGGGATGATAATGTTTCTCCTGATCTTAAATTAGGAAGATTTCTAAAGGTTCCTCATTACAGATATTTGTTAATGGATTTGGATAGATATTTCTTAACACTATTTAATGCTTGTGATTTTCTGTTGTTTTGCTTGGCTTGGAGATATGCCTATTATTGGGACAACTGATGGTGGGGAAAGTCACTAGTTCAAGCTGTGAAGTGAAAGTATAGCTTTCTGGGACCAAAGGTTGATCAGCCCAAATAAATAGGGAATTTAGGCAGGAGTTATGTCTGGAGTAGGGGTCCAGAGTGTGGGGATTTGGGGATGAGGGTTGGGGGGTTGGGAAAGGATCAGCAAATGAGGTTTGTTTGGTTGGGTTTTTATTTTTTGTTTTGTTTTTAAATACAAAGTCCCTGAACTAAATGAGATTACAACCTAGTGGAAATTTATTTAATATTTGTTCCAACTCTATTTTAGATCAGCAGATACTTATTAAGCTCTAAAGCCTGTTGGAAGTTTCTAGCTGGATATTTTCTAAGCATCTAAGCTTGGTGGAACTCACTATTTTCATATTCAGTTCCAGGTGTCTTCTTAAGTTTCTGTGTTTCTGTCTGGGATACCATCATCAGGTTTACCCTGCTCCCACTCCTTAGTCCCCCATCAAATCAGTGCCAAGGCTTTTACAACATCTATAATAATCTGTCTCGTCATTCCATGCATACTACCAATACCAATTGGTACCACACTACCATACTACCATACATACCATACTACCAATTCTATGAATTCAAGTCCTCATTGCCTCTTATATAACTAGCTTTCTAATTGATTTTTCAGTCTACAGTCTCTCTCCCCTTTGCAATCCATACTCTCAAAAGCTGCTTAATATATGTTTGAAAGCATACTAATAATTATCTTTCTCTTGTTCAAAAGTCTGTAGTGGCTGCCTTTTGTCTCTAGAATAAAATAGAAATTCTTCTATTTGGTATTTAAAGCTTTACCCTTCTTTACATATTCCAGGGTCTGGCCAAATTGGTGACCTGGTCTTTCTCTTATATAATATTCCATTTCCAAAATCATCTTCTGTACTGGTTTTTCTTGTCTGGAATTATTTCTTCTGCACTGCCACATTTAGAATCCTTGTTTTCTTTTAAAAATTTAAAATGTTGAATTTAAATAGAAAAAAAAAAGCCTATTCCTAGATAGCCTGTAGAAAACAAAGAAACCATGATTTTTCATTTCATATTATTTTCTTTCTTTAATTTTTAATTGTAAAGCTAGATATAGATCAAAACTAACATCAAATTCTTATTAGCCACTAGTTGATAAAGTGCTGTATTTAGAGGCAGGAACATCTGAATTCAGATATTCTCTCAGACACCAGTTTTGTGATACTAGCAAAGTTGTAAATGTATCTGTCTTTGTTTTCTTTTTTAAACTTTAAAATAAATTTTTAATATCACTTTCAAAACTGTCCAGTGTATCTGTGTTTTCTTATGATCTTCCTTGTTTTTCTCTTTTGTACATTTTTAAAAGTGTTTCACTGTTCCATTTTGGGGGGAAGGTATATTGATATTGTTGACCTGATCTTTCCCATGCTTACTCCCCCCAAATAAAGAAAGGCCCCCCCCTCAATTCCAGTAACTAATCATCTTCTGTTTACTGTAGAATGTTTCTCTTATCATTTCTTCTGAAATATGGAACCTAGAGCTGTTTAGAATATTCCAGATTTGGCTTGACTATAATAAAATATGTATGACTATTATCTCCCTAAATATATTCTCTTTATTAATATAGCATGTCCCAAAATTCTTAGTGTAATTTTAAACTTTAATAACTTAAAACTGCAACAAGAATATTAAGATGTTCTATATCCCGAGATCTTTTTTGGCTTTTTTGATAGTTGGATAATACTTTTGAATCATAAAAGAGCATGATTTCCATTATCTTCTCTCATCTGTTTTTAAGAAGTTTATTTTTTGAACTAAAAATTTTGTTTTGTGTATTTCAGGCCATTCTTCCAGACTATGGCAGTCCTTTTGAATATTTATTCTCTTATCCTATCTGTTAGCTATTACTTACAATTTTGTTTTATCTACAAATTTCATAAGCATCTCACAACTTTTAAAACTGTTAATACTGTGGCATGAGGCAGATTTCTGCTATTAGCACACTGCTAGATAACTCTTAGATTAGCACAAATCTACTTAATTAATGCTTTTGAGATGTGATTGTTAAACCACTTATTCTCTTAACTGTATTGTTGACTAATACTTCAATTTTTTTTACATCATCAAAGAATTTTCACATTTTGCACAAATCTACTTAATTAATGCTTTTGAGATGATTGTTAAATCACTTATTCTCCGAACTACATTGTTGACCAATACTTTTATTTTTATTTTTTTAGTGTCATCATGAGTTTTCACATTTTGCTGAAATCAGAATGTTATGTCTTTCCTCTGATCTACCAGTTTTGAAACCTTAGCAATAAAGAAAATACTAATTTGTTTGTCATCCTTTAGCGAAGTGTTATTAGATTCTAATGATAGTTTCTTTGATTTTTACAGCTCATAAGCTATACATTTAATAAACTGATTATTTTCTGTTACAGAATATTACCAGTTATTTTCCTGATTCTGGACACTACCTTTCTTTCCTTTTTTGATCTTGAAAAATACCATTTTATCTTTTTCCCATTTTCTTGTTTTTTTCTTTTTTTTCTTTCTTTTTTTCTCCTTGCCTTCCTATTAGATGATTCCCTAGCTTGAGACATTGCATGAATGTTTATTAAATTAAATTGGTGATATAGAGTCTCTATTTTAAGCAACTCAGTGCTTGTTGATAAGTCAATAAAAGAATTTTGAGAATAATTAGTACTTGCTTATAAAGTAAGTTGCATTGTTCCAAAGTCAAGTGGATCATTTCTTGAGCCTAATTTTCCCAGACCTTTTCTCAATTGAACAACTTAATTCATTTTAATTCTTAAAGATTGTCCTTGACCCCAGTATGGTTTTTTATTTTTTATCTCATGCATTATGTTCTTTTTTGGGGGGTTGGGCAAGATAATTGGGGTTAAGTGACTTGTCCAGGGTCACACAGCTAAGACGTGTTATATCTGAGGTCAGATTTGAAGTCAGTTCCTCTTCTATCCACTGAGCCATCTAGCTGCCCCAGTCTCATGTGATATGTATGATAGTACATAAGTACTGTAACTTAGAAGATACCTTGATTGAAATTCTTAAGTATAAATGCTGTTTCTTGTGTGAAGATATTGTGTTTTTAGTTGAATACCATGTTCAGTTGTAGTGCTAATTTATAGCAAAATTATAAAAATTTAAGTTACATAAAATTTTACTGTGCCAAAAGATCATGCTGTTCCTTACTTGTACACAATGTGAGATTTTGTTAAGTGATTTGAGTAGCATACCTTAGAGATTATGGGTTCAGTTCTAGACCATTACAATTAAGCAAATCATAGAAATTTTTTGAATTCCCAGTACATATAAAAGCTATGTTTATACTATATTGTAGTTTATTGAGTATGCAATAGTATTGTTAACCAAATTATATATAACCTAATTGACAGTTCTTAAAAGGATCAGGTAAAATAATATTTATTAAATGTAAATTTTAAATGCATCAATATGTTAATGTTGACTACATATTAACCTAAGTACTCTAGAGATCTGTTCCAAACTTACCAATCTTGCTGCTAACTCAAGCCTTGATCTATAATATTTCTCTTAGTTTTCTCTCCTCTTAGGTTGGAGGGCTGTAAGATACAAGGATCAAATTTCCCCATTCCTGATTTCTTTTGAGGTTGTCTTATTAGATTATAGGGACTGTCTTTTTATTAATTGTATCCTGAGCATGTATCATAGTGTCTGGCAAATAATAGGCAGCTAATGAATATTTTTATTGGATTATATTGGTTTGAATTGGAGAGAAATGGAAACAAAGAGGACAGAATACTTGAACAAAGGCAAGGAGACAGAACAGACAAACTTTGTCTAAGTCCTGGTAACTGCTTTTAATAAATACTATATTTATGGGCTGGGTAATATAAGAAGAATAATCTAGCCAATTCTTTTGAACTCTTCATTTTCTTATTTGTCCTGGTTTTGATTTCTTTGTCCAGGCAGAACCAATCAAAACCCAATCAAAATTGGTCATCTTTTCAGCTATTCAAAAAGCTTAGAATCATCCAATGCCTTCATCTTAGCAGAGGATAATAGTTATTATTTTATGGTGGTATGTCAAGCATGATCCTACAGACCTTACCTATCTTTCAAAATGACACTCTTCGAAAATTTCATCTATACTCAATAACTCTACTTGAGACCACTTCCCATTTTTCTTTAAGGTTTTGTTGATGAGGTGTTTTGACATTGTTGCCCTCTTCTGAGTTTGTGTCTTGATCTTCCCTTCTCATTATAACTTTCTATGGTCAGATCTTTTTTTAAGGTATTTCAGAGAGTAACTAGTCCAACCTTTTCACTTTACAAAATAAGGAAACTAAGCCTGAGAGAAGCCAAGTGACTTATCTAGGGAAATATGATCAGAAAGTATCCAAGGCAATTTTTGAACCTAGGTCTTCCCAACACCAAGTTCAGCACTTTATCTACTATAATATATTGCCATTCATTAAGCTCATCGTTATTCTGGGGTCTAAAGTCCAGTAGTAGAAATGCTTTTTAGAGTAGTAAATGCTATTCATAATTAATTGAAACTGATTCTGTAATTTTGTCTATTGGACATCAGAAGAACTTGGAAATCAGAAGGAACAAGACTCTAACATCATATTGTTATTGTTTTTCAGTCATGTGTGACTCTTTTTGGAATGTTCTTAGCAGAGATACTAGAGTGGCTTGCCATTTCCTTCTTCAGATCTTTTTACAGCTGAGGAGATTGAGGCAAAGAATTAATTGATTTGACCAGGGTCACACAGCTAGTAAGTGTCTGAGGCTAGACTTTAACTCAGGAATAGAGAGTCTTCCTAACTACAGGAGCCAGTGTTCTTTCCACTGTGCCACCTAGCTGCTCACAACACAATATAGTATATACATTAAAATGGAATTCAAGTGGATTGATTGCCTTTTGCTTTAGCTACAAAAGTAAGAGTAATCTCTACTTTTTCCTAGCCAAATAACTACAGACTGGACTTTGAACAGAGTTGGTACTAGACAACGGAAGGCAAGACTATGTCTATGTTTCAAAACCACTTAGATTTTTTTTTTGTTTGTTTTTAACTCTCTGTTTCTTAGCATTAATATTATGGAGTAAAATTAAATTGTAATCTAGAACTTGATAACCTCAGGTTAATTCCCACATTAGGGCATCTCAACAAATGTGCCTGGGAGATTTATTTATTTATTTTCCCCCAAAATTAATTTTACTTGAAAACAGAAGAAGCAAAAAAAAAAAAAAAAAAAAAAAAAAAAAAGGAATACAAAACACAATGAAATAAAACAGAGAAGAACATTATCATGTGCCCAGCAGAACATAAGGGAGGATTCAAAATCTATGTCAACAAATAGCAATTTAAGAAAGTGTATATATATATATATATGTATAAAAAATTATATTCATGAGTGTCCATCTTTTCTTTATTCCTTATAAATTGTTCTTATATCTGTGTTGCGTACCTTTCTTATTTTATTCTTTTTTCTCCCTTTCACCCCCCCCACTCCCAAGAAGGCTATAGTTAAGAAAGGATATATTTATATATACATATGTAGATATAGACATACACAAACATACACACACTAACATACACATATCTCTCTTTCATCTCCCCAACATCCTGAAACAAGCTACCATTAAGAAAAGATGTATTTATATATACATATGTACACACACACACACACACACACACACCAGATACACACATCTTTCTTATCTCAGCTGACTTTCATTAAATTCTGCTCCATAACTTGGTTTACTATTAACCTTCCCCTACCCAGAGATCCCTCCTTTGTCGTCTTCCCTCACCTTTGCTTCCCCATCCACTCATCCCTCCCCTTCTCATTTCTTTATAGATTTTGAAGGGTGCTGTACCTTTCATGGTATATATGTAGTGTTGCCTATTGAACTCATTCCCAATGTGAGTAGATTTTCAGAATTGCATGCCCTCCTCCCCCCTCTGATGCCCAAACATTTCCTTACCAAGACTTTATACCACTCTGTCAGGATTTCTGCCCCCTCTAATGCCTCTGTGTCTATTCTTCTTCTGCATATCATTTGCATAACACGATTAATATTTGTACCTTTATTCTGCCAATCTTTCTTTTGAGCTTACCCTATTCTTGATGTAAATCTTAAATATAAACTATATATTTCTTATGTTAAAAAAATAAACCATTTGTCCATGTTTAAACAGGTTGTCCATGTTGAGTTCCTTAAAATTGCACTTTGATATTGGTTCTTATATGTTAAATTTTCTGTTAAGTTTGGGTTTGGTTAATAGAAAGTCCTGAAAATCTGCAAGTTTGTTGAATGTCTGTTTTTTTCTCATTGAAAATTATAGATAATTTTGCTGGATATATTTTTGGCCAGAGGCTTAGTTTTTTTGCTTGTTGGTAGATTGGATTCCAAGGCCTGTGGTCTTTTATTGTAGCTGCTGATAAGTCTTGTACAATTCTAATTGTAGCTCCAGCATATTTGAATTATTTTTTTTCATTGTTTGTTGTAAAATTTTTCTCTTTGATTTGGGGGTTTTGAAATTTGGCAATAATATTCCTGTGTGTTTTCCACAAAGGAACTCTTTGAAGCTGTGATCAGTGGATTTTTTTTTCCCATTCCTACCTTCCCTTTGTGTGTGACGAGGGCTAGACCCCCTTACCCAAATTAACTAATCAGAGACCTCTTCAGTTAGAAAGAGAAAGCATTTATTTAGTCCTTACCTGGAGAAGTCCAAGCA
The DNA here is from genome assembly GCF_016432865.1 of Antechinus flavipes. Taxonomy (NCBI): domain Eukaryota; kingdom Metazoa; phylum Chordata; class Mammalia; order Dasyuromorphia; family Dasyuridae; genus Antechinus; species Antechinus flavipes. Next base: position 647,923,514 of record NC_067398.1, read on the forward strand.
CACCTGGGAGGCATAGGAGTTCTCAGCTTTCAGTTTGTGCTCCACTTGACCAGAAATAGGAGAGCTGTTTAAATAGCAAAAAACCCCAAGCCTTTTCATTGGATGTCCTAAAAAAGAAGTAACCATTATTGACTAATGATCATCAATATTGTCTACTTCCTGTGGGTCACATCAGTTCCTGTCATTTCCTGAAGCTTAGACCTCAGTTCAGACCTTTCTTGTCTTAAAGAATTCTAGATCTAGAGATCATGTGACTTCTTTAACCTGGGCCCTAGTCTGACCTACTTCATCTCAGACTTTTAGAGAAAACTTCACCTCATGTCATTCCAGGACAATTTTCTAGGATTAATTCTTGCATTATTGTGTCAAAGTTATCTTTTTGGTCACAACTTTCTGGCAGTCCAAATTATTCTTTTATTTTCTCTACTTGATCTGTTCTCGAGATTTGTTGTTTTGCTTATGAGATGTTTCATATTCTGTTCTATTTCCTCATCGAAAAAGAATTTATTATTTCTTAATCTCTCATAGCTTCACTGGCTTCCCTTTGCCCAATTCTAATTTTTAAAGAATTATTTTCATCTTTGTACCTTCATTTCCTTTTCTAATTGGTTAACTATTTTTTTTTCATAATCTGTTCCCATAATATGTTTAAGTAGTGGGATTCTTTCTTTGTCAATTCGTTTCTTTCTCCCTTTCTTTTTCTTTCTTCCTCCCTTTTTAAAAATTTATTTATTTTGCTGAGGCAATTGGGGTTAAGTAATTTGCCCAGGGTCACACAGCTAGGAAGTGTTAATTATCTGAGATCAGATTTGAACTCAGGTCCTCCTGACATGAATTCAGGTTCTCCTGACATGAATTCAGGTTCTCCTGACTTCAGGGCTGGTGCTCTGTCCACTGTGCTATCTTACTGCCCCAGTTCATTTTTTAAATAAGAGGTATTAGTGTCAGTACCTCTAATCGTGGAGTAGGGGGGATGATTCTTCAAGCTTCCCTTCAGCTCTCCCCTTTGACCAGGAACCCCAAACCAAGAGCTCCACCCTCCTGCAAGTGCCCACAGCCAATGTGTCTTACATTTAGATTAAAAAAATAAATTTTGTGAATAGGAAGAGTTATGGATAGACAGCAGTTTGTCTGAAAAAGATAGGAGCAGTTTTATTTAACTGAAAGCTGGATATTAAATAGGTTATATATCCAAGAAAATTTTGACTTCATTGAGAGGCATAACTTCAGGATTCACGAGTGTTAGACTTTCTATTCTAGACCATGTTTCAGACATGTTCGTAATATTATATTTTATTTCAGTTCCATGTTTCATTAAAGATAGTGATAAGTGTAAGAGCATCCAGAGGAGGGAACTGGACCTCCATCTCATGTGATTGAAGATCAAGAGACTGGGAATGTTTTTAGCCTGGAGAAGAAAACACTTTAGAGTAGACAAGATAACAAGTTTCAGGTATTGGAAAATTGTGTCATATGGAATAGAGATTAGAATTGTTTTACTTAATCCAGAGAGCAGAAGTAGGAGCATGGGTATAAGTTACAATAAAGACTTGATGAAAGGAAAAACTTTATTAAGAGTTAAATAGAAGTAGAATGGACTGCCTGGGGGAAAGATTTTCATGCAAAAGCTGATGATTACTTGTTGGATATGTAGTATGGTGTAGAGCTATTTTAATTTTTCCCTTTACTTATAAAAGTGTTTTTTATTCTCTGCTTCTATATCTTTAGCATTCATTCACTTTTCAAGTTCTGTAATCTGTTCTCCATATTACAACTTATTTTATAAAATGTACTAATATATATATTTTTTAAATGACAAACATCTCCTGATATTTTTTCATTTCTTACAGCCTTCCTTTATCAGAAAGAAAATCAGTCAAGCGATATCAATCAAGACATCAAATGATCCTGACAGCATATATAACATCGGACATCTATAGTCTTTTACTTTTCTGCTGAGGAAGAGGTATGTTTTATTACCTGATCACTGGAGCATTGATCTTTGCTTTTTGGATGATTGATGCCATTACTCATTTCAGCTGCCTTTTTAGTGGTATTTTAATTTGTATGTTAGTTGTATACATTTCTCCTTGCTTTTTCATTGTATTAAATTTTATTCTTCCCCTTATTTCTGTACAGTCCTTATGGTCTTTGTTTCTTCTGATGCTGTTATGTTCCATAATATTCATATATCAAAATTTGTTAAATTGATGCTCACCTACATTGTTTCCAGCATTTTTGCTATTCCCCTAAAAAGGACAAACATGGATATTTTGATTTATATGGAATCTTTATTTTATTTTGATCTCTGTATAGAGACTGCATGTCTAGAATAGAGATAAGTCAAAAGCAATGAGACTTGAGTGTTTTTTCTGACAAAAAACCAAAATCGTTTCCACAGTATTTAGACTAATTCATGGCATGACTATCATCTCATAATTCTTCCAAGATGGGCTTTCTAGCTTTTATCATTTCTCCTCTCTTCCACTTCCCCCCTCTCCCAATTTGGTTGGTGTGAGGTAAAAGATCAAAATTGTTTTCTTGGAAAATCTTTAGTTATTAGCACTTTGGAGTATTTTCTTCCTTGAGATTGATGATTTGCTTTTACATTTCTTTTGAAGATTGTTCATTTCCATTTTGCTGTTGGGGGCTGGCTCATTGTAATGCATTCGTGTTGATTCTTTTTATTCCTTTTATGATCTTGGATATTAGATACAGATATATAAAATAAACTTTTATTCTTTTGTTTTTAATAATATCAATATTTCCCCAGTTTCTCGGTTCCCCTTCCAGACAACTATCCCATATAACAAATATTTTAAAGGGGAAAAAATAGAACAAAAAGTAGGGGAAAAGATATGTAAAATTGAATATATCAAAAAATCTGAAAATATTTGCAGCGTTCCATGTTCATGGACTTCTCCCATCTGCAAAGGAAAGGAGTGAGGAGGAATATCTTCTCACAATCTCCCTGCTTTGAATTCATGCTTTTCCTGTAATTTTGCAATACTCACTTTCTCTTATTTATAGTAGTGGGTCTCCCCATTTATATATTTATGTTGTAGTCATATTTTTTGTTTTCTTGCTTCTGTTTATTTCACTATGCACCATTAAATATCTCCATGCTTTGTTGTTATGATATTTGTTGATTTAAAAAAAAAATACACACGAATATTCCTTTATAATCATGTACCACATTAGAGAAATTAGAGAAATGAGGATGCAAAGTTAAGGAGACAAAGCCTTTCAGCCAGTGAAAATGCCCATAATCTGGAAGTAAATAGTCCCTTTCAGACACAGTAAGGAAGCTAGTTTCATTGGATCAAAGAGTAGCTATAAGGGAGTAAGATGTGATACTTGAAATTTAGGAAGGAGCCAGTTAAGAAGAGCTTTAAAAGCAAAAGATTTTTGTGTATTTGATCCTAAAAGTTATAGGGTGCCCCTGGAGTTTACTGAGTAGAATGATAGGAATAGAATTCTGCTTTAGGAAGGTGAGTTTGATAGCTGATCAGAGAAGAATGGAATGGAAGGGGGAGAGATTTGAGGTAGGGATACCAGTTTGCAGGCTATTGAAATAGCCAAGTGTGAGATGATGAGAGCCTGCATGCATGTGTATGTGTGTAAGTGTACGTGAGAGAGAGACAGAGAGAGAGACACACTGACTGAGAGGAAGAGAGGGAAGGAGAGGTTGAGAGGGAGGTGTGAGGGTGGGAGGAAGAAGGGAGAGGGGGAAAGAGGAAGAGAGACATTGAGAGACTGCATTAGTTGCATGTCAAAAATAGAGAATGGGTTTTTTGTAGCAGGTATGAAAGTAGAATCAGCAAGCTTTGGAAACAGATTGGCTCATAGCATGGGAAAGTGAAGAATTGAGTATACGCCTAAATTGTGAGTGAGCCTGGGTGAATAGGAGGATGGGGTTATTTTCGAAAATTATGAACGAGTTAGGAATGGAGTACAGTTCAAGGGAGAGAAATTCCTTTGTTTAAGATGTCTTTGGGACATCTACTTTAAGATGTACAATTGACATTTATTAAAGAAATTTAATACAACAGAATATCATACTTTTAATATATATCTGATGCAAAGAATTTTCCTGGAGTGTTAGCTTACTTATTCAAATGGTGTTTCTCCTGTATTTCAGAGTGTCCATTAGCCAAAACAGAGAGGGAATGGAGCTTTTCATGGGAACAGCTCTGTTTTATGAAATTCATCTTCTGTGTAAACCAAAGAAGTCATAATATGCAAACTTAGTGGTACTTTGTTCTTGGCTTTTATACTTTTTTTGTACCCTATAAGAGATTGCCTTCAATGAATGAATGAACAAATGAAAAACATTTTTACTTAGCCTGTGTATAAAATTGTGCATATAACATTTTATAAATGGAAAAGCAAGACATTTTCTCACAAGCTTATATTCTAATAGAAGAAACAACATATAATAGGAAATTTCATAAAACTTCAAGTCAAATAAAAAGACCTTGTGGTCAATCTGTGGCATGAATGGCAAAACTTATGGCAGTTAATTTTTTTCAATGTTGTTTGCATGAATAAAATATAGTCCTTTTCTGATACTGAGCCATATGATAATGTCTAGAACTTTTTTTGTGTCTTCAGTGCATACAGAGGCATTTGCCAGGTCACATCTCTATAATGTCTGTCTCATGGACAGTAGCTGCTAGTAGTTGTTTGCAGACTCAATTTGGATGACACAAATTTAGGACAGAAGTTCCAAAGTTTAACACCTCCAGGGGAAGGTCTTGTTTGGTCTGGTAGGAGAATATAGATGTGATCAGATAGATGACAAGATTATGGCCATGATTAAGTATGGTTATATCTGAATGTGCAGATCCAAGATACCTTGAACCCAAGGTAGTTTTATTGGGTGTGGTATTGGTGGAGGAATAGCTGTAGAGATGCTACAAATGCTTTAAATAAATGAAATAATCTTAAAGTATTTGTACAGATATATTTGCCTGGTATATTAATCCTTTCTAGTACTTTATCCTGTTCTCTCCATTAAATGATCATTATTTTGATATATAGAGTTCCTATTTTCTCTTCTTTGCAGAAAACCTACTTAAACATGCCCCAAAATTGTATTAATTTATCACTATTTCAAAGATACATATTATAGACAAATATAATGTGTATATGTGTGTGTTTATGTATGAATGTATCTTTTTTAATCTCTATGCAGTCCAAAGTTTTTATTTTAAGGGACAGGATATATATTGGTATGTTTTTGGGGTTTTTTTTTAACAACACACAAATGTGTTTGTTTTAACAGTTGGAACTGATGTCACAGAGGAATGCATATTTTGAAGATATTGCTAGCAATGGCTCAACTCTGTGAACTTTCATAAATGACATCTAAATTCAATAATTTGATGAGTAAAAGATAATTTTTTAAATTGTTCTTCTGAATTTTAGGAAATTGTTCCTTACAAAGGAATATTTTCTTTTTTTATTCTAAAAATTTCCTTTGTAATTGACTATGCAAAGTTGGTTGTATGGCCTGCTTAAAGAAAATAAATAGAGCCTCGATAAATAAATAAAAGCAGGAACTTGTCTGAATGTTCCCAAATTCCTCTCCAAACAGTGTTAAAAATTGCCTCAAAATAATTCTGAAGCAGCAGAACCAACAAAAGGACATATTAAAAAAAAAATTCCAGCCGAACCAGCTTAAAAAATTGACATAAAAAATTTGTCTCACTGAGGCGAGAGTGGAGTTTAGTCCAGCAGGGTGCATACCTTTAAGAAGGTGGCAGCAGATTTTGGGGAACAATTGCAGCTTCTGAAGCTCTCAGTCCATAGAAGATAAGGGGGTCTACTACTGATCAAAAGGAGATTACAAGGGAGTAAGGATTCTGTTGCATTGCTCACAGAGAGAGAGAGAGACAGACAGATAGACAAAACATCATCTTTCAAGAAATTATCAAAGAAAACTGTCCTGATGCCTTAGAACTAAAAGATAAAATAGAAATGGAAAAAATCCACCTATTAAACTTCCAGGAATATTATAGCCAAATTCCAGAACTCCAGGTCAAGGAGAAAATTTTCCAAGCAGCTAGAAATAAACAGTTCAAATATTGTGTAGTCAGAATCAGGCTAACCCAAGATTTCAAAAGATCAGAAGAGCTTGAAATATGATTTTCCAGAGTGCAAAGGAGGTAGGATTACAACTAAGAATCACCTACCCAGAACAACTGATCTGTCAGAGGGAAATGAATATTCATTGAAGTAGAGGACTTCCTACCATTTCTGATGAAAAGATTAGAACTGAGTACAAAATTTGACATTTAAATACAAGGCTTGAGGGAAGCATTAAAAAATAAACATAAAAATGAAATCATAAGGGATTCATTAAGGTTAAGCTGTTTGCATTACTACCTAGGAAGATAATAATTGTTATACTTAAAACTTTATTATTATTATTATTATGGCAGTTAGAAGGAGTATACAGAGATAGATGTCATAGTTGTTAGTTGATTGATGGGATGATATCCAAAAAAAAAAAAAAAAAAAAAAAAAGGAGGAGAGAGAGATGCCTTGGGAGAAGAGGGAAAGTGAAATAGAATGGGGTAAATTTTTTTTGCATGAAAGATAAACCAGTGAAAGATAGATAAAGAAAAAAAGTATGGGCCAGTAGAATTTCAATAGTTTGAGTCTTGGAATTGGTACATTAATGTGCCCAATCTTGCATTCTACTGAGATTATTCTAGTATTTAGAATTAGTGTTTAGCTTACAGAAGAAAAGACTTACATAAGGATACAATATTTTTCTTGAAATGTTTCAAGGGCTATCATGTTAGAAGAGGGATTAACCTTGTTTTCCTTTGCTTCAGGAGGCAAAGCAATAATCAACAGATGGAAGGTGTAGAGAAAGAGAGAGGTACTCTTAATATTAGGATTATTAATTAATATTAGGAAACATTTGTTAGAGATATATAACAGTGAGATCAGTTGTGTTAGAATACATAGCTCCAAGAGGTCATCAGGTCTAGTTTGAAGGTGTCAAACATGCTGCTGGTAACATTCTTGAGTTCTAGGGAACCAGATTCAAAATGTGCTTGTGAAATATTTTTAAAAATGAATAAAATATAATGTCAATTTGTGGCTTTCTTAGCCAATATGCATCCAGTAGGGACCTACAGTTTAGTGTTTCCATTTCTATTTGAGTTTGACATCACTGATCTTGATGATCTCTTCTTGGAGATGTAGAGCAAATTAGATACTCTATGAGGCCTTTCACAGAAAGGATTTGATTAGATGAAGATTAAATCAGGACCACATTGTTGTGTAGATATGAGTTGGAAGAGGAAGAGTTTTGACATTGAAAGGGAAGAGCAATTATATGATGAGGGTGTTAGTGACTATTGACATGGATATGAACTACCGTATTCTTATTTGTCTGTTCTTCAAGTTTCCCTTATTCCACAGTGTTTTAAATATGTTGGAATTTCCAAAATTTAGGAAATACTTCTGCTAGTTTTCATTTCTTTCTTAAACTTCTTTGTTGGCTTTGGTCCTTCAAGACCTCTCTCTTGAACTGCCTCTGTTTCCCTTTGTTTATGTTTTGTAGTTTTGGTCATGTAGTTCCTGACTTTCACTTGGCAGATAGATTCCCAAATATTTTATACTGTCGACAGTTATTTTAAAAGGAATTTCTCTTTGTATCTCTTGCTGTTGTATTTTGATGGAGATGTATAAAAATGCTGATGATTTCTGTGGCTTTATTTTGTATCCTGCAACTTTGCTAAAAGTGTTGATTATTTCTAATAGGTTTTTAGTTGATTCTCTGAGTTCTCTAAATATACCATCATGTCATCTGCAACGAGTGATAATTTGGTTTCCTCATTACCTACTGGAATTCTTTTAATCTCTTTTTCAATTCTTATTGCCAAAGCTAGCATTTCTAATACAATATTAAATAGTAATGATCATAATGGGCAACCTTGTTTCATTCCTGATCTTATTGGGAATGGTTGCAATTTATCCCCATATGATGCTTACTGACAGTTTTAAGTAGATGCTACTGATTATTTAAGGAAAAGTCCATTTATTCTGATACTTTCAGTGTTTTTAATAGGAATGGATATTGGATTTTATAAAATGCTTTTTCTGCATCTATTGAGATGATCATATGGTTTTTGTTAATTTGGTTATTGATATTGTCAATTATGCTAATAGTTTTCCCAATATGGAATCAGCCCTGTATTTCTGGTATAAATCCTACTTGGTCATGGTGTATTATCCTGGGGATGATTTTCTGTAATCTTTTTGCTAATATTTTAGTTAAGATTTTAGCATCAATATTCATTAGGGAGATTGGTCTATAATTATCTTTCTCTGTTTTCAACCTACCTGGTTTAGGTATCAGTACCATGTCTATGTTGTAAAAAGAATTTTGTAGGAATCCTTTAATCCCTATTTTTTCAAATAGTTTATATAACATTGGAGTTGGTATAACATTCAGGGCTGGTTCTTTAAATGTTTGGTAGAATTCACATGTAAATCCATCTGGTCCTGGGGATTGTTTCTTAGGGAATTGATTAATACCTTGTTCTGTTTCTTTTTCTAAAATGAGACTATTTAAGCCATTTACTTCCTCCTCTCTTAATCTGGGAAGCCTATATTTTTGAAGGTAGTCATCCATTTCACTTAGGTTATCAAATTTACTGGCATAAAGTTGAACAAAGTAACTTCTAATTATTGCTCTGATTTCCTCTTCATTGGTAGAAAGTTCTCCCTTTTCATTTTTACGACTAACAATTTGATTTTCCTCTTTCCTTTTTCTAATCAGATTTACCAAAGGTTTATCTATTTTATTGGTTTTTTCATAAAACCAACTCTTAGTTTTATTTATTAATTCAATAGTTTGTTTTTTTTTAACTTTCAATTTTATCAATTTCTCCTTTTAATTTTAGATTTTCAAGTTTAGTATTTGATTGGGGTTTTTAATTTGCTCTTTCCCTAGCTTTTTATCTTGCAAGCCCAATTCATTAATCTTTCTTTCTCCATTTTATTCAAGTAAGCCTCTAGAGTTATAAAATTTCCCCTTATTACCACTTTGACTGAATTCCACACATTTTGATATGTTGTTTCATTGTTGTCATTCTCTTGGGTGAAATTATTAATTGTGTCTGACTTGCTGTTTCACCCATTCATTCATTAGGATGAGATTGTTTAGTTTCCGATTACTTTTTGGTCTATTTATCCTTAGCTTTTTGTTGAATGTAGTTTTTATTGTATCATGATCTGAAAAGAATGCATTTACTATTTCTGCCTTTCTGCATTTAATTTTGAGGTCTGTATGTCCTAATATATGGTCAGTTTTTGTGTAAGTTCTATGAAATGCTGAGAAGAAAGTATACTCCTTTCTGTCTCCATTCAGTTTTCTCTAAAGATCTATCATACCTAACTTTTCTAATATTCTATTTACCTCTTTAACATCTTTCTTATTTGTTTTGTGGTTTGAGTTATCTAAATCTGAGAGTACAAGGTTGAGCTCTCCCACTATTATAGTTTTCCTGTCTATTTCTTCTTGCAATTCTCTTAACTTCTCCTTTAGGAATTTAGATGCTATACCACTTGGTACATATATATTTAATATTATATTGCTTCATTGTCTTTGCTACCCTTTAGCAAGAGATAGTTTCCTTCCTTATCTCTTTTGATTAGATCAATTTTTGCTTTTGCTTGATCTGAGATAAGGATGGCTACCCCTGCTTTTTTGACTTCACCTGAAGCATAATAGATTCTGCTCCAGCCTTTTATTTCCTTGCTTAAATGTGTTTCCTGTAAACAACATATTGTTGGGTTCTGGCTTTTGATCCAGTCTGCTATCTTTCTCCGCTTTATTGGGAGAGTTCATCTCATTCACATTATGGTTAAAATTGCTAATTCTGTATTTCCTGCCATCTTATTATCCTCATATTATGCTTTTCTTTTTCTTACACTCCCTCCCCAGTATTAAACTTATGGACACCACTTGCCTTATGCAGCTCTCCCTTTTTAGAATCCCTCCAACCTCCTTTGAGTCCCTTCCCCTTTCTTGTACTTTCCCTTATTACTCTTTCCCTTTTCTTTTTTCCTCTCCCACTTTTTAATGAGGTGAGAGAAGTTTCTCTGTAAACCAGATATGTCATTTATTTTCTCTTTGAGCCAAATCTGATGAGAGTAAGATTCACACAATGTTCCTCCCCCTCTCTAAATTCCCTCAGATATGATAGTTTTCCTTTGTCTCTTCGTGGGATGTAGTTTCCCTCTTTTTATCTCCCCTTTTCAATTTTTCTGATACTATCCCCTTTCCCAATTTATACATGCACTCTTTATGTATGTCCATAATAGAAATACAGTTCTCAAGAGTTCTTTTTACCTTTTTCTGCTTCTCTTGAATCCTATGTAGAAGCCAAATTTTTTGTTTAGCTCTGGTTTTTTCATTAGAAACAAATGGAATTCACCTTCTTCATTAAATGTCCATCTTCTTCCCTGGAAGAAAATGCTCAGCTTAGCTGAAAAGTTTATTCTTGGCTTCATTCCAAGTTCTTTTGCCTTTCAGAATATCAGATTCCAGGCTCTTCTATCTTTTAATGTGGAAGCAGGTAGATCCTGAGTGATCCTTATTGTAGCTCCTCGGTATTTGAATTCTTTTTTTTCCTGGCTGCTTGTAACATTTTTTCCTTAGCCTGATAGTTCTGAAATTTAACCACAATATTCCTTGAAGTTTTTATTTTAGAGTCTCTTTCAGAAGGTGTTCGATGAATTCTTTCAATGCCTATTTTACCTTCTGATTCTATTACATCTGGGCAGTTCTCTTTTTTGCATCATAATTTTCAGGAAGTCCAAAAAAATCCTCAGATTATCTCTCCTAGATCTATTTTCCAGATCTGTTGTTTTTCTAATTAGGATATTTAACATTTTTTCCTTTTTTTTTTTTTTTTTTTTTTTTTTTTTTTTGGTTTTGCTTGACTAATTCTTGATGTCTCGATGAATCATTCATTTCTATTTGTTTGGTTCTGATTTTTAATGAGTTATTTTCTTCATTAGCTTTGTAAACTTCTTTTTGTATGTGTCCAATTGAGTTTTTAAATGAGTTGCTTTGCTCTATGAAATGTTTTTCCATTTCACTAATTTTTTATTTTTTTACTGAGTTATTTCTTTTTCCAATTCACAAATCCTACTTTTCTGGACATTCTTTACCTTTTCAAATTTATATTTCAGGAAGTTGTTTTCTTTTTCCACTTTATCAAAATTTTTTTAGTAAGTTATATGCTTTTTCTGTGCTCTCTTGCAGAGCGTCTCTTTCCTTTCCCTATTTTTCTTCTAGCTCTCACTTAAGATCTTTTATAGTTTCTTCTAGGAGAGTCTTGTGTGATGGGGACCACATTACATCCCCCTTTGGGGTTTTGTCTGAAGACTGTCTGCTATTAACCTCCTCGGGTTTGAAAACCTGCTCTCTTTCTATATAGAAGGTATCAATGTTTAGAGTTTGCTTGGCTTTTTTACTCATTTTTTTTTTTTAAGACTTTAGGGTCTGCCTTCAGGGCAAGGAGGTTACCAGCTTCCTCTGCAGAACCGGTATAGATAATATGGATAGTAGTTGTCCAGCAAAGGGACTGCTAGGAGCAACAGAGCTACGGCAGTGCTCTGGGAATAGCCCCACACAAAGGAAGTGTCTCTGCCCTGGGAAGCGAGGCAGTGGTGTGGAAGTTCTACTGCCCTTTGCAGAGCTCCCCCTCCCCCTCAAGCAGAGCTTCCCCCCGCCCTCCCCTCCCCACTCCCCCTCCCCGCTGTTCTGATTTGTGACTACCCTGGGCAAAAGCCCCCTGCTGCAGAATGCAGCTGCACAGCTGTGCTGTGGTCTGTGCTGAGTCACTTCCAATGCTGGGTGGGTGTAGCCAGATCCTGTTAGATACTGGCGTTTTGGGGGGTTCCTTTTACCTTTGTCATTTGTGTAACTTCTCTGCTGATCTACTGCCTTGCAACTAAAGCAGAGCAGACAACCTATGGTAGAATCCTCCCTGCAAATTCTCCATCCATGGAGACCAGCCCGGCCCTGATCTGCTCAGTGTGTTAGCCTCTGTGTTCTCCCTCCCTGCCTGCACTGGCCTGTTCCTGCTGATCAGGACAAACCTTTTCTGGCAATCTTCCAGATTATCTTTAGTTGGTATTTTGTGCTACTCCCAATGTTTGTGGATTTTACCAGTCAAGCACTATTTCTGAGGCTGAATTTGGTAATTCGTAGTACGGGTAGAAGAGGAGGTTAGAATGATACGTGTGTCTTCTCCATCATCTTGGGTCCGCCCCACATGACCGGTTTTGTAATGGAAATACCACTATCTACAAAATAATTTTTTGTTATAATTTCTGTTTTCATGTGACTTGTCAGTGATGAACTTTAAAGTAACAGACTTAAGCTTTAGGAGACAATGGATTGGTCACCTATGGAATAATACATATGTGAATTTAATTTTACTTTGTACTTAGATTTATATTTGTACTTTGATTTGATCTTGATATTGTACTTGAAGTATACTAGAAATTTGATTTTTATATCTGGTGCACAGGACAGAAGTTCTAAAATGTTAAAATCTGAGTTTTAGAAATCCAATATCTTTGATACTAACAATCTTATAGCAACTATACTTAGGCTAGTTTTCCAAATGATTCTAAAATTTGGGCTGTATTTGACAACTAGTCTGTCTGTTACTTTTCATACTGTCATTGTTTTCCTGACTGCTTGTGATTTCATGTAGGAGATCTGAATTTAACATACAAGAAAGAAGTCACAATCCATTTTTTTGTACCTGATGATTATTAAACACTTGAGTTTGATTTATTGCGGGGGGGAATCTCAATATATTAAAAATATTAAAGTAGAAAAAGATGATAATGATCTAAAAGTGGGAAGTTAGAAACTGGAAATATTTTAAAGAACAAGTTTTGTTTTGGATTTTTTTTTAATTTCACAATGATTAGATTAAACTAGTGCAGGGAATCAAAAATAGATTACTATTTTGGTAGGATTTTTAAGATTAAAAAGGGTTTTCCTAACAGTAACTCTTTGTGGTATGTAAAAATGTCATTACCTCAATTTTATTGATGAAGAAACTGAAGTTCAGTGAACTTCACTTCAGTGAATCAGTGAAGTTAATTGATTGTTTAATATAATTTTAGATAGTAAGTACAGTTGTCATGGTAATCTTAAGCTGACTCTAGACCCTGACTTTTAACATTAAACTACATGTTGCCTACAATGGCATAATAATGACTCTGTGTAAAAGTCTAAATGGTCTGTATTTTCACCTTAAATAAAGTAGCAACAGCCATTTCCTGGCCCTGAATCAAGGATTTTCCTTTTACTCTCCATCCATAAATTTTCTGTTCACTTTATTGCATCTGGATCCTATGAAGAGCATTTGAAAAGATGAGACCTTGTTTTAGGGGAACTTAAGAATGACAGGAAGAGAGACTAGAGAGGATACTGCTACTTTCTTTTATAAGATTGGGATTGCATATGACCTTTTTTTGAGGAGACCAAATTCTTTCCTTTTAACAAAAGAGGAAAAGATTACCAACCTATCAAGTGTCATTGTTCATCACTATAGTACCAGACATAGTACCTTGGTGGCTTGTTGAATATAATGGTGAAATGTTAGAATGAATAGTTTCTATTTAGTTTGTTAGAATTAAATTTCTTGATACGAAGATCTTTCTTTTTGGATGCCTACTGTATTGTACTGTGTCAGAGGCTATTATTGAGAAAATCCAAATTTTTGTCATTAGAAAGCCTTCACTACCTTTGAGTCTGTTTTACTTTGGTAAGATTGGTTGTTCTTTGTTGGCTGAAAGAAAAATGAGCTTCCTTTGGTTTCTAAGTCACAAAATAAAAATGATTTCTCCCTCCTCCCCTATAACTGAAGTTTTTAGTTTTCTTTTTGGAGCTTAGGAGCAGAAATCTGAAAATTTGTGTAAAGATACTTTTTTTTTTCCTTATACAGCTCGTCACCCTCCTATTTGATGGTGAAAGCCTAAGGATGAGTCAGTGAGGTCCCACTGATTGCTGTGGTAACAGACTGAAATGTCCCAAACTCAGGATTACGATTGCCGGAGTCATAATACTGATATACAGGATCCTAGGAGTTCTGGATCAAGTGCCAGGTAAGGAAAGGGGAAGGGGAAGGAGGAGAAATCCACATCAGTTTTTCTGGAATATGTGATCAAGTATATTATTTTAATTTTAAATAATTCTTTTATTTATATTTTTTGCATATTAGCTTTTAATATATTGAGTGTCAGCATTATTGTTCCTGGGTTTGTTTGGTTTTTTTCCCTATTAAGAAGATGATCTTTATACTGAAAAAGGTAAACCAAAAAAAAATTATTAAAAGGAAATTGAAAATCATAATAAATGAGAGAATAGTATGCAAAATCCTGTCTGCCTTCATTGAGTATAAAGCAGCCATGCTGGATAAAGTATATTGAAAATATTTGTATCTGTAAGTATTTAAGGTCTATTAAAAAATTGAGACAGCAGGAGAGAACATTTTCTGAAAACTTTAAACATAAGTCTCCAGAAAAATTGTTGAACCAGATGACTAAACAGATGGTTTTGGAACAGTTAAAAAGAGATAGAGTGATCACTAAGAGACTACATGAGTCAGAAAAAGATATTTCAGTTTCTTTTTGTTTTTTCTTTTAACAGGATTACTAAATTGATAACCATACAAATATAAAATCTCAGAATTAGAAAGTACCTCAGTCATCAGCTGGATCATAAGTTCATAGTTTCAGAGCTGAAAGAAAATTTAATGATCATCAATTCCAAATTCCTCATTTTACTGATTTAAAAATTTCATTTCAGAAAAGGTTCACTTAAAAGCTTACCTAAAGTCAACAGCAAGTAATTGTCTGAGGCAAGATTTGAACACAAGTCTTTTTGTCTCCAAGTTCAGCACCATCAACTATGCTACACTGACTTGAAGTCTAACATATCTTTGTAATACTCCTTATAAGTGAAATTTTAATCCCTGCTTGAAAGGGGAAATTTCATCACCTCTCTTTGTAATCAGTTCTACTTTTCTGGCAGTTCTGATTTTTGATTTTGTTTTTTTTCCTTCTCACATTGAACTGGTCTGTTTTCTGAGACCAAACAAAATAAATTTAATTCTTCATGATTGACAGCTAAAAATACTTAGTTCAGTTATTTTTTAGAGGCATTGTGATGTTATGGAAAGAATACTGAATTGGGAAATAGAGAATCTGAGTTTTGATCACTTCCTTACTTTTTAAATAACTTGTTGCCTCATATTATTTTTCTGAGACTTGTTTTCTTTTGTAACAATGAAGTACTTGAACTGGATCATCTTTAACTTCCCTTCCTATTCTACATTCTGTGATTCCATACTAACCTTATGTCTTTTCTTCATGTTAAATATCCTTAATTTCTTCAGCTAACCCTTATAAAGTATAGTTTTATGTTTCATCACTGTCTTGTTTACCCTTTTTTAAACATAATTCATCTTGTCAGTAACTTTCTTCAAATATGGTGGCCATTTCAAATATGTTTTGACCAGGGTATATGAGTTTTGATTATCACTTCAATTGTACGTTTTTTGTTCTAGACACTATTTCAATTACTATTGATTTGATAGTTTGGACTGTTGTGTACCTGTAGTTTACTCAGGTTTTAACAAGGAATTTGATGATCTTTCATATCCTTGTAGACAAGATAGGTAAGGTGGGTTATAATAGACCCCTAAAAGGACAGAATTCTAAGGTAATTTAAAATCCCTCTCAGCTGGGAGGGATCTTAGGCAGCATATGATGCTCCCTGTACCTGAACAAAAGTTCTCTCAAATTAAAAATAGAAAACACAAATTGAGGCTAAGAGAACTTTAGTGGTGTGGCCAAAGTTTCATGGCTGATAATTGGGAAACTCAGGCATAAACTCCAATTTTCTGACTTCATATCCAGAGAATATGGTAAAGGAGAATTAAAATTATCAACATGAAAATCATACATCCACAAACTTCTGTCACAAAAATAAGACATTAGTACTTTACCAAAAATATAAATACTTTATTCCAAATGAGAAATAACAACATAGTTATATTAGAAGTGGTTAGGGAAAAGAGTAGTGTCTAGCTTTAGCCACACCCTTAAATATCAAAAAGATATTTCATTCTTTTATAGGATTCTCCAAAATGAGTTTCTAGTAGCTTCTTGTCTAACCTCTGTTTGAGGAAGCCATCACTTGTTAATGCCAGAATTGAGATAGAAATTCATGTTTTCTGATTCCTATTCCAACATTCTTTATTCCATATATATGGGTCAATTTAAAGCTGTAATAATAGAATTATACAAACTAATGCAGAGTCAAGTGAGCAGCAGAATCTCTAGAGAATAGTTGAAGTATTAGCAGCAGCATTGTAAATGGAATTAATTGGAAGCTAAAGAACTTAAATCATTTTGATGAGCATATGCAGCTTCAAAACACCAGTGGTAAAATGTTATTTCTACCTCTTTGAGAAAATGTTAAGAGTTTTAGGTTTAGAATGATATGTATTTTTTAAAGATCTAATAGAATGAATTAAATTTTTTTAATAATAATAGCTTTTTAAAAAAATTCATGTAGAGTGTGCATGTTTTATAACATTCACACTTAAAAAACCTTATGTTCCAAATTTTTCTCCCTCCCTTTCCCCCCAGACAACAAGTATTCTAATATAGGTTAAACATGTGCAATTCTTCTAAACATTTACACATTTATCATGCTGCGCAAGAAAAATCAGATCAAAATGGGGAAGAAAGGAGAAAGAAAAAAAGAAGCAAGCAAAGAACAACTATCAAAAAAGGGGAAAATATTATATTGTAATCTGCCTTCAGTTCCTACAGTCCTGTCTTTGGGTGCAGATGGCGCTCTTTATTACAAGTCTATTGGAATTGGCCTGAATTACCTCATTATTGAAAAGAGCCCAAATCCATAAGATTTGATCATCTTTTAATTTTGCTATTGCTGTGTACAATGTTCTCCTGGTTCTACTAGTTTCAATTAGCCTCAGTTCATGTAAGTCTCTCCAGGCCTTTCTGAAATCAGCCTGTTCATCATTTCTTACAGAATAATAATATTTCATAACATTCATATATCATAATTTATTCATCCATTCCCCAGTTGATGGGCATCCCCTCAGTTTCCAGTTCCTTGCCACTACAGAAAAGGCTGCTATAAATATTTTGCATAGGTGGGTCCTTTTCCCTTTTTTATGATCTCTTTGGGATACAAACCCAGTAGAAACACTGCTGGATCAAAGGGTAATATCACAGTGTAATAGATCTTTGGTTATAGTTCCAAATTACTCTCCAAAATAGTTGGATCATTTCACAACTTTACCAACAATGCATTAATTAGTGTCCCAGTTTTCCCACATCCCCTCCAACATTTGGCATTATCTTTTCCTGTCATCTTAGCCAATCTGAGAGATATATAGTGGTACCTCAGAGTTTTCTTAATTTGCATTTCTCTGGTCAATAGTGATTCAGAGCATTTATTTATATGACTAGAAATAGTTTAAATTTCTTCATCTGAAATTCATTCTTTCATCTGAAAATTGTCTGTTCATATCCCTTGATCATTTATCAATTGGAGAATGGCTTGTCTTATAAATTTGAGACAATGAGGCCTTTATCAGAATACTGGGATATAAAATTTCCCCCCAATTTTCTACTTCCCTTCTAATCTTGTCTTGCATTGCTTTTGTTTGTACAAAACCTTTTTAATTTAATATAATCAAAATTATCCACTTTGTATTTCATAGTGTTCCTTAGTTCTTCTTTGGCCATAAATTTCTTCCTTCTCCTCAGATTGATTGTTTCTTATAGAATAGTAATATGCCATTTAATTCACATACTATTAACTTATTCAGCCATTCTCCAGCTGATGGACATTTATTTCCTTGCTAGTACAAAAAGAATTGCCACAAACCTTTTTGAATTTTTTCCTCTTTTTTGTGATCTCTGAGATATATAGACCCAGTAGAGACATTGCTGCATCAAGAGGTATGCACAAGGGCATAATTCCAAATTGCTCTCAAATGGTTGGATAGTTCAGAACACCAATAATTTATTAATGTCCCAGGTTTTGTACATCTTTATTTATCATTATCATTTTATCATTATCTTTTAGAATGAAATTTGTAGTAGCAATAAATATAAAATACTGAATTTTGGGGATCAGCCAATCCAACAGGTTTGCTTATCTAATTTGGAAGAGAAATGGCTTGATACCATGAAAAAAAGCCTTAGGAATTTTAGTAAACTGAAAGCAGGAATTGAGGCAAAAATGATCTTAATGTCTTCTCCCCCTTATTTATATTTCTCAATCCAATCTACTTTAACAAGAAGAGGGTGGGGGGGGGAAATGCCTAAAAACTCACTTTGCTGCAAATTAAGACAACTCTGAAATATCACTACAGACCTGTCAGATTGGCTAAGATGACAGGAAAAAATAATGATGAATGTTGGAGGGGATGCAGGAAAACTGGGACACTGATGCATTGTTGGTGGAGTTGTGAACAAATCCAACCATTCTGGAAAGCAATCTGGAATTATGCCAAAAAAAAATTATCAAATGTGCATACCTTTTGATTCAGCAGTGTTACTACTGGGCTTATATCCTGGAGAGATCTTAAAGGAGGGAAAGGAACCTGTATGTGCAAGAATGTTTGTGGCAGTCCTGTTTATAGTGGCCAGAAACTGGAACATGAATGGATGCCCATCAGTTGGAGAATGGTTGGGTAAATTGTGGTATATGAATGTCATGGGAATATTATTATTCTGTAAGAAATGACCAGCGGATTAATACAGAGAGGATTGGCGAGACTTGAATGAACTGATGCTAAGTAAAATGAGCAGAACTAAGAGATTATTATATACTTCAACAATGATACTGTATGAGAATGTATTCTGATGGACGTGGATTTCTTTGACAAAGAGAAGATCTAACTCAATTTCAATTGATCAAGGATGGACAGAAGCAGTTACACCCAAAGAAAGAACAGTGGGAAATGAATGTAAACTGTTTGCATTTTTGTTTTTCTTCCTGGGTTATTTTTACCTTCTGAATCCAATTCTTCTTGTGCAACAAGAGAAGTGTTTGGTTCTGCACACATATATTGTATCTAGGATATACTGTGACATATTTAACATGTATAGGACTGCTTGCCATCTGGGGAAGGGGGTGGAGGGAGGGAGGGGAAAAGTCAGAACAAAAGTGATTGCAAGGATAACATTGTAAAAAATTACTCAGCCATGGGTTCTGTCAATAAAAAGTTATAATTATTAAAAAAAATTTTAAAAACTCACTTTGCAGGGGAGACACCTTTCATTTCTAGGCATGATAAAAGCAACACAGATTTGTTTTACTTGGCTATAATTTGGTTACAATAGAGGACTTTTATTTGGCTGGGTGAATCAGCTGATAATAGTGATTGGGGTGGGGGAAGTGGCATGAAAAAAGAAAAGAATATTAATGAAACATTTAAAACATACTGAGAGAAGACCAGACTGTGCTGTATAAGAGTTTGGTATTTGTCCATGTTAGTTTTAATTTAATGACTGTGGTTGATGTGTTTTTGACTTGTTTTTTTGAATATTTTGTCTATAAATTCCATTTAAGATTGAAGGTGGTATCTTTCTGGTTTCATTTATAATTCAGTTTTCTGGCCTATTTAACATATAGACAGGTATATGTTTGTTGATTTCATGGTTCATAATAATTTTTCAAGTCTATTTTAATAATAGAACCTAATAAATAGAATTTAATGAATAATTGTCAAAATTAACGAGTGTTAATGATGTATTAAAGTCTTTGCTTTTTAATCCTGTTCAATTAAGACTTTATAAATGCTTTGGATGAAGAAATGTATAGTATATCTATCTATTTTAGATCTGTAGTCTCAAAAATATTATAAATGGCTGTAACATTGTATTGAATTTAATGCCTTGAGTTTTAATAGTTATAAACATTCCATTACTTTCATATATCAACCATTCCCCAACTGATGGCCATCCACTCAATTTTCAATTCCTTGCTAATATAAAAAGAACTGCTACAAACATTTTTGCCCATGTGGATCCTTTTCCATCTTTTATGATTTCTTTGGGATATATGCCCAGTAGAAACACTGCTGGATCAAAGAATATGCACAGTTTGATAGCCCTTTGGGCATAGTTCCAAATTGTTCTCCAGGATGTTTGGTTCAGTTCACAACTTCACTAACAATGCATTATTGTTTCCATTTTCCCATATTCCCTTCAACATTTATCATGATCTTTTCCTGTCATCTTAGCTGATTTGTACTTCTCACTTTCTACTGCTGCTTCCCTACTGATTAGAGATGCCTTTTTTTTATATCCTAATGTTTCTCCCATCTTCAGAAATCCTCACTTGATCCATCTGTCCTTATTAGCTATCATGCCATATCTCTTCTCCCTTTTGTAGTTAAAAATTCTTTCTTGGAGGCCTCATTAACTTCTCAAACATTAGTTTCATGTGACAAGGGGAGCCTGAAACTGAAGTGGGATCCTGAAACTTTCTCCTTGAAGGAGTTTCAGAGAATGAGTTTTGTCCTGGTCAGGGAACCAAATGATGAGGTTAGTGGCAGGTTTGGGGTTCACAGAACCAAATGAAGACGTTTGGGGTTGTGTCCTCAAATGATGACGTTCAGCACAGGGTACTCTCAATTCTCCTAGGATTCAGCACAGGGCAGGAAGTTGTGGGAACCCCTTCTGGCGGCACAGAGGTCCTTTCTAAAGGAATTTACAAACCCGAAATTATTGGCATTGGGAAGTCAACCTTTGCTATGAATGAATAGAAAAACTGAATTCCTAAGTGGCAGGATCCTGATGGAGAAGTAAAATTTCTTGCAGAGAAATCCTGACAGAGTGGTATAAAGTCTTGGTAAGGAAATGCATGAGGAAGAGATAAAGAGGGGGTAACACTGAAAGAGAATATCATTTCAGCAGGCAGAGGGTTGTAGCTTATGCCAAGTGGGGGGCTGGGGTGAGGGAGAGGAATGTTAGGTCCTCTGCAAGGACGGAGCCCTACCTTGGCTAGAAACTATGGGGTTGCTCTTAATAGGGGCTGGATGAAGTTTATTTTTTTTGTTTTGCTGGATGAAGTTTGAGCTGGTATCAGAATAGAAAATCTTGGAATTGAATGAGTGCCTCTGGGCTAATTTCCAATTCAATAGGGAGCTTGATCACTAGTGAGTGTTATCAGTGGGGATGGTATCCATCTCAGGATAACAGAATGAAGCTGTTTATCCTTTTTCCCTCCAGTGGGGTCTTTTACAGAGGCCAGAATTCAAGGAGACTTTCTCCTTGGAGTTTCAGAGTCCCCCTTCAGTTTCAGGCTCCCCTCATTATATGGATGACTCCAAAATCATTTCCTTAGTGATGGGCTACCATTTTTTGAGTTTCCCATTTCAGTAATTAAAGTATTGATCATTAACACCTTATTATCTGCTCTTAGTCCTTGCTCTTCTGGCTTCCTGGATTGAGCACACCCAATCTACCTAAAGACCACCCTCAATTCATCTGGAGATTATTTCCTTACCCTTGGATTACAGAATTAACATATCTATGTTTGAAAGCTGTATAAGTGTATCTCCTTGCTTCAGTCTCTTTTCTGGATTCTTAGAATTCAGTCTACTTAGTAATGGTGTTACATTGCTTTTAATAAAATCTTTGCCCCTTGACTAGGATAAAAATTAGTCATAATAACTTCTGCTCCTATTTCATATACAGTCAAGTTTTATTGAATCTGCCTCTCAAGTCTTTCCTGTTTCTTTTTTTTCTCTATTCCCACTTTTCCCACCTGCTTGAATTAATGACAATAGTAATTAGTCTTCCCAGCTCCCTTTTGTTCCATGCTCTCTCCATTCCTCTCCCCTCCTCTTTCCCTCCTACCCCTGCCCAGTGTTTCCTTCTCCCCCACCTAACTGATTTTCCTTATTCTTGTATCTGGTGTGTCACTCTTGTCTTCAGTGACTTCTTATCTACTGAATTGCTTAAATTCATCACTATTCAAAATGTAATATCATCTTATATTTATTTCCAGCCTGGTCTCACACAATTCCTGTCTAGATATGATATATTTTGTTTCACATTTATTTTATTTCTCTGTTCTGGGTAGATGCCCTCTATGTTGCAGGCACCTGCCCTCCCTCATTGCAATATCTATTGAAATCCTCTCTTTATAACTTTCCTCAAATATCATCTCTACAGTGGTCTGATCAGAAACATCCTTTTTATATCAGTTCCTCATTTGTGAAATGAAACAGTTGGACTAGATGAACCCTTAAGTTCTGCTCAAGCTGAAAGTTTATGACTCTATTTTCAGACATTCCATCTGGTCACCCTTGAGAACAGGAACTATGTCAATTTTCATCTCTATCTTGCATTCAGTTTTGGTCCTTGAACATATATAATGAGACATTTAATTAGAGTTCTTTGAACTTAAGTTAAAAGGGTATCTCTTACTTCCCCCTTTTTCTATCTAATGCATATCATGAGATGAAGCAAGGTATAATGGAATGTTTACAATATGGAGTCAGAGAACTAGGTTCAAATCTCAGTTAAACAGATAAATTAGTACCTGTAAAATGAGAATAGCAGATTCAGTGGCTTCCAGTTTCTTTTCAAGGATGATTCTGTCACATAAAAGTAAAATGGAATCAACTCCTATGTTTTCTTTTACTTACACATATACATACATACATACATACGTACGTATATAATACATGGTTAGACTTTCCATATCTTATCTGAATCACTTATTCCATGTTCCTCATATCTTTAAACAGATAAATTTTTATTTTGTAACACTTTGGCTTTTAAATCAACATTGTGAGTCTATGCTGTCTTGATTGTTTGAATCAGTTAGTTTGAATAGACATAGCCTGGATCCAGCCTATGCTTCATTTGCATCTGACTAGTTGTCACCTTTCCATATAGTCTGCTGTTATGCACACTACTTCTATTCCTTTGAACCAGTTGTAAAGACTTGTAGAATATACTAAGAGAATGAGGAACCAAAAATAAGTAATTCCTGAATAAATTCACAAGTAAAATACCTAAAAGAAGAAATTTGGAATGAATGTCTGTCATAAATTACAGCTCTCAATACAGTAATAAAAATTTTACATATACATGTAAAATACATAGTGTATATAGTTTATCTAAAGAAGCACAGTTTTTAAGAGATTTGAAATGCAAAAATACTAAAGTAGAAGAAAGTTTCCCTCAAAAAAAGCAAAAGACGAAATATTAAAGGTATATGGTCAAATTATTCTGAAGACAAGCAACTTAAGAATTTTATATATCCTAGAAGAAAATGATTGGTCAAAAGAATGTTAAATAACAGATGGAACTAATACAGATTTGCCCAGAACTTCTGAATACAGTGAACTGAGCACCAATCAAAAGAATCCATAGGTCATCTCCATTGGACAGTGGGGAAGATTGGGTGAGAACTTCTTCTGTTCTAGATACCTACATTCATGAAACATTCCTTAAAACCCTACTCTTTATTACAGCACTCTGCTCTTTGGAGGAACTAGAATATTTAAATAAGACCACTCACAGATGATTGTAATGGAGAATATAAATAATAAGTCTGTTTAGTATAAAATAAATTAAGAGGACATCAACCAGAAAATATGTATTATCTACTCACTCTCTCTCTCTCTCTCTCTCTCTGTATGTATGTATATATATATATATATATATATATGTCTCTCTGTCTCTCTCTCATACACACACACACACTCTCATAAAGTATATAAATATATTTATATTATGTACATATATTTGGACAGTTGAGAATATTTGGACAGTTGAGTGCAATGGATAGAGTGTCAGGTCTTGAGTCAAGAAGACTCATTTTCATCTTCATGAGTTCAAAACTAGCCTCAGATGCGAGCTATATGAACCCTGGGCAAATCATTTAACCCTCTTTGCCTTGTTTTTTTCATCTGTTAATGAACTAGACCAGGAAATAGTAAACCATTATGTGTACTTTGCTAGGAATATTCCAAATAGGATCATGAAGAGTCAAACAGGAGTAAAAAAAAATGTCTGTATAACAAATTCATATTGATTTCTTTCTTTTAGCTTTTTAAATAGTAAATCACCTCAGAGGCAAGGATAATTTTTTTCATATATCCCCATTATAAGAAACTATATATATATTTAAATGCTGATAAATTAGACAATGATTTTTAAAATAGTGTTTCTAAACAAAATTTGCATTATTTCAAGTGGTAACAGATCTGTGAATTTAACACAGACCAAGATTTTTCTAAGCCTCAGATTTGCTGAGGCTAAATAATTGATAATCAATAATAATAATAACAACAACAACAATAATTATCCCTACCAGCCTTATCAGAACAATACTTTCCACATTTAATCTCAATTACCCCAGAAATGATTGTTGCTACACAAAACTTAATGGCTTTCTGGCTTAGTGGAACTTTCCCGAGGCATACAATTAACAATAGTATCAAAACAACTTTGAAAGACTTAGGAAGTCTGATTAGCATAGTGATATTGTTGTTAGGTTATTTCAATCATGTCTGACTCTTTGTGACCCTTTTTGGTTTTTTTGTTTTTTGGGGTTTTTTTGGAAAAAAATACTGGAGTGGTTTGCCATTTCCTTCTCTATCTTATGTTATAGATGAGGAATCTCTGAGGTAAATTGAATAAAGTAACTTTTCCAGGGTCATAGTGAAACCAGATTTGAACTTAGGAAAATGAGTCTGGATTCCATATACTCTGCCATCTAACTGCCCAACCATAATTCTAGAAGACTTTTAATGAAATATGTTGTCCATATCTAAGTATAGAGAGGTGGTGTTCTCAGAGTCTGGGTTTAGGCTTACGTTTTTGTTTATGCTTTTTAGACATAACCAGTGTAGAAGTTTGTTTCATGTGATTTTGTGTGCTTGTTTTGTTTTGTTTGGGGGGGGGGTGCTGCTTTTTTAGTAGGGGCAAAGAGAAAATTAGAAAGAGAGAATGGATATCTGAAAATAAAACAAAATTGAATTTTTAAAAATCTAAAACAATTTTTCTCTTATTTTTTCTAGTCTTCCCTATAATTTTCATTTATCAATCCTTTTTTTTGTTTGTTTTCTTGTGTCAAGTAGAAAAATTACTGTAGGTTTCTTCTATATGAAGATGTGTTCACTTTTTACCCCCATCTACCTTTTTCCACAAATTATCTTCATATATGTGATTACAATTCCCTGATTGAGTAGTTTCTTGCCTCAAGCAGTGGTATAAAGGAAGTAGTACTTTGAGAGGATTGGGGTTTGAATTCTGGCTGTACCATTTTATTGTAGTACTTTCAAATTACTACTAAAGTAGTAATTTAACTAATGTTAAATTAGTCCTTTGATCTCTCTGGACTTTACTTACCTCATCTGTATAATGTGCAGTTTGAAATAGTTTTTAGAATCTCTTCCAATTTTGAGTCTATCTGCCCCTTCTTCCCTCAATTTCCTGCTATTTTTATTACATTATTAATACTTAGAGCACCGTATATATTTTTGTTCTAGGCTGAAATGAGCAGGTCTCATGAGTTTCCTATCTCTGAACCCTGTCTAAAGGCTTTTTCCTTATGATAAAAAATTTGTTCAAAACATAACATCAAACTTGCTTACGTTCACAGTGTCCTCTGGCTTCTAAGTTTCACTTTGGGATCCTTTTGCAATAGATTCAGTGTGTGTTTTTGATTATGGTGATTTCTTTTTTACTGTTACTATTTTGGTCTAGCTGTATTGCCTACATTATGGGATGCAAGTAAATGGGTACCTATGAAGCTTGTCTGGTCAATATGGGACCAGTCAATACAAGTATGCATGATGAGTTTGGCCTGAGAGCAAATATAGTAGTGGACTAAATTGCCTTCAGGAAGTTAAAGTTCCGTTAGTGACTCTTCTCAAAACAAAAGACTATCTTTGTAATGCCATCATCATTCTCTTGTTGGCTTTATAATGCAAAAAACCATGGACATAATAACATTTTCTAAAAAAATCATAAATCACTATCCCAGGACAGGATAGAGGCATATGCTAGGTGTGAACAGGCTTCAAGATACAAATGATGAAGACCTTTGAAAGTAGAGGATTCCAGGTTGGAAATATAGGATAGGAAGAGAAAATGGGACCCACATAAATCATTAGCATTTTTATATATTATTGACAAAGCCCATAAGTAAAATTTAGAAAGAGAAATTACATTTAAAATGATTTTAGACACAATTAAGTACTTGAGGGTCTATTGGCTAAGACAAACCCCAAAACTATATGAACATTACAAAACACTTCTCACACAAATAGAATCAGATCTAAACAATTGGAAAAATATAAGTTGTTCATGGTTAACCCGAACTAATATTATAAAATTGTAAAAAATGACAATTATGCCTAAATTGGTTTACTTTGTTAAGTGCTGTACCAGTCAAACTGCCAAAATATTGTTTTCTAACACTAAAAAAAAAAAAATAATAACATAATTCATCTAAAACAAAAGATCAAGAATATCAAAGGAA
Source organism: Antechinus flavipes (assembly GCF_016432865.1). Taxonomy (NCBI): domain Eukaryota; kingdom Metazoa; phylum Chordata; class Mammalia; order Dasyuromorphia; family Dasyuridae; genus Antechinus; species Antechinus flavipes. Next base: position 647,950,131 of record NC_067398.1, read on the forward strand.
TTAATGGGAAAAAAAATACAAAGGATGGTGGCTTAGCAGTACCAAACCTAAAACTGTATTATAAAGCAGCAGTAATCAAAACTATTTTTACTGGCTGAGAAAATGGGTAGTCTTGTGACAAGAGTGAGAGATGGAAAATAGGCAACCCAGGATTTTCCTTTGAATATCCTTATGATGTTATGACCAAGGCCTCTAACATATTGGAAGGATCCCATGTCACATTTAGTAGGAATCATAGGTAAGAGCTGCTCACAGTTACTAGGTTATGGATAGTTAGATGACATTTGGAGGGAACATTCAGAATGATGATTTCACAGAACCATTTGCAGGTAGGGGTCTTTAAAAATACCTATTTGATTTTTATATCACATTTCCCACTGAATCCCTTTATGTTCGTCTTCCCATAGAGCCATTCAATGTAACAAATACTGAAAAATGAGGAACATACAGAAAGAGTGTGAAATTTGTAGTGTTAACAGTCATAGTTGCCCATTTCTTTGGATGTCCCTGAAGCATGGGGAAGAGTTTTTTCATAGTTCTTTTGGTTTTAGGTCAAAACATTATAATTTTATAGCTTTTATTTTCAGTTGTCTTGTTCCTTCCCTTTATATTATTGCCTATTTATTGTTTTGCCTTTGTTTACTTTACACCTATACAAATAAGACCTTTCATCTTATATGTATTTATCATAGCAATTTCACTTAACAGTAATATTTCATTATACGCAGGTAACACAATTTATTCAGCCATCCCCAGTCAATGTATATCTACTTTGTGTATTTGTTTCTAGTTGTTTGCTACCACAACAAGGGCTACTGTAAATATATTTGAGACCTTTCTTCTTGTCACTAAACTTTTTGGACAAATATGCCTAACAGTGAAACCTGTTTTTTTATGGTTATGGGCATGAAAGTAACTTTCTTTGCATAGTATCAAATTTTTCCACAGTGAAAAATTCAGAGCTCCAGCGATAATACATTATTCTTCCTATTTTTTATAACATGAACAGATATATTCAAAAATAAGTGCAGTAATAACACTCTTGTCTCAGTGATTCCTAGATTTAGTAAGGTGCTAAGGAGTTCCTACAGTCATTTAGTAAAGCAAGTAAGCATTTCCTCAACTTGAAATATTTAAATTGAACAAGCATATCATTACTTTTGTGTTAAAACACTAAAAATGTCAAACACAGACAATTGTGAGGTTTTGTAATGTATAATAAATTCAGAATAAGCAAATAATGAAAATTAAAATTTACTTGTGATCTCTTTCAGATGCTGTTCTTTCCTTTTTTCCTATTTAGTCAACCTTTCATTGTAGGAACTTGGCACCTTTTTCACTAGAATGACTGAATTATATATTAGAGTGGCTGGAGCACACAGATATAATCTGTGCAGCCTGAATGTCTTGATATCTTAGTGAAATTCTCAGCCCCATTGGTAAGAATGTTGGGTGCTCTAAATGCTATGTTGTAAAGCTTTAGTTGAGTTTAGGAAATATTTTTTGCTTCAAACATTATAATGCATTAGGTTGTTTCACCCCTCTGTAGAATGTGCAGACAGAACTCCTAGGAAGAAAAATAGTTTTCCAAAGAGTTAACCAGTACTATGACAATGTATTTGATTTGGCAACAGCCAGCTATTTCCCTCCCTTAAGAATATGCTTCTTATTTCTTCCCAGGCTCTATCTATTGCCTCATGGAACGGTTTTTCTCATTTATTACCTGCTTTTGATTCACTATCCACTTCTCACCCCATCCACAGCCCTGTTTTTTTCCTTTTTCATTTGGCCCATAATTTTCTCACTGTTAACAATATAATATTTCAATATTAGCAGCTGTATTATCTCTTTTGGTTTCTTCATTGATGTTACATTGTTTCCATTTTAAAGACTTATCACTCATATAATTAAAGAATCTTAGAGTCTTGGAATCAGAAGGAACAGCTCTTTGGCTCTCTGATAAAGACTATGGATTCCTTTTCAGAATAATTTTTTAATGCATAAAATAAAGTTCATAAGATTACAGAGGGCACCTAGGTAGCACAGTGAATAGAGCCAGAACTAAAATCAGGAAGACATTTTCCTGAATTAAATCTGGCTTCAGACATTTACTAGCTGTGTAGTCCCTATTTGCCTCAGTTTCCTCACTTGGAAAATGAACTGGAGAAGGAAATGGCAACCACTCCATTATCTTTGCCAAAAAAAACTCCCAAATATAAATGCTAGGGAAACCAATTATATCAAAATACAATTACACACAATACTTGGACTTACATGGATTAAAAAGATGGTGAAATATAGTTTTTACTCAAGTATTTCATAAGTAAATAAAAGTGAGTAAGTGAACAGAATATATGTATTAAATGTTTACTATGTACAAAGCATTGTGCTAAATACTGGAGATATAAAATATAGAGACAAATCACCAATCTCAAGAAACTCATTTGAATATGGTAGAAAACAAATATGGGTTTCTGCTTGCAAGTCAACTGGAAATATCTAATAGCCTATAGTAAAGCAGATAGGAATATTTCTTTAATGTCGTTTTTAACTAATAAAATCATAACTTTATAATGTTGAATAGTTCAATAGTACCAAGGAATTGGCAGCAAGAGCTTTCTTTTCTGAACTTTCAGTAGCTGTGGCTTCTAAAGAGATTAGCATTTCAGTACTTCCCCATTGGTGTCAGGTCTGTAGTAGCTAGAGATTGCTGGACTAGAGGAATGGTGACTTAACATGCCACAGGCTGCCTCTTTTCTCTTAGTCATGGTGCCTGCCTTGCTACTTCCTGTGGGCTGGTATATTTGCCCCATAGGTGACAGTTGGGGTTAATTGATGCCCTTACAATGAAGATTGCTTTCCTGAATGATGGCTTTTAAAGTATTGGTTTAGAAAAATTCAGGTCACTTTTCCCTCAGAAGAAAAGTAAGGTGACTTGTTTTCATACTAGCTACATTCTTCTATATGTGGTAACAACTGAAAGAAATCCTTAGCCCTAGAAGACAGAACTAGGACAAATAGATAGAAATTACCAAACTATAGCTGTTTTCTCAGTATAAGGAAGAACATTCTTTAAGAGTTTGAGTTCTCTACAAGCCTGATCAGATTGTTTTAGGGTGGAAAAACTTCCTCCTTTCTGGGTATCAGGGATTCTGTGATTTTAAGTACCCAGCAAAATTATTATATTTAACCAAAGAAAGATCATGACACAGTGTGGTAGAGCCCTGGGCCTGGAATCAGGGAGACTTAAATTCAAATCTAGCTTCAGATATTTACTAGCTGTGTGACTCTGGGTAATCACTTATCACTTTCTACCTCAGTTTCCTGAAGAAGGAAATGACTAACTACTCCAGTATCTTTGCTAAGACTCAAATGGGGTCATGAAGAATTGTACATTACTGAAACGAATAAATAACAAAAAAATAACTGATAATTGACACAAAGCCTACCTGATTTAAGAAATGTTTCTTCCTTACCAACTATTATATTGTATATGTCTCTTTCTAGAACTAATTACTACTATAGTTAAGATTTTCATCAACTCTCACTTAGATTGTTGGCAGTTTTTAATCAGCTTTGCCTGAAATCCTTCTCCACAATAATCCACCTTCCACTCAGCTGCCAAGACGATTTTGATAAATAATAGGTTTGACTGTATCAGTCCCTTGCTCAGTGAATTCCATTGGTTCTTTATTACTTTCAGAATTAAATACAAACTTATTTAGTTGCCTTTTAGAAGCCTTCATAACTTGGATTCTTTTTACTTCTCCTACATTCTTTACACTTTTTTTCTCTTCCATGTATTCCATGATAACAGGTACATAATCCTACTTAAAGTGCTGTGAACATGGCATTCCATTTATTATCTAACTCCCAACTCCCCACCTTTGCACTTGATTTCACCACACCTGGAATGGAAGGAGTAGGGGGGTGTTCCCTAACTTTCTTCAAGAGTTAGTTCATATCCTATCTACTTCAGAAGATTTTTTTTTTTGTTCTTATAGTTACTAATGCCTAATGTCTTCTCTTCATAACCTGCCTTCCCTATATATAGTTTTATTTACAGTTGTTTGTTTGTTTCTCCATTACAATGTAAGCTTCTTGTGGTCAAAGAACTTTTCTCTTCCCTCAATTACCCACTTTGTTACCATTCTTTGTATTTGTTGATTTTTAACCATTTGTGCCTGGCACATGATAAGTAAAGAACTAAAGAGTGTTTTTGGATGGTTCAGCTCCCCAGTTTATTTGGTTTTAATAACCTTGCATCTCATTATGCTTATGTATGAAGAATATCAATTTATTTGTGTATTCTTTTTTCCTAAAATATATATATATATATATATATATATATATATATTTAAATTTCAATAATATTTTATTTCTCTAATTACATGTAAAGATAGTTTTCAAAATTCATTTTGTAAGGTTTTCATTTCCAAATTTTTTCCTCTTCTTTCTTCCTATCACACAATGTGATAGGAGTTATACATGTACCATCATTTTAAACATTTTCATAACTGTCATGTTGTGAAACAAAAATCAAAACATGGGGAAAAAAACAAAAGAAAGAAAAAGCAACCAAACTAAAAGTTGATTCACATTCAGTTTTCATAGTTCTCTCACTGAATGTGGATGGCATTTTCCATTTCAAGTTTATTGAAATTGTCTTGAATCAATGTATTGCTGAGAAGAGCTGTATCTATCATAATTGATTATCACATGATTCTGTTGCTACTGTGTTGTATCTTCTGTTGTAGTTCTCTGGGGGCAGCCTTCTTTTCAGTAGAGTAACACGAGAATAGCCAGGTGTTAAAGTCTCCTTCACCTGGTGCTCAGCTAGCTTTCTTGTGGCCTTCAGACCAGACTTGGTTTTCAGTGGAGAAGTGCAGGAGGACAGGCCAGCCACCACAAGGCTGATGAAGATAGAAATGAATCTCTCTCTCTCCTTGGCTCTGACAGTTTGAGCTCCCACCTCCATTCTGCTTGTCTTCTTTGGCTCTAAGTCTGAGTCTCTCGATCCCCCAGGAGAGCCACCAAGAGCCTGACCTAAGATGGAATGAATCTCATCCAGTTCTTGCTGGCTGTTATATACTCTACTATAATTACATTATCATAGGTGTGAATCTTGTGGAATTATATTAAGTACTAAGTACATGTACTGAACTAGAGAACTATTAATCACCATGCTAAACTAGATAACCATTGTCTTTATCAATTCCACTGACTTAACACTTTGTAAGAATCCTTGTTTCAGAGTTCAGAGTTCTGGCTCATAACACTATTGTATACAATTTTCTTCTGGTTCTGACTTATTTTAATTTGTACTTCTCTAATCAATAGTGACTTGGAGCATTTTTTTATATAACTACAGATGCCTTTAATTTAATAATCTGAAAATTACCTGTTCATATCCTTTGACCATTTATCAGTTGGAGAATGATTTGTATTCTTATTAATTTGATTCACTTCTCTTTATTTTTTTTGGAAATCATGACTTTCAGAAACTAGGCATTGACCCACACCTAATATACTATACCAAGATAAGGTCAAAATGAGTTCATGGTTTTGATATAAAGAGTAATAGTATAAGCAAATTAGAAAAACAAAGGATAGTTTACCTCTCAAATATGTGGAGAAGGAAGGAATACAAAATGGATAATTTTGATTATATTAAGTTAAAAGGTTTTTATGCAAACAAAACCCATGCAGACAAGATTGGAAGGGAAAAATAAATTGGGGAAAATTTTTTTACATTCAAGGGTTCTGATAAAAGCCTCATTTCTAAAATATATAGAGATTTGATTCATTTATAAGAATTCAAGCCATTCTCCAATTGATAAATGGTCAAAGGATTTTCAGATCTTTTGACGACAATTTTCAGATTAAGAAATTCAAACCATTTTTAGTGATATGAAAAGATACTATAAATCACTATTGATCAGAGAAATGCAAATTAAGACAACTCTGAGGTACCACTACACCCTTTTCAGATTGGCTAAGATGACAGGAAAAGATAATGACAGATGTTGGAGGGGATGTGGGAAACTAGGACACTAGTACATTGTTGATGGAATTGTGAAATGATCCAATCATTCTGGGGAAGAGTTTGAAACCATGACCAAAGGGCTATCAAACTATTCATATCCTTTGACCCAGAAGTGTTTCTACTAGGCTTGTATCCCAAAGAGATCCTAAAGGAGGGATGTGCACATGTGCAAAAATGTTTGTGGCAGTCCTTTTTCTTAGTGGTAAGAAAATGGAAACTGATGAGTGGATATTCATCACTTGGAGAATGGCTGAATAAGTTATGGTATATGATTGTCATGGAATATTATTGTTTTAGAAGACATGATCAGCAGAATGATTTCAGAAACACTTGTGAATTGACACTAAGTGCAGTGAACAGAACCAGGACATTATTGTACATGGCAACAGCAAGATTATAAGATGATCAATTCTGATGGATGTGGCTAATTAGAGATGATTCAAACCAGTTCCAGTGGTCTTGTAATGAAGAGAGCCATGTGCACCCAGAGAGAGGACTGTGGGAACTGAATGTGGATCTTTTTGATGTTTGCTTGCTTGCATTTTGTTTTCTTTCTCATTTTTTTTCTTTTTTGAGCTGTTTTTTCTTATGCAGCATGATAATTGTACAACTATATATAGAAGAATTGCACGTGTTTAACATATATTGAATTACTTGCCATCTAGGGGAAGGGAAAAATTTTGGAACACAAGGTTTTGCAAGGGTGAATGTTGAAAATTGTCCATGCATATGTTTTTTTTTTAATAATTGTAACTTTTTATTGACAGAACCCATGCCTGGGTAATTTTTTACAACCTTATCTCTTGCACTCACTTCTGTTCCGACTTTTCCCCTCCTTCCCTCCATCCCCTCCCCCAGATGGCATGAAGTCCTACATGTTAAATATGTCACAGTATATCCTAAGTATAATATATGTGTGCAGAACTGAAAAGTTCTCTTGTTGAACAGGAAGAATTGGATTCAGAAGGTAAAAATAACTCGGGAAGAAAAACAAAAACATGCATATGTTTTGAAAATAAAAAGCTTTAATAAGGAAAAAAGAAATGATGCCTTTATGAGAAACAGTGGCTGTAAAAATTGTTTTCAGATATGACCTTAGTATTTATATTAAACTCTCTCAAAGTATGTTAGACCAGTGGTCTTTAATAGGTACAATTCATGGAGGAACTGAAAGAAAATAATGGAGCTTCTATTTACATTTATTATTAACTAAGCTTTACAAATAATTACATGGATTGACACTGGCACCTTCACTTGATTCTTATGTCAAATGATCACATGTCATGCATAGTTCAATTCCTTGGAAATACAGGGAACTTGATGATATTTAGAAATGAGAACAGGTTTGGGTTGTAAATAGGAAGTCTTTTGCTCTATTTTAAGGACAATCACCAAGGTCTTTCTTCTTCCGTCCTTCACATGCCTTCTCCTCTTTCACCTGTCTAACATAAAAAGTTTGCCCTACTATCTGCCAAGGGAAATGCCTCTGCTTTCAAAAGGGATCCCATTTCATCCATCTCTCACAGATTGCTTCTTTCATCATTTCTACTTTCTCATTTATATTTTATTTCTTATCTGTTTAATGGCTGCTTCCCCTACAGCCTTACATTTTTCAGAAATTCTCACTTGATGCTATCATCCTGTATAATTTTTACCTTTTGTGGCAAAACTTTAGAAGATCCTTTGCTACAGATGCCTCTATTTCATTTTCTCTCATTCTTTTCTTAATTCTTAATTTCAATCTCATCTTTCAACTGAAGCTGTTCTTCCCAAAGTTAGCAGTGATCTCTTAATTGCTTTTTCTCAGTTGCCATCTTTCTTGACTTCTCTGTATCCTTTGAGAATGTCACTCAGCCCTTTCCTCCTTGATATACTTTTCTCTCCCCAAGCTTTCAGGATGCTACTTTCTTCTGGTTTTCTTCTTACTTCTCAGACCACTCCTTAGTCTTTCTGACTAGATCTTCATCTACATAATGCCTGCTAATCACAGGCATTTACAGTGTGTGGAACATATTGCTAGGATATGGATTTTGATTAATATGTATAAATTGTAAATCATGTTCTTTTGATGTTTGGGACGATTTGGATGTATTTGGCAGGTTCCCCTTTGTAATCTTATTTCCTGCTGAAATATCGTGACTAGAAGGGTAGACAGTACTCAGGGGGATCAGCACAAGATACAATTTTAACACACCTATCAGGATCCAACACTTTTCTCTACAGGATTTTCTTACCCCCCCTTGAACCTAGGCATCAAAGCTCCTGTTTCTCTATCCCCTGGAGAGTTACTCAGGTCAAATATGTCTATTTTATCATATCAGTGCAACATGTCAGTGAGAGATCTACCTTTAGTATTTCAAACAACCAAGATCTGACATATTTGATATTGGTAACTCCAAGAGAATATGCTAGTTAGCATTGGTGGAGTTCTCTCTCTCTCTCTCTCTCTCTCTCTCTCTCACAGACACACATGCACACACACACAATTATGTGTATACACTATATACATGCATACATATGTGATATATCTACACATATATGTATGTATATGTCTGTTTATATCTATGAAGTGTACTCATATGTCTTGGTGATCACAAAAGCTTGATTTGAAAAGTCTTCAAGATCTAACTCAGTTTCAATTGATCAAGGATGGACAGAAGCAGCTACACCCAAAGAAAGAACACTGGGAAATGAATGTAAACTGTTTGCATTTTTGTTTTTCTTCCCGGGTTATTTTTACCTTCTAAATCCAATTCTTCCTGTGCAATAAGAGAACTGTTCGGTTCTGCACACATATATTGTATCTAGGATATACTGTGACATATTTAACATGTATAGGACTGCTTGCCATCTGGGGGAGGGGGTGGAGAGAGGGAGGGGAAAAGTAGGAACAGAAGTGAGTGCAAGGATAATATTGTAAAGAAATTTTTTTCAAAATTTAAAAAAAATAAAAAGCCTTCAAGGGGGATATTCCCTTCAGAAGCTAAATGGTTTGTATATTCTGCACAGCACCAATTTTCTTTTAAATGGCAGAGAAATGGGAATATATGGGAAAATTTTTATCTAGGCTAGAAGTGGTTCCATTAGTACAACTTCTTCTTTGGCATTCATTTGTGTTTGAGGACTTTTTGTTTCCCACATCCTGCCACCTGTTATGGCAGAAGATGGGGGGGTGTGGAAATCTCATAAAAATCTAGGCTTATCATACCAAATTTAAGTAGGTGTAGTTACTATTATTGTTGTTATTAATATTTCTTTACCAAAGAGCTATTTCCCTGTTTCTCTAACAGCTAGTTTTTCTTTAACATGTCTTATTTTGTTATAATAAATTTCTAGCCTTCTTTCTATGCCTGTTTTCTTGTAGATAAGACATCAGGTTTGGAGATCAGTACTGAATGACTTTTCTAGGAGATGATAAACTCCATTTTGAAATTTGTGTGTGGAATCATACAGTGATTATCCAGTTTTCCATCAGGTGTGAACTAACCAACTGCAGAGGGGGTCCAATTCCAACCTTTCTATAACACTTCCTAAATAGAGTATTGCACAATATCCCTGGAAGGCATTCAAATTTGCATTTATGAAAGGCATTTTGAAATTGGCAAACCTGAATTTTAATCTGTGGTCTTAACATTTATTGTCTACGTGATCATGGTAAGCTCTTTCACCTCTGAACCTACATTATCTCATCTATAAAAAGGAAAAGATAATACTTTTATTCTATATCTGATAAGGTTTTTCTGAGGAAAGTGGTTTGCAAAAGTGAAAACACTACGTAAATATGGAGTATATCACTGTTACTGTCATGATCAGTATTATTTATAGACAGCTTTGTGCCATTATGTTTAACTTTTATGATCCAAAGGGCTACACTTGTTGAAGTATAAATCTAATAGATTTTTGGATTTTGAGACCATCTATTTCACCTCTTTGATTTTACAGTTAAGAAAATAAAAGGAGACTCAGAGATATAAAACATTAGTGATAAAAGGAATTCATTTATATATGTCTTTTATTGTTCACAAAGTGCTTCACAATCTAGAGAGATTCAAATCTAAATCCTATGCCAAGGAGTTGCTCCCTTTGGGTTATCACTGAGTGTTTGAGGGATTGTCTTTCTCTTGAGGATAGAGCCATGTAACTCCTAGGTCATTAGCAATTGAATCAAAATTTCTCTTCAACTTACCAGTAATAAGACAAGGCAGATTTTCTCCACTTTCCCTTTTTAGAAATAAGTGTTTTCTGTGTTAATTTGAGAAACAATCTGGGGGGGAGGGGGAGAGAGAGAGAGAGAACACGAACAAAAAGGGGCAGCTAGGTGGCACAGTGGATAGAGCACTAATCCTGAAGTCAGAAGGACCCAAGTTCAAATGTGCTCTCAGAAATTTAACACTTCCTAGTTATGTGACCCTGAGCAAGTTCTTTAACCCCAATTGCCTCAGCGAGAGAGAGAGAGAGAGAGAGAGAGAGAGAGAGAGAGAGAGAGAGAGAGAGAGAAACAATTTGCAAGGCTTTTACCAAGCCCTGGTTCTCTAGCCAGTCTAGGATCAGTCTTCTACAATTTTTGTTGTACCCTCTTTCCAGCTATGATGCCCAGTTATTGTACTTAGTGGCTGTGAGCTTTGTCAGAGTTTTCTGATTATAAAGCTAATGTGGGTGTAAAATTAACGTTTTAAAACTTGGGGCCACTTTAGCCATAACATTTGTACATTGCATTATATACAAAATAATAAACTTAAAAGTCAAATTCTGAAGTTTTGCTTGTGTGACTTTTATCACAGAAGTTGCTTTTTTTTTTTTTTTTTTTAATGGAATGATAATGGAATGGTTACTTTCCTGCTGAGCTTTTGGGTTTGTGACTTGCATGGTTTTCATAGTTTATAGTTCAGATTTTTTTATGTCCCTCTGCCATCTAATGTTGTTATTTTTGTTCAGTCATTTTTCAGCAATACCCTGGTCTTTGAAATTCCATTTGGGGTTTTCTTCACAAAAATACTTGAGTGGTTTACCATTTTTTTCTCCACCTCATTTTATTGATCAGAAAATTGAAGCAAACATTGTACCCAGAGTCACATAGCTAGTAAGTATCTGAGGCCAGATTTGAACTCAGGTCTTCCTGACTCCAGTGCTATTCACTGAGCCACCTAGCTGTTCCTTTGCTATTTATTTTTATTTTTAATATTTCATTGAATAATTTGGAAGCTACACCATTTGTCATATTTGTCAATATGATTAATATTGATACTAATTCATTGTCTTTGGCACCTGTCAACAAATTGTAGTTTATCTGTTTTAATCAGGTCTATTTTTGCTATTACTTTGAGATCATGATTATTATACTTTTTTTACTTTATCTGAAGCATTACGAATTTCTGTTTCAGCCTTCCACTTTAAATTCTATGTATTTCTTTCAAATGTGATTCTTTTAAACAACAAATGATAGGATTCAGATTTCTAAGTCATTCTGCTATCTTCTGTTTTATGGGTGAATTAATCTCCTTCACACTCACAATTCTAGTTCCTTGTTACTTTCCCTTTATCTTATTTTCTTATCTTTCCATCTTTTTTTCCCTCCACTGCTTCCTTTAAGTATTTGTTTTGCTTCTGACTTAATTGTTTCCTTAATAACCCTTGTTATAACTCACTTTCTTTTCCTTAATCCCATTTTTTCCTTCCTTTTTTCTTGTTGGGTTATATATACTTCTATATCCATCTGTGTTTGAAAGTCATTTTTGTCTCATCTTTGAAATTTCCATCAGTAATGCATGAAAACAATGAGATAATTGATGCCAGTTCCAATGATCTTGTGATGAAGAGAGCCATCTACACCCAGAGAGAGAACTGTGGGAACTGCATGTGGATCACAACATAACATTCTCACTCTTTTTGTTGTTCACTTGCATTTTGTTTCCTTACTCATTTACTTTCTTTTTTTGATCTGATTTTTCTTATGCAGCAAAAGAATTGTATAAATATGTTTAAACATATTGGATTTAACATTTTAACATGTTTAACATACACTGAATTGCTTGCCATCTGGGGGAGAGGTGAGGGGGGAAGGAGAAGAAAATCTGAAACACAAGGCTATGCAAGGGTCAATGTTGTCAAATTATCTATGCATATGTTTTGAAAATAAATAAATTATATATATATATATATGGAATGCACAGAAAGTCTTCTTTTTCATTAAAAATCCTTCCCCCCCCCCCTTACAAGATTGTATTCACTTAGATCTTTTGCCTTCTGGAAGATAATATTCCAAATTCTCCCCATCTTTATTGTGATGGCAGATAAATTTTGTGTAATATTTACTGTAGTTTGTTGGTATTTTTCATTTTTCTTTGACCTAGAAGCCTGGATTTTGAAGATCCATTCAGAAGATGATCAACTGATTTCCCCTTCCTATTTCTGCTTTTTCTTCCCTTCTTCCTGGTTCTTAGCATGGCATCTGGCACATACTAAGTATTTAATAAATGCTTATTAAGTTGACTACTCCCATTTGGTACTATTTGCCATCTTGTACTCCTAAACATTATCCTCTTTCTGGGTTTTCCTGGTAATACTCTTGCTCTTATCTTTTGGCCATTCTTTTATTAGATTGTTCATTATCTCTGTCCTTGCTCCCTTGGTGGGGATACCCTAGAGCAGTGGTTTTCAAACTTTTGTTCTCAGTATCCCTTTATACTATGAAACATTATTGAGGATCTGTCCAAAGAGTTTTTGTTTGTGGGGGTTATGTTTTTAAATATTTACCATATTAAAAATAAAATTTAATTTTGAATTTGTGGCTCTGCTAGAAGGGTTTCAGAGATCTCCAGGATTCTCTAGATCACACTTTGAGAACCACTGCCCTAGAGCTTTGTCCTGGACTCTTTTCTTTCTTTCTTTTTTTTTCACTTTTAATGTATTTTCCTTTAATTACATGTTAAAACAGTTTTTAACAGTTTTAATTTTGAGTTCCAATTCTATACCTCCCCTTTCCCTGAAATGGTGAGCAATCAGATACAGGTTAAATATGTGTATTTATTTAAACCATTTCCATGTTAGTCATTTTGTGCAAGAAAAGTTGAATAAAAGAAAAAGAAAGCAAAATATAGCATGCTTTAGTTTGTATTCAGATAAACAAAATGAATTCTTTTTCCATTGGCTGATCATGTGCTTCATCATTAGTCCTTTTAGGATTGTCTTAGATCCTTGTATTGCTGAGAATAGCTAAGTCATTCACGGTTTTTCATTATAGCTACTGTTGTTGCTGTGTACACTGTTCTCCTAATTCTGCTCACTTCACTTTGCATCATTTCTGATGTTTTTCTGAAATCATCTTGCTTGTCATTTCTTACAGCACAGTAATATTATACCATACTCATACATATAGTTTGCTAAGCTGTTTTGTAATTGATGGTTATTCCTTTGATTTGCAGTTCTTGGCTACCACAAAAAGATCCACTGTAAATATTTTTGTACAAACAGATCCTTTTTTTTCCTTTTTTTCCCCCCTGGGGACCTTTGATATATAGATCTAGCAGTGATATTGCTCGATCAAAGGATATGTAGTTTTATAGTCTTTTGGGCATAATTCCAAATTGCTCTCCAGAATGGTTAGATAAGTTCACAGCTCTACCAACAAACAGTACATTAGTATCCTAGCTTTCCCATCTCCCCTTCAACATCCATAATTTGTCTTTTCCATTTTGTCCAATTTGTCCATAATAGGGTCATATTAACCAATGGTGGTTACTTAAAAAGTTGTTTTAATTTATAATTCTTAAATTAGTAATGATTTAGAGCATTTTTTCATATGACTATAGATAACTTTGATTGTTTCTTCTGAAAACTGCCTGCTCATATCCTTTGACCACTTATCAGTTGGGGAATGACTTACATTTTTATTAATTTGACTCAGTGATATCAGAGACACTTGTTGCAAGAGTTTTCTAGTTTTCTATTTTCCTTTTCATTTAGATTATATTTGTTTTGTTTGTACAAAAACTTTTTAGTTTTTATGTAATCAAAATTATCTATTTTATATTTTAAAATTCTCTCTTTATTTTCCTTGTTCCGAATTCTTCCCTTTTCCATAAATATGGTAGATAAAATTTTCCATTCTCTTTTAATTTTCTCATGAGATTACTCTTTATGTGTAACTTATGTACCTATGTTGACCTTAAAACATTTTTCCAAGCTTTATTTTCCTTATCTGCAAAATTCATGTAATATAGTACTTGGACTACTTTCTTTGCAATGCAGATGTATGAAAAATTCTTTGTAAGCTTCACTGTTTTAAGTAAATTTGATAATAATTAAATTAAAGTAAAATTAAATAATACTGCTTAGTTATGTTTGGGATTATGGCTATTCACCATTTTTGGTTTTGCCCATGGCTCCTGGGAACAAAGATAGGTATCTAGATCCTGGGAGTGAATGCAGCATAAAGCCTGCTACTACTCTGTGTTGCAAAGAATGACATTAACACAGCTGTTCTGCCTTCCAGAAATTTACTCTTTTGCTAGTGGTGATGATTTGTGGGGTGACCAAAAGACATTCCCATGCTATGCACACATACCATTTGTTTCTGGTTTGCAGTTGCTCTTTCATGAGGGATCTTATTTTGACTCTGCTAACTTCTCGCAGTTGGTCTAAAACCTTTATTCAGAAAAAAAGGGACTTTTTGGCTAAATTAACTGTAGTTTATTCTGAATAAAAAAACTTTTAGGGAAGACAGAATAGATATTTTATAGTATTTGAAAGAGTACCCTGCAGAAGAGGAGTTGTAGTAGTTTTTCTTGACCTCTAGATGACAGAACTGGAAGCAGTGAGAGAAATTACAAGGAAGTAGATTTTGACATAAGAAAGCACTTACAGGGCTGGAGTGGAAAGAGCACTGGATTTTCCTTTGGAAGTACTGGATTTGATCCATGATTCTAAAGAGTTAGTACTTGTGTGGCAATAGGAAAGTTACTTCAAAACCTGGGCTTTGGTTTCATGATCTGTTAAATGAGCAGATTAGATTTTAAAAATAAGATTCTTTCTGTCTTGGGAACCTATAAGTAAAAACAACTGAATGGACTGTTTAAGACATACAGTGAGCTTGCTGCCATTAAAAGTATTCAAATAGAGGCAGATGAGTACTTGTTTTGACTATTGTGAAATATATTCCTATTTTAACTGAGTCTTGGAACTAGATGTCTTCTGAGACCCCTTCTTTTCTCTAAGGCATTATAATTTCTTCTTTCTATATGCTTACAAGGCTTATCTGCTTGCTTCTGTTGTTTCTTAGCCTTCTGTTAATACATGTCATGCTGCTTGAAGGCACAGAATTAATTATACTAATGAGGCCTCAAAGTCTTCCCAGTTCCCTGCTTCTAGATAATTCTTCTTTTGAAGCATTTTGCTTCAAAATTTTTTAATCTTGTTTTTTAAAAAGTGTAAAGCTGTAGTTTATGCAAACTATTCTGCATCTATAATTTCTTACGTTGTTCATAAAGCCTTTTTCAACAAAAACAAAGGAAAAATGTTCCTGTATCTCCCATTCTACTTCTTTCCTAATGTCTAACTTAAATATTTATCCTGTTAGTGGAAATGAGAACTATCTTATTTGCATGAGAGATCCTTTTCCATATTTCTCATCTTGAAACTGATCCATCCTAAATTTCCATGATTTTTCCTAACAACTTTTAGTCTCATTGGCATGGCTTATCCTGAAGGAAAATGTTATTTGGAAATCAGAAGTTAGACTAATTAAGACTTTAAAAGCACTTTTCTAAACCTTGTGTCAAGAAACCCTTTAACAAAATTTGTCAGCATATTGATTGTTCTTATAGGTCATATTGTAGTCATTTTTCTTGGCTCATTTAGCATTAGTTTTGTGGGGCTATATTTGTTGTTAGGAGAAAAGATATCTATAAATGGAAATTAAAATGTCATCTTTAGCATCATAGACAGTGTTGCAAGAATAAAACTATTCTGTTAAAAACCCTTTCAATTATAAAACTAAGAATAGTGTGGAGAAAATAGGATTTCTTCAGTATTAGGATCTTACACTTATGTATTTCTCACTAAGAATAAATTTATTCTTATAGCCCAAACCTAGAATCACCCAATAAATCTCATTTTAAACATTCATGAAATAAGTCTCTCCAGGGTAAATGTTTAGAATAATGGCTTAAAAACCTGAATGAAGGATTATGTAAATAAGCTGGTCTTGCTAATCTTGTTATTTTTCCAGCAAGTCTCTATACCACCTCTGGGTCATATAGACAGCTTAATTTCCCATGGCATTTGTAGTATTGTGACAAACTACAAGATTTAGCATATATTCACAAATTAGAGATTTAAAATACTAAATCTTGTGGAAGACACATAATTTACATTATAAAATAGTTTTGAGATTCATTTAAAGGTATTTGCTTGTCTTATTTAATATGGAATGCTTTCAATTAATATGCTGTATGTGGGCCTGGAGTCCAGAAGACTTATCTTCATGAGTTTAAATCTGGCCTCAGACACCTTTAGCTATGTGGCTTGGACAAGCCACTTAACTCCATCATTGCCTCAATTTTTTCTTCTCTTTAAAATGGGCTGAAGAAGGCAATGGGAAACTAGTCTTTGCAAAGAGAATCATAAATGGAGTTTCAGAGTCATTTGTTTCTAAAAAACAAAAGAGAGCAGTGTTACATCCATACTTGTTATCACCAGTAGACTTCTTGTTACTTTATAGTATAATGAGTAGAACTTGATTAATTACTTTGTTTCAGCATAGTGTAGTGTATATATCTATGATTAGTCAGATATTTATTAAGCGTCTGCTATATGCCAGCCACTGCGCTAACTTCTGAGAGGACGTTGTGATCTAATGAGGGAAATACTACAAATTGTTATGTTCAAATAAGTTACATATAAGAAAATAAGAAATGATTGACAGAGGGAAGGCACAAGATTTTGTGCTGGTCTTTGTCTGACTACGTGAGCACTGCCTATTTTGGGGGAAGTTGTGGTTCATTTCTGTAGACATGACTCAGTAGACTTTAGGCTATCCCAGATGCTGGAGATATGTGTTTAATAAATACTAAAGGATAATTAAATAAGCTCTGAGTGGGAAGACTAGTGTCACATACACACACACACACACACACACACACACACACACACAAAATTCATTAAAGCATCCCACTATTTAAAGACTCATGGAAATAATCAGTATACAATTTAACTTAAACGTAATCACAGAATGTCCCTTAGACTTAGTTACCTTAATTTAATTTTATTTTCCCTAGTTATACATTAAAAAATCCAACTTTTTTGTTATATACATCCATTTATTTTTTAAAAACATTTCCTTATAAATTATATTGGGAGAGAACAATCAGAACAAAAGGGAAAAACTATAAGAGGAAAAAAAACAGAAGGAAAAGAGGGGAAAAAGTGAACATAGTCTATATTGATTTACATTCAATCTCCGTAGTTCTCTCTCTCCTTGCTTGTAGATGGCATTTTTACTTAAAGTTTATTGGGATTCCCTTGAATCACTGAAGCACTAAGAAGAACCAAGTTTGTCATAGATGATCATCACACAAATCTTGTTGAATATATTCTTGGTTCTGCTTGTTTTGCTCAGCATCAGTTCATGTAAATTTTTCTAGGCCTTTATAAAATCAGCCTGTTTGTCTTTTTTTTTAGAACAGTAATATTCCATTATTTTCATATACCATAACTTATTCTGCCATTTCCCAATTGATTGCATCTACTCATTTTCCAATTCTTTGTTACCACAAAAAGAGCTGCTACAAACATTGCTTTACATGTGTTTCCTTTTCCCTCCTTTATGATTTCCTTGGGATACAGACCCAGTAGTGGCACTGTCCTAGATCAAAGAGTGTGCACAGTTTTGTATCCCTTTGGGCATATTTCCAAATTAGAGCTAGTTATTTTATCAGCAAATGTACTGTTGTGGTGTAAAGCATCCTAGGAGTTTGTAGACAGCTGGAAGAAATTGGGGCCCTTGGTGATTTTTTTCCCTTGATTTTAGTCATCAACTACTTTGAAGATGAAAAATTTAACTGTTCTTTTTACCTCTTTCCACATTCCCATATTGTCCTAAGGAAATATGTTCCCTGAAAAAAAGCATTTTGAACCTATTTAATAACTTAGGTGTCCCAATTTTATATACATAATTTTATTCAAATAATTTTTATATGATTATTAAGATTTAGAGTTAGAAGGCAACTTATTGGTCATAGAATATCAGGAATTAGAGCTGGAATTAATCTAAGAGACCAACTGGTCTAGCCTCCCTTTTTTACAGATAAGTAATTTCTATAAAGATTTAGTGATTTGCGCAAGATCAGCATCAAAGAAGTTCTTTTTAAAAGAAAAAGATGAAGTGGAAAAAAATTAACAAAACCAATCAACATATTGAAAAAAATCTCCAAAAAGTAATAATTTTTCCTTTATCTTTTCCTAAGCCTCTTTCTCCAATTTCTTTTTCTTATTGATAAGGCTAATATTTCTAGTATACTATTGAATTATAATGGTGATAATGGACATATTTGTTTTACTACTGATCTTGTTGGAGAAGCTGCTAGTTGATTCCTTATTATCCATAATACTTGTTCTTCATTTTAGATTGATACAGCATATCAATTTAAAGATTTTTTTTTTAGAAAAACTGCATTTATTCCTGTTTTCTAATGTTTTATAACAGGAATGTGGGCTGGTTATATTTATGTAGGTTCAAGAGTGATATGTCGAGGTTTCCTAGTTCTCTTGTAATTTATTTAAAATGCAGATTTAAATGTTGTCATAAGAAAGTGGACAATTTTGATAACCTAAAAAAATTTTAAATTGTGTATAAGTAAAGCTAATTCAGCTAAAATGCCTACCTTAACAAAACTCTCAGCCCTAATCGTAACCGTGTTAGGAATTCTAATCGCCATAGAACCTAATATACTAATAAACAAAATACCAATAAAACTCCTAACCCATACACATAACTTCTCAAACATACTAGGGTATTTTACACATATCTTCCACCGACTAAACCCTCTAGCAAGTCTTCAAGTAAAAGGAAAAGCAATAATTTGGTGGAGGGAATGAGAAAGAAATTTGCAACAAATTTTTCTGGTAAAGATCTCATTTCTAAGTTTTATAGGGAACTGAGTCAGATTTATAAGAATAAGAACCGTTCTCCAGGTGATAAATTACCAAAGAATATGAATAGACAGTTTTCAGAGAAAGATATCCAAATTTATAAATAACCCTATAAAAATTGCTAAGCTGGAATTGATTGGCAACAGTTATGAAATGCATAATGATCCATCTGAGGAGGATATGGATGGGAGTGTGCGTGACATAAAGTGAGGAGTTAAGGATGACACCTAGATTGTGAGCCTGGTAAAGAAGGTACTGAGAGATGGTAGTGCCCCTGAAAGTCATAGGAAAGTTTGAAAGAGGAAAGGTCTTGGAGAGAAAGCCAGTGAGTTCTGGATATATTTAAGATGTCTCTGGTACATCCACTTCAAGATGCCTAGTAAATACTTGGAGAGGTCATAAGAGAGGTTAGAACTATAAATAGAGCTGAGAATCATTAGCATGGAGAAGATTAATGAATCCATGGATAGTGGTGAAATCACCAAGTAAAATTAGAGAGAAGATAAGAAGGCCCAAGACTCCTGTTTAGTTACATGAACTAGATGAAGATCCCACAAAGAATACTAGCAGGAGAACCAGGAAAGGGCACTGTTATTCAAAGCTAGCGAGTGAAGAGAATAGCAATGTTAAGAAGGTGATCCACAATATCAGAGGCTGAAGAGATGTTTTAAAAAAAGAAAAAAGGAATATGAACCAAGAAAAGACTAGTCAGTTTGGTGATTAAGAAATGCTGGGTAACTTTGAGAAAGCAGTTTCAGTGGAATGATGAGATCAGAAACTATACTCTAAAGTATTAATCAGAATCAGAGGAAAGAAAGTAAGGCAACCTATTGTGGTTGGTTTTCTCAAAAAGTTTAAGCAAAATTGGAAGGAGAGATATAGTATGATAGCTATTAGAAATGGACAGGTCAAGTGGAGTTATTTTGAGAATAGACAAGACATGTATTTATACAATATTAATAGTAAGGCATTCTGTCAGTAGGAAGAGATTGAACATTAGTGCAAGCTTGATGAGAGAGGGGCCAGTCTGCCGGAGAAGACAAGATGGAATGGAACAGTATTTGCATGGGAGGGTTTGCCTTGGCAAAGAGAAGGGCCACTTCTTTATATGAGAAAGAAGTGTAGGAGGAGATAGTGGCAGAAGGCATCCAAGTTATGCAAGTTGAGGAGGAGTAGAGAAAAAGGAGATCTTAGCAAATGCCCTCTAATTTTTCAGTGAAATCTGAGCAACATTCTCATCTAAGAGAGTGATAGAAGCAAGAGTCATGGGGATGTTATCTTTTATAGACCCATGTTTCTAGAAAATTGGCAACAGATGATTTGGAAAATGTGATCCAATGATACAGAATAAATTTTGTCCATGAGAAATGTGGGAGTAATAGTTCTGACACTCACCTGTGTTGAAATATCTGTTTACAGTAATATAGTTTCTATAATATTAAAACATTATGTAACCATAGATGCTTGATAGAGCTACTATACAAATAAATTTAAAATATTCTGATGCCTTCAATATTATCTAATTTAGTTCAGTTTGTAGCCAAGATCACAATGACATATAACAAAAATAATTATATCAGTTGACCTAAAAATACAATATATGTGTGTATGTGTATACTCTTAAAAATCTTCCTTTTAAATGAATATTAACTGTTTATTCTGAAATATACAAGAATTTCAAGTACAAAGCCTTCTGCCACATAAAACCATTTCACAGTATTTTCATGTCTCATTTGAGTATTAGAAGATAGGGTGAAAAACACATTAATAAACCTCATTCAGAGAGCTAGAAAGTAAAACAAGTGGTGTCTGTATGAGGGAAAGAGGGGAAGAAGGGTGGGAAAGAGAATCCCTCAGCATGCTGAGGACCAGTTTTAATGCCATTTGCCTTATTATTAACGTCAAAAACTCCTTGTGTTTTTTTCACAAATTTACTTTTCCTTGTATTAATGGATGCTTCTACATCGGAATCAGCCTGAGCAAAACTTTTAATAAATTCTTGTTTTCAGGCAAAAGTCTCTCCTTTTTTAACTTGTAGGTTCTAAATCACTTTTAATTTTAATAAGCATAATAACCATATTTGAATTCTCTTGAGCATTTTTTATTAAAAACAAAAAACTTGTGAGTTTATACAGTAATAAAACTGCTGTTTGTACCTTTGTAATATGACCTTGTGATGGAATGGAAAAACTCCTGCTCTACTGTATCTCATATCTGAAGCTTAATCACTTTTTCATCAATAGTTATTCAACCACCAAATTTGTAAGGTTATACATTAGCTGAAACCTCTTATTTGTAAGCTATAGCAGTAAATTGACCTGTCAGTAATGATGGTATATTTAAAGAGATAGACTTAAGCCACGTGAATGGCTTCTCTATGTTCCCTGCCCATCTCTTCTTCTATTTCATCTCTCATTCCTTGGAGCTGTAACTTCAATCCAGCCAGCTCACCTTCTCATAAGAGTTGCCCAAAAACCAAGAGCCAGCAAAGTTAAGACAAACCCACTAAGCCCAGCCACTGTGGCCCTTCTATTGTGCCCTACCTTTGATCTACTCATTCAGTTTTAAACTCTATGAGGTCTAGCTTTTGAACTCATTCAATTGAAATTGCTTTCTACAAAGTAACCAGTGAGCAAATCTAATGGTCTTTTGTTACTTCTCATCTTTCTTGACTTTTCTGTATCTTTTTGTTGTCGATCATTATTTTTTCCAGTATAGACTCTCCTCTTTGGATTTGAATGAATGGATTCTTCTGATTCTCCTTTCTTTTACTATTCCTCACTCTTATTCTGCTGAATCTTCTTTTAAGCCATACTCACTAATCATGGATGCTCCTATCCAGCCTCCCAAGTCTGATTGTAACTTCATCCTCTTCTCTTCTCCCTTTATATTTTCTTACTTCACTGAAGAGTGACTTGGTCATTGTTTGATGAGAATTTTTATTTCTTTCAAAGTTGTTTTTTCTTGACTTTGTTGTTCTTCTACTCATTGTTTTATTGGTTCTGCTCACTTGACATTTAATGTTTGTACAACCCAGGAGACTCTGGAAACTCTTGTTTCATGATTTCTCCTACATTAGTGATATCTTAATCATCAGTTTTATCTATTCCTGGGAATTCAGTAATCATCTCCCTACAGATCTTAGATCTGTAAACAACATTTTAATCTCTTGAACTGAATGTCTTTTGAATACTTGAAACTCACTGTCCAAAACAACTTATCTTTCTCCCAAAATCCATATCCCTCCTACACTTCTCTATATTACTGTTGAACACACCACCATTATCTCTGTCCCACAGCTTCACCTATCACCCTTTATTCTTCACTCTCACTCACCTGACCCATCTACTCGTATTGTTTTGATCTTCACAATTTCTTCCATATATATCCCCCTTTTCTCCAATTATATAACTATCATATTGGAACAGACTCTTATAACCCAGTTTGTTTATTTTTAATATAAACAAAACCTTAACAAAAAACAAAGTTTGAACAAAAACTCAACCAGAATTCCTAGGAAATATGAAGCAAGAGAGCTCTTGAGGAAAAGAGACAAGACTATGAAAGGAAGACTAGGAAAAAAGAATTGACAGCTTAACATGGTTTTGCAGAGCAACAAACTCCTGGAAAATTAGAATGGTCCAAATAGAAGATAATAACTACCTGAGACAATAAGAAATATTAAGATAAAGACAAGAAAAAGTAGAATATGTTGAAATTAAAGCCATTATTAGGAGTCTTTCCTCCAATTATGTATCCATAAATCTTAACAATTTAAGTGAAATGACTATTTACAAAAGTATAAATTACCCAGATTAGCAGGAGAGGAAATAAAATGCTTAATGCTGTCTTAGAAAAATAAATTGAATCAAGGCACAAGTGAGTTCCCTGAGAAAAATTCTCCAGGACTAGGTGCATTCACCAGTGATTTCTACCAAATTTTTTTAAAGCTTTTTATTTTCAAAACATATGCATGGATAATTTTTCAACATGGATCTTTGAAAACCCTTGTGTTCCTTTCCTTCCCCCTAGCCCTCCCCTAGATGGCAAATAATACAATATATATGAAACATGTTAAAAATATATGTTAAATCCAATATATGTATACATATTTATACAATTGTCATCCTGCATAAGAAAAATTAGATCAAAAAGGAAAAAAATGAGAAAAAATGCAAGCAAACAACAACAAAGAGTGAAAATGCTATGTTGTGATCCACATTCAGTTCCCACAGTCCTCTCTTGTGTAGATGTACTTGGTGTAGATGGCTCTCTTCATCACAAGGGCATTGGAACTCTCCTCAATCTCCTCATTGTTGAAAAGAGCCATCAAGGGGCAGTTAGGTTGAGCAGTGGATAGAGCACCAGCCCTGAAATCAGGAGAAGAGAGGCCATCAAAATTGATCATTGTATAATGTTGTTGTTGTCGTGTACAATGATCTCCTAGTTCTGCTTATTTCATTCAACATCAGTTCATATAAGTCTCTCCAGGTCTTTCTGAAATCATCCTGCTGATTGTTTCTTATAGAACAATAATGTTCCATTACATTCATATACCATCATTTATTCAGCCATTCTCCAACTGATGGGCATCCATTCAGTTTCCAGTTTCTAACCACTACAAAAAGTTACCACAAACATTTTTGCACAAGTGGGTCCTTTCCCTCCTTTAAGATCTCTTTGGTATATAAACCCAGTAAAAACACTGCTGGGTCAAAAGGTATGCAGAGTTTGATAACTTTGAGCATAGTTCCAAACTGCTCTCCAGAATTATTGGATCAGTCTACAACTCCACCAACAATTCTATCAAATTTTTAAAGAACAGTTAATTCCCTTAATATATAAACTGTTTGGGAAAATAGTAAAGGAGTCTAACAAATTCTTTTATAACAAAAATATGCATTGATACCTAACCAGGAAGAGACAAAATAGAGACCAATTTCCCTAGTGAATATTTATGCAGAAATTTGAAATAAAAAATATTAGCTGGAAGATTACAGCAATATAATCACAAAGATCATACACTATGCCACATACATGTAACCTTTAAGGGGAAGACACCACCAGTCTCCTTCTGAAGCTGGCACTTGAGCTGAATCTTTAAGGAAATAAAGAATTCCAAAAATGGATATGAGAAGGGAGAACCCTCTAGGCTTTGAGGACAATCCAATGTAAGAACATATATAAGTGTGACCTAATGTTATATAGTAACATGAAGGAGAACTTTATGGTTAGACTATAGAATGAGTAGATGGAGGGAAATGGGAAAGATATAAAGGGACCAGATTATGAAAAGCTTTAAATACCAAAAAAAAAGAGTTCATATTTGTTCCTAGTGATTATAGAAAACCAACAGTTTATTAATGTGTTTGTGTTTTCAGGGAGAGTGATATTCAGACTAACACTTTGGAAGCTATGTGAAGGATGGATTGGAAAGGGGAGAGGCATGAGAAAGAGCAAAATTAGGAAGCTCTTGAAATAGTCTAGGCAAAATGTGATGAGACCCTGAATGAGGGTGCTGAAAAAGGTTGTAGATTTAGAAATGGGATTTGGCTATTTATCAGATAAATGAAGAATGAAGTTTCAAAGGTAAACACTAATTTTGGGAACGTATGTAAGTAGAAGTTCAGAAAAGAAGAAAGTTTGACTGGGGAAAGAGCAATTTCTGTTTTGGACATTGAAATGCCATGAGAAATCCAATTCAGAATGTGCAAGTCTCTTGATGATGTAGAAACTAGAGATCAGAAGACAAAGCCCAGAGCTAGATAAATTTTAAAGATGGATAGATTAATGGAAGAACAGATACATACACACACACACACACACACACACACACCACACACACACACATATCTGGGAATCATCTGCATAGAAGTAATAATATATATTCTCTATCCTCAACTAAATCATGATGACTGAAGAAACAAGAAGTCATAGCTGTGTATAATAATTCTGATATCTCATAAGTTGTCTTGTACAAAGTGGATGCTCACTGTTTATTGTATACTATAATCCTACTCCTAAAAATTTTATTACTCTCATAGCTTAAGACAGCCATCTGGAACCTTGGGATATCTTCATAGTCTTGCCAGTGATTAGTGGTGTGAACTTACAGATCTTTGAGTTACTTATAGCAAATGAATAAAAAATTCAGTTTTTATATAACATTAGCATTGGCTGTTTTAGAAAAATAATAGAGGATAGATGAGTTAGTGGTGTAAAGAACTTTTGGTGCCATAGAACAATGACTTTAAAAGTATTGAAAACATTAATTATGAAGAATAAAGACTTACATAATTCTTTGAGTTCAACAGATGAAAGTCTGAGTATTGGTTAGTATATTTTTACAAGAGCATCATCATTTTATAAGATTTAATTAAATGTTTTACAAATGTTCTTTCAGCGGGAGACTGAGGCTAGTCAGTTTCCTTTTGCTTCATGATCATACATACTAATGTTGCTTGAGTTAAATTGTATTTATATTTCCTACTGAAGAACTCAGATTGATGTGCTTTGTGATTTTATATACTTCTTTGTGCAGCTGGTTCTTTTTGTAAGCTTCAGCTGCTCTATGGGGTAATTTTGGCAGCTGTTGACTGCCAGTTGTCCCTTGTTCAAGGTATGTCTAGATTGTCAGTAGTTAAACCAATCAGGAAATGCCAGAGCATGTAGAAGGGGAAATGTTTCTGTTTAATAAGACTCAAAACCAAACAGAAACAGCAAAAGTCATTAAAGCTTAAAGCAAATCCATTCAAGCAGAGCACTGGCCAGCCTGTGTATCTATCCTCTAGGTGACATTATTTCTAGATACCTACTTTACCCATCATTATCATTCTCTTTTCATTGTTTCCTCCTATTTTTGTTGCACTAAAAGCCCAGGAGATGAGTTGATGATGACTTAAACATATGAACCCATATGAACAGAGTTTAATTTGTGGCTCAGGAAGGCTCCCAACCAGAATCTTAACTTTTCCTCCTTCTCCTCCCAAAAGGTGTAAGCTGCCTGATCTTGTAAACATGATAATCTTGGTTCATCTTTTTGGCCTAGTCAGCATACTTAGCCTACTTTTCTGTCACTCAGCATTTTAGTGGATCAGGAACTAGCTTTAAAGTTAGAAAAACTTAAGTTCAGGTTCATCTGACACATACTGTTGCACCCTCAACAACTTTCCAAGACTGTGTATCTATATAAACATAGTTACTTATCTATATATGTTGAATGAGTTATTTATACCAATGAAATCAGTTCTGAAACAAAAAATAGGGATTAATGGGATAATTTGGGGGAGAATATGGTGCTAACTTAATAAAGCAAATCTGTTTTAATAATAACTAACATTTATATAGTACTTACAGGTATTATATATTTATACACACACACACACACACACTACAATTAGCTTATATTATTTTCACAACAATCCTGAGAGAGAGGACTAGTATTATCTTCATTCTACAGATAAGGAAACTGTGGCAAACTGAGGTTAAGTAACTTGCCTGAACAAGTTCCTACAGCTAGTTAAGTGTCAGGCCAGATTTTAACTGAAGTCTTTCTGGCTCCAGGACCAGCTCTCTATCCACTATCTTACCTAATTACCCCTTTCTATCTATCTAAGAGATAGATTTTCCAGGATTGAAGGCTTAAAACATATTATTTGGGCCTCATCTTGCAGAGACCAAATGCTAAGTGAGACATACCACAAATTCACAGGAAAAGAAAGCAATAAAGTGGTGGTTGTTGTCCTTTGTTCTTGAAGAGGACCAAAATGACATCACTGTTAGAGTCAAGTTACAGTGTGTCTGACTGTGGCTGATCAGACCAATACGAGCTTAGAATGCTCTACCACAGGTCAGATACAAAGTCGGGGAGATGTTTCCCAGGATGATGACTATAGAGCTGGGCTGCATGCAGGATTGTATTGCCACTTCCAGAGCTCTTGGGTTTTCTTCCTTTTTGGTTGCAGTTGGTTTTGGTATTGATGAGAAAAGTAGTCCTGACTGCAGGGCCAGTGATCTGGAGGTCTCTTCTCTTCCCACAACTCTTGGGCTGAGAGAGTTGGGCTGTCTCCATTGAGGTCTAAAGAAAGGGAGGCGTTAATCATGATGGTGGCTGTGGCTTGACTGTCCTGGCACGTGCCGCTTCCTCTTTCCCTGAATGCTTCCTCTTCTGATTGTACCTAACAGACATTCTCTTTTTGGTGTTTTCTTTTTCAGGCTAGAATGGGTGGAAATCATCGAGCCTCGAACACGAGAACGCATGTATGCCAATCTCATCACAGGCGAGTGTGTATGGGACCCACCTGCTGGCGTGCGGATTAAACGTACCAATGAGAACCAGTGGTGGGAGCTTTTTGATCCAAATACATCTCGTTTTTATTATTATAATGCCACCACTCAGAGAACTGTATGGCACCGGCCACAAAACTGTGACATCATCCCTCTTGCCAAGCTTCAGACTTTGAAGCAGAATACAGAATCCCCAAGGGCTTCAACAGAGAATAGCCCTGGACGCAGTAGCAATGTCAGTCGAGAGGGCAGCACCAGCTCTTCCCTGGAACAAGAGCTAGAAGCTAGCGAGAAGGCTCAGGAACAACAGGCCCGAGCCAATCGACAGTCAACCCAATTTACTGCAGTGAAAGAAGAGAATGAGAGGTAAGACGGGAATCAAATGTAAACCAGAGAAGGTAGTTTGTCTTCTTTCCCAACTGACATTTTTTTAAGAGGATTTTCTAGCTTTTGTTTGGCAGAGAATGAGACAACCTGTCATGACTGCTCACAGTGCCTTTAAGCTATTTCTCCTTTTGCTCTTATTTGATACAAGACACTTGTGTTAAGGGAAATGGAAGATTAAGTTTCTCCAGGGTTATTGTTTTGCTCAGCCTGTGTCTTTTTGCCTTTCCTTAAACAAACAAACAAACAAATAAATAAATTTAGTTCATTAGATATTTCTCAATTACATATAAAAATTTTTTTAACATTCATTTTTTTTTAAATTTTGAGTTCCAAGTTCTCTTTCTTCTTCCACCCCTCACCTATCTCACTTGAAGGCAAGCAATATAATGTTGATTCTGCATGCAGTTATACAAAACATATATCCATATTACTTGCTCTTCATTCTTGATATGATTTCCCTCTTTGCAAGTATGTTTCCATGTAAAAAATTTTGGGAGGATGAAGGAGAAGATGGTTACTGTTTTCAGTTACTTAAAGGGCTTTCAAAGGTTAGACAGAGGAAACTTTTTTTCGTGGTGTTTGAGGACAGAAATAGAAGCAATAGATGAAAAATATGGAAAGTTTTATGTCAATATGAGGAAAGACTATTCTAAAGCTATCCGGAAGTGAATTGGACTTATTTCTGTGCTTCCCAACATCTCCACCCACCTCCCTTTAAAAAAAGAAAATCTTCCTATATGAAATATAAAAGTATAGGTTAGATTAGATGACTCCGGAAATAGAGTCATTGAGGTTGAGAAGCTGAACTGAAAAGTTTTCATAGTGTTGAACCTTGTGCTGACTTACCCAGACACTTTTGTATCTCTGTGCTTGGCTTCTCAATTGTAAACTGCATTAGTGATCATGGAGTCACAGAGGTGTGTATAACAACTTTGAAGATTAAAAAGTCTGTAAAGTGTTCTTAAGTGTTAATTTCCACTTTTCTCAGTCTGACTTTGCTTCTCATAAGCCTTCAAAGACTTAATCTTTGAGAATAAGAAGTCTCAACTTACTTTTGTAGTGTAGAGTAGCTTACTCTAGGTTTCCATAGAAAGCTGAAGGAAACTGGAATTAAGTCTCAGGTGAGGTTGTAGGTATATAATATGGGTACAGAGAACAAAAATGAGGGCTTTCTTCCCCATACTCAAACTGGGTACTGGCTTTATATGAATATACCTATGCATAATCTACTTACCAATCTTATCTTCAGGCATGGCTTTAAGTGCCTTTGATGCTCATTTAATCCCAGAAAAGCTAGATGACCAGTTAGTTAGTGTCTACAAGTGACTTCTCCAGAAATCACAATGTTTTGGTTCCTTGACTTGTTCAGCAAGGGATATTTCTAGAACCTTGTCAAAGATGTTAGAAAGTTCAAGAAGTTCTGATTAAGCTAAACTCCATATTAGCTGACATCCACTTGCTTAGAGGATAAGTGACTGCTCCTTGTGGGTTAAGTTACCCATGTGACTTTAGAGTCTGTTGCAAAAAGCAACAGAAAACAAATGAGAGTCAACATGAAAGAGCTGCCCCTTGTCAGCTGCTTCCTTCTTTCTCTCCTTAGATGGAAATTCCATCTGATAAACCCTGTCTTTGCAAACAGCTGGAGAGTTGTTGATTTTGTAGTTGACACTACTCTCTGAACTTTTAGCTTGGCAGGCTGCAATCTTTGTTTCCATTATTGATGTAGCTAACCAACCCCTCCTAGTCATATCAGTAGCTGCATTCCTTTCAGTCTCATATCAGAAATATAATGTGACAAGTGGCCAGGGGCAGCTGTCCATTTTGATGTTTTGTTAGGAGGAGGGGAAGTGGTGTGGTGTATAGCGGAGGGAATAGTAAAGTAGGAGAAATCAAGGGACCCTGAGATATGTGACCCTGAATAAGCAATTAATTAACTAGAGCTAAAAGAACCTTACATCCCATCCAATGAAGGAAATCAAAGCCTAAATTAGAGAAAGAGAGGGCCGCAGAGGCAGAGAGATAGAGAGATTTTCCCCAGATCACACCAATTTTTAGGGCAGACTAGAAAGCAAATCTTAGTTTCCTAACCAGAATTTCCACCTTAATTTCCTTCTCTATAAAAAATATCTATTAAAAATATTTTTTAAAAATCAGACTTCAGTTTGATTCAGTTCAATACATATTTTGTTTGCTTTCTCCTATCTGCAAGATACTCTTGTAAGTCCTCAAGGAGAAGAACTTACATTTTCCAGGTTGGAGAGCTTCAACATATATATTGATAAAGATTAAGTAGGTATAAAAAGATAGAAAAATCAAGTTATGAAAAAAATTTTAATTTATTTTCTGTCACTGGAATTTCCATATAATCCTTTTTTCCCCCCAAAACCAAATTGCATACTCTTATAATTAAAGGATGAAGAGGAAAGGGGATGAGGAATTTAGCAATACTAACCAACACGTTGACCAAGTTTAATGGTATATGCAATATTTACAATCATATTCCCTCCACCTTTTCAAAGAAGGAAAGGAAGTTAATTTTCTTCATCTCTTCTTTAGGGAATAGTTTGTCTTCACAGTAATTTCGAGAGAGAGAAAATGTTAACAACTGAGGAGAACAGGAAAAGCTTTGTGAATTGTAATACATAGTTAATATGAATTGGTTCTATCATTTTGAAAAGCAGTTTGGAAAGCTAAGAAAGTGACTACAATTCTCATACTTTTTTGGACCCAATTATCCTACTCTTAGACATTTTATCTCAAAGAGATAAAAAGAAAGGCTCCCATGTATACAAAAATATTTGAAAAAGCACTTTGGTAGTAGCAAAGAAGTAGAAAATTGTTGATTTCCATTGACTGATGATAGCTCAACAAATAATGATACAATATATGAATGCAATCAGATGTGCTATAAATGTTCAACAGTTGGCTCTTCAGGAAAAAAGATGGTGTACACATGACATAACTTATTGAAATATAGGTGTTAAACATTTTTTTCTTAAAACCAGTTTGTTTATCCCTAGAGAATGAACTAAAATAATAGTTGAAAGTTTTCAAAGTTACAGGATTTAAATAAGCTTATATAAATCAACATTTTTATGTACTATCAACAAAACTAAGCAGGAAAAAATAGAAAAATTCCATTCAAAATAACTGCACCTAGTATGAAATAGTCAGGAATCTTCTTGCAAAGACAAATTTGTTGCCAGGGATTATATGAACACAATTAGAAAATATTTTTTGCACAAATAAAGACATTTAAACAATGGGAGAAATATTAATTGCTCATAGATAGGCCAACCCCATATAAGAAAAATAATAATTCTCCCTATATTTATTTAGTGACATACTAGTCATCTTATCAAAAATTATTTTGTAGAGCTAGAAATAATAACAAAAT
This sequence comes from Antechinus flavipes, assembly GCF_016432865.1. Classification (NCBI taxonomy): domain Eukaryota; kingdom Metazoa; phylum Chordata; class Mammalia; order Dasyuromorphia; family Dasyuridae; genus Antechinus; species Antechinus flavipes. The sequence goes on from NC_067398.1 coordinate 647,981,393, forward strand.
TAATCTGGAGGAACAAAAGCTCAAGAATATCAAGGGAATTGGTGGGGAAAAATATGAAGGAAGGTGACCTAGCAATATATTTCAAAACAGTAATCATGGAAATCTTCTAGAAAGAACTAAAAAATAAGAGTGATGCATCTGTGGAATAGATTAGGTATGTAATCCAAAGTGAGAAATGACTTTAGTAATCTAAAAACTGATAAATCCAAAGATCCAAGATTTGGGGGTAAAAAACTTACCATTTGACAAAAATTGCTGGGAAAATTGGAAAGCATTGTGGAAAGATTAGGCATAGACCAACATCTCATACTGTATAACAATATAGGGTCAAAATGGAAAAGTGATTTAGACAAAGAGTTATAGTGTAAATAAATAAGGAGAGTATATGGAAAAACAAAACTGTCAGATCTATGAATAAGGGAAGAATTTATGACCAAATGAGATAGAAAGCATCACTGGAAATAAAATGGGTCATTTTGATTACATGAAATTGAAAAGGTTTTACACAAGCAAAGCCAAGTACAGCTAAAATTAGAAAGAGAAAATGGAGGGGATTTTTAGCAGATTTTTTTTTTTTTTTGGTGATGGCACCATTTGTCAAATATATAGAAAAATGAAACATTTCTAAAAATACAAGCCATTTACTTTCTACATAGACACTCCAGAAATTAACTGTTATTCTAGCAACTCCTTAATTCTTTCTTTTTTGTGAGGGTAGAATATGGATGCTGGTTAGTTCTTTTAATACTGATTTTTCTTCTTGCTCAAAAAGTAATGGCTAATAGTTTCCAGTTTAAGTGTGATGGAGATTCTCACTATTTCTCACCTTTTCCAGGAAGTAGGGGTGGGCAGAAGATACCAATGTTAGAAGACAGATTTTTCCCCCCTGATATCTTGCTCAAAATTAAAAGAAAAAAAAAAAGCTAAAAAAAAATCTTTCTACATGTAATTAGATAATATTTAATGAAATAAAACTATATTAGCAAACCAGTTTAGAGAACCTAGAATAGGAACTCCTAATCTATAAAACCAAGAAAAAAATCATTGAATTTGACGATTAAGATATCCTTAGTAACTTTGAAAAGAGCTTTTTTTTTAGTTGAGTAATGAGATCAGAAGCCATATTGCTTGAGGTTGAGGAGTGAGCAAAAGGAGAAGTGAAGGCAATGAGTGTAGACAATTTTTTAAAGGATTTTGAGGAAGGAAGAAATAGCTTGAGGAGATAGTAGGGGCTAATGAAGTAATAACTTTATTATTGTTATCATCATTATTTTATGGATAGAAGAGATAGGCCATGTTTGAAATCATGGGAAAGAAGGGAAGGAAGCTAGCTATAATAGGAAGAAATTTGAGAATCATGAGATTACAGTGCATTCTGCTGGAGAATATGAGAGGGGACAGAATCAAGGGCATATATCTACATGTTAGATTTGATAAGAAGAAAGGTCATCCCTTTGTAAGAGACTGGGGAAAGGAGAAGAGAATGGGACATGATGTCAAGTGATTTTAAGATTTAAAAGGACTGGAAAAGGTATAATTCTCCTTAAATGACATTAGTCTTTTTCAGTAAAGAAGCATGATCCTCCACTGAAGGTAGAGAGGAGGCCTTGAAGAAGAAAGATTTAGGATAGGATCTATGGGAAGTGAGATAGGAAAACAGATTAGGAAGGAATCAGGGCTTCTTGTAACAGTGAGAACTTATTTTGTAATGTTCCTAGTCTTCACAGTTGGAAGACCTCCCCAGCACATTCATCAATTCAAAACTAGGGGTTGTTATATTAATGTTATATGATTTTTAAGAGAAGTTCAAATCCGCTTTTATAAATGACACTCTCAGGCTCAGTTAAAGTAAAGGTAAAATTTAAATACACAATGCACGGGATAGAATGCTTGCAATAACAACACATACAGCAAATAATACACAAGAGGCAAAGAATAATAAGGATTATGATTAGAATAGCAGAGAAAGAGAGAGAATACATTACTCAGTACGATCGAGGGAGCTTCAACTCTAATTGGACGGCTGGGAAGGCCCCGATATTTCAGCCTGTGAGTCTCGATCGGGAAAGTCCTAGGCAGATCGTCATCTCCATAGGTGAGGCTTCAAAGTGGAGAATGCTTTGCCCACTCTTTATAGGGGTCCAAACAAAGAAGGCTTTGGGCCAAATGAAGACCTCATCTAAGACAAGGATGCACCAACTAGGGCTCCAGGTGGTTATAATCAAATGTTGCATTGATAAGGGGGCCAGTCCTTATCAACAGCAACAGTTCCAAGGAGTGGCGAGTTCCTGGAATCATATAATTGGAGCTAAAATACAGGTGGTACATGCCTGTCTTATAGATTAAAAAGGAAAGAGTTGAAATCTATGTTCTTATGGGTCAAGGAACAGTCAGGTTTTCATAGGAGAAGGAGTTAAAATATATGCTCTTGGGGTGAGAGAGCAGTCAAGTCCTCACAGGGGGAGTCACATCCTTCCTCGATTGGGTTCTCATGGTTTACATGGGAATTAGGTTCATATGGGGAAAGTCACGTCCTTACAATGATTTGAAATGAACTTACTACTAATAAGGAGATTTCTTATTCAGGGGTGGAGAGAGATGGATGGAGGAAAGCAATCTGGGGTGAAGATTTGACAAAAGAAGAGCATCATTTAGAAGAGAAAGCAAGGAATTCAAGGGTGGAGGGCCACGGGGACTGAACTATTGGCTTGAGGTTGGAGAATGAGGAAATGAAGTCAGAGCAACGGGACATTTTAAAAAGTACTAGGCAGAGAAACAATCAGGGAGCTCAGTGAGAGCAAAGACAAAGATACTGGAAGGAGCATGCATGAGAAGAGGTAAATGACGGGAGGCTATGGGAAATGGCCAGGGAAGTAACCGTTTCTAATTAGGGAACTGGAACACTTGTGAATTTGGCAAGATCTAGTGCATGATTATTCCCATATGTTGGTTCCATTGTGATAGAAGGAAGGAGTCAGTCATAAGATTTAAGGAGGTAGGGGAAATGGGAAGTTATGGGGTCTGTGCAAGCATCTACATGGATAGAGAACAAAAATAGGAGAGGAGACGATGGTCAGCCATATGTTAAACTCCTTGAGAAAGGAGGCTTTGGTTTTGATTGAGTATACTTCAAAGGAAGAAAGATACTGACTCAAGGAAAGAGAGTCTGGAAGTGCAAAGGGGTAGTAAAGAATATTCCTAATTCATTCTCTCCACCTCCCCAGGAACTAGTCTGCATCATCTCATTCATTAGACTTGATCACTATATAATTTTGTTGTTGCCCTGTATAATGATCTCCTGCTTCTGCTCATTTCACTCAGCATCAGTTCACATAGGTCTCTCCAGGTCTCTCTGAAGTCATCCTGTGATCGTTTCTTACAGAATAATAATATTCCATAATATTCATATATCATAAATTATTCAGCCATTCTCCAGCTGATGGGCATCCACTCAGTTTCTAGTTTCTTGCCACTACAAAGAAGGCTGCCACAAACATGCACATTTTGCACTTGTGCACTCTTTAGTGTCCCAGTTTTCCCATATCTCCAGCATTTGTTATTATCTTTTCCTGTCATCTTAGCCAATCATATGACTAGAAATAGTTTCAATTTCTTCATTTGAAAATTGTCTTCATATCTTTTGACCATTTATCAATTGCACAATGGCTTGAATTCTTATAAATTTCAGTCAATTCTCTATATATTTTAGAAATGAGGCCTTTATCAGAACCTTTGAATGTAAAAATGTTTTGCCAGTTCATTGCTTCCCCTTTTAATCTTGTCTGCATTAGGGTTTTTGTTTGTTTGTTTGTTTTGTTTTTTACAAAACCTTTTTAACTTAATATAATCAAAATTATCTATTTTGTGATCAATAATGATCTCCACTTCTTCTTTGGTCACAAATTTCTTCCTCCTCCTACTCTCTTTAGCCTTTTTGTTTTTTTGGGGACGAGCAGTTTAAGGGAGGTGGGAGGTAAGCTCCTTTTTTTTTTTTCTCAGAAAGCAATGGCTAATGGTCAGGGTGGCTCTCGTTTGAATGATAGGACATTTTTTGTCTTTTCACCATTTCTCATTTGGGGGACAAAAGAAACCAATATTAAAGGATGAGTTTTATATATGTGTGTGTGTGTGTGTGTGTGTGTGTGTGTGTGTGTGTGTATATTTCACTCAAAATCATTAAAAACAAAGTAAAACAAATATATAGACTAGTTACTGTAAGTTGAATTTAATCTCTTAAACTCAAAAGAAAAGAGATTGGACATTTGGATTTCAATGTGTGGGGATTATTTGCTAATACCTCCTACTTCCTAAGGGCATTCTTTAAAAAAAAAAAAAAAAAAAAAAAAACCTGAAAAAACAAACAAAAACCCATACTAATCTGGGCTAGAGGACTCTGATCAGATTTTAGAATTTAAAGAATGTCTTTGTCTTTGGAGCTGACAGAGCTTTATACACCAGTAAATTCAGTCTCTTCATTTTGCAAATAAGGAAACTGAAGTCTAAAATGAAGACATGACTGACTGGTCTACCCAAGATAGTCAGGCAGAATTGTAATGCTGGAGAAACTGAGGCAAGATAGAGATTAGAGACTTTTTAATATTTTATTTGGATTTTTGAGAGGGAGAGATTTTCTGCAACCAAAGGATCCATTTTGGTCCCAGGGCTGATATCTCTTCTTCTTCTTTCTTCTTTCTTCCTTCTTCCTTCCTTCTTCCTTCTTTCTTCTTCTTCTTCTTTTTTTTTATTTTTTTTCTTCTTGCATCTTTCTTCTTTCTTTTTTTTTTTTTAATAATAATTTTATTGACAGAACCCATGCCAGGGTAATTTTTTTACAACATTATCCCTTGCACTCGCTTCTGTTCCGATGTTTCCCCTCCCTCCCTCCACCTTCTCCCCTAGATGGCAAGCAGTCCTATATATGTTAAATATGTTGCAGTATATCCTAGATACAATATATGTGTGCAGAACCTAGCAGTTCTCTTGTTGCATAGGGAGAATTGGATTCAGAAGGTAAAAATAACCCAGGAAGAAAAAGAAAAATGCAAATAGTTTACATTCATTTCCCAGTGTTCTTTCTTTGGGTGTAGCTGCTTCTGTCCATCATTTATCAATTGAAACGGATTTAGGTCTCTTTGTCAAAGAAATCCACTTCCATCAGAATACATCCTCATACAGTATTGTTGTTGAAGTGTATAATGATCTCCTGGTTCTGCTCATTTCACTTAGTATCAGTTCATGTAAGTCTCTCCAAGTGTCTCTCTATTCATCCTGCTGGTCATTTCTTACAGAACAATAATATTCCATAACACTCATATACCACAATTTACCCAGCCATTCTCCAATTGATGGGCATCCATTCAATTTCCAGTTTCTAGCCACTACAAACAGGGCTGCCACAAACATTTTGGCCCATACAGGTCCCTTTCCCTTCTTTAGTATCTCTTTGGGATATAAGCCCAGTAGTAGCACTGCTAGATCAAAGGGTATGCACAGTTTGATAACTGTTGGGGCATAATTCCAGATTGCTCTCCAGAATGGTTGGATTCGTTCACAACTCCACCAACAATCCAGGGCTGATATCTTAAAGCATTCAGCATTAGCATCAAATGTGAGATGCCAATGAATTATATATGTGGCTCTAAAGGAGCAGAGTAGACAAAGGCAGGGGATGGAATCCAAACACTGAGAGCAGGAATTTCCAAGAAGGGACCATCAATCTGGCTCTGACAGTTGGGAGTAGGACCATAAATTCTGATAAACTGGGAGTAAAGGGAGTAGTCAGTTCCAGACAAAAAGTCTGGAACTTTGAGATAGAGGATGCCAGTTAGGTATCTGAGAGAGGATATCTGGAGTTTTATCTTTTAGAATTCCAAAGTGGCCAGATCTTTATAGCCCTAATTATCTCAGTTCTAATGAACAGAAAAAGGGGGTTGCAACCAGGCGAAAAGAGGCAAAAAGCAGGAAAACCAAGACAGAACAATTCAGGGAAATTGAGGCAGGATAATAAAAGGGAACTGAGGCAGGACAATTTAGGGAAACTGAGGCAGGACTATAAAAGGGAACTGTGGCACAGTAGAACCAGGACAAAAACCAAGTGTTCTTGATAAGGTTTAGATTTAGGCAAATGAGATTAGGATTTCTGGTGGTCAGGGAGTTAAATGATAAGGTCTAGTGGCAGGTTTGGGGTTGAGGGAACCAAATAGAGAGGTTTGGCTCCCCTGCACCCTCTTGGGATTCAGCACAAGGGTAGGGAGTTTGGGAGAACTCCCTTCTGGCAGTGCAGAGGTTTTCCTTTAGAGGTTTATTATGGGGATTGGAAATAAGGTTAAAAAAGGTTTGGCAATTAGTGCTGTAAAATTACTCATACATATAACTTGAAAATAAAAGGCTATTTAAAAAAAAAAAAAGGAAGTAAGATTAGAAATCCTGACAGAGAGGCATAAAGTCTGGTTAGGGAAATAGGTGAGGGTAAAGAGAAGGTGACATTGGTAAAGAATATTCCAGTGGACAGAGGCCCTTGGCATCCCAAGCATGGCATAGCTGACATGTTTGGAACCTCTGCAAAGAGAGGATTTTAGTTTGGCTCTTTTACATTGAGTGTCCTCCTGGGGGCTGGGAGAATCCAAGTTGGCTCAGACCCAGTGGGGGCTGGGGCAAGCCTGGATCTCCTCTTGGAATTCAAAGGGGTGCTTTTGACCAGGATTTATAATTGAATCAAAGGCTCTGGCATCCTGGAAATACAACTTGTCTCCTCAGCCAGGAGAGGCTGGGAATCTGAAAGGAATCACAGATCAATAGGAAATATAGTTTCTTAAAGGGACCACAACCTGTTTCATTCTGAGTATACATCCAGTGATATTTGTCTTACTGTGCTGCTTCTCATACTCACTCACTTTAATGTCTACTTGTGCATGACAGTAGGATACATGTAAACCGTGTTCCTTGCTTTTATAACAGGGTTGGTTTCAGGTTGGCTTCACGACATCTGGCTTTATCAAACACATGACTGGCCAGACTTCAGCACTGCACAGAGATTTTCCTATATGTCCATTGGATTGGTCATTGCTCGTTCAGACCTACTTTCATCTGCTGGATCCAAATTCTCTGCTTAACTATTCTACACAGTCCTTTTCCTCTTTATCAGCTGTGCATAATTGCCCTTGATTCAGGGCATAAGGCATCTTAAATGCTAACTAGTGGGAGAAGAGCTCATTCACACCTGTTTTTCCCACACAAATAAGGAGCACTTACTTGATTTCTTTTCTTTATTTCAGACAACCAAATGAAAAGGAGTTCGAAGGTATCTCTTGCTGCTCCTGTGTGAAAAGCAGTCATTGCCCTTTTCCCCCCACCCCTTGCCATCTAATTAATCGGTCAGAGACTTGTCTTAGGAGAGGCAAAAAGGGATTTATTGCTGTCTTATGAGAAAGAACATCCCCAACGTCAACTGGGTCAGCAAGAGAGTGCAAGACTGAACAGTTCTCATCAGATTTATATAGATGCCAGAGCAGAGTCTCCCTCTCTCTGTTTACCCCCTCTCCCCACTCTTCAGTGCTTCCAGTGGTGAATTTTCCCCAGCAGCCAAAAAGCACAAAACTAAGATGTTTGCTCAACAGGTAGGGTAGGGAGACCTAGTCTCGACCTTCTCCACCAAGCAGCTTCAACAATGCAAAGCTAAGGGGGATGGGGGAAGGTTCCTTTTAAATCTCAGACCAGGCCCACATCACAGAAACCCAGTCCCTGTCACTAAGGAGCTTACATTCTTATATTCTTTCTTGGGGAGATAACCTCCACTCCTACCACTTGCCTGTGTCCCTGTGGGTCTCAGTTTTCTAATTTAAGTTTCATTTTTCAATTTAATTTTTATAACTGTAGATACCAAACAAATACCCATTTCTCACACTTCTGTTTAGTTAAATTCTAAATCTTAGAGAGGGCTTTGCCCTTTCTATAATATGGCACTGGTATGGTATAAATATGGCACTGACATGGAAAAAGAGACAATCAGAGCCATGTAGAGTTTGGATTTTGCATTCTAATAAGGAGTCAGCCATGACCATACAATTCCCTCTGCCTGGAAAGTGTATTTGGAATACCTCTTTTCCAAAACCTCTCTGCTCTGATCCCAAGAAATTATCCCAGGAACTCTGAATTCTCCTATAGGAAGCATTCATTGAGTACTTGTTTTTGTATGTAATACAGACCTACAGGTCTGGTTTGTATTAATTTGACTGTCTAATTTCTATTCAAATGCTTTTAAAAAAAAGTCCCTTCTTCCTTTGCCAGAAGCCAAAGTTTCTTTGACTCTTAGTGATTGTGGCTTCTCTATAAATGATTTTCCATACTGTTTACTGATATTTTAGGGAGCTTCTCTTCAACATGTTGATGTGCCAAATAACTTTTGTTTACCAGTTGAAGCCCAGATATTCTTTCATGCTATTCTTTGTGTTTTCACAAAGAACAAAGGTGTCTGTGTTGAATGACTTGTTTTGTGCCTCTGTCTTTGTTTTTAGTTTTAATCTTGAGAATAAATTAGAGAGAATCTAGGAATAAGAACAGCATTAGCTTATGGACCGAGTAAATGTAAGCAGACATCTTGTTTCGCACCTGTCATTCCAGAGAGAGAATCTTGGAATTGCCCTGTGGACTTTGGGAGTCTGGGAAAGAGAAATCAGGAAACAAAAGCAGGGGGAAATAAGAGGAATCTTGACTGGTTTTGGTATTATTGAACTTAGGACAGTGTCTAGAACATGAATAATGCTCATTCATTCCAGGCTTTTTCTGTTTAGTCTATGGCTTCTGTTAGAACCTAACACTGCCTTTATAAGTATTGATGTCATAACTTTTTTATGAGCAGAGACCCTCAGTTCTAGACAGCTTCTCACTTGCCAAGCATTTGTGAATTCATGTTTAATCCTCAGCATCTGTTTTTTATTAAAAATTGATAGGCTCAGTTTAGTCCTTTGAAGAACCACCAGTAAGTAAATGCATTCAAGTAAGTATATGAATGTGCACCCTTTTTTTATTCACATTAAAGAATATTTCCTATTGACTTCATTGGAACTTGGTTCATTAAGGCATGTTGCTGTTCAGAAATGTAAATTTGTCCCAAAGGATTTTTTTAAAATAATTTTCATTAGTGATAAAATATTATGTCCTTGTTATGTATTTGAACTATTTGTTGTTTGAGATATGTCTTGAGAACGAAATTAATGATTGTGCTTTAGTAATCAAACAGCCTCATTATATCTGTGACATTTACTGTGAGAAATAGCATAAGAGCTGAGGCTATAACTGCTTTTCTGAAATAATGTGCTATCAGTAGCTAGTATGAAAAAATTAAACATGGGTCTCAGTTTTCCATTTGTGAAGTAAGGTGGAAGAACCAAATTTATTTTTAAAAATTTTCTGGGTATAACTTAACTTTCTGCAACTTACCAATACTTGGCTACTATTATTTATGCACAAAACACAAGTCAGACAACTTCATAGAAGAGAAAGAAAAAGATAATAAGTTTAAAAATCTACTGCTGGTTGGTACAGTAGAGAGAATACTAGATTTGGACAGTGAGACACCTAGCTCATATCTGGCCTCAGACACTTGGGTAGCTTATGTGTGGGATGGCAAACCACAATTCAAAAATACTCAGAGATATCTCAAAGTAAAGAACAGAAGCTTTATTAGGATCTCCCGAGAAACAGTTCTCTCACTAGAGTCCCAGAGGGAGGAGGTCGGGTTGTGAGATAATTTAAATGATCAGTGAAAAAAAAATTTATAGAAACTATTCTTCCACCCACTTCAAAATCATTGGCAAACTCAACATTTATTCCTTTATTTGTTTCTGGAATATAGGTGGGCTTTTGTGGCACTAAGGTCTTGGTTATGCAAGACTTGTTTCAAAAGAAAGAAAGAGTCTGTTCTGCTTCTAAGGTTAATAATCAATTAAAATAGTTTAGGGAGACTTGGTTTTACCTCAGGCTTTTCTCAATCAACAAATAGATTAGCCCAGTTTGTAGACTTCTTGAATGTCTCCAGGCCATTAAATAGTCAGATTCTTCTTTAAGCAGTTATCTCTTAAAAGTTTTCTCTTGGAAAGTCTTTGTTGTTCTTCCCAGAGCCTAATGATTAACAGGCCCTTACTGTAAATCTGGAATTGTCAAGTGATTATTCTGAGAAGTCCTCAGTTTCCCCATTTTGCTCAAATCCCCCATCTTATTAACATGAGGATTTCTCATCTTTGTTTCAATTCCTATAACATAATCTCGCAAGTTTAAAACAATAATCAGGAATCAGGCTTCACTCTCACCAATTCCCACCATTTGTCTTGGAAACATTCATCACAGCCTGGGGCCTCAGATCCATTATCACATCATTCCCACCTCAAGCAGTCCAGACCCAAACTCATTTGGGAAAAGGGGTGAAGATCATGTTTGCTGAAGCTTCTTCAGGCTGGTGAGGGTTATATAGCTGACCCTACTGGAGTCCAGGCTGAAGAGCGGAGACGAGTGAATTGTAGGTGAAAGCAACGTCAACATCTGGTGCTGAACATCAGAATCAGGTCTCAGGTGATTGCAGATTGACCAAGTGGTTGAAATTTCATGTCTCAGAATCTGGGAGAAGCAACTCTCACAACTATATTAAAATGCAAGGACTAAATATGAGGAAAAGAGAAAGAATAAAGAAAGGTAGAGTTAATATAGAGGTTACTAGGGACAGTAAACGGGAACCCCACACAGAAGAAGACTGGGAGGGGGGATGAGATTATCTTAATTGTCTCTCATCCAGACAGCTTTCCTAGGATAGATACCAAAGAAGGTTTTCCCCAGATTCTTTGATTTTGTTTCCTCAAAGGAATAAGTGCAATGGGTAGAACATGTGCCCTTCAGTGAGTATGATCTCTCCCAGCAAAAATCCTACAGCCTTATGATGGAAGGTTTTTATCCAATTAGTATAGGTGTGAATAAAACTAAAAGTAGTTTGAAGTCTCTCCAAGGAGCACATGAGGAGGCCCTTTTCAAAATTTACTTGCCTGGGAGGTATGAGGGAATGCAGGAGAGGAGGGGCGGAGGGAGGGAATTAAAGTTGCCAAAGTCAGGGGCAAACAATTAGCAGCATAGGTAGCTGATCTGTAAACCTGCTCCCTTCACCTGGAGTAAATTCTCCTTCATTTAAGAAACAATAGAAACCTCTCTAGGTCCATGGTAGTAATTGTTTTCTCTGCATATTTAATAGAGAATTGTTTGGGTGTCAAAAATTCTATCTTTCCATATAGCTTCCCCATGATCATGCAAATATCTTGTTCTGACTACAGATATTTGCTACAAGAGGAAAAATCAGGATCGTGATTTACTTAAAGCAGTTTTACTTCAGGTACCTATCCTAATTTTATCAATTCCATCTTAAGCTAGACTCAGAAATAATCAGGTGGGTTCTTCTTCAAAAGAACACCACTGGGAAATTAAGTCACAAGGATCTTACCTTTAGTAGAGGCCAAGATGGTCCTTCTAATAACTTCCACTTATTGCTTTTTCTCATCCAGATCTCTTTCTTAATGGACATCTCAGCATTGTTTAATTTCTTCTGATTTAGTTATTTTTATAAATATGTGTATAAACTTTTAAATTTCTAAAATCCTATTTATTCCATTTCTGTAGAACATGGCAGGTTTTTTAAAGAAAATGTAACATAGTAATTTCTTACCATGTCCCAAATCTGTTGTTTAAAAAATAAAATCAGATCAGAAAAAAAAAAAAAGAACTTCCACCTATAACAGCTTCTTCTGAGTAGCTTGTGGCATAGTCCTTTCAGATGGTGGAGCCCAACAAATTAAAAACCCCCAGTCAAACACTAAACTTGAAATTCTAAAAATAAAAGGAGAGATCAATAAAATTGAAAGTAAAAAAACTATTGAATTAATTAATAAAACTAAGAGTTGGTTCTATGAAAAAACCAACAAAATAGACAAACCCTTAGTAAATCTGATTAAAAAAAGGAAAGAGGAAAATCAAATTGTTAGTCTTAAAAATGAAAAGGGAGAACTCGCCACTAACGAAGAGGAAATTAGAGCAATAATTAGGAGTTACTTTGCCCAACTTTATGCCAATAAATTCGACAACTTAAAAGAAATAGAAAAATACCTCCAAAAATATAGCTTGCCCAAACTAACAGAGGAAGAAGTAAATATCCTAAACAGTCCCATCTCAGAAAAAGAAATAGAACAAACCATCAATCAACTCCCTAAGAAAAAATCCCCAGGACCAGATGGATTTACATGTGAATTCTACCAAACATTTAAAGAACAATTAACTCCAATGTTATATAAACTATTTTAAAAAATAGGAATTGAAGGAGTCCTACCAAACTCCTTTTATGACACAGACATGGTACTGATACCTAAAGCAGGTAGGCTGAAAACAGAGAAAGAAAATTATAGACCAATCTCCCTAATGAATATTGATGCTAAAATCTTAAATAAAATATTAGCAAAAAGATTACAGAAAATCGTCACCAGGATAATACACTATGACCAAGTAGGATTTATACCAGGAATGCAGGGCTGGTTCAATATTAGGAAAACTATTAGCATAATTGACTATATCAATAACCAAACAAACAAAAACCATATGATCATCTCAATAGATGCAGAAAAAGCATTTGATAAAATCCAACATCCATTCCTAATAAAAACACTTGAGAGCATAGGAATAAATGGACTTTTCCTTAAAATAGTCAGGAGCATATATTTAAAACCATCAGTAAGCATCATATGCAATGGGGAAAAACTGGAACCTTTCCCAGTAAGATCTGGAGTGAAGCAAGGTTGCCCACTATCACCATTATTATTTAATATCGTATTAGAAACACTAGCCTCGGCAATAAGAGTCGAGAAAGATATTAAAGGAATTAGAGTAGGCAATGAGGAAACCAAACTATCACTCTTTGCAGATGATATGATGGTATACCTAGAGAACCCCAGAGATTCTACTAAAAAGCTATTGGAAATAATTCATAATTTTAACAAAGTAGCTGGCTACAAAATAAATCCCCATAAATCCTCAGCATTTTTATACATCACCAACAAAACCCAACAGCAAGAGATACAAAGAGAAATCCCATTCAGAATAACTGTTGATACCATAAAATATTTGGGAATCTATCTACCAAAGGAAAGTCAGGAATTATATGAGCAAAATTATAAAAAAGTCTCCACACAAATAAAGTCAGACTTAAATAATTGGAAAAATATTAAGTGCTCTTGGATCGGCCGAGCGAACATAATAAAGATGACAATACTCCCTAAACTAATCTATTTATTTAGTGCTATACCAATCAGACTTCCAAGAAAATATTTTAATGATCTAGAAAAAATAACAACAAAATTCATATGGAACAATAAAAAGTCGAGAATCTCAAGGGAATTAATGAAAAAAAAATCAAATGAAGGTGGCCTAGCTGTACCTGATCTAAAATTAGCAGCAGTCACCAAAACCATTTGGTATTGGCTAAGAAATAGATTAGTGGATCAGTGGAAAAGGCTAGGTTCACAAGACAGAATAGTCAACTATAGCAATCTAGTGTTTGACAAACCCAAAGCCCCTAACTTCTGGGAAAAGAATTCATTATTTGATAAAAACTGCTGGGATAATTGGAAATTAGTATGGCAGAAATTAGGCATGGACCCACACTTAACACCATATACCAAGATAAGATCAAAATGGGTCCATGACCTAGGCATAAAGAACGAGATTATAAATAAATTAGAGGAACATAGAATAGTTTATCTCTCAGACTTGTGGAGGAGAAAGAAATTTGTGACCAAAGATGAACTAGAGACCATTACTGATCACAAAATAGAAAATTTTGATTACATCAAATTAAAAAGCCTTTGTACAAATAAAACTAATGCAAACAAGATTAGAAGGGAAGCAACAAACTGGGAAAACATCTTCACAGTTAAAGGTTCTGGTAAAGGCCTAATTTCCAAAATATATAGAGAACTGACTCAAATTTATAAGAAATCAAGCCATTCTCCAATTGATAAATGGTCAAAGGATATGAACAGACAATTTTCAGAGGATGAAATTGAAACTATTACCACTCATATGAAAGAGTGTTCCAAATCATTATTGATCAGAGAAATGCAAATTAAGACAACTCTCAGATGGTGGAGCCCTGGTTTGATGATCTATCCAGACAGTCATACCTGAATTTAAAACTCTAAATAAATATCAGCTGCAATCCCAAAAGATTTTATCTCCTACAGCAATGATCATTAATCAAAGCTTCAGATGAACCTTGCTTTCAAGGATCACAGTAAGAGATTCATCCTAGAAAGTTCACAGGTTTTATACAGCTTATCTTTCATATCTAAGTAGATGGTTCTAAGTCCAGCATTATTACACAGATCATTTTGCTTTTAAAATACCCAATACATAGAAAATTCTAAACTGCATATTGTCCATAATAGAAACATTCTCAAAGGGATAAAGACTAAAAATTATTATTCTCAGTGTCCCTTTAATTAATGATATAATTTTAAGATGACTCAATACAATTAAAACTCACACAGAACTATTTTCACATAAAAGAATCTGAAAATTTCTTTAAAAATATCAATTAAACTTTTAGAAATAACCCTACCAAATTATAGATTATATTTGTGACTATATTCCTTAAACAAGGAAACCATTATGCATTTAAAGAAATAAATATTCAGTCAATTAACACCTTGTAAGAGCAGGCTGTCCCTTTAAATCACAGTTTGCTCTCTACAGCAGAGGGCCAAGTGGCTGCAATATTTACAAGGCCCTTTCCACTGCCTCTTACCTGCCACTCCCCAGTTAACCTCTTAGGGTGTCAAGTTCCTCTCTTTATCCAAACAAATGGCAAGTTCCTTCCAATAATATTAAAAAGACTTGCCTCCCTCTTTTAACATGCTTTTTCCCTCTGTTTCTCTTACCAATATTATCTCCCCGAAAACACATCCCATCTCTGTCTCTCTGTGACCACCCTTCCCAACAAGTTCCTTCTGTCTCTTTCCAACTGATTCCTTCCTAAAATCATCCTACCTGTCAATTGTTGCTACAAATTAATCCTTCTTATCCCAGTTCTTCAAAATCCCTCTCTTATCTCCTTTCCTTTTCTTTTCAAAACTTTTACGATTCACAGTACAATGAATAGCTGAATAATTTCATAAAACTCATACACATGGTCAGGAGAGCTGACAGAATTTAAAGTGCAACTTATAATGTTTACAAATTACCCAAAAATGTTTCAGAAAGTGGCATAACAAATTATTGTTAAACTGAACCAAATCAAATACAACTTTAAAAAGTTTTTCTCTTTAGTAGCAGAGTTTCAATATTCAAACAAATTCTTAAGATCTTATATTCAGAATAAATCTAATATGCACAATTTTATTTCCCACAATTTCAGATTTATACTACCTCTTTAAAATAAGACTAAGTTCCCAAAATTCCTAATCAAATGTTGAAAGCAAACTGAATTACCAATTCTTCTGTCTGAGTGAAGCCCTTGTTTTTTTTTTTTTCAAAATGATCTTCAATCAGATCTTTTCTTTTTCCCGATCTCTCCTCATATATACCTTTGTTGCTTCTTTCAATAATTCACCATTTGACTTTTTACTCCATCTTTCCAATTTTTGCAATTTCTTATTTATGTCTGGCCATGAATTGGAGACAAAATATAGCTTTATCACATTTTCTATTTCTGGATTTTCTAAGTTTATTCCTGAATATTTTTGAATCCCCTCTTTGAGATGTTCTAAGAATCTAAAAGGTGATTCATCCTTTTTCTATATAACCTCTAAGACCTTATTAATATTCTGTCTTTCGTGAAAGGAATTCTTGGTCCCAGTAATAATTAGGTCCCTTAAATCTTGCACATTCTGCCGTATGCTTGATTATTATTATCCCATTCTGGATTTACTAGCACATATTGTTCTGCAGTCACTCCTTCCACAAGGGGATGATGTTTCTCCCACTCTTCACATAGCTGCCTTTCTAATAGCTGATTTTTCTTCTGAAGTGAAGAGAGTGGCTAAGATATATAATAATTCTCTCTTCAGCTGTTCCAATTCTCTTCCCAAATGTCTACATACTAGTCCCTTGCAGGCTTCTGTTGCCCCTTGATTCTTCAGTTTAATCAAGAGAGACTACTCTGTTGATTCCACCTCCTCATAAGGTGGAGGGACAGCAATTAAAAGATTCCAGGGGTGAGATGGGATTTTCTTAGTCTCTCGCTCTTTTTCCACCTTTTTCTCCATCTCTTTTGCCTGACTTAAAAACAGCCAGTCTTTTGTCCCTGGAAGCCAGAGGCTTGCATACACTGATTCTTCTGTATTGAAAGGACTTTTCCCAGTAACATACAGATTTAATTGTTGACATGTCCAATTATCAGAGGAACCACATTTTTTTTTAAAATAACTTTTTGACAGAACCCATGCCAGGGTAATTTTTTACAACATTATCCCTTGCACTCACTTCTGTTCCGATTTTTTCCCTCCCTCCTTCCACCCCTCCCCAGATGGCAAGCAGTCCTTTACATGTTAAATAGGTTACAGTATATCCTAGATACAATATATGTGTGCAGAACCGAACAGTTCTCTTGTTGCGCAGGGAGAATTGGATTCAGAAAGTAAAAATAACCTGGGGAAAAAAAACAAAAATGCAAGCAGTTTATATTCATTTCCCAGAGTTCTTTCTTTGGGTATAGCTGCTTCTGTCCATCCTTGATCAATTGAAACTGAATTAGCTCTCTTTATTGAAGAGATCCACTTCCATCAGAATACATCCTCATACAGTATCGTGTTGAGGTATATAATGATCTCCTGGTTCTGCTCATTTCACTTAGCATCAGTTCATGTAAGTCTTGCCAATCCTCTCTATATTCATCCTGCTGGTCATTTCTTACAGAACAGTAATATTTCATAATGTTCATATACCACAATTTTCTCAACCATTCTCCAATTGATGGCCATCCATTCATTTTCCAGCTTCTAGCCACTATAAACAGGGCTGCCACAAACATTTTGGCACATACAGATCCCTTTCCCTTCTTTAGGGTATAAGCCCAGTAGAAACACTGCTGGATCAAAGGGTATGCACAGTTTGATAACTTTTTGAGCATAGTTCCAAATTGCTCTCCAGAATGGCTGACTGTGTTCACAATTCTACCAACAATGTATCAATGTCCCTGTTTTCCCACATCCCCTCCAACATTCCGCATGATCTTTCCCTGTCATTCTAGCCAATCTGACAGGTGTGGAGTGGTATCTCAGAGTTGTCTTAATTTGCATTTTTTGATTAATAATGATTTGGAGCATATTTTCATGTCTATAAATAGTTTTAATTTCTTCATCTGAGAATTGTCTGTTCATATCCTTTGACCATTTATCAATTGGAGAATGGCTTGATTTCTTATAAATTAGAGTCAATTCTTTATATATTTTGGAAATGAGGCCTTTATCAGAACCTTTGACTGTAAAAATGTTTTCCCAGTTTATTGTTTCCCTTCTAATCTTGACTGCATTTGTTTTTGTACAAAAACTTTTAAATTTGATATAATCAAAATTTTCTATTTTGTGGTCAATAGTGATCTCTAGTTCTTCTTTGGTCATAAATTCCTCCCTCTTCCACAGGTCTGAGAGGTAAACTATCCTATGCTCTTCCAATTTATTTATAATCTCATTCTCTATGTTTAGGTCATGAACCCATTTTGACTTTATCTTGGTGTACAGTGTTAAGTGTGGGTCAATGCCTAGTTTCTGCCATACTAATTTCCAATTTTCCCAGCAATTTTTGTCAAATAATGCGTTCTTATCCCCAAAACTGGGGGTTTGTCAAACACTAGATTATTAAAGTTATTGGCTGTTTTGTCCTTTGAACCTAACCTGTTCCATTGATCAATTAGTCTATTTCTTAGCCAATACCAGATGGTTTTAGTAACTGCTAAAATTATAATATAGTTTTAGATCTGCTATAGCTAGGCCAATTTCATTTGATTTTTTTTTTCATTAATTCCCTTGAAATTCTTGACTTTTTGTTTTTCCATGTGAACTTGGTTGTTATTTTTTCTAGGTCATCAAAGTAGTTTTTTGGGAGTCTGATTGGTATAGCGCTAAATAAATATATTAGTTTAGGTCGTATTGTCATCTTTATTATATTTGCTCACCCAATCCAAGAGCATTTAATATTTTTCCAGTTGGTTAGATCAGACTTAATTTGTGTGGAAAGTGTTTTGTAATTCTGCTCATAAAGTTTCTGATTTTCCCTTGGCAGATAGATTCCTAAATATTTTATACAATCAGTAGTTACTTTAAATGGAATTTCTCTTTGTAACTCTAACTGTTGGGTTTTGTTAATGATATATAAGAATGCTGATGACTTATGTGGATTTATTTTGTATCCTGCAACTTTGCTAAAGGTATAGATTGTTTCTAATAACTTTTTAGTAGAGTCTCTGGGGTTTTCTAAGTATACCATCATATCATCAGCAGAGAGTGATAATTTGGTTTCCTCATTGCCTATTCTTTTTCTTTAATCTCTTTCTCAACTCTTATTGCCAAAGCTAGCATTTCTAATATAATATTAAATAGTAATGGTGATAGTGGGCAACCTTGTTTCACTCCTGATCTTATTGGGAATGGTTGCAGTTTGTCCCCATTATATATGATGTTTACTGCTGGTTTTAAATAGATGCTCCTTCAGATTGGCTTAAGATGACAGGAAAAAATAATGATGAATGTTGGAGGGGATGCGGGAAAACTGGGACACTGATGCATTGTTGGTGGAGTTGTGAACGAACCCAACCATTCTGGAGAGCAATCTGGAATTATGCCCAAAAAGTTATCAAGCTGTGCATACCCTTTGATCCAGCAGTGTTTCTATTGGGCTTATACCCCAAAGAGATACTAAAAAAGGGAAAGGGACCTGTATGTGCCAAAATGTTTGTAGCAGCCCTGTTTGTAGTAGCTAGAAACTGGAAAATGAATGGATGCCCATCAATTGGAGAATGGCTGGGTAAATTGTGGTACATGAATGTTATGGAATATTATTGCTCTGTAAGGAATGACCAGCAGGATGAATACAGAGAGGCTTGGAGAGACCTACATGGACTGATGCTAAGTGAGATGAGCAGAACCAGGAGATCATTATACACTTCGACAACGATATTGTATGAGGATGTATTCTGATGAAAGTTGATTTCTATGACAAAGAGATCTAACTGAGTTTCAATGGATAAATGATGGACAGTAACAGCTACACCCAAAGAAGGAACACTGGGAAACGAATGTGAACTATTTGCATTTTTTCTTTTCTTCCCGAGTTATTTTTACCTTCTGAGTCCAATTCTCCCTGTGCAACAGGAGAACTGTTCAGTTCTGCAAATATGTATTGTATCTAGGATATACTGCAATGTATTTAACATATATAGGACTGCTTGCCATCTTGGGGGGGGGGTAGAGGGAGGAAAGGGAAAAATCGAAACATAAGCGAGTTCAAGGGATAATGTTGTAAAAAATTACCCTGGCATGGATTCTGTCAATATTAAGTTATTATTAAATGAAATAAAATTTAAATTAAAAAAAAATAGATGCTCCTGATTATTTTAAGCAAAAGTCCATTTATTCCTATACTCTCAAGAGTTTTTAATAGGAATGGATGTTGGATTTTATCAAATGCTTTTTCTGCATCTATTGAGATGATCATATGGTTTTTGTTAATTTGATTATTAATATGGCTGATTATACTGATAGTTTTCTTAATATTGAACCAGCCCTGCATTCCTGGTATAAATCCTACTTGATTGTGGTGCATTATCCTGGGGATGATTTTCTGTAGTCTTTTTGCTAATATCTTATTTAAGATTTTAGCATCAATATTCATTAGGGAGATTGGTCTATAATTTTCTTTCTCTGTTTTCAACGTATCTGGTTTAGGTATCAGTACCATGTCTGTGTCATGAAAAGAATTTGGTAGGACTCTTTCATTCCCTATCTTTTCAAATAGTTTATAAAGTATTCGGGCTAATTGTTCTTTGAATGTTTGGTGGAATTCACATGTAAATCCATCTGGTCCCGGGGATTTTTTTTTAGGGAATTGATTAATAGCTTGATCTATTTCTTTTTCTGAAATGGGACTATTTAAGCAATTTACTTCCTCCTCTGATAATCTGGGAAGCCTATATTTTTGGAGGTAGTCATCCATTTCGCTTAGGTTATCAAATTTATTGGCATAAAGATGGGCAAAGTAACCCCTTATTATTTCTTTAATTTCCTCTTCATTGGCGGAAAGTTCTCCCTTTTCATTTTTAAGACTACTAATTTGATTTCCCTCTCTCCTTTTTCTAATCAGATTTACCAAAGGTTTATCAATTTTATTGATTTTTTCATAAAACCAACTCTTAGTTTTATTTATTAGTTCAATAGTTTTTTTTTTACTTTTTATATTATTAATTTCTCCTTTTAATTTTAGAATTTCAAGTTTAGTAATTGATTGGGGGGTTTTTAATTTGGTCTTTTTCTAGCTTTTTTAAGTTGCAGGCCCAATTCATTGATCTTCTCTTTCTCTATTTTATTCAAGTAAGCCTCCTAGGATATAAAATTTCCCCTTATTACCGCTTTGGCTGCATCCCATAAATTTTGGTATGATGGAGGAACCACATTTTTGCCAAATTATTCCTCCACCCAAATCTTGTCCACCCCAAACCAAACAGCAATACTTTATCATCTTTTTCTTTTTGTACTTTGGCAATTCATTCCAATTCTGCAGCTCGTTCCCTAATGGACTATTGGCTGGCACTCCCTGACCTGGTTCCTGGCTTGGGGTTTTTTGACTGCACTTTCCCCATGATTGGAAAGGACCATATTCCTGCCCCAATCCTTTTTTGGTAAAGATCACTATTTACCACTAATCAACCAAGAGCTGTTTTGGTGAGTCATTCCCTTGAGATCTTTGCAGCCTGACAACATACCTTAATTTAGTGAGAGCTAATCTCTCTGGTTTCCCTCAACCCAATCAATCGATCCCTAGACTCCTGAAGGCCTTACATTGGATTGTACATACAAGTCTTTCTAGACCCTGAGCTCATACACTTTCAAAACAACAGGTTTCACTTTCCTTCTATCTTCATTGAGTGTCTTTGCCTCAAGCCTCTGCTTAGGAGAAAGGAGAATGCTGCCAAACCCCAGAGGCTTAGGGACAAATGATCCCTAGGTACCTTTTTGGTCTCCAAAGTCACGCTATGATTGTTCCCTTAAACAAGCCCCCAAACTGGGTGGGATGGCAAAATTACTCAGAGATATCACAAAATGAAGAACAAAAGCTTTATTAGGATCTCCTAAGAAACAGTCCTCTCACTGGAGTCCCAGAGGGAGGAGGGTCAGTTTTGCAAAAGCTGTGAGATAATTTAAATGGTCAGTGAAAAAAAAAATTACAGAAACTATTCTTTCACCCACTCCTGTTGATCTTCCTAAAATCATTGACAAACTCAACCGTTATTCCTTTATTTGTCTCTGGAATATAGGTGGGCCTTTGTGGCACTAGGGTCTTGGTTATATAAGACTTGTTTCAAAAGAAATAAGTTCTGCTTCTAAGGTTAATAATCAATTAAAATAGTTTAAGGAGACTTAGTTTTACCTCAGGCTTTTATCAATCAACAAATAAGAGATTAGCTAGTTTGTAGACTTCTGGAATATCTCCAGGCCATTAAATAGTCCTATTCTTCTCTAAACAGTTATCTCTTAAATGTTCTCTCTTAGAAAGTCTTTATTCTTCTTCCCAAAGCCTAATGATTAACAAACCCTTAGTGCTAAATCTGGAATTATCAAGTGATTATTTTGAGAACTCCTCACTTTCCTGTTTTGCTCACTTATGATTTTGAATGTGTCACTTTAACTTCTACTTGAGTTTACTCATTTCTAAAGTGAAGATAATACCATTCACCTCCCACAGTTGTCCTGAAGATAAAATGAGGTTATCATTATAAAGCATTTAGGAAAAAAAAAAAAAAGGAATGTCCTCAATGTAAAATAAAAGAATTAAATAGGCAAAGAAAAATAGTTACTAGTCTTAAGGTGTTGGATGATGCAAGAAGATAAGGAACAAAGAGAAAAAGGATCACTGAACACTTTGCAATAAGAAATAAATATAAGATCTGTCCTCCAAAGGAAGGACTTGGATCTTCTGAGGAAGAAAGAACTATTTGTCTTCCAAAGGAGGGTACAATAGAACCACAAGTAGTGAGTGTCAGGAGAGAGATCATTCAAAAACAGTTAGATGAAAAGATGTTTGCCATTGGTAGGTGACAGAAGTCTGAGGCAGTGATTTGTGCACCAGACACAATCTACACAGTAGCCAGCTATCTTTTCCAAGGCATGTGTGCTTCTAAAATAGGTCAGATTGGATAGCTATTATCCACCCCCTACTTCCCAGTTCTTCTGAATTCCTAACAGTTCACTTCGGGGAAGACAACAGAGCCAAAAGGCACAAACATGGCAAAGGATTATAAGATTTGAGGAAAAAAAAAAACAAAGACAGTGGGAGTTTGGTTTGTCATAGCTGCTGTCTTTTGAAGACAAGGATTTCAGAGGAAAGATGCACATTTAAGAAGTAAATAGTTGGTTATAAAGTAGTATCCAAACTGTGCTTAAAATGCAAGAATGATGGGATTTTGGCCAAGGATGGAGTTTGTTAGGAAATCTGGTAAAATTATATATATAACGTCTTGCTCATCTCATTATTTATTTGTTTGTTTTTGGTTGATGTCTTTTGATTGCTGCATACATTGGAGCTAAGTGAGGCTGAGGTGTGCTCAGTGTCAGCCTTGCTCTTCCAGAGCCTCCACTGCTCAATGATAGGACAGAGTCAAGATGACTGGAGAGGACTCCAGATGCAGTAGATGACCTTGGAGTCTCGGACATCCCACCAAGCTCCCAATGCCCACAGCACCTGCTCTACCTGCCTTTAAGGCCGTTGGAACAAACTGTTCTCACCCTTGAGTTCCACTAGGGGAAATCATCCCTTCACTCACCACAGGGTTTGAGACCCCTCCGTTATCCTCCATCTGGTGTAGCCCATCTGCCGAACGGTTTACCAGAGTGTGGCCACTGTGTGTGCGGCAGCTTCTTAGAGCTCCAGAGTTAGTGCATCAGGTGGACACCGAGGGGGAAAGCAGCCCTGTAAGGGGTTCCCCCAGAGGGACTAGTCTTCCCAAAGCTTTAAAATGAAAAGAATTAAGGATAGAGAAAAGCTGCCTATATGTAACTTCAGTGTTGTAGTAGATACTATTTGTTGTCATTCAGTCTTTTCCAACTTTTCATGACCCATTTGGAGTTTTCTTGGCAAAAATACTGAAGTGGTCTGCCATTTTCTTCTCCAGCTCATTTTACAGATGAGGAAACTGAAGCAAAAAGAATCCAAATCTTCCTTGTGCCATCTAACTGCCAATAGATATACTATAGGGGATATCATACTGTGTAGGTGGGAAGAATAACTCTAACTCTTCTTTTCTCCCTCCTCCCCCTCAAAATTTACATATGACAAAATCCAAGAAAAAGGATCCAGTCATAAAACCTGTGGCTTCAAATATCTATACTAATCCTACAGAGTGTGAGTAAGAAGCAAGGTCAACTTGAGAACTTAAAGTAAGGAGACAAATTTGGTCTCAGGTTTTCCTAAGACTTGGTAGGGTAATGATTATCCTTGCTATTTGCTTAACATTTTACTGTTTAGAAAGTAATTTAGGTAAATAATATCATTTGATCTTCATAGGAACCCTTGAGGTAAAATAGGACATATAGAACATATAACTCTGAAAAGATATAGTTAAATCAAAGAAATAGAAGAGGCAAAGATGGAAATGAAAAGCAAGAGTTAGGATTGTTTCTTAATATATGCCTATGTGAGGACATCCGGGAATTAATCGTGGTAGTATGGGGGAAAAAATTGGAGAAAAATACAGATTATATTTTCATTAGAGTTCATTAAAGATCACTTGAGCAAAAAGATGAATTGATGAATTTGGGAAACAGATTGCAAGCTTAGAATAGAGGCATGGTGAGTAGCAGTTTGATAAATCAGTTTTCTGAATATATTCCAGTGTTCTTTCACTACCAAAAACAAAGAAACTAATAATTCATCCTTCAGAGGTAGAAATAGTGGAGGAAGAATAGTTATTCTGCATGTGATTCTCACCAATGAGGAATATTTGGTGATTAAAGTAGTAGGATCATAGATAGGATCAAGAAGTTGTTGTTAAACCTTTTTTCAGTCTTGTCCAACTTCATTGACTCTATTTGGTTTTTTTTTGTTTTTGTTTTTGTTTTTTTTGGGCAAAGATATTATAAGGGACTGCCATTTCCTTTTCTAGTTTTATACATTAGGAATTGAGGCAAACATGCTTAAGTCATTTACCTAGTGTACACAACTACTAAGTTTCAAAGGCCAATTTGAACTCCACTGAACCACCTAGCTGCCAATCATGAGGACCTGAGTTCAAATCCTACCTTGGATATGTACTAGCTGTATGACCTTGGGCAAATCATTTAAGTTTTCTCAGCCTGTTTCCTTGTCCATAAAAATGAAGATGATAATAGAGTACCTACCCCATTTGATTATTAGGATGAATTGTGAAAACATATAACATACATTGCATCCTTAAAATTATATGTAAATGCTAGTTATTATAAAGCCTCTTAGATTTATATAAGTAAACAAGTAAAAATAGATAAAATATTTTATCAAATGCCCAGTGTATAAAAGGGCAAAAGAGTCATAAGCTAAGTACTAGCCCCTGCTTTTAAGGAAGGTTGTAACATTTACACAATTAAACACAATATATTTAAGGAGGGAGAGATAATTAACAGGGAATCAGGAAAGGTTTCCTTTATAGGAGACCTTTCAAAATTAAGTGAGATGAGCCTTGATGAAATCTAAGGATGAGATAATTTATCAGTTCCTATTTGACTAGGAAGTCTAAAAGAGATATTCAAAAGAAGAAAAAAGATCCTAGAATTAGAGTTGGAAGAAACCTTGAAAGTCACTAAATCTTAACACCCTCATTTTCCACATTCAAAAACAGACTGAGATTAAGTAATTTACTTGCCTAAGATAGTAGAGGAAGGTTACAATTCACCTTGAATTAAGGTTTACCTCCAAATCCATGTGTTGTTATATATGAACAGGTAATTATAATAAGTATTATTTAAATGCATTAGTAATAGCTATTCAAATTTGTCTCTGGAGAAGATTTGAGAAAATACACTTCTCTCCCTTTTTTGACTGAGGTGTAAGAAGAGTTTCCATTGTGAGTGGAATATTGCAAATACTGTTGGTGTATTGGTTAGTTTTGCTACAGTGATTCTTTTTCCTCTTTTTAAATTTTTGTTTAAAAGGATGACTCAGGGTAGAGGAGAGGGAAGTAATGTATTTAAAATGAAGATGATCTAAAAATGATAGTTGTCTGTAAAAATAAGATAAAGAATGAGTAATACACTGGTAAAGAAAATTAATTATGGGGCAGCTAGGTGATGCAGTGGATAGAGCACCAGCCCTGAAGTCAGGAGTTCCTGAGTTCAAGTCTGGCCTCAGACACTTAACACTTCCTAGCTGTGTGACCCTGGGCAAGTCACTTAACCCCAATTGCCTCAGCAAAAAGAAAAAGAAAATTAATCATTTCTATTTTTGCAGTAGTACTTCTTTACAATGTAAGCTACATATTCACAAGTATTATACTCATTTTACAGATAGAGAATCTGTGGCTTTGAGAGATTAAGTAATTTAACCAACTTCAAATTGTTACGGTCTGCAATGGAACTCAAACCCAGCCCTTCAGCTGTGTTCTGTTGTAGTTGTTGATTATCCATTGCATCATGTTGCTTCTACTGTGTTTTGGCTGGGGGAAGCTTTTTACCATCTTTATTTTTTGCAATGTGTTAGTCATAGATGACTAGACTAGGTGGTACACCGGATAGAACATTGGACCTGGAATCATCAGATTTAAAGTTCAGGTCTGACCTCAGATACTTATGAAGTATTTTTTGTGAAGTTCCTAGCACAAGGAAAAGTTAATAGCAGAGATTGAAGACTATTTCATCCTTTGTAGGTGAATAATCTGTCTTATTGAACCAAGGCACTATCTTTGGAAAGTAACACAAATATTGGGGGTCATGTCAGGCATAGTCATAGGCACTTTTTATCACTGAATGTGAATCTGTGGTTTGTTTTGCTTAGAGAAATTATTGGACTTCTTCATTGTCATAGTCAACCATCAAGCATTTACTGAGTAGCTGCTATATGATAGCTTCTGTGCTAGGGTGCTAGAGATACACATATAAAAAGTGAGACTCCTTGCCCTCAAAGAACTTCAATTTTAATAAGAGAATATAACATTTAAGATGCCCTAATCTAGATCATTCCCTCCAATCTTACATACCCCCTAGGCTTCTATCCCAGCCCCTCTCCTTATAGTGATCTCATTAGTTCCCATGCAGTTAATTAACTTCTTGTTGTGTGCTTTTAATCCCCACTCTGGAGTGCCAAAATATATCATCCAGACTATCTCTCTGGAGAATCTTGGGACCAGCCTGAGACCTTGGTCTTAGTGGAGAATTGATGAGGGGAGATTCACATGGATGGTCAAAACATGGAGTCCGTTTATTCCAAATTCTCTTATTCTCTTTTATACCCTCATGCCCATATATAATAAAAACAACACTGTGCATGTGCTTAACTATACCCTATGCATGTGAGACCACATAAAAAACTTGTTATTGTGTGTAGATGACTCTTTGTCACCTGCTTCACCTGGTATCACTCTGCTTCAATCACAACAGAGGCTATCACTGCCCCCTGACTTCTTAGGAAGTCTAAGAGCCCTTAGGGGAGATGGGAGTAGAACCAGATATTATCATCAAGTTGCCTCTTACACCTTACCCAGAGTTTCCCCACTGTCTGTGGCCCTTTTACAGTTTAGCTTCTCTGTTCTATTAATTCTCCAATGTACCCATCTTGCCCCAGACTCACTGCTCACCTCCCATTTCACATGTCCAACTTCCTTTCAGAATTCTCAAATTAGATATTAAATAGACTACTACCTTCTCATAGAAGTAGTATTTTCTCAGTCTCTTAGATGTCATCCTGAACTTATCATTATCTCTTACCCACTATATCTAATCTGTCAATTTCAGCTATGCAGCATCTCTGATATATGCTCACTTCTCTTCTCAGATACTACAACCACTCTCATGTAGTCCCTGATTGCCTCATGCTATGATTACTGCAATAGCCTAATGGGTCTACTTGTCTCAAGTTTCTCCCTATTCCAGTTCAACTTCCATTAAGTCACTAAAGTGATTTTCCTGAAGTACAGATCTGACCACATTACCTACTCCCTCCCACTAACCATTGGTGTCCCCCAAGGCTCTGTTTTGTACACTTTGCTCTTTTCCCTCCTTCCTGTTTAACTTGATCTTTTTCTCAGTTCTTATGTATTCAATTATGATATCTATACTAATGATTTTCAGATTTACCTTCTCCTGACTTATAATTTTTTAAAATTTTAAAATTAAAAAAAATTAATTTATAATAGAAAACTGATCTAACTAGATTTATACGTAAGAAAGTATTCTGGCAGAAGTATGAAGGATGGATTGGGGAAGGAAAAGGAGTGAGATTTTATCAGGCACTACTTTATTCTGATGTCTACCCTGTTTTTTTATCATAGATATTTTTCCTTCTCAGTAAAATTGCAAGTTCTTAGAAGGTAGAAAATATCACCTCTACTCCTCTGTGTTCTTCACAGAGTTCTTAAATAGAGTAAGGACTAAAATATTATTTGGTTTGGAAACTAATAGGTGAGTGAAGACGAGTCTGGTCCTCTAATCTGGACTGTCTCCTCACAGAGAGCCAATGTTTCTGATAGTCTTTTGTGTGAAAAGAATTCTGTTAATGTTTTTAAAACATATTTTTCTCCTCTCATTTAAATATTATGACACTATATACATTACTTAGTGTCACTACTCTGCTACATCATCAAGAACAGATGCTGATTACTTGTTTCTCCCATCCCCACTCTAGTCAACAATCTCAAGTGTCTTGAAAAAGGATCATTCTTTCCTTCATATTAAATGCTTACTAAGTGCTAGGCATACTCCTCCCCCAAAAAAAAAAAGTTTTTTAAGGTAGTAAAAGTCTGTCCTGACAGAGTTCACATTCTATTGGAGAAAACAACATGTAAATATATAGATTAGATAGAAAGTTATCTCAGGGGAAAGGGCTCTAACATAAAAGACTATGCATTAGATGGGATTTTGAGCTGAGTTTTGAAGGAAGCTAGAAATAAGTGAGGAAGAAGAGCATTTGAGGAATGGGGGACAATCAAAGTAAAGGCACACAGACAATGCAGCAGCATTTATTGAATACTATCTATGAACTTGGCACTGTATTAAAGTGCTAGGGATACAAAGAAAGACAAAACAGTTTCTGTTTTCAGGAAGTTCAGTCTGTTGGGGTTTAGGGTAGTATATGCATAGAACTGTGTGCACACACAATATAGATTTTTTTAAAAATTGGAGATGATCCTTGGAGTGAAAGTGTTGACATAAGGGAGTTCGGGCTTCTTGTATAAGTTTGAAGTTTAGCTGGAATTTGAAGGAAGCCAGGATGAGATGGGGCAGTTAAGTACGTGGACTCATCTTCCAGAGTTCAAATCTGACCTCAAACACACATTGGCTATGTGACCCTGAACAAGTCACCTATCTTTATTTGCATCAGTTTCCTTATCTGTAAAATGATCTGGAAAAGGAAATGGCAAATTGCTCCAGTATCTTTGTCAAGAATATCCCAGGTATGGTTAATAAAGAATCAGACATGATTGAAATGACTCAACAACGACAAAAGAAGGTGTAAGGAGAAAGTGTTCTAGACATGAGGGGATAGTCAGTGAAATTGCATGGAGTTGAGAGATGAAGTGTCCTTTTCAAGGAATTACAAATGGACTATTGGCATTAGATTAAAAAATACAGGTAAGAGGAGTCAGGTGTAAAAAAAAAAAAAAAAGCTAGAAAGGTTGGAGGTGGGGCAGATTGTGAAGGCTTTAAAAGTCAAACAAAGAATTTTGTCTTTGATCTTGGGTCTTATAAGGAGCCATTGGATTGCATAGAGAATTGAGATGATGTGGTGAAAGACTTATGGCTTGTTTGGAAAAACCACTTTACTGATTGAGAAAGAATGGATGATGAATGAATATGGATTGCCTTCCTCAATGAGGAATTTTCAATTTGAAATTAGAATGACTGGGTGGGTCAGCAAGGTTCTGGGCTTCATTCCAACTCCCTTCAGCAATACATGCAAAGGTGCAAAGGAGGCTGATCATGGGAATAATCCAGGATTGGTGTTTAGCAAGACATGAAGTCAGAGAAGACAAGAGGCTGAGGGATTCAAAAGTATAGTTTACTCAGTTTATCCAGGGGTTGAGATCAGAAAGGGAAGAGGTGATTAGGAAAGGATTAGAGGTTACTATAAAAAGGAAGACCATATTTAGGAAAAATAAGGCATTTGGAGAGTTAGAATGATAAATAATTATAATCAGATTAAGGCTGTTAGAGTTCTTGAACATGGGAGTGGAACACTGGTAGGTGATTGCAACATAATAGCTGATAATAATAGCTATCATATACACAGAATTTACATGTTAGTCCATTTGATCCTCACAATATCTTGTGTTACATAGATGCTATTTACTACCCCTACTTTACAGAAGAGGACTGAAGTTGAGAGTGGTTAAGTGACTCACATTGCTAAGTAATTGTATAAATTGGGATTTGTAATCAGGTCTTCCTATCCAGCATTCTATTCACTGTGCCACTTAGCTATACTTTTATATGAAATGATAGGACTTGAGAAGTTGAGCTTTTAGAGAAAATGGCTAGTTTGAATATTTGAGAGAATACAGATATGTATATTTCAGTCCCCTAATATTGAGATTAGTAGTGGAGTGACTTTAGTCATGTAGTAATTAGTATTGGAGCATTAGTAATGGAGAACTTGACTATGAGCTAAGCACTGAATTTATTTAGAAAGGAAGGTGAATGACCTAGAGATGAGAAAAGATAATAGCCATTAACATCTATATTAGGGGATGAATTTAGGCAGGATGAAGAAGTAGCTAAGTATTAGAAGCAGAGGAATAGTTTAGAAGTAGCAAGTGGAGGTTAGGGGAGAGGAAAGATTTTTGTGACTTTACTACTACATTTGAAATGTCAAATGACCATGAGGGGAAAAGCAGTCAGTTCTGGCATAACTTGGACTTCAGTGATATTGATATTGAATAATATTCCATTATCTTCATGTACACAACTTATTCAGCCATTCTCCAAATGATGGGCATCTACTCCCTTTCCAAATCTTTGCTACTATAAAAAGAGCTGCTATAAACATTTTTGCACATGTGGGTCCTTTTCCCTCTTTTATGATTTCCTTGGAAGATAGACCCAAATGGCACTGCTGTGTCAGAGGGCATGCACTGTTTAATAATCCTTTGGGCATAGTTCCAGATTGCTCTCTAGAATGGTTGGATCATTTTATAACTCCATCAACAGTGCATTAGTATCCCAGTTTTCCCACATCCCTCCAATATTTATTATTATCTTTTCCTGTCATTTTAGCCAATGTGAGAGGTATGAGGTAGTACCTCAGAGTTGTTTTAATTTGCATTTCTCTAATAGTGATTTAGAATTTTTTATATAATTATAAATGGCTTTAATTTTGATATCTGAAAACTGTTCATATCTTTTGGTCATTTATCAGTTGGGGAATGACTTGTATTGTTATCAATTTGACATAGTTCTTTATATATTTTAGAAAAGAGACTTACTGGCTGTAAAGATTTTTTTCCCAACTTTATATTTCTCTTTTAATCTTATTTCTGTTTATTTCATTTGTGCAAATCCTTTTTAATTTAATGTAATCAAACTTGTCCATTTTGCCTTTCATGTTTTCTAGTTCTTTTTTGGTTATAAATTCTTTCTTCTCCAAAGATTTAATGGGTAAATTATCCCTTGCTCTCCTAATTTGTTTTTTATGCCCAAATCATGTGTCCATTTTGACTTTATTTTGGCATGCAATGGGAGATATAGGTCTATATTGAGTTGCTGACTTATTTTCCATTTTTCCCCGTTTCAAATAGTGAGTTCTTATTCCAGAAGCTGGAGTTTGGGTTTATCAAATACTAGATTGCCCTAGGCCTTGATTACTGTGTCGTGTGTATCTCTTCTATTCCACTGATTCACCACTCTATTTCTTAGCCAGGACCAAACACTTTTGATGACTGAAGAATATAGTTTTAGGTTTGGTACTACTAAGCTACCATCCTTTGTATTTTTTTTTCATTAATTCCTTTGATAGATTTGACCTTTTTTTTCAAATGAATTTTATTTTTTTCTAGTTCTATAAAATAATTTTTTGACAGTTTGATTGGTGTGACACTGAACAAGTAGATCAATTTAGGCAGAATTGTTATTTTTATTATATTAGCTTGGCCTAGCCATGAACAGTTTATATTTTTCCAATTATTTAGATTTCATTTTATTTATGTAAGAAGTGTTTTGTGATTGTGAAACTCAGTCTTACAAAATAATTGTTTAAAACTATCTTTACATTATAATTAAAAAATAAAATATTAGATGAAAAAATAGTATTTGTTTAAAAAAACCTTTTTTTTTTTTTTTTTAGCCTGAGGCAATTGGGGTGAAGTGACTTGCCCAGTGTCATATAGCTAGGAAGTGTTAAATGTCTGAGGTCACATTTGAACTCAGGTCCTCCTGACATCAGGACTGGTGCTCAATCCACTACACTATCTAGCTGTCCCTTACATACCTTATTACTTAAAAAAAAAAAAGTTAATCACAATCTAAGCCTTCAGCAAGTCTTAATCTTACTAGTAGAGATTCTTGCCTCAACGTTGATGGCTGCTGACTGATCAGTGTGGTGATTGCTGAAGGTTGGGATAGCTGTAACAGTTTCTTAAAGTAGATAGCAACAAAGTTTGTTGCATCAGTTGACTCATGGAATATTTCTTTGTAGCATACAATACTATTTCATAGCATTTTACCTACAAAATCAGTCCTCTCAAACCCTGCTGCTGCTTAATCAACCAAGTTAATACAGTATTCTTCAATATTGTTTCTCAAGGAATAGGGAGGTATGAGGAGAGGGAGAAAGATGAGGGAACAGCCAGTTGGTTACCAGTCAGAACTCACACAACACCCCACATTATCTGAGAAGTGCAATAATACAAAGCACAATGGATGGATAGAGACAGTACATTTATTAAGCACTTACGCAAAGCACTGAACTAAGTGCTAAGGATACAAATACAATCAAATAAAACTTCTCGTTCTCAAAGAGCTAACATCTATCGGGGAAAGATAGTAGTACTAAAGGGAAGCTGGCAAAATAGGGTGTTATAGGTGTGTTATGGTATAGAGATGTCCAGGATGTAGCTTGGAGATTTGGTATTGGTCATGATAAATAAAACTTCATGTATCAGAACCTGGAGATCAGGACTGTCATTCAGATATGGGGGTAAGGGATATGTAATGAAGTGGGTGATGTCACTAGGTAGCATGCCAAGGAGAGGGTAGTAGCTTGGAGTCCTGGTTCCAGGAAAGATAAGGAAAAAGTTAATCTGCTAGAGCTGGAAAACTCAGAAACATGGTTTGATTTTCTTTAGAGAAGACATAAATGGAAGAGGTTTAAAATGAGAGGAAGTTCATTTATTATGGATCTAGACTTCCAAAGGGCACAGTAGGAAGAGAAATACAAGTCTGGAGTGGGCATCGATCAAGTAGATTTGAAGTTGATGGGAACATAAAAGCAGGCTGTTATGAAGGAGGATGATTTGTTCATTGGCATGCAAAAGTTCTCCACCTCGGTATCACTGGGATGGGGAGAATGAGAAGAGATGGGAATGTGCTGATCATTGGGAAATGAATCAAGACAGAGTGTCTGTGGATAGAATAAGGCCTACTGATAAAATTAAGTGATTAGAAGATTCAGAATCATCCCTTAAAATCTCAGCACTCAGCTTCATGGCATCTACTTAGCAGGGTTAGGGCCTGCTTTTTAGCAGACATAAATTGGGTGTCTATATTTTGGGACACTAAACTTTCAGACATCTGATAAATTAATTCAGTAAATACTTTTCTTTAGTTTTTTGGTAGCCAGTAAAATTCAGTACTTTGTAGGTAGTTCTCTGGTATGAAATCTCACACTTAATGTTTGGATTCTGGATGACAAAAGGATTAGTCATAGGACACAACACTGAAAGTGATGTTTCTATTCTCATAGGATACTAGATCTAGTAAGGAAGGAAACAAGCATTTATTAAGTGCTTACTATGTGCCAAGCACAAATAAATATTATTTGGTCTTCATGTCTTCACACTATCTTCCTGTTGCTCTAAGGGAGATTGTACATGGAAAAGGAAAACTGGTACTGAGTGGATGTTAGTAAATCTTTTCCTATCATCATCATCACCACCACCACTGGTATTTATATACATAGCACTTCAAATTTACTGAAGCACTTTTCCTGTAGTTCATTTGATTCACAGTAACCTCATGAGGGAAATGTGGATATCTATGCCCCTTTCTAGGTGAGGAAATTGAGGCTGAAAAAGGTAAGTGTTTTGGCCACCATCACATAACTACTGAGTGTCAGAGGTAGGACTCCAATCATAGCACTCTATCTCCTTGATTTTTTACTACCTATCCTAAGTGTGTATCACTAATTGCGAAAGAGGTAATTTCTTTTTAGGCATTATTACGAGATAGTGCTTCTCTCATACACTTGTGCAGTCAAAAGTGCTAGTAACATGATTGTGTATCTTAATACCTGGATTTATAATGAGTATCAAAATTGCTAACACTTTTGAATTGAAAATCTTAATGAGAATTTTTGATGAAACCACTACTGTGGAAACTGAATGAAAGTATGTTTTAAATGGAAAAAAGTGGGAAAGTTTTCTCACCCGAAAAATTAGGTCAATCTAGATAGATGACCTCTCAGATCCTTTCCAGCTCTACATCTGTGATCCTGTGAATGTGTTAAAACATCAGGAAAAGTGTGAAAATATCAAAGTTGTTTTAATTTTGGGGAAAGGATCAAAAGCCATTGGGAAATGAAAGTTTCTGGAAAGTATTTACTGACCTACTTTTGGCCCTTAGATTCTGAACTCATAATGCCTTCCTGGACTCATCACCTTCCTGCACACACAAACATCCACACACAGAGCCATTGAGAGGGAAAGATGCAAAATTAAATTTAGAGGTTAAAAAAATATTTCCACATAACTCAGACATAGGGAGAAAAATATTTTTGGATCTGAGTGTACAGCAGGTAGGGCTATGAAGAGATGAGGTTTCCATTAATTTGGGTAGAAATTGTACATTCATTGATTCTACAGAATAGTTTTGGGCTAACATAATCCTTTTCCCCCAATGCTCATATTTAGAGCTTGAGGGGGCCTCAAAGATAATTAAACCTTTCATTTTTTAAATGTGACCTAAAGAAAACAGGCTTTTAAAAACTGATCAAATAAGCAATCTCTCTTGAATATGAGATCATATTAAATTAATAAATCAAGCATTTATTAAGTGCTCACTATGCTGCATTCTGGAGATAAAAATGAAAAAGTAATACAGTCCCTACTCTCACAGAGTTCATTTTCTCATGGTAGAGGCAACACTTGGAAGAATTCAGCTGTAAATCAGATGGTTTCATTCCATGGTCCTTAGAATGCACTGACAAAGAATATGTTAAATGTTCTACTCTGATATTAATGTTTTACTTTAATATTATTTCTCTAATAGAATATTATCCCTAATAAAATAAAATAAATAATCCCATATTGAAACATTTGAAAGTACTGAGGGCTTTGATGGCAAGAAGTCTTTTTTTTCTTGGTCTTCAGTAGCAGTGGCTGTAGCTACTGCAGAAGTAGTTGCTAGGCTTCATCTCCAGTTATTTCCCAGAATGATGGCTAAGGGCAATGGGTTAGAAGTATAGCTATTTCCAGGGTTCTTGGGTTCTGGGTACTAAGAAGCCTCTGTAAAGTACCTAAGAAGAGATTGTAGTCAAGATGATGGTAATTTGCCTTGTCTGGCATATAGTGCCTCTTCTCTTTTCCTCAGTGGGTCCTTCCTGCTCTAAGCTAAACTGACTTTGCCTGCCTCTCTGTGGCAGTTCATTATTGGATAGTAGGAGTGTCTGACACCTTCTTCATCAAAATAACTTTCCCACGTGATGGCAATGAACACTAGACTGAGAGCTGAACCAATGATCTGAGAGCTGTTGCCACTCTAGGACTGCTAAACTGTGGTGTTCTCTTCTTTTTTATAATATATGATGGTTCTCTGTGAGCACATTTCTTGGGGAGGTTTTCTGGAGGCAGCCTTAGTTTCAGTTCAAAGTAATAATCACTTCAAACGCAGCCAGGAGTTAAAATCCAGTCCTTTATTGTGTCCTTCAAAGTCTTGAGCTTCAGCCCCTAGTTCTCTCTGAATGTCTCCAGCCAGCACAAAGGTGGAATATGGAATGAATCTGTCTCTGCCTCCGTGAGTGGGCTTCTGTGTTTCTGTGTCTGGCCCTGAGAGCTTCTTGCTTATATGCTGTACACTGAGTACACACCAATCATTATATCACTGGGAATTTCTTGTAGGATTAAATCAATTCTAAACTAGATTTAAACATTGCTTCCTCAATTCCACTTAGTACCTTGTTGCAAGTTCTGGCCCATAACATCTCCTTATAGGATCAGATCAATCATACTGAACCATGTTAAATTAGATAATTATTGTCTCTATCAATTCTAATGACAACACTTTGTAAGGATTCCAACACTATACCAATTGCAGTTAGTGACAATTGGTCATAATTACTACTGTTGTAATGAGGAAGATGGCTTACCTATCCACAATAATTTCTCTCTTCAATGATGGTTGTGGAGATAGAAGTGGAAACAGGCCTGGTGGTTGATTGGCCGCCGCTATTCACAAGGTTTTTGGATTAAGCTGTTTTCAACAAGGTCTATAGGAAGGTGATAGGCAAGATGGTTGTGGTGGTTTGATTTGCCTGGTAATATGCTACCTTCAGTCTTTCCCTCAGAATGCCTTGCTGCTTCCAGTATTTGTTCCAAATTTAACAAAATCTCTCCTGGTATCTTAATGAACATCCTGTGAATTCTTTCTCTTTGTATGTAATCTGTTTTTACCAATTTGGGGGAATTAGCAATTTCTTGAAATAAAGTGTCCAAATTATTTTGTTTCTCAAATTCTCTGAGTAATGCCAATATTGATATTGTTGTGTTGTAGTCTGCCCTTCTAATATACTATTCAGTCGATATGTTTACCAGTCATTTGAATAAATCAGTTACTTTTGGAGCCTCTCTACTTAGTCATATAATTGATTAAAAGGCATTAAAATAGAAAATTTTATTGTACTTATTTGTTATGAGTTCAAATGTTGGAATTCTTGTTCTTCTCAAAACACAGCCAGTTTAGCTTAGGGCCTTCCGAATATCTCCAAATCCAAAGGTTCTGTCCGTTAGCCTCTGCCTCTGCTTTCTTCCACCTCCAACCAGCACAGAGATGGAATGACTCTCTTATTTCCTTCTCTTGGGGCTCGGCTAGCTTTCTGGTGAGTCTTTCAGACCAGCTTGGTCTCAGTGAGGGGCATGCAGGAGCCTAGCCACCAGCTACAGTGGTGTGAGATGAAGATGAATCTGGTTGTCCACTGAACTCTCCACTCATAGCTTTATCCTCTGAAAACTCTTCGTCTGCCACCAGCCAGCGAAGTGGAAAAAATGTATTCTCTCTTGCCTTGCCTCGGAGAAAGGGCTTCTGGCGTAACTCCACTGAAATCTGACCGAGAGCCTCTGTCTGTTTCTTTTATCCAAGAGGGAGGAATTGTGGGATACGAGAGAGAGGGATTATGGGTTTTCTCCCATAGTGCTCTCTGGCCCAAAGAGCTTTAAGGGAGGTGTGGACTCCCTTGAAGTTAGAAAGTTTACTTTGTGAAGCTGGCATACTTGTGAACTCCAATGAGTAAAGGTGTGAACACAAGCCTTGTATTAATTAGTTCTACTTAGTACCTTGTTTCAGGTTCTGGCCAAAATCTTTTTGTAAGATTAGATCAACTCTAATTAGTTAGCAGTTAGTAAGGATTCCAACACTTATTGATAATGATAAAAAAAAAAAAAAGTAAAAGCAAAATTATGCCTTAAAGACTGCTAGACATGCTGCCTCCCATTCATGAAATTCTTTCTCCTTATCTTTACCTCCTGACTTTGTTCAAATCACAGCAAAAATCCTACCTCTCAGAAAGCTTTTCCTTTCCCGCCTTAATTATAGTGTCCTCCCTCTGTTGATTATCTCCAGATATCCTTTTTGAAGGCTTGTGAGAGCCAAAATGGCAGAACAAGCAGAAATTGCCTGACCTCTTTTAAATTTACTTCCAAACAGTCATAAAATAGGGCCTCAAAATGAATTCTGGAACAGCAGAATCAAGAAAAAACAGAGTAAAAGATTTTGAGCCCAAGACAAAGCTAAAGGTCAGCAAGGAAAGGTCTGTACCAGTTGGTAATGGGGGAGCACAGTCTAGGGCAGGCAGTATTCCATTAAGCCAGTGGGAGGTTCTGACTTGAATGAAAGTCAGTGACCAAAGGCCCACACCATGTGGGTGCAGTTGCAGGCAAGCAACCAATTTAGCATTATTTATCCCCTTTTTCCCTCGGGTACCAGGGCCGCACTAGATGAGCTGCCAGACCTTCTGCAGCCCAGCACACCACCAGGCCCAGGAACAGAGCTTACCTTTAAAATGGGCTGGAAAAATGAGAAAACATAACAACAAAAAACATGATCACAGAAAGTTACTGTGGTGGAAAAGAAGCTCAAAATACAGACTAAGAAGAGAATATTGTCAAAATACCTATATGCAGAGCCTCAAATAAAAGTTTGATTTGGTCTCTGGCCCAAATAAAAAAGAGTTCCTATGAAGAACTCAAAAAAACACTTGTAAAATCAAAAAAGAAAGGTAGAAGAAAAACGGGGAAAGAAATGAAAATGATGAAAGAGAATCATGAAAAAAATCAATAGCTTGATAAAGGAAGCACTGTCCAAAAAAAGGTGGAAAAGATGTACAAAAATTTCCTCAAGGAACCTTAAACAGTAGGATTGGCTAAATGGAAAAGGAAGTAAAAAATTAACTGAGGAAAATATCTCCTGAAAAAATTAGAATTCAACAAATGGAAGCTAATGATTCTATGAGTTCAAAAGTCAAACAAAATTTTGAAAATCAAAAATAAAAAAGAAAGAAAGAAAAAAGATAAAGTGAAATATGTTAGGATTCATACAAGGTGCTAAGTCAGTGGAATTGAGGAGACACTGGTTAAATCTAGTTTAGTTTGTTGTAATCCTACAACAAAATGGTTTCCTACTGATATAATGATTGGTGTATACTCAGTGTGGGACATATAAGGAGGAGCTCTCAGAGCCAGGAAGGACAGGCATACTAGAAGCTCTCGGAGGCTGACACAGATTCATTCCATCTTCCACCTTTGTTGTGGCTGGAGACTGAAGTAGAAACCTTTGGAGTCCAGGAGATTCAGAAGCCAGAGAAGGCAGACCTCTCAGAACCAAGGAGAGAGAGAGAAGCATCCAGAAAAACTAGCCAAGCTCCAAGTGAAAGAGATAAGACTTTGAAGGAGACAATAAAGGATTTGAACTTTAATCCCTGACTGCACTTGTGATTACTGAACTGAAACTAAGGCTGCCTCCAGAAGCCCTCCAAGAAACCTGCTCCCAGAGAACATTATATTTTAGAGAAGAATATTACAGAAATATCTCACTGGAAATTACATCCAGGAGAGATAATTTAAGAATTATTGTACTACCTGGAAGCCATGACACCCACTTCTACTCTCCCACCCATTGTAGATGTTACATATTAAAAAATCATTAAAAGAGAACTGTCCTGATATCCTCGACCCAGAGATAAGAATAGATTGACTCCAATCATCTCCTGAAAGAGACCCCAAAATGAAAACTCCCAAATTCTAAAATCCCAAAACTAACCAAATTCCAGAAATTCCTACAAACATCTGGGGAAAAAGTCAAATAATGGAGAGCCACAGACAGAATTACACATGATTTGGCAGCTTCTACATTAAAGAATCAGAAGATTTGGAATATAATATTCTAAAAAGCAAAAGAGATAGGATTACAACCAAGAATCATCTACTTACTAAAGCTGAGCATAATCCACAGGCAAAAATAGACATCTAATGAAATAGAGAATTTTCAAACACTCCTGATGAAAAAACTACATCTAAACAGAAAATTTGGTTTTCAAATATAAGACTCAAGAGAAGCATAAAAAGGTAAACAGGGAAGAGAAAACAAGTTATTCAGTGAGGTTAAACTCTTTCGATCCTCACATGGAAAAATGATACTTGTAATTCTTAAGAATTATATCACTATTATGGCACATAAAAAGTATGTACATAGAGGGTGTAGGTATAAATGCACTTTGACAGGATGAAATGTTTTTAAAAAATACGTGATGAGAAAAAACATTGTACTGGAAGAAGAAATTGGCTCAAAGAGGGAATAGTATACACATTTAGTTGGGTATAGAAATCTATCTACCTTATAGGGAATTGCAAGAAGGGATTGCAATAAAAAGGGATGGACTGAGGGACGGGAACATAGATCAAAACACTGGTAAAAAGGGAAAGACAGAGATAGAGTCACCATCTTGAGAGATTACCATCTTCCAGGTGAAAGATCCACTTAAAAGGAAGACTCTGGCAAAAAAGAAATCTTGCCACCACTGACTAAGAGAGAGACATTCATTCCTGTAATTGTCACAGGACAATCTATATTTATATATCTTTTCCTTATATATGTAGACCAGAGGCATCCTTAAATTCTACTGGGGAATAATCTCCTCCTGAAAGATTTTATTCAGCTTTTGTATGAGCACTGGATTCCCTGCCTTGTAAATCTCAGCTGGAATAGAATCAGCACCAGGCACTTTGCCACATGAGAGTACCCTAATGTCATTCAAAACCTTTTCTTCAGTTGGAAATTCAGCTAGAGAGGAGCTGATTTCTACCTGAGATATATGGCCAATGGTTTCAGTATTGATAGATGTCTCTAACTTAGTTAGACACCATGGAAGTGTTCAGCTCATCTCTTTAGGATCATGTCTTTATCACTTATCAATTTGGCTCTATCACGTCTTTAGCCCATAAATAACCTTCAGAGCATCATAAAAGTGCTCTGGATTATTACAGTCAGCATAAAACTGAATTTCACGTGCCTTCTTATTGAGCCAAGAAATATACATCTCTTTAAGCTTTGCTTGCACTTTACTTTTGATGGAGTAGATGAACTTTCTTATTGGTAAACCCTATGATTTCTCATTTTTCATTTATCAGCTTCTGAATTTCTGCATCATTTTTATTGAAACCAGTCTTAATGATTGTGAGTGTTCTGGTCCAGATGAATAAATGTGATCTTGTACACCACATCTCTGAAAGCTGCACTCCTTTTCTGCCCCACTTTTGCCAATTATGTGTTAGCTCAGGTTTCCCTCCAAGTTAGTAACTAACTGTTTCCACTTAGGGAAGCACTCTAATCTATTGACATTAAGTCTTCTGGTAGTTGGCTTTCCTTGGGGTGCCTGCTTTTATTGAATGTGAATATTTAGCTTGGAGAGGAGAAATCTGTGGTCAGTCCAGAATTCTGCACCACCCATATTGCCTTTGTCGCTCATATCTACTCTTTTCCTTGCAATAACAGAGTCTATTAAATGTCAATGTTTGCTGTGAAGTTGTATCAAAAAGTTTTATTGTAAAACTAATTAAATCTAACCACAAAATAAAGAAGAATTTAAGGAGGTAAATAGAATTTTATTTTGTCTACAATAATTTTAAATGGAATTTCTTTTTCCATCTCTTGCTGATGGGCTTTGTCACCAATATACAGAAATGCTGATGTTTTATGATTTGTGTCGGTTTATTTTATATCCTGCAATTTTGCTAAAGCTGTTAATTGTTTGCAGGAGTTTTTGGGATGATTTTCTAGGATTCTCATCATATCATCTGCAAAGAGTGATAGTTTTATTTTCTCATTGCCTATTCTAATTCCTTTAATTTTTTTCTTTTCTTATTGCTAAAGCCAACATGTCTAGTACAATGTTGAATAATAGTGGCGATAATAAGCATCCTTGTTTCCCTTCTGATCTTATTGGGAACGTATCTAGCTTTTCTCCATTACAAATAATGCTTGCTGTAGGTTTTAGATAGACATTGCTTATTACTTTAAGGAAAGCTCCCTTTATTTTATCCCTGTACTCTAGTGTTCTTAATAGGAGTGGGTGCTATATATTATTAGAAGTTTTTTTTCTGCATTTATTGAGATTATCATATGATTCCTGTTGTTTTTGTTGTTGATAATGGTCGATTATAATAATTGTTTTCCTGATATTGAACCAGTCCTGCATTCCCGGTATAAATCTCACTTGGTCATAGTGTATTATCCTGCTGATAATTTGCGTAATCTTTTTGCTAATAATTTATTTACAAATTTTGCATCAATATTCATTAGGAAGATTGGTTTGTAATTTTATTTCTTTGTTTTGATTCTTCCTGGTTTAAATATCAGTACCATATTTTGTCATAGAAGGGGGTTGACAGGACTCCTTTAATTTATTTTTCCAAATAGTTGACATAGTACTGAAATTACTTATTCTTTAAATGTTTGGTAAAATTCACTTATGAATCCATCTGGTGCTAGAGATTTTTACTTAGGGAATTCACTGATGGCTTGGTCAATTTTTGTGAAGGTGCATTGTACTGCCAGGAAAAAGGTATATTCCTTTCTGTCCCTATTCAATTTTCTCTAGAGGTCTGTCTTATCTAAGTTTTCGAGGACTCTATTAACCTTCCTAATTTCTTTCCTGTTTATTTTATGTTTAGATTTGTTTGATTCTGTTGGAGAAAGTGATTTAAGTCCCTCACTAATATAATGTCCTGTAACTGGCTTAAAATCTAGGAATTTGGCTGCTCTACCACTTGGTGCATACACATTTGGTGTTGTTACTATTTCATTGTTTATGATATCCTTTATCAAGATGTACTTTTTACTTCCTTATTTCTTTTAATAAGATCTATTTTTACTTTTTGCTTTATCTGAGATCAGAATTGCTACCTTGCTTTTGTTTTTTTACTTCAGCTGAAGCATAAAAATTCTGTTCCAGCCTTTAACTTTATTCTATTTCTTGTAAACAACATATTGTAGAATTCTATTTTTTAATCAACTTTGTTTCTGTTTTATAGTAGAGTTCATCCCATTCACATTCAAGTTATGATTACTAGCTCTGTATCTCCCTTTATCCTGCTTTCTTCCCTATATATACTTTTGTTCTCTCTTTCTACCCTCTACTTAGTCATGTTGGGTTTTTTTATTACCCACCTTACCCTCTACCTTATGTTTATCACCCTTTCTCCTCTTCTCTTACCTGGATTTTTCCTTGTGTTTCTGCCTCACCTTCTATCCTACTCCCCCCTTTTCTTTCCTTTTTCTCCTCCTACTTCTTTATAGTGTTAAATAAATTTCTATGCCCAGCTGAATAATTAAATTATTTGCTCTTTAGAACCAAAACTGAGGAGATCAAGTTTTAGACAATGCTCACCCCCTTCTCTTTTTCCCCCCAATTGTAATAGATCTTTTGCACTTCTTCATGTGAATTAATTGTCCCATTGTACCTCCCCTTCTTTTTCCACTACAGATCTGTTTCCATCCCTTAATGTCTTTTTCTTTAATGTCATCCCATTAGATTTCATTTATAACCACCCCCTCAGTCCATGTGGTACTCCCCCTTATCTGTCCCAGTGACAGTTACAGTTCTCAAGAGTTACAGATATTATTTTCCCATCTAGGGATGTAAACAATTTTATCTTTAAACAATACATATTTTTTCCCTATTTGCCTATCTATGCTGCTCTTGAGTCCTAGGTTTGTAGATTAAGTTTCTTGTTTAGTTCTGGTTTTTTGAATAGAAATGATTGAAAGTTTCTTACTTCATTGAAGTTCTATCTCTTCCCCTGAAAGATAATGCAGAGTCTCTCTGGGTAGTTAACCCTTTTGTATCTGCAGGTCTTTTGCCTTCTGGAACATAGTGATATAGGCCATCCAATCCTTTATGGTAGAAGTTGCCAGATCCTGGGTAATCTCTACTGTTGCTCCTTGATATTTGAATTGTTTTTATCTGGCAACTTGCAGTATTTTTCCCTTGAGGTTGTAGTTCTGGAGTTTCACAACAATGATCCTTGGAATTTTCTTTGTGGTATCTTTTTCCAAAAGAGATTGATGGATTCTTTCAATGTGTATTTTCCCCCTTTGTTTCTAGAATATTGGAGCAATTTTTCTTTATGATCTTTTGAAGAATGATATCTAGGCTTTTTTCTCTCTTTTTGGCAGGGGGTGGGGGGGATCATGGCATTCAGGTAGGCCAGTAATTTTAAGTCGTCTCTTCTGGGTCTGTTTTCCACATTGGTGAATGGCTGAATACGTTATGGTATATGAATGTAATGTGAAATTATTGTTCATCATAATGATGAGCAGACTCATTTCAGAAAAGCCTGGTAAGATTTACATGAACTAATACTGAACGAAGTGAGCAGAAGCAAGAAAACAATAGCAAGATTATGTAATAAATCAACTAAAATAGATTTAGCTTTTCTCAGCAATTCATGATCCAAGACAATTCCAAGACATGGGATAGAAAATGGCATCCACATTTCAGAAACAACTATGGAGACTGAATGTGGATCAAAACATGCTATTTTTCCTTTTTTTGTTGTTTACTTTTTCTTTCTCATGGTTTTTCACTTTCACAATATGACTAATATGGAAAAGTGTTTAAGGTGATTGTACATGTATAACCTATATCACATTGCTTGCTGTCTTGGGGAAGGGGACAGTAAGAGAAGGGAGAAAAAATTAGAAACACACACAGTCTTACAAAAATGAAGGTTGAAAACTAATTTTACATGTAATTGGAAAAATAAAATACTGTTGAAATTTTTGAAAAGAAAGAAAGAAATGATAAGCAGGATGATTTCAGAAAAACCGGGAAAGATTTTCATGATGCAAAGTGAAGTAAGCTTCACCAGGGGAACATTGTATCCAAAAACAATATTGTATGATGAGCAATAGTGAATGACTTAACTATTCTTAGCAATACATTGATCTGAGATAATCCCAGAGGACTCATGGTGAAAAATTCTTGATCTCCTCCAGAGAAAGAATTGATGATTTCTGTATATAGACCACAGATAGCATTTCCTCCCTTTTTCATTTTCCACCACAAAATGTTTTATATGATTGCACATATTAGATTTGCTTACTCTCTTAGAGAGGGGATAGTATTAGGAACTTAAAACTCTAGAAGAAAGAAATTACCTCTTGAAACTTTTTATGTAATTGGAGAAAAAATTATTAAAAATAATTATTGAATTCAAAATGAAGACATCAAAAAGAACTCACCAGTGGGAAGAGGATCATTGCAGAGGGTTACTACCATGTGGCGGGAGGCCCCAGGTAAGAGAAATTCCAGGATGAGAGAATAGTTGGGTCTGAATAGGCACAATTTAATTGGGATCAGAGTGGGCTGGATTGCATTTGGGAAACTGCCAGTTGCATTTGATGATCTAAGCATCTCCCTGAAACAAAGGCCTATCTTTTAAAACAATTTTCTTCCAGTGATACAGTCTGTCTTTGAAGCATGAAATGCCCCTGTCTCTGAAAATTTCAAGCTTTATATGAACAGGCATTGGAGAGAGAAAAGATGGGCATAAGGAGGCCCACAGCATC
The DNA here is from genome assembly GCF_016432865.1 of Antechinus flavipes. Taxonomy (NCBI): domain Eukaryota; kingdom Metazoa; phylum Chordata; class Mammalia; order Dasyuromorphia; family Dasyuridae; genus Antechinus; species Antechinus flavipes. The sequence goes on from NC_067398.1 coordinate 648,026,353, forward strand.
AGTAGCAATAAAATATTGCCTAGGAGGTATGATGTAAATTAAATATTACCCATGAAAATTATGAATATTAAAGGAAGTAAAAAGTGAGGGCTTAATTAATGAATATCTTAATTGTTTCATTGTTACCTCATTGTTTTGTTTCTTAGTGTTGTAAACTCTTCAGTTTATCTAGTAGACCCCCTATTGACAAGAATCACATAGGATAAAAATTTAAGGGTGACTTGCAGTCTGTACCCCACATTGATTTCAATTTAGTTCAATTAGCATTTATAGAATTTATATCATCTAAGCTTTTATTTAATCACATCTATCAGTATATAAGCCAATTTTTGTTTAATTTATTCAGATAGGTTATTTATCCTTTCATTTTATGTGAATATTAATGAGAATATCTTGTATGTTTCCTTTTCTATTTATTTTGCTTCTAGTCCTTTAGCTAATTCACTTGCTTTATAACATTTTATGTTATATTGGCACTCCATGCATTTTTTAGTTTGATTTGTGTTTTTTTTTTTTATTACAGCTTTTTATTTATAAGATATATGGATGGGTAATTTTTCAGCATTGATAATTGTAAAACCTTTTGTTCCAGTTTTCCCCTCCTTCCTCCCACCCCCTTCCCCAGATGGCAGGTTGACCAATACATGTTAAATATGTTAAAGTATAAGTTAAATGCAATGTATATATACATGTCCATACAGTTATTTTGCTGTACAAAAAGAATCGGACTCTGAAATAGTGTACAATTAACCTGTGAAGGAAATCAAAAATGCAGGTGGACAAAAATAGAGGGATTGGGAATTCTATGTAATGGTTCATAGTCATCTCCCAGAGTTCTTTCGCTGGGTGTAGCTGGTTCAGTTCATTACTGCTCTATTGCAACTGATTTGGTTCATCACATTGTTGAAGATGGCCTTATCCATCAGAATTGATCATCATATAGTATTGTTGTTGAAATATATAATGATCTCCTAGTCCTGTTCATTTCACTCAGCATCAGTTCATGTAAGTCTCTCCAGGCCTTTCTGAAATCATCCCGCTGGTCATTTCTTACAGAACAATAATATTCTATAATAGTCATATACCACAATTTATTCAGCCATTCTCCAATTGATGGCATCCACTTTGTTTCCAGTTTCTGGCCACTACAAAGAGTCCTGCCACAAACATTCTTGCACATACAGGCCTCTTTGCCTCCTTTAAGGTCTCTTTGGGATATAAGCCCAGTAATAACATTGCTGGATCAAAGGATATGCACACTTTGGCAACTTTTTGAGCATAGTTCCAAATTGCTCTCCAGAATGGCTGGATTTATTCACAATTCCACCAACAGTGCATCAGTGTCCCAATTTTCCCACATCCCCTCCAGTATTCCACATTATCTTTCCCTCTCATTCTAGCCAATATGACAGGTGTGTAGTAGTATCTCAGAGTTGTCTTAATTTGCATTTCTCTGATTAATAATGACTTGGAGCACCTTTTCATATAGCTAGAAATAGTTTCAATTTCTTCGTCTGAGAATTGTCTGTTCATATCCTTTGACCATTGTGTGTGTTTTTTAACATGTTTTTAATCATTTCTCTTGTATTAAAAACTTCTTTTTGTGGCATATATGATTAATCTGGTTCCCTTCAACTTAGATCATTCTCTTATACAGACATTTGGGGAGCAGTACTCAATAATAGTTACAAAATTGATCATATCCTTTGTGTTGTTATTTTCTAGGAGAAAAGGGATTATATTTGTAGGAAAAATAAACATTATAAAATTATGTTGTATTTGTAACAGCAAAAAAAAAGTCATCATATATGGCCAGTAATTGAACAATAAGTTAATAAATTAAGTTTGTTAATATTATGGAATATAGTGCTATAAAAGTTAAACATATGAAGTAGACATACACTATGAAAAAGTCTGATAATTTCAGAGTTCGAATTTATGTTGGCGACGATTGAAGCTATTTTGTACCTTGAACATAATTCAACATATATATAGTATGACAGACAAGTAATCATCCATCCTTCTTTATAAACTTCCAGTGACGGGGAACCTGCTACTTTCTGAGGCAGCCCACTTCATTTTTGAATAAAAGACTATATGAAGTGATATCAAGTCAGTGTTAAGGGTGACTCAGTCAGACTTTAACAGAGAACAGAATCTTTTTTTGTTTCTGCCATCTTTGTTCATTTATTTGATTCTAACTTACTTAATCCTAGGGACTTTATATAACATTTTACTCTTTAATTTTTATTTGATTGCTTTAGTTAATGGGATTATTTAAGTTTATAATACAAAATAATATTATAAACTACAGAAAAGTCAGAGTGGCTATGATCTACAATGAAACAAACTTTTAACTCTAGGATTAGAGGACCTGGGATAAAATTTCTGGTCTGAATTTTCAGATGAAGAAATTGAAGCTATTTCTAGTTATATAAAAAGGTGCTCCAAATCACTGTTGATCAGAGAAATGCAAATTAAAACAACTCTGAGATAGCACTACACACTTCTCAGATGGGCTAAAATGACAAGAAAAGACAAGGACAAATGTTGGAGGGGATGTGAGAAAACTGGGACACTGATTCATTGTTGGTAGACTGTGAATGGATCCAGCCATTCTGGAGAGCAATTTGGAACTATGCTCAAAAAGTTATCAAACTGTGCATACCCTTTGACCCAGCAGTGTTATTACTGGGCTTATATCCCAAAGAGATCTTAAAGAAGGGAAAGGGTCTCACATGTGCAAAAATATTTGTGGCAGCTCTTTTTGTAGTGGCTAGAAACTGAACGTTTGAATGGATGCCATCAGTTGGAGAATGGCTGAATAACTTTTGATAAATGAATGTTATGGAATATTATTTTTCTGTAAGAAATAACCAGCGGGATGATTTCAGAAAGGCCTGGAGAGATTTACATGAACTGATGCTAAATGAAATGAGCAGAACCAGGAGATCATTATACATGGCAACAAGACTATGTAATGATAAGTTCAGATGTGACTCTCTTCAAAATTGAGATGATTCAAACCAGTTCCATTTGTTCAGTAATAAAGAGAGCTATCATATACGGCAACATATCTAACATATATAGGACTGCTTGCCATCTAGGGGAGGGGGTAAAGGGAGGGACGGGAAAAATCGGAACAGAAGCAAGTGCAAGGGATAATGTTGTAAAAAAAAAAAAAATTTCCCTGGCATGGATTCTGTCAATATAAAGTTATTATAAAATAAAATAAGATATTAAATAAATAAATAAAGAGAGCCATCTACATCCAGGGAGAGGACTGTGGGAACTAAATGTGGACCACAATATAGAATTTTCACTCTTTCTGTTTTTGTTTGCTTGCATTTTTGTTTTCCTTCTCAGATATTTTTATTTCTTTCCATATCCATTTTTCTTGTACAGCAAGATAACTGTATACCTATGTATACATATATTGGATTTAACATATATTTTAACACATTTAAAGTGTATTGGACTGCCTAGTATCCAGGGTAAGGGTGAAAAGGAGGGGGAAATTTGGAACAGAAAGTTTTGCAAGGGTCATTATTGAAAAATTACCTACCCATATGTTTTATAAATAAAAAGCTATAATTAAAAAAAATTCTGATCTGTCCCTTCCAGATCTGTGATCCTAGAGTGAAGTCAGAGAAAAGATTAGATGATTCATCTGCTGAGAGTGTTGATTACTTTGAGAAAGCTGTTGGATGATACGAATACCTAGATTGTTAGAGGTTTAGAAGTGAATGGGAAAAAGAATTATGAACTCTTAATTTTTCTTACCTTTACCACCCCCCTCCCATAATGTAACTAATGTGGAAATGTTTTATGTGATTTAATTTATTTAAATAGGTGTTATTTTTTTTTCCTTCTGACTGGGTAGAGGAGATGGTGAAGAGATGGCACATAATTTGGAACTAAAAATAAAAATTAAAAACTTAAAAAAAAAAGAAATGAATGAGTAGTGAGGATGCTAAGATTTAAAGAGTACAAATTCCTTCTTTGATAATGAAATTATTGTTATTGTTATTAATTCCTGTTTGATAATGAAAATGGAGTGGCTGAACAGTCAAGCAGACTGCCTTTACAACGTAAAAATGAAATGGGCTATCTCAGAAGGTAGCAGCTTCCTCCTCTCTAGAGTTGGTCATCATGCTGCTTTTTTATCCTACACTTAGAACAAACTTCTTGATCATTACAATGACACATTCAAGTGAAGACTCAACAACTTGTTCTCATTGCTGTTCCAGTCCCTAATTTGCCAGAATCTTATCTCCAACCTCCCTTCTTCTCTCTCATATATTCCCACAACTTTTTTTGAATAGTACCTTACTTTTTCAAATATATGCAAAGATAGTTTTCAATATTTACCTTTGCAAAGCCTTACGTTCCAATTTTTTCTCCCTTTTCTCTCCCATACTCCTTCCAAAGACAACAATCTGATATAAGTTAAACATGTGCAGTTCTTCTAAACATATTTCCGTATTTGTCATGCTGCATATATAAAATCAAATTAAGAGGAAAAAAACACAAGCTAATAAAAATAACAAAAAGGTGAAAATCTTGTGCTTTGGTCTACATTCAGTCTCCATAGTTTTCTCTCTGGGTTGCAGGATGGCACTTTTCCATCATGAGTCTATTGGAATTGTCTTGAATCACCTCATTGTTGAAAAGAACCGAATCCAGCACAATTGATCATCACCTGATCTTGTTGTTACTATGTACAGTGTTCTCTTGGTCCTGCTCATTTCAGTCAGCATCAATTCATATAACATTTCCAGGATTTTATGAAATCAGCCTGCTCATCGTTTCTTATAAAACAATAATATTCCATCACATTCATATACCATAATTTATCAGCTAATCTCCAACTCCAAATCCATCCACTCATTTTCCAGTTCCTTGTGACTACAAAAAGAGCTGCCACACAGCTCTATTTGTAGTGGCTAGAAGCTGGAAAATGAATGAATGCCCATCAATTGGAGAATGGTTGAGTAAATTGTGGTATATGAATATTATGGAATATTTTTGTTCTGTAAGAAATGACCAGCAAGATGAATACAGAGAGGATTGGCGAGACTTACATGAACTGATGCTAAGTGAAATGAGCAGAATCAGATCATTATATACCTCAACAACGATATTGTATGAGGATGTATTCTGATGGAAGTGGATTTCTTCGACAAAGAAGATCTAACTCGGTTTTAATTGATCAATGATGGATAGAAGCAGCTACACCCAAAGAAAGAACACTGGGAAATGAATGTAAAATGCTTGCATTTTTATTTTTCTTCCCGGGTTATTTATACCTTCTGAATCCAATTCTCCCTGTGCAACAAGAGAACTGTTCGGTTCTGCAAACATATATTGTATCTAGAATATACTGTGACATATTTAACATGTATAGGACTGCTTGCCATCTGAGGGAGAGGGTGGAGGGAGGGAGGGGAAAAGTCCGAACAGAAGTGAGTGCAAGGGATAATGTTATAAAATATTACCCCGGCATGGGTTCTGTCAATAAAAAGTTACTTAAAAAAAAAAAAAAAGCTGCCACAAACATTTATTTGTACATACGGGTCCCTCTCCCTCCTTTATGATCTCTTTGGGATACAGACTCAGTAGAGACACTGCTAGATCAGTTCACAACTACACCAGTAAGTTGCATTAATGTCCCAGTTTGCTCACATCCCCACCGACAATTATCGTTATATTTTCTGGTCATCTTAGCCAAACTAAGAGGTGTGATGTGGTTCCTCTGAGTGTCTTAATTTGCATTTCTCTAATTAATAGTGATTTGGAGCATTTTTTCACATGGCTAGAAATGGCTTTATTTTTTTTTCATCTAGAAAATGTTAAAATGTCTGTTAATACTCTTTGACAAGCAATTGGGGAATGGCTTGTATTCTTACAAATTCTTATAAATGTAATTCTCTATATATTTAAAAAATGAGGCCTTTATCAGAAACACTGGATGTAAGAAAATTTTCCCAGCTTTCTGCTTTCCCTTTATGGCTGTGTTGGTTTTGTTTATGCAAAACTCTTTTATTTTAATATAATCAAAATCATCCATTTTGCATTTTATAATGTTCTTTAGTTCTTCGGCCAGAAATTTCTCTCTTCTACACAGATCTAAAAGGTAAGATTAACCTTTGTTCTCCTAATTTGCTTATATTGTCATCCTTTATGTCTGATTTGTCAAGTAGTGAGCTCTTATCCCAAAAGCTGGAATATTTAGGTTTATCAAATACTAGAATACTAAAGTCATTGACTGTTGGTTTCTGTGAACCTAACCTATTCTACTGATCCATACTCTTTCTTAGCCAGTAGCAAATGGTTTTCATAACCATTACTTTTTATAGTTTTAGGTCTCTCATCTCTGCGCCACCTTCGTTGGCATTTTCCCTCCACTAATTCTCTTGAAATTTTTGACCTTTTGTTAATACTTTTCTATCTCTTAAGTAACTTTTTGGCAGTTTGATTGGTATGGCACTAAACAAGTAGATTTATTTAGATAGAATTGTCATTTTTATGATATTAGGTTAGCCTATCCATGAGTACTTGATATTTTTCCAGTTGCTTAGCTGTAACTATACTTATTTGAAAAGTGTTTTGTAATTGTGTTCATGTAATTCCTGGACCTGTGTTGGCAGATAGACCACTAAATATATTATAGTTATTTTAAATGGCATTTCTCTTTCTATCCCTTGCTACTGGGCTCTATTGGTAACATATAAAAATGCTGATGATTTAGGTGGATTTATTTTACATCCTGCATTTGCTAAAATTTAAAATTGTTAATTGTTTCTAGTGGGTTTTTTTAATTGATTATCTAGCATTCTCTAAATAGATCATCATATCATCTGCAAAGAGTGATAGTTTTGTTTTCTTACTACTTAATCTAATTCCTTCAATTTCTTTTTCTTCTCTTATTGCTGAAACTAACATTTCTTTTATAATATTGAATAATAGTATTGATAAAAGCCAGCTTTGTTTTACCCCTGATCTTCTTGGGAATGCTTCTAGATTATCCCCATTACATATAATACTTGCTGATGGTTTTAGATATATGCTACTTCATTTTAAGGAAAATTCCAGAAATTTAAATTTAAGGAATTTTTTTTTCTCCTTAGGAAAATTATTCCTCTGCTCTCTGATGTTTTTAATGGGAATGGGCATTGTATTTTGTCAGGTGCTTTTTTTTGCATCTACTGAAATAGTTATATGATTTCTATTGGTTTGGTTATTGATATGGTCAATTATCCTGATAGGTTTTCTGATACTGAACCAACCCTGCATTCCTGCTGTAAATCCTACTTGGTTATGATGTATTATCCTGGTGATAAATTGCTGTAATGAGTGTTACTACTGGGCTTATATCCCAAAGAGATCTTAAAAGAAGAGAAAGGGACCTGTATGTGCAAAAATGTTTGTGGCAGCCCTCTTTGTAGTGGCCAAAAACTGGAAACTGAGTGGATGCCCATCAATTGGAGAATGGCTGAATAATTTGTGGTATATGGAATATTATTGTTCTGTAATAAATAACCAGCAGGATGATTTCAGAAAGGCCTGGAGAGACTTACATGAATTGATGCTGAGTGAAATGAGCAGGACCAGGAGATCATTATATACTTCAACAACAATACTATATGATGATCAATTCTGATGGACATGGCTCTCATAAACAAGATGAACCAAATCCATTCCATTTGTTCAATAACGAATAGAACCAGCTACACCCAGCAAAAGAACTCTGAACCACTACATAGCATTTCCAGTCCCTCTGTTTCTGTCAGCTTGCATTTTTTATTTCCTTCACAGGTTAATTTTACATTATTTCAAAGTCCAATTCTTCTTGTTCAGCAAATTAACTGTATGGATATGTATACATATATTGTATTTAACATATACTTTAACATATTTAACATGTATTGGTCTATCTGCCATCTGGGGAAGGGGGTGGAGGGAAGGAAGGCAAAAATTGGAACAAAAGGTTTTGCAATTATCAATGCTGAAAAATTACCCATGCATATATCTTGTGAATAAAAAGCTATAATAATAAAAAAAAGTAATGAGAACCCCCCCAAAAAAAATAAATTGCTGTAATGTCTTTGCTAATATTTTATTTATGATTTTTGCCTCAGTATTCATTAGGGAAGTTGGATTATAAATTCCTTTCTCTATTTTAGCCTTCCTGGTTTAGGTATCATAAAAGGATCTATTATAAAAGGAATTTGGTAGGAGTCCTCCCCCTATTTTTCCAAATTGTTTATATAGTATAAAAATTAATTGTTCTTTAAATGTTGGGTAGAAGTCCTTTGCAAATCCATCTTGTCCTGGAGATTTTTTCTTAGGGAGTTCATTAATGGTTTGTTCAATTTTTTTTTCTAAAATAGGACTATATTTAAGTAATTTATTTCCTCATCTGTTAATCTGGGCAATCTATATTTTTGTAAATGTTCATCCATTTTGTTTAGATTATCAGATTTATTGGCATACAATTGGGGGGGAAAGCTCCTAATTATTGCTTTAATTTTTTTTCTTCATTGGTGTTAAGTTTACCCTTTTCATTTTTGATATTGGTAATTTGGTTTTCTTCCCTTTTTTAAATCAAATTAACCAAAGGTTTATCAATTTTGTTGATTTTTTTTGTTTATTACTTTAATAGTTTTTTTAACTTTCAATTTTATTAACCTTTGATTTTCAGAATTTCTGATTTACTATTTAATTGAGGTTTTTAAATTTGTTCTTTTTCTAGCTTTTTTAAGTTGTATGCTAAGTTCATTGATCTTCTCTTTCTCTGTTTTATTCATGTAAGCATCTAGACATAATAAAATTTTCCCTAAGAACTGCTTTGGCTGCATTCCATAAGTTTTGGTATGTTGTTTTATTGTCATTCTCTTGGATTAAATTATTGATTATTTCTATGACTTGTTGTTTGATCCCCTCATTCTTTAGGATTAGTTTAATTAGTTTCCGATTAATTTGTCTATTTGTCTAAGGCCCTTTATTACAAGTATTTTTTTTTGCATCATAATCTGAAAAGGATGCATTTAATATTTTCTGCCTTTGTGCATTTGATTATGAGGTTTTTTATGCCCTGATACATGGTCATTTTTGTGTATGTGCCATGTATCACTGAGAAAAAAGTCTATTCCTTTTTTTGCCTATTCAGATTTCTCTAAAGATCTATCATACCTAAATTTTCTAAAATTCTATTCACCTCTTTCATTTACTTATTTTATGGTTAGATTTATCTTGTTGTGGTAGAGGAAGGTTTAGATCCCATATCAGTATAGATTTCCAACTCACAACTTCTTGCAACTCATCTAATTTCTCTTCCAGGAATTTGGATGCTATACCACTTGGTGCTAATTTGTTTTGTATTGATATTAATTCATTATCTATGATACCCTTTCTCAAAATGTAGTTTCCTTTCTTATCTCTCTTAATTAGGTCTATTTTTGCTTTTGCTTGATCTGAGGTCAGGATTGCTACCCTTGCAGCTAAATCATAATAGATTCTATTCTAGCATTTTACCTTTGCTCTGTAAATGTTTCTTGTAAATAACATTGTAGGATTTTGGTTTTAATGCACTCTGTTGTGTGCTTCCATTTTATGGGAGCATTCATCCCATTCACATTCACATTTAAGATTACTAATTCTGTATTTCCCACTATCCTGTTTTCCCCATGTTATACTTTCCTTTCTCTTTTTACCAGTATTTTGCTTCTGACTGCCACCTCTCCTAAAGAGATCTTAAAGCAAAAACCTTTGTGGCAGTTCTCTTTTTAGTGGCTAGAAACTGGAAACTGAGTGGATGCCCATCAATTGGAGAATGGCTGAATAAATTTTGGTATATGGATGTTATGGAATATTATTGTTCTGTAAAAAATGACCAGCAGGATGATTTCAGAGAGGCCTGGAGAGACCTACATGAACTGATGCTGAGTGAAATGAGCAGGTTCAGGAGATCATTATATACTTCAACAACAATACTATATGATAATCAATTCTGATGGACGTGGCTCTCTTCAACAATGAGATGAACCAAATCAGTTCCATTTGTTCAATAATGAATAGAACTAGTTACACCCAGTGAAAGAACTTTGGGAAATGAGTGTTAACCACTACATAGCATTTCCAATCCCTCTGTTTTTGTCCACCTGTATTTTTTATTTCCTTCTCAGGTTAATTGTATATTATTTCAAAGTCCAATTCTTCTTGTGAAGCATAATAACTGTATGGATATGTATACATATATTGTATTTAACTTATACACTAACATATTTAACATGTATTGTTCAATCTGCCATCTGGGGGAGGGAATGGAGGGAAGGAGAGGAAAAATTGGAACAAAAGGTTTTGCAGTTGTCAATGCTGAAAAATTACCCATGCATATATCTTGTAAATAAAAAATTATAATAAAAAATATATATCATCTCAGTATAGGGTGATATTCATCTTCAGTATCATCTATTCCATAAACATCAATGTTCAGTATGTAGAACATATATATATATATATATTTTTATATATGTGTGTGTGTGTATATATATATAATGTGTGTGTATATTTCATCAAATTTATTTTTTAATTTCTTCAGTGTATTTTTTTCACCAATCTTTATAGTAGCTCTATATGGTCAGAGATCTTTTTGAATTTTTGTTAATTTTAAAAAATTGAGGTCTGTTCCTAAGGTACAGAGGAGATTGTTTTGAGTTTCCTCTGCAGAGCCACAGGGGCTTCTCACTGACTCTGCTGATTGGTAGTGCTGCATGGTTCCCCACCGTGCTTGGTTGACATGTCCAACCTGATTTCTGTTTTGATTTTATACAGCTTCAGGCTATCTCTTCTATGTCTTTTTAAACTGCACCAGTGAGAAGTAGAGTCTTATGTCAATTACGGAGGCTGTTTTACTATGCTCTTAGCACTCGAATGATTCATATAGTCCTAATGTGATTTCATTGATTCTGTTCTGGAAATGAGCCTTCTTCCAAGCAGAGGCAATCTGGCAGCCACATTGCATTCATTTAACACTTGTCGAGCACCTGTTATGTTCTGGACTTAGTGTTCAACTCTTGGGGGTACAAAGATGAAACAGCCCTTTCCCCTCAAGGGGGGAATAGGACTAAGACACAACTGGTTATGACAGAAAGTAGAATGTGATGGGGATAAAGGAGAGATACAGTTTGAAGAGGGAGTAATGAGGGATTATGTGGTATTGGTAAAGAAAGTTTTCAAAGTGGGAATCATTCCACTAATCACTCCATTGTATGTTGAAAGAAAAGAGATTTCAAAAGGTAGATAGATATGAGGAAGGAACTGTATCATAAATATAGAGACACCAAAACAGAAATGGTGTTTATGAATGCAGTGGGGCAAGCAAGGAAAGCAGAACAAGAGTTTGACTTAAACCTGGAATACTAACTACAAAGGAACTAGAAAGATAGATTAGAACTATATAGTAGAAAGTTTAAATGCTAGCTTAAGAGAATTTGAATTCTATTCTGACAACAGTGGGGAGCTAGTGAAGCTTCTTGAGCCAAGAAGGTGACACAATCTTTAGTCATAGTAGGAGGATTTTTTATTGTTTATGGAAGAGAGTAAGTGAACTCAAGGATTAGCACACTGTATGCTTTTTTTAAGTCAGCATTCAAAAGGAAGTATTGCATGTGTCTAGAAGTATAAAAACAGACAAAAAACATCAAGCTTTCTTTGTTCATTCAAATTGGATGTTTCTGTGTCAGTGGATATGGTCTTAGAAAAAATACTTTTGCACTTGGAGGTATGTGAAAAAATATTGTCAACCATTATTTTTCAGATATTGACTCCCTATCTTTAATTGTCTCTGTTGGTTCTAGTTAGGATTTTGATAGCCAGAGTTTCTAATAGACCACTTAAATAACTACCGCTATTATTGCTTTTATTTTTTTAAAAATTTTCTCTTTTTTTTTTAATGTCACCATAATAGCTAAACCTATTCTTCTCTACCTTAGTCAGTCAGTAAATATTTAGCAATTAACTTCTGTATGCCAGGTACTCTGCTAAGTGTTAGTGATATCAAAAAATGCAAAAGAGATGTCCTTTGCTTTAAAAAGAGAGAATTTTTTTTTCATAAGACAGTTTGGTATAACTTCCTAGGTCTGATATTATGTGAAATATCCCTGTATTCAGTCTCAGTAAAGAAGAAAAAGAAGTATATTTTTTCATTTTTTTCTATGGAGTCAAGTTAGCTAATTATAATTAAAGTGTTGAGTTCCTCTTTTTTGTTGTTTCCATTTGTTATTTTTTTCATTCATGTCCAAGCCTCTTTGAGCCCATTTGGGGTTTTCTTAATAAAGATAGTAGGGTAGTTTGCCAGTTTTTTTCCAGCTCACTTGACACGAGGAAACTGAGGAGAACCAGGTTAAGTTACTTGCCCAAGTTCACACAACCATTAAGTGTCTAAGGCCAGACTTTAACTCAGGAAGACGAACCATCCTGACTCTAGGCTAACATAATATCTTTATAATAGCTCTATATGGTTAGAGCTCTTTTTGAATTTTTGTTCAATTTTAAAGATTGAGGTCTGCTCCTAAGGTACAGAGGAGATTGTTTTGAGCCACTTCTTTTTATATTTACAATGTAATAATTGTGTGTACTGTTATGCATGTTGTCATTGTGTTATAAAACTGAATTGATCTATTTGGTTTTTTTTCTATTTCTTTTTGTTTTGGACCTAAATTTTTATATGTGTGGAGAATCTCTGACATAGAAATTTGCATCTTACTCTCCCCCTTACAAATCACCAAGTTGCCTAAAACTTGCCCATTAGTTGTCTAGGATCAGAGGGAAGTCTAGTGACTTGCTCTTCATTATACAATTTGCAAATGTCAGGGAAAGATGTGAAATTCAGTCTTCCAGATTTGACTTTGACTTTGCCATACTGCATCCTTTGGGACTCATGACATGTATGAGAAAACAGGAATGTCAAAACAAGAAGGAATTATTTAGATGTTTCTGAAGGAGTTTGGCAGTATTCTGCAGGTTAGCAGAGTGGAGCCTTTAGCCTTGCAGCTCATATATCAAGAATTATATCATGTTAGCATTGAGAGTAATTTAGAGTTTATCTAATTCAACTCTTTCATTTTTCAGTGAAAGAAGCTGAAGTCCTGAAATAAATGACTTGATCATGCTAACCACTAGAAATGTAGCAAGTGGGGCTTTGATTTCAAACCTCGAGCACTTTTCTCTATATCACATTTGTTTAGACTTTTTTTTTCTTTTTTAACCAAAAACTTAAGTTCTTAAGGACCTATAGAAAGAGGTAAGTACTTCTTTCTGTCTGAGAAGCTGTCAAAACTTAAAGGAAACATCTTGCGCATTAGACCTAGGCCTCAGCATTACTGCATTTTCATTGCAAGAAGCACTTATCATCAAAGGAAGCTAGATTATCTTTGACTTTAGTCATAACTCCCATCTCCAACATCAGCTTTTCCAGGGAAATGTCCTCTGAAGAGGCAGGAGATCATGAAGATTCAACAGTTCAAGTCAACAAACAATGCTTATGTGCAAGTCACTGAATGCCAAAATGTGAGGATACCAAGAAAAAAAGGAAACAGTCCCTGTCCTAAATGAGCTTACGTTTCTCTGAGGCCTATGGGGCCTATCATACACCAATTAAATTAAATTATTTTTAATTACATAATAAATAATGTCATGCTATAAAGATTTATATGCACAAGTAGTGGATATAAATATCATGATCCTCATTTTGCATAAGGTGCACCTTTGCAAAAAGGTGAGTGACTTGCCAGTAGTCATAGGAAGTACTTCAAGCTGGGGTCAGACTCAGGTCTCCTGCCTCCCTACAAGGCTGCTTTTCACCATATTTCCTGCTTCTGGGAAGCAACAGGTGCGTCTGGAGGCAGAGTAGTGGCCTCTTCAGATTATGGCAACAAACCTTAGGGGACAATATTCATGCCTGTAAAGTGAGGTTGCCAAAAAAAGGAATTTGTGCCCACATAAGCTCCACATGTTAACAGTTTCTCCCAAATCCTGTTTTTCATGAGATTCCTGAGAAGAGAGAGGGAGAGGCTGCAAATTGGTTGGGACCATTTGTTACCATTTGCTGGCACAGTAGGGGGCTTCTTGTGCTGCTAAAGTGATGGGCATGACACATCGGCATGATTGGGGATTAGTGCAGTCTGTCTTGCTCACTGTATGCTGCGTGCCAAACACATGACAGATGCTTCCCCATCTCTTTCCCTGCCCCACCCCCATCTGTTTCTGACTTCGGGCCGTGTTTATAGGATCCAGGCACGAGGTGGGGAGGGATTTCTGAGCTGCAGTGCTGTGCAAGATGCAGCCTTGTGAGAGGGAGCATCCCAAGTTAGTGCGGAACTATTTAATTAGGTTCTGTGATGCAAGTAAATTGTGAATTACAGTGGCGTGGTTGGAACCACAGTATTTTTAAGACTGCTGAGCATGAGACAGTCTAGGCTCTCTCTCTTTAGAGCGATGGGTTTTTATAATGCGTCACCAAGGCACCATTAGAAAGACTATGGTGGTCATGTGGCATGAGTCACAATTCCTGCTAACTAGCTTTGTGATTTTGAATGTCACTTAATTTTTTCAATCCTTAGCTGAGATAAAACAAAAAGGTTAGACTAAATTATTTTTAAGGCTGTAACAACCTAACAGAACTTTGATGTAAGAGAAAGGGTTTTGTACTCGTCATAAGAAGATTTAGGTTCAAATTCTGAGTTTGCCCATATGCTAACTGTGTTGAACTTGGGCAATCCAATTAATCTGCTCATCTAAATAATCAAGTGCCTGAAGCTTTTAAATCGGGGAATGGCATGTTCAGACCTTTGTTTTATTTACATCACTTTAATAGTGGTGTAGTGGATAGGGGAGGTAGGAATTCATGTGACTTAGCAAGTTTGCCTCCCCCATCATAAGTCTATCTCTGTTAACTATATAGCCAAGATGAATGAGAGGATTCTTAGCCTACAAAGTTCCAAGGAGAATCCTTTTGATCATAAGGTTCTCTTAGACATTAGATCTCTTGATTAGAAACTCCTTTGCGGCCTTTATGCCCTGGAATAGGTGTGAGCATGTAACTACTGGGCTGAGATTGGCAACGGAAACTTCTCACCACCACATGAAGTGGCTGGCATAGACAAACATTGCCCAGACCTTCATGGATTTCCCTGCTTTAGTTAATATATATTGCAGCTGTGCCCATTTGTCTTCTTGGCATGGTATGTGGTCAGCACTTATTTTTCTCTTTTCCTTCAAAGCAGTTCTGCCTGAGGAAAATAAGATAATGATTTCTCTGGCATCTATTCTCTCCTTAGATCTTTCTGTATTACTATGAGTTAGTGTCTTATACTTTCTAATGGACAGCCCTTTCCTATAAAATTATTTATCAATTGGAGCATGAAAGCAGAAACTGATATTGAGGAAATGGATAGCATTATCTGTATAAGTTTAAATAATGGAAGCAGAATGTTCCTAAATCTTTGAAACTTGGATCTGAAAAGGAACTTAGAGATCATTTTGTTCAACTCCTTTATTTTGCTGAGAAGGAAATTCAGGCCAAAAACTAAAGGAACTTCAAGATTCTAATTTTTAGGTCTTTGATCCATTTTCCCCTGCTGCATTTTTGCAGATTGAACAAACTTGTCTGTGAGACTATGCATAAGTCCTGTCACCGAGCTGGGTCTCAGTTTCCTCATCTATGAATTTAACTTTGGTATTCACAGTTTAATGATATTTCATATTTTAAGACTATCTTGTAGTATCTTTAAGAATATCAAAGAGTTGTCTTTCACACATGAGCACACGCAGACACACACACACACACACACACACACACTATTAAGCCTTAAGGGCTGAAATTGTCAGAATTATTTTTGTTTCCTGTGCCCAGCATAGGACTCTGCACACAGCAAGTCCTTAAGAAATAATTGTTGGATTGAATTGACTAGCATAATATTTGACTTTTTCTTCATGATGATTGAGATATCTATGAAATGCTCAAACACAGAATGCCTTCTAGCAATTATGAACTGTGGCAAATAATCATTTGGTTTAATAGCTTAGATAAAGTTATACTTAAGTAATTTAAAACTTACTTTGTTTTGAGATAGATATAGATAAGTACCGCACACATCTACAAAAATACCCTTTCACCACCAATTACTTGCATTTACACATATGAGTATATGTAGTTTAGGGGGGGGGTGTGCATGCACATGTACATACACTAGAAATATTAGCAAGAAGATGTTGAATGGCAGGCCCTTTGTATCATCAGAGGCCTCGCACAGAGCTTGGTAAGTGTAGGTGTTGAATAAGTACTTGATAACTGATTGATGTACTGTACTATTTCAGGATTTCTGACTTTTTCATTGTGCCACAAGCTCTTCCCTTTTATTTCTAAACTCCACATGTCCATCTTAGCATATCCAAAACGGAATTAATGACCTTTCCACTCTAGGCCTTCCTTTCTTTCTGATTTTTCTGTGCTGTCAAAGGACCCATTTCCCTTCTACTTACCCAGTGACCAACCTAGGGATCGATCTTGTCTCCTTTGTCTCACCAAGTTGAGTCAATCACATGCCCAGTCCTACCAATTCTGCCTTCATTGCCACTTTCTTGTAGATCCCCTTCTCTTCTCTGACACTGCCGATATCCTAAGGAAAGTTCTTATTAACTATAACAATAACTAGTTGGTAAGTATATCTGCTTTCAGTCTCTCCCCAGTCTAGTCCATAGACCATGCAGCGGCCCGAATCTTCTTAAAGTCTAAGTCTAGTTATGGTAACTAACCCTTTCTAATGCAGTCAACTCTCATTACCTCCTAAGATCAAATATAAAGTCCTCTAGTTAGCTTTTAAAGTCATTCCAAACCTGACCTTTATGGTTTTTTCCCAGTTTTTTCTCCTTACTCCTCTCCACATATCACATTCTGTGATAATATACATGGACCTTCTAGGTGTTTCTTTGAACATAACACTCAGTTTTCCAATTCCAGATTTTTTTTTTTTATAAAGAATGTTTACTTCGGGGGTTATAATAGACTTTTTTTTTAATTTTATTTTTTTAATAACTTTTTATTGATAGAACGCATGCCAGGGTAACTATTTACAGCATTATCCCTTGCATTCAATTCTGTTCCGATTTTTCCCCTCCCTCCCTCCACCCCTTTCCCCAGATGGCAAGCAGTCCTTTACATGTTGAATGGGCTGCAGTATATCCTAGATACAATATATGTGTGCAGAACCGAACAGTTTTCTTGTTGCACAGGGAGAATTGAATTCAGAAGGTATAAATAACCCGGGAAGAAAAACAAAAATGCAAGCAGTTTATATTCATCTCCCAGTGTTCTTTCTTTGGGTGTAGCTGCTTCTGTACATTCTTGATCAATTGAAACTGAATTAGCTCTCTTTATCGAAGAGATCCACTTCCATCAGAATACATCCTCAAACAGTATCATTGTTGAGGTATATAATGATCTCCTGGTTCTGCTCATTTCACTCAGCATCAGTTCATGTAAGTCTCACCAGTCTTCTCTATATTCATCCTGCTGGTCATTCCTTACAGAACAGTAATATTCCATAACGTTCATATACCACAATTCGCTCAACCATTCTCCAATTGATGGGCATCCATTCATTTTCCAGCTTCTAGCCACTACAGACAGGGCTGCCACAAACATTTTGGCACATACAGGTCCCTTTCCCTTCTTTAGTATCTCTTTGGGGTATAAGCCCAGTAGAAACACTGCTGGATCAAAGGGTATGCACAGTTTGATAACTTTTTGAGCATAGTTCCAAATTGCTCTCCAGAATGGCTGGATGTGTTCACAATTCCACCAACAATGTATCAGTGTCCCTGTTTTCCCACATCCCCTCCAACATTCCCCATTATCTTTCCCTGTCATTCTAGCCAATCTGACAGGTGTGTAGTGGTATCTCAGAGTTGTCTTAATTTGCATTTCTCTGATTAATAATGATTTGGAGCATATTTTCATATGTCTATAAATAGTTTCAATTTCTTCGTCTGAGAATTGTCTGTTCATATCCTTTGACCATTTATCAATTGGAGAATGGTTTGATTTCTTATAGATTAGAGTCAATTCTCTATATATTTTGGAAATGAGGCCTTTATCAGAACCTTTGATTGTAAAAATGTTTTCCCAGTTTATTGTTTCCCTTCTAAATTCCAGATATTTTTACTGGCTGCTCCCATATCTGGAATTTTCTCCCTTATCACCTCAACCTCCTGGCTTCTCTGGCTTATTTCAAACTCCAGCTAAAATACCACCTTCTAAAGAAGCCAAGCTAAATCTCTCATTTGGTAATGACTTTCTTCTGTTAATTATCTCCAGATTTTCATATGTATAGCTTGTTTGTATATATTTGTTTACAACTTGTTTGTATCCCTCTCTACTATCCCTTTATAATGTAAGATGTTGGGGAACCAAAACTATCTTTTGCCTATATGTGTTCTCTAAAACCTGATAAAAGCTCATTGATTTGAGTTCTACTCTTCTGTGCCTTCATTTGTGGTTTTTATGATTTGCTAATGGTGAAAAAAAAAAAAAAAGTCATCAATTGGTGACTGATATTCTACACTTAATGTGGCCAGTCCTTGAATTAATAACACAATCTGTCAAGATTTCTATTTGAAACCTTTAAAGTTTCATAGCCCCCTCTAGCACTTCTGCTCTGTGATCTTCAGAATCTCGGGATTGTCCTTGTACCATAATCAGGCATTGAAAGAATACTCGTAAGAGATAAACCCAAACACAAAAACAATGATCTGGAATAGAATCTATTAGGGAAAAAAAAATTAGGGGTAGTAGATCTCAGACACTGTCAAAGTTAAAAAAAAAAAAAAAACGAATCCAATCAAGAGAGAAAACTTTGTGTGTGTGTACATACAATATAAAGAGAGAAGGGGGCATATCTCCGCATATGTGTGTGTATAAAAATAATGTGTGTGCAGGTGTATATATACATGTAAACGTAAATATATCCGTGCTTAACTGTAGTCTGCGTGGAGTAAAGTGGAAGAAGGAGAAAAGAGGAGGAAGAAGAATAAAGTAAAAAGTACATAGCAGAGGATAAAAGAAAAACTACAAAAAAAAAAAAAGAAAAGATAGACAATTATGAATACAATGTTATATTATATATTCTTTCTTGAAATGGAAATGCATTGCCTATTTTGAAGCTTCCCTGATGTTCTACTGGGCACAGTGCAATTTTCTTTTTTTGCATTTATGTTTTAAATAAATAAATAGAGGGAGAAAGGGAAAGAATGAACAAATGAACAGAAGGAGGGAAGAAAGAAAGAAAGAAAGGAAGGAAGGAAGGAAGGAAGGAAAGAAGGAAGGAAGGAAAGAAGGAAGGAA
Source organism: Antechinus flavipes (assembly GCF_016432865.1). NCBI lineage: Eukaryota > Metazoa > Chordata > Mammalia > Dasyuromorphia > Dasyuridae > Antechinus > Antechinus flavipes. The sequence goes on from NC_067398.1 coordinate 648,045,758, forward strand.
GGAAAGAAGGAAGGAAGGAAGAAGGAAGGAAGAAAGAAAATCATGCTCAGATGAGCATGATTCTATTCAATTGTGATAGAATGCTAAACCATAGAATCAATGGAAGCCTAAAATGAAGCCCTTCCTCATTCCCTTAACTTCTAGGGCCCCTTTCTTTCTAACGTGAAGCCCTTCCTAAACCCCACAAATTATGGAGTACTCCTAAATTATCTTGTATTTTAAGTATTTTGTATTTGTTCTCTACATAGATAAGAAGTAGCTAAGTAAATGAATAGAACACTTTGTGGTCAGGAAGGTGAGTTTCAATCCAGCCTTATGTGACTCCTGGGCAAGTCACTTAACCACTGTTTGCCTCAGTTTCCTTATTTGTAAAATGAGAATAATAATAATAACATTGATCTCCCATGGTTGTCATGATGATCAATTAAAATAATAATTGTAAAGTATTTAGCACAGTACCTGGAACATAGTATTATATAAATATTAGCTGTTATAATTATTGCTGTTTTGTTAAATATGTACTTATCTCCATTAGGTGCTTGAAAAAATAACCTTTTTTGTTCTTTAAATCAGATTCTAAATGCCTAACTGTGCTTGACAAATAATGCGTGCTTTTAAAATGTTGGTAATTGATTGATTGATGATCCACTAGTTCAAGGGAATAATTGAAGATGACAAGGTCCAGGGGAAATAGTTGAATGGGTATTAAGAATAAGTAATCCTTTAAAGGTATCAACTCTCTGTTGAGTTTGAGTATCTGAGAATCCCAGAGAATCCATCAGTTTAGGCTGTGAAATTCATAACAGTTCTGCTGCTTTGAGAGCAAACTCCCCTTTTTGTGGGGTTTTTCCATATTTCCCATTAGTGAATAAGAGAATTTTGGATTGATAGAATTTTCTTCTCAGAATAGAATAAAATTTTAGGATATTGGTTGAATTGAGTAGGTACAAAAATTTTTTTGACAAGTTGTAGCACCTCTTCTTATTTAAAAGCAAAACAAACTGTTAAGAGTAGAGATAAAGAAGAGCTTTTTAAAATATGTAATATAACATATAAGTATATATAATAATATAAGTAGTATCTGTCTAAAACCAGGAGCTAGCATTATCTACAATAGGAATAAGCTAAAGGACTTTCCAATAAGATCAGAGCTAAGTAAGGATTTCCATTTTCACCATTACTATTCATTATATGGCTAAAATATTCGTTATATAGCAAAAAGAAATGAAGAAGAAATTGAGAATAAGCATAGGCACAAAAAGGAAATCAAATTATTACTTTTTTCAGATGAAGTTGTCTTTTTAATAGTCAATTTAAAAACTAGTTAAAACAATTCCCAACTTCAGCAAAATTGCAACATAAATAATACAATCATGTAAATTATTAGCATTTCTGTGTATTACTGAGAAAATCCATCAGAGAACTAATTGCTCATGGGTGGGTTAAGCTATTACGATAAAAATAATAATAATAATAATAATAATAATTGTGTTAGACTAGTCAAACTACCAAAGAATTACTTTATAGAGCAGAAAAAAAAAGTAGCAAAATTCTTCTGAATGAATAAAAGATCAAGAATGTAAAGGGAATTGGTGAAAAACCATGGGAATGAAGGAGGCCTAGCAGTACCTGACCTCAAACTATACTTCAAAACTGTAATTATCAAAACACTTTTGTACTGTGTAGGAAATCAAGTTGATCAGTAAAATGGATTAATTATACCACATACAGAAGTAAATGGCACAGTAATCTACTGTTTGATAAACCCAAAGATGACAGCTATTGGGGCAAAAATTTGCTATTTAACAAAAATTGTTGGGAAAACAAAAGAACCCAGCTGTAAACTAAACTCTCATACCATTTGCCAAAATATACTCCAAATGCCTATATGATTTAGATATAAAAGTTAGCATTATAAAGAAATTGGTGTTGCATGGAAAAAAGTGTACTCAGATCTAAGGATATGGAAAGAGTTCATAAGCTAGAGAGAGTCATGAAAAATAAAGTAGACAATTTTGATTATATTTTAAAATTTTAATTGTTTATAAGCAAAGCTAATTCAGCTAAAATAAGAGGAAAAGCAATACATTGGTATATATGGTACATGGTGCAATGAAAACTTACTGCAGATTTCTCCTTACTGCAGATTTCTCCTCACTCCCTCAATTTTTTTTGGTAAAGATCTCATTTTTAGATTTTATAGGAAACTGAATCAAGTTTATAAGAACAAGAACCATTTTCCAGGTGATGAATAGTCAAAGAATATGAATAAAGAAAAAGAGAAAGATATCCAGATTTATAAATAATCATATTAAAAATGTTCTAAATCACTAATAATCAACAAAATGCAAAGTAAAACATCTCTGAGATACTATCTCACAACTATCAGATCAACATAATTGACTAAGAAATAAAGTGATAAATTATAGAGGAACTGTGAGAAAATAGGCATGTTAGTGTACTGTTAGTGATACTGTAACCTGGTCCTGCTATTCTGGAAAGTATGGTAAACTACAACCAATCCTGAGCTTTCAAGGGATAACATTCCTAGAAAATGGCTTGAATGTTTAAAAAAAAATGTGAATATTGATACATTGAATTTATGGGGAAGAGGAGGTTAGGTTCCTACTCAAAACTAATCCTTCTCTAGAGATTCTGATAACCTATAAAATGGCAGTACACAAAATGAAATTGGTGACTTGCAAACATTTTTCTTCAATACTAGCACACTAGAATTCTGGGACCTTTTGTACTAATATCTCAGTTTAAAAAATATTTTAGAAAATATTCACTTTTTTAATAGATGAAATCCACAGTACCAAAATTATTATATAGCAAATAAAACCAAACTAAACATTTTTTATTTTGAATCTTACTTTCCACAGGATAAGATGGCAGTGTAAAAGACTATTATTATAGTCTGTATTACTATGTAAAAGACTATATTCTATATTGCTGTAAACTTTCTGCTTTGGGCATAATCTTAAAACCTCTGAAGAGTTGCTGAGACTTTAGTTGCCTCTCTCAGAAGACAATAGAATTGGCAAGATTTTGATACCACCTCTGACTTTGTTTTTCATGGCTGGTAGATGGCATTGGAGATTGTGAAGGATACCATTTTGAAATAATCCATCAGTGATGTCAGGTTTGGTTACAAGAAAGTTCAGAAAATCTTCAGAGTCATTAAATGTCCATTTTTAAAAATTCATTGTTATGAATAATTTTGCTAGCTATGATATTTTTAGCAACAGGCCTGGTTCTTTTCATTGCTGGTATATATGATTCCAGGATCTTTTGTTTTTTATTGTGGATGCTGCTAAGTCTTGGATAATTCTAATTGTAGCTCCAGCATATTTGAATTGTTTTTTCTTTTTTCTTGCAAAATTTTCTCTTTGATCTGGAGGTTTTGAAATTTGGCAATGTTTTCACATTGTATTTCCATAAAGGATCTCCTTGAGGTGATGATTAGTGGATTTTTTTCTATTTCTACTTTCTCCTCAATGTTCTATCACTTCAGGACAATTTCCTTGGATTATTTCTTATATTATTGTGTCAAGATTCTTTTTCTGGTCACAGCTTTCAGGTAGCCCAATTCTTATTTTTTTTCTTCTTGATCTGTTCCCCAGATCTGTTGTTTTTCTTATGTATCACATTCTGTTCTATTTTTTCTTTCTTTATATTCTGTTTTGTTATTTCTTATTATATTTAGCTTCACTGATTTCTCCTTGCTCAATTCTAATTTTCAAAGAGTTACTCATCTTTAAGACTTCTCCTACATCCTTTTCTAGTTGGTTAACTTTTTTTCCCCCATAATCTTGTTTTTCTTGGTTGGTTTTTATTTATTTTTGTTTTTTTCACTGTCTCTCATTTGACTTTTTTTTGGGGGGAGGGGTTTACTTATTTATTAGTTTGTTTTTTGCTGAGGCAATTGGGGTTAAGTGACTTTGCCCAGGGTCACACAGTTAGGAAGTATTAAGTGTCCGAGATCAGATTTGAACTCAGGTTCTTCTGACTTTAGGGCCAACTCTTTAGCCACTGTTTCATCTAGCTGCCCCTCTCATTTGATTTTTAAATTCTTTTTTGAGTTCTATAAATCCTTTCTGGGTATGGAGCCATTTAATGTCACACTTTGGGGTAGAAGAAGATTTTTTTACCTAAATGTCTTTCTCTGAAGCTGAAGCCCTGTCTTCCCTATTTCCATAGTAAGTTTCTGTGGTTGGGTACTTCTTTGCAGGTTCATTGTTTTGTTATGTTTTGTTTTCCAGTGGGAAGTATAAAGGCCTCTAATGGGAGAGGGTGATTCTAGCTTCACTTAAGCTTTCTGTTCTTACCTGGAACCCCAAACCAAAAATTCCACCCTCCTGCAAGTGTTGGCCAATAGTAGGGTCCCTGCCCACTGCTTTTGGGTATGCTGATTTCTCCTTATCACAGGCCCCATCTCTGCAGCACAGCTGGGCCTGCTGTTCCTAATCAGCCTTCCCCAACTTAGACCACCAACTATAATGGGCTGAAGCTCTTGAAGCTCTCTTGTACTGAGGTCCCTCTTAGCACTTGAGGCTAATTAGCAATTGGGCAATACTCTATTAATATATGCTTGGAGAAAGAATGGCCCTGCCCACTCTCTGTGCAAGCTGGATGTGTTGTATAGGAGATTGCAGAGGATTTGGTGGGTGGAGTAAGAGGCAGAGGCACTGTTGGTCAGATTCGTGTTGTGACTGCTCTCATTTCGTATTGCCATTTATCCCTTCACCTCCGCAAAGAATAAAGATCAAGGATTTTCCCTTATTCTGACTCCAGCTGATTTTAATATACTCTGGGTGCTAAATGGGGTCATCACAACCAATTCCACAGGAAGTCCTGGAGGTGAAAGTTTCTGTGGCTCCAGCCAAATCTAGCTAGCCTCAGGGCTCCCCACTTGTTATTTCTAGCAAGTTAACTAGAAGTGTTTCCATTTCACAAGTTAGTCTCCCACATGGCTTCTTTTTTGGGATCCTGGGTTGTACCAGGAGGACCCCTGTTCTGCCTCAAATCTTCCTGATTTTTCACCAATCTATGTATGCCTTGAGGTGCAGATTTGTTCTGTGTGTGAGTGAAATCTGGAGAGATTTCAATTTATTGACCTACTCCCCCAGACCCTTCATTTAAGAAAAATCACTTTCGCTGCTGGGGTAGAAGAGATTACAGTAGAATTAGACTTGAAACAGGTAAACTATGATGGTATCTTATATATAAATAGTGAAGTTTAGTAAAGTTAGAGGGTTGGAATAGGACCCTGCATGTAGACTAGAAAATACACACCCTGAAGGTGATGTGGTTAGTGGCACTGCAGAGAGTTGTGGGAATCCCCTTTGGTCAGTGCAGGTCCAATGTAAAAAGAATCCACGAATCCAAAACGTCTGACTGGCAAAAGGGAAGTTTATTGTGTTGGCACTGAGAAGCCAGCTTTGCTAAAAAGACTGACTTCTTAGTGACAAGGGCCTGGCAAAGAAATAATAAAAGGTTATCACTGAGGTCTCTTCACAGCAGGCAGGAGTCCTGGTAGGCAACTGTTCCAAGAGGAGAGGTCACTTGGCAAAGCATACTACTTCAGACTTCTGCAAAGAATGGAATTTAAAAAATTTTTTAATAGGAAATCTGAGACTGGGGTTTCAATTGAATGAGATTTCTTCAATGTTGTCACTGTTCCCAGGCCTAGATTTCCAGTTAAATGAGACTACTTAAGTTGGAACTAAGTAGGGAGTGGTCCTGGGCCAATCTTAATAAAACCACTTAATTGCACCAAAGTGTGGGTCCCTGACAGAAGAGTGTTTCAGGGTTCACCCCCATCAAAGGAACTGCCCCATTTTAACAGAAGCCCTGAAGCATCTGTATGTTGACTTGTAGAATGGGAAAATTTGGTTGAAACTGGATTGTTTGAGTCTAAGGATGGCTTTATTCTTCCTGCCTAAAAAGTAGCCTACCAAGGGCTGCAGACTGATTCCTCTACTGATCATGGGCAAATCAGTTTCTCTGGATCTATTTCCTCACTTTAAAATAGGAATAATAATTGTAGTTATGAACTTTCTGGGTTGTTGTAAACATAAAATCAGATAATATTTGTAAAGTGCATTTTAAACCTTGTATTTCTATCAATTGAATTCTGATGGTATCATTGGTGATATCAAGTAGAGATTGAATGATTGTTTATGTTACAGAGGGAATTCTTGTTTTGAGTACAAGTTGAATTAGATGGCCACTGAAGTCTGTTTTAACGTGGGTCCCAATAAACGATGTGTTGGATTTGCGCACACACACACACACACACACACACACACACAGTGTGTATGTACTCCTAAATCAAAGATACCATGATTTGTCATATGTTAAAGTTGCTTTTGCTCAGTCTAATATGTATTTTTCCTTTTGCTGTTTCAGTTCTTCCCCATCAGGAGTATTCCTTGAGAAGGACTATGAGATTTATCGGGATTACAATGCAGAAGGCCAACTTCTTCATTACAGGTAGTGAATGTTTACTTCCATGTTTTCGTAGCTGTCTTTTATTAGAAAGAGGAGTTCTCTTCCATGTATTTTGAGATTCAGTAGGGGGTGGGAGATAACCTGACTCCTGAAACAATCAAGATAAACAAAGTTGTCTGTCTTTCACCAAATGACTGCTGAATTCATATTAAGGGATCTCTTCTTGGAGATGTTTATCTATGTGTTTAGCAAACTGTTTAGCATCTTTCTTTATCAAGCTAAAATTTAGCTTAGATCAATTTATCTCATTAGTTATACCAGTTTTTTTCTTTGCCTTCTCATACCTCATCTTATACATATCAGCCACATCCTATTGATGTTTTTTTGTGTTATTTTTTCCATTAGATTAACTTTATAACTTCTTGTAAATTCTTTTCATCCTTTTGGCTACCTTTTATTCTTATCTTCTTTTTATCTAATTCTCTGGCAGTCAACACAATATCCCTAGAGTTCTTATCTTTCCCAGTTAATTTAGCCCCACTCTCATAAAAAGGATAGAATTTTCCCCCTCCTTTTAGTGAAAAATGCATATATACATTCCATACCACATATGATCATGGCCTTGGGATTGGGAGAAAGGAAGGTGATACTATAGGAAATTATTTATGGTAATATTGACACTTCTTTGCTAGAAAACTGGTTGTGTACCAAAGCCTCAGAACGGTAATCTTTTCTTATTTTTGTTGTTGTTCAGTCATGTCTGACTTTTTGTGATTTCATTTGTGGTTTTCTTGGCAGAGACACCGAAGTGTTTTGCCATTTCCTTTTCCAGCTCATTTTACAGATGAGAAAATTGAGGTAGACGTGTGTGAGTGGCTTGTCGCCAGGGTTATAGTCATATTTGAGGTCATATTTGAATTCAGGAAGGTTTTCTTGACTTTAAAACTGACACTGTATTTACTTTATCATCTGGCTATTTTCTTTTCTTATTGCTATATGTTAAGTATAATGAACAGTGATGATCAAGGAAGCAAGCATAATTATTATGAGGGAAGGGGTGGAATCTTTGTTGTGCTACTGACAATTGGAAATGCAGCTCGTGCTATTGTCCAGGATTCCCTTGAAATAACTTTATTTCATAGAGCAGCACAGTTGCTAGAGCTCTCATCCTGGAGCCAGGCAAACTGGATTTCAAATCTGTCCTCAGACACTTACTGACTTTATGACCCTGGGCAAGCCTTTTATCTGCTTTAGGTTCCTTATCTATAAAATGGAGATAATAATACCCCTACTCTCTAGATCATTGAGAGGATCAACTGAGATAATAATTATAAAATACTTAACACAATGCCTAGTGCTTAAGAGGTGTTATATAAATAATCAGCATTTTTTACGTATATCATTATTCCACTATTGTACCAGATTTGCAATTTTGTATTTTTATTAACTGTATGTTTATTATATCTTATTTACAAGATTATAAACTTCCATTAATGCAATGACTGTATCTTACTTAAACTTTCAATGTTTCCCAGCACAGGTCCTAAGAAATTCTTTTATCACTATTATTCTCTCTACATTAAATATTTTTCCTGGTGTAGTCTTTCCATTCCTACTCCTAAATGTTTCTCTATTATTTCCTTTCTATGTAATATACTCCTCCCCAGATTTCTCTACTTTGTCTCCTTTATTATCTTCTTTATCATTAATTTCTGACTTCTTATACATATTCACATTGTTTAGCAATCTATCCATATCCTTTGGTTATCTCATCCTTCACTCTAGTGTTCTTGGTTTCCATTTCATCTGTTTGCACTTTCTTCCATGGCATTTCTGCTTCTTGTCTCTTGTCTATATACCAGGGATAGGTGAAGAAACTAAAACTCCTCCAGAAAGCTAAATGACAGATCCATTCATAATAATAATGATTCATTCTTCTTCCCAAGCTAAAAGAGAACTGCTTCCTAATTAGTATAATCAAAAAATTTCCTTCTCATCTTTTATAGTTTCTTGTCTCCCAGCTGATCACCAAACACCACTAGATAGATAGTTCCAGTGACTCATTCTATTCTGCCTCTGAGGCAAATGTTGCTAGAAATAATGGGTTTGGTTCTCTGACACACTTTCATCTTTGTAGAACAATTGTTAGAATTCTTACAAGGTGCTAAGTCACTGGAATTGATAGAGACAATAATTATCTAATTTAGCATGGTACTTAACAGTTCTCTAGTTTACTAATGTACTTAGTACTTGTTAGAGTTCCACAAGATTCACACCTTTAAGACAGCATATATAAGGAGGAGCCCACCAAAGGACAAGCCCATGAAGAGACAAGCCCACTCTTGGAGTTGGAGACAGATTCATTCCATATTCCACCTTTGTGCTGGTTGGAGACATTCAGAGGGAGCTAGGAGCTGAAGCTCAAGACTTTGAAGGACACAATAAAGGATTTGGATTTTAACTCCTGGCTACATTTGGGGTGATTACACTGAACTGAAACGAAGGCTGCCCCCAAAAGTCCCCCAAGAAACCTGCTCCTAGAGAACTTTATAATTTAAATAAGAACATTACATTTTGGTGCCCGAATGTGGGACAGACACAATCCTGATTCCAGTGGGAAAGCCTCTGATCCTGATTTCAGTGGAAAAGTCTCCTCGACCCAGAAATTAGGGTGAGTACAAAAACAGACAAGGAAACTTTGTTAAAGGGCTAAACTAGTATTTCAACTAAAATGGGACAGATGTTTAGAAAAGAGCCTTCTTTTCCAATTCAAGGAAAATGTTTAGAGAGCATTGTCAGACTTATGAAAAGCCAAGGTTTGATTATAATTTGGGAGCAGATCACTAAACTTTTAGAAACTGTACAGTACATATCTCCTTGGTTCTCTATGGGAAAAGAATTGGATCCAGATGAATGGAAATTAGTAGGAGAGCAATTAGGTGAATACTACAATTCCAATCCAAATTCAATTTCCAAAAATACACTTAATACATATAATTTAATACAACTGGCTTTAAGAAATTATATGTGTTAGAATAAAGAAAAAGAAGAAAGAGCAGGGGGAGGTACCAACTAAATTAGGTGAAAAGGATGAAAAATCACATAAGAATGGAGTTAAGTACAATTCTGAGTGTGGCACTTCACAACAGAAGCATTTCCCATCCCCTGACCTACTTCCCTCTATTAATTCTTCATGGGTGGAGGGAGAAGGAGGAGGAGGGGGAGAGGCAGTGACACAAACAGAACTACCTATTAAGCAGCCTATGACAAGATCACAAAAAGCATTGGTTAAGGCAAAAAAGGAAGGACAAGATATATCTGATTTAAAATTAAATGCATATCCTGTGATTGAAGAGCTTGACTCGTCAGGTCAAAAAAGGAAAAGATACACTCCTTTTGATCTGGAAAAAATTAAGGATTTGAAAAAATGTTGCACTCTTTATGGGGGTACATCGTCGTATGTTAAGATGTTACTAGATAATTTGGCTTATAAAATCTTAACCCCTAAGATTGGAAATCCATAGCAAGGACATGTTTAGAACCTGGACAAAACTTGTTGTGGCTTTCGGAGTATCATGAATTATGTAGGATTCAAACCCAAAGCAATAGGCAAACAGGAGTTAATGTACAAATCATTTTTGACCAACTAGCAGGTAAAGGTCAGTATGGAGAGAATTCAGAACAGATTAATTACCCCATAGAAGCGTATGAACAAATTGCTATTGCTGCTAGAAAAGCTTGGGGTACCTTTGCAGGAAAAGATCAAGGGGAAGCCTTCACAGAAATAGAGCAAGGTCCCAATGAACCTTTTGCTGATCTTGTGGGATGTTTGCAAATAGCTGTCACAAGAACCATTGAAGAAAATGCAGCTATAAGAATAATATTCAGACAACTGGCTAAGGAAAATGCTAATGAGGTTTGCAGAAGAATTATATGGGAACTACACAAAGATGTTCCATTAGAGGAGATCATAAGACACTGTGTCACAGTGGGCACAAGTGTTTATTATACCCAGATTATGATGAACATGGGAAGACAGGGTCCCTCTTGGCAAGGGATTTCTAGAGAAACTCGTCGTTGCTTTCAATGTGGAAAAATAGGATATCTGAGAGCTTAGTGTAGGTACAGAGAGGACAGGGTGAGAGAAAACCCAAAACCCCATGTCCAAAGTACAACTGAGGCTTCCACTGGTCCTCAGAATGTAGATTGACCCAGGGAAATGAGAGGCAGGGCCCAGCTCCAAGATATCATACAAAAGACAGAGGGGGCATTATGACAGCTGAGTTTACACCCAGAGAGTCTTTAGAAGGTCAGGACTCTGATGTGATCTATCAGCTGAAAAGCAATCACATGGCAGAAAGGGATTACATGATCAACCAGCAGAAAAGCAATCAGATAGCAGAAAGGGATTACAATTGGGGAGAATACAGGCCTTTTAAACCAACAAGGCAGTGTCCAGTGCAAACAGCTCCAATGTAGTTACCAAATGATGAAGAGAGATTTAGAAAGTGGTAAATAGAAGGGACTAGATAGGTTAAGTGCTTGGGAGAAAGGATTTGCTTGTATTCCTACAGATGGAAAAGGAAACAGATGGGTGGCAGTGAGCACCTGGAGAGAGACAGAAAAGGAGAAAAACCTCAAAACAAAGGAGATCTAAGAAACATCTGACACTGAAAGAATATGGCTGATAATGAGACTGTTGCAGGACTTGAAAACCAGCAGGAATCATTGGATTCCCTAACACAGGATGAGACTATTGCAGGACTTCAAAGCTTGCAGGAATTATTGGATTCCTGGCACATGAACCAATGGACAATAGATCTTTTTGGACTATTTCTAAGACTTATGGACATGTTGATTCATGTTATTTGTTACATCTCTACTAGCCTGTTATGTTACTATGTGCTTATGTAATTTATGTAAATTATGTATATTGATGAATACCTCCCATACCTGTTTTAAGAGTGAGCCCCTTAAAAAACCCACTAATCTGATTTGATTTCCCATTTCCTTCGGTGTTTTCATCTCTCTTCCTGAGATGTCAGGGAGGATGTGATCACCTCTTTTTATGGTGTTTTCACTCCTTTTTTGAGCAGTCAGGGAAGGTGTGATCACCTTCTTTTTGGGGATTCTCATCTCCTTGAGAAGTCAGGGAGATCATAAATTACCTATGTTCTAAACCAAAAGAAAGTGGGAGATGTTAGAAATTCTTACAAGGTGCTAAGACAGTGGAATTGATAGAGACAATAATTATCTAATTTAGCATGGATAAATTAATTAGCATGAATCAAAAATTCATTCTGTAATGTTCTTAGTACTTATTAGAGTTCCACAAGATTTAAGAGAGCATATATAAAAGGAGGAGCCCACTAAAGGACAAGCCGACAAAGAGACAAGAAGCCCTCTCAGAGTTGGAGACAGATTCATTCCATATTCCTTCCACCTTTGTGCTGGTTGGAAACATTCGGAAGGAGCTAGGGGCTGAAGCTCAAGACGTTGAAGAACACAATAAAGGATTTGGATTTTAACTCCTGGCTGCATTTGGAGTGATTACACTGAACTGAAACGAAGGCTGCCCCCAAAAGCCCCCCAAGAAACCTGCTCTCAGAACATTATATTTTAGGGAAGAACATTACAAACAATGTCTATAGAACCATCAGCTTGCTGTCCCAAAGTGAGTAAATTATTAATCCTTGAGCTCTGTCTTGTCCAGACATTATTATTTTCCAGTACAGTAGCGGCCCATTTTCTTAGGAAAGGTTCTTTATTTTCTACACCATCTTTCTCAGTATCTATCCTGTATTCTAACTTTGTGGTTGAAATTATTTCCTTTTCAAGTTATGTCTCTGTATCTAACATCCTCCCCAGAGCTCTCAAAATGTCAGTTCCCACAAGAAATTTTTTGTCTTTACTACGATGAAGCACTAGTCTCACTATATAATCCATTGTCAATTTCTTGATTCTGAGATTATACAGGAAGTTACCTCAGAGGTGATCTCATCTAACCCACATCTGAATAGGAACCTTCCCTTTAGAATTCATCACTACTAAATCGCTATCGAACCTGCACTGTATCACTTCCTGTGTTGAAGATATCACTACTGCTGATGCCCTTCATATTTCTACTTTGTTTCAACTCTAATTGTGGGAAGTTTTTTCCAAGTTGAAATCTGCATCTCTGCAGCTTCTACCCATCATTCCCAGCTTTTCTGTCTTGCACCAGGTAAGGTCAGGGAGGCCTTTCTACTTGATAGTTCATTAGATAAACAACAATTACATTTTTCAGGCTAAAAATCTCCACTTCTTTTAGCCTATCTTCATATGGCATGACTTTCAGTCCTCTTACCAACTTGGTTCCTCTTGATATGAGCAATTTGTCAGTTTTCGTTCTAAAGTGTGGTGAAGCATACTGTATACTATGTCATTAATTCAATGAAATGACAGTAGCTTATTGGAGTTCTTATTTCTTATTACATGATCTTGCTTAGTCTATGAATAAATTAGGACCACAAAAAGATTAAATACATCTACTTGTAATAATAATTCATATCTGTATAATATATTTCTCCCTGGAAACATTTGAGATCAAGTGCATAAAAGGAGATACCTCGTTTTACAGAGGAATCTCATAGAAGTGCAGTGATTTATTCAGGGTCACACAATTAATGAGTTTCTGAGGAGAGAATCTGTGACAACTACACTAGCACCCAGGACGTCCCAGAATCCAGCTGGAGTCAGGATAAGCAAAAGTCCTTAGTCTTTATTCTTGGTCTTTAGGGGTAGAAGTGAAGGGGATGGAAGAGAATCTCTACAATCGCCTTCTTCCTCGTCCACTGCAAAAAGTGACTCTGGCTTGTCTTACTCTACCCCCTAGTCCCTCCTATAATCCTCTGTATACACCAATCATTGAGCCAGCACAGGATAGTGAGAAGGACCATTTTCCAACCATATGCCCATAGAGTATTGTCCAATCAATAGTTTGCCTCAAGTACTTGAACCAACCTCAGTGCAATGACTCAAGAGTTTCAGCCCTCTACAGGAATCAAACTCAGGTCTCTTGGCTCCAAGATCATCCTTTTTTATGTCTTGCTGTCACTCCTCCCCTACATTCATTTGCTTCTTGTCTGCGTAGGTTGGCATTTTTCAGAACCAAAGATAGACATATGTATATCAACCCTTGCCTTTCTCTGTAGCTATGATGTGGCAAGCTTATTCTTTCCCATTCTGTGCTTATCTAGTTGGTTTTTTAACTTGAAGATGACACATTACATTTATGACTGATCAATGTCTTCTTGTCTTCTGTTGACTTTGTCCCTGCAGAGAATTTGTTTTGATTTTTGATTCTATCATATTTGATTCACTAACTCTTCTCAGATTTTGTCATCCTCAAACTCTTATATTAACGACAATAACTCATGTTCCTGAAGTGCTTTAATGTTTACAAAACGTTTTCCTCACAGTGATGGAGAGAATACAAGTATAGTGTCCTAAAATTACATATCAGAAAATGGATTCATTAAGGTAAAGACCTTTCCATAGATACATATTTAGTAAATTTTTAGAGATGGAATACAAACCCAAATTTAGCTCTTTTTAGTACACTACTTATAAGGTATTTTGTGCCTTTATACAAATCATTGATTAAAGCATTGAACAAGACAGAACTAGAGACAGCTTCTTATTTATATACAAATAAAAATCTTCTCAGAAATGGGAAGTCATGTCGTCTGATCTATTCTGGAACAGGATTCCTATTTACAATAACCTAAAAAAAGTAATTATCTGGCTTCTGCTTAAAATCCTACCAAAGCAGCTGATTTTACTTTTAGATAGTCCTGATTATTAGTAAGTTTCTCCCCTTGAGGACAAAATCTGTTTCCTATATGTGACATTACTAAGTCATAATAAATTTGTAGTTCACTAAAAGTTCTAGATCTTTTTTCACATGAATCATTTTCTAGTCATACTTCACTTCTCCTATACTGGGATAGGTGATTTTTTTTTTTTGTAAATCGTAAGTGCAATATTTTACTTTTTAAAAATTCTTTTCATGTTTTCCCTATTTTCAGTGGTATTTTTTCCCCAGTTACAGGTAAAGATATTTTTCAGGATTTATTTTTATAAAACTTTATGTTCCCAAATTTTTCTCCCTTACCTTCCCTTTCCCAAGAAGTAAGCAATATGATACAGGCTAAATATGTGCAATTCTTTTAAGTATATTTCCATATTTGTCATGCTGTGCAAGTAAAATCAGACTGAAAGGGGGGGAAAAAACATAAGAAAAAAGCAACAACAAAAGACAAAAATACCATATATGCTTCGATCCATATTTAGTCTTCATGATTCTCTCTCAGTATGCAAAGGGCATTTTCATCACAAGTCTATTAGAATTCTCTTAAATCACCTCATTGTTCAGAAGAGCTAAGTCCATCAGAGTTGATCATCACATATAATCTCGCTTGTACAATGTTCTCCTGGTTCTGCTTACTTCATTTAGCATCAGTTCTTGTAAGTCTTTTCAGGTTTTTCTGAAATCAGCCTGCTCATCATTTCTTATAGAATAATAATATTCCATTGCTTTCATATATCTAAATTTATTTAGCCATTTCCCAACTGATGGGCATCCACTCAGTTTCGAAATCCTTGCCACTATAAAAAGGATAGCACAGTATTTTCTATTTTCCACTTTTACATTTCATCTTAGTAGTTTTAGTTCATTGTTCTAATTTATCAGTGTCTTTTTAGATTCTAGTTATGTTATTCACTGCATTAATTTTTTCCAATTCCATCTAAATGCACACTTAGCAAATGATAAATATGTCCTCAGTACTTTATTCCAGGTTATTAGTAGTGCTCCAGCCACTGCATGAACATTTCTGTGATGATAACAGCCCATTCAGATAAGAATTAAGTTGTTTTTGCCTGTTATTCTTTTCACTTCACACCATCTTCTGCATACCATAAACCATGCTTTCATTGTTCATGTTTTTATTCCCAACATAATCGGCATGGACTGCATCTTAAAGACAATTTCTTATCTTTTGCATTTGCTATTTAAATGGGCATTTCATAAATTACAACAGCTGAGAAAAAGATATAGTTTGTAGGGATTTGAATAAAGACGTTTCCACAGTTTTTTAGCTTTACCAAGGCAATGCAGGATGGCCTGTATGACATTGTTCCTAATACCATAATGGAAAACAAGCCTTCATGGTATGGTCCAGGCCAGGAACAGTGGTATTATAAAGAGCTAACTCCTAAAGAGTTTTCTGTTCCCCACAGTTGAACTTCTTAAATACTTACGTTTATTTTGTTGTGATCAGGTAAAGATAAATGAAACAAAAGAAACTGTACTTTCTGCTCTCTCCTATTAAGTTGTCTTCCTAAGCAATATCTTACTAAACAAACAAACAAAAAAATGTATGTCAACAGTGAGGCAGCTTTCCCTGGTTAACCTAGAGGGCCTAATCTGGCTAATCTCTTCCCTCCCTAATCCAAGGCAGCCTTGGTTTTATCTTGTCAGTATTGAAGATACATAAAAGCTTGGTTGTCTCAGAATCACAGTCTTTTAAATTAAAAGGGACAAACAAATCTACTGTTATGGAATAAAGAGGATAAAGTGTACAGGAAGGGAAGCTACATGAGGATACAGTCTACCTATGGAAGGAAACCAGTGGCCCCAGGGGAAGGACTTTGAGAACCATAATAGAAACAGAATGAATTAATCAGAAAGTAGGAACAAATGGATCAGAGGAGGGAGTGATAGGAAAGATGGGTGATGGGATTTCATATTGGAAAGAGTTATGGAAGGATAGAATGCTCTGGTACATTATGGAGTGGCTAAAGTAGTCCCTTTACCTCTGGGAAATATCCCCCTAAATAAGATGGCTCTTGGTGGTGATGATGATATAGCTTCCATTTAGAAAGAACCTGTCCTATTCCAAGTATTTTATGACTTACTCCATTTGATCCTTATAACAACTCTGGGAGGTAGGTGCTAGTATCCTCATTTTATAGTTGAACAAATCAGAAGCAAACAGGTTAAGTGATTTGACCAAATTCACAGGCCTAATAAGTGTTTGAGGTTAGATTTGAACTAATATCTTCCTTTCTACTAGGTCCAGGGCTTTGTTCATTGTGCTGACTACCCAACCATGACTGGAATCCTAAAGTTGTTACATTTGAGAGTGATTATAACAGGTCATAGAAAAATTGATTTATAGGGGAAAAAAAACCCCTAAAAGTCCATCCTTCTCACTTTATAACTGTTGAAAATGAAGTCTAGGGAGGTGAAGTGACTTGCCCAAGATATAGTGTGGGAGATAGCTTTGAATCTAGATTTTTTTGGCTCCAGCTTCAGTTCTTTAATCATACACTGTGCTCCCTTTAAATTTATGGAGAACATTTTTTCAGGCTTTTCCCGAATTATAAACACATTACTTAGATCTTTGACTGGCTAGTAGTTGAGAAATGATTGCTTGCTCCTTGTCTCAGAAGCTGCTTCAAACAATAGTCTCCCAATTTTGGATTGATAACACCTGTTATCTACTATGGACAGCTGTATCTGGCCAATAAATTTTCTGCCAATACTTCCTTTTTGCCAAAACAAATACTAGTCCCAACTTTTTTCTCATCTTTCACAGTTTAATTAACTCTGCTTTAGAACTTTCTTTGTCACTTGTTGACATTTTAGATTCGTTCCCCTCTAAATTCCTTTGACCTTCTCTGTCCTGTTTATGTGCCAGATAAAGACCCCAGATAGAAATTGTCCATTGGAGTTGGTATAGATGTCTTTCCCTCAATGTAGGCATCATTTAAAATGAGAAGATTGCAAAATCTTCTATCTAAAAAGCCCTTGAAAATACCCAGTTATGTTAAATATGGTGAGTAATCTCAATCCCAGAGAAATTATTATGAAATACTTCTCCTTCATCTAAAGGAAAGATTTAAGGGAGTTGGGAATAATAGAGAGATGAAATCTGGTATATACAGTTAGATGTGTTTACTGTATATTAGTTATTTTTGCATATTTTTTATTTGTTGTGAGAAGCGTTCAATTCTGGGAATAAGATTAAAGGGCACAACCTTTTATATAAAGACAAAAGAAATTAAACTTTTAAAAAATGTTTTTATGTAAACCACAAATTAAATTTTAAAAGTTTGATACCTAGACATCCTCTTTAGACTCTCTATGATAAATTTTCACCTTACTGCCTGTCCTACCTATAATTAAATCAGCTTTTCTTTTATGCTAGCAAGCAAGAAAACTGAAATTTAATTATTTTTTTAAACATCAATATTTCCATGGTAATGCTGTATGGTTGTGAATCATCATGGTCTCTGAAGAATCCTAGTTAAAAGTGACCCAATAGACAATTAAGAGATGAATAGGAGGTTTGTAAGTAGGTTGTAGCATATTGGAAAACATGAGATTTGGAATATGATCCAGAAAATGTGTAATTGATAAAGAAGGTTAACTGATTATTTATTTAAAGCAAAAAAAAAAAAAAAAAAACCATGGAAAGTCCAAATGCTGCTATTTCCTAAAATGTGTTTTTTTAAAAACCACAATGACAACTTGGAGGAAAGCCTCTTTTGTGTTATGTAGTTCTTCTCTAGAGAATCTAATAGAACACAAACAAAATAAGTTTGGATGACTTGTATTCTGTATCAGTGAAGGGCATGTTGTTGTTTAGTTTTTTAATTGTTTCTGTTTCATGACCCCGTGGACAGTAGCACACTAAGCCCTTCTATCCTTTATATTTTCTAAAGTCATAAAGTCAATGCTCATATTGATTGCTTCCATGACACTATCCATTTCATCCTCTCTTATTCCTTTGTCTTCAGTCGTTCCCATTATCAAGTTCTTTCCCAGTGAGTCCAATCTTGTCAGTATATGGCCAGAGTATTTAAATTTCATCTTAATATTTGTCCTTCCAATAAATAGTCTGAATTAATTTCTGTCAGAATTGAGTTGATTTGATCTGCAAAGGATTCTCAAACATCTTTTCTAGCTTCATAATTCAAAAGTGTAGATTCTGCATCATTCAACTTTCTTATAGTTTGACTGACACAGCTATATATTGCTATGAGGAAAAACATAGCTTTACTGTATGGACATTGTCAGCAAGGGGAGGTCTCTGTTTTTTATTATGCTATCTAAACATCTTTTAATTTCATGACTACATTTGCCCATCTGCAGTGTGCTTTGAGTCCAAGCATATAAAAATCTGACACAGCTTCTATTTCTTTTCCCTTTATTTGTCAGGAAGTAAAGGGACCCATTACCATGATCTTAGTTTTTTTTTAATGTTAGATTTCAAGCTAGCTTTTTTTACACTCTTCTCTTTCACCTTCATCAAAAGGCTTTCTTAATAATTATTCATTTTCTGCCATTAGAGTGTTATCTGCATATTTCTCCCAGCAACCTTAATTCCAGCTTTTAATTCATCCAGCCTGGCATTTTGTACCTAAGTTTAATTGTAAGATGATGATATGCAACCTTGTCATACTTCCTTCCCAATTTTAAACTAATCATTCCTTGTTCAATTCTAACAGTTTTTTTCTTGACCAACATACAGGTTTCTCATGAGACAAGAAAGATGATCTGGTATTCCCATCTTTTTGAGGATTTTCCACATTTGTTTTGATCCAGCAGATCTTGAAAAATATTGTGAACTTTGTCTTTAGTTTGTCATGTACTCCATCTGCCAGATCTAATCCCTTAAGTATCTATCACCTTCACTCTTTTGGGAATGTTATTTAGGTCATACCTATATGATCTGTTGCCTTTCCCGACTTTCTTCCATTTAAGTATGAATTTTACAATAAGAAGCTCATAATGTGATCCATAGTTAGTTCTGGATCTCATTTTAACTGATTGTTGAGAGCTCCATTTTTGGCTGCAAAGTATCTAATCAATCTTGATTTCAATATTGACCATTTGTTAATGTCCATGAATAGAGCTGCCTTTTAGGTTGTTGAAAAAGAGTGTCACTATGACTAGCTTATTTTCTTAACAAAATTCAAATTATCAGTCTTTTTCCTGCTTCATTTTGTATGACAAGGCTAAACTTGCATATTGTTCCAGTTATCTTTTGATTTTCTAACTTAGCTTTCTAATCCTCTGCTGAATGTGACTTTTTTGTTGGTTATTTCTAGAAAACATTTTTAGGTCTTGGACCTCCTTGGCACCAGTAGTTAGAGCATACAGTTGTATTTCTGTGATGTTGAATAAATTGCCTTGGATTCTAACAGATACCACTCTCTCATTTTTGAAATTGTATACTGGCATGACTTTTCTCAGCCTTGTATTGACTATGAGAGCTTCATTTCTTCTAAGGCATTCTTGCCTACAACCTTAATACTTGAGCAATAAAATCATTTTGTGAACTTTAAAGGACTTCATAAAAAACTACAAGTACAATGGAAAGAGTGCTGAAAACTAAAATGTTTATCTCCTTTGACTTAGCAATACCTCTGCTGTGTATTTTACCTCAAAGAAGTCAGAGGCAAAAAGAAGGTCCTATGTAGACCAAATTATTTATAGTAGCATTTTTTATGGTAGTAAGCATTTGGAAATGCCCATTTAATTGGTGAATGGAGAAATGAATTGTGGCTTGTGTAACAAAATTTTGAACTATGAAAAATGACAAATAAGAATTCATAGGAACTTAGAAAAACCTCATCAATTCCCTTGGGTTTAATTATCACCTTTAAGCAAATGACCCTAAGCCTATCTCTCCAAGTCATATTCTACTGATCCAGCACTGTTTCTTAGCCAGTACCAGATAGTTTTGATGACTATACTTTTATGTTACAGTTTGGAATCTGATATAGTTAGACCACCTTCCATCACATTTATTTTCACTGATTTTCTTGATAATCCTTCACCTTTTGTTTTCCTAGATAAATTTTGTCATTTTTTTCTAGTATGGTATGGCACTGAAAAAGTAAATTAATTTAAGTAGAATTATCATCTTTATTATATTATCTCAGTTTTTCCATGAGTGATTAATATTTTTCCAATTATTTAGATTTGATTTTATTTGTGTGAAAAAATATTGTGTTCATATAGGTGGTGGGTTTGTCTTCATAGATAGATCCTAAATGTATTAATTGGTTTACAATAATTTTAGATGGAATTTTCTTTCTCTCTTTGAACTCTGTTAATAAAGTGTAGAAATGCTGATCATTTATGTAGGTTTGTTTTATGTCCTTGAGCTTGTCTAAAGTTGTTAATTATTTCAATTATTTTCAGTTTTGTTTCCTTGTTGCCTATTCTGATTCCTTCAAGTTTTTTGTTTTTCTCTTATTGGTATAATTATCATTTCTACTACACTATTGAATAATAGTGGTAATCATGGGAATACTTGCTTTATTCCTGGGAAGGTTTTTAGCTTATTCACATTACAGATAATACTTGCTGATAGATTTAGATAGATACATATGTATCTGTGGAAAACTTTTTATTCCTTTACTCTCTAGAGTTTTTAATAGTGGATATTTATATTGTCAAAAGTTTTTTCTTTTTTTTTAAACTAGTATCTTTTTCAATTATTTGTAAAGACACTTCCTAGCACTCATTTTTATAAGATTTTGAGTTCTAAATTTTTCTCCCTCCCCCACTTTCCTTTTCCTAAAATGGTAAGCAATTTCATATGGGTTATATATGTACAGTCACGTAAAACGTATTTCCACATTTGTTACGGACCAAAAAACAAAACACATTTTAAGAAAGTGAAAATTTAATATGCTTCAGTGTATATTTAGAGTCCATCAGTTATTTATCTGGATGTGGATAGCATTTTCCTTCATGAGTCCTTTAAATTGTCTTAACTCATTGTATTGCTGAAAAAAGCTGTGATTCATAGTTGATTGTCACACAATGTTGCTGTTACTGTAAACAATTTTTTTTTTTTGTCATATTTGTGTCATTAGCAGAATTTAGTAGGATTTTTTTTTTGCCCATTTCCCCAAATAATTTATATGGTATTAGAATTAAATAGGCTTTATTTTTTTTAATAACTTTTTATTGACAGAACTCATGCCAGGGTAATTTTTTACAACATTATCCCTTGCACTCATTTCTGTTCTGATTTTTCCCCTCCTCTTCACCCCCTCCCCCAGATGGCAAACAGTCCTGTACATGTTAAATAGGTTACAGTTAAATACGCTTTAAATGTTTGGTAGAATTCATTTGAGTTCTGATGATTTTTTTCTTATGGAGTTCATTGATGGCCTATTCAATTTCTTTTTCTAAGATGGGGTTATTTAAGTATTCTATTTCCTCTTAATCTGAGCAATTTATACTTTTATAAATATACATCCATTTCACTTAGATTGTAAGATTTATTGTCATAAAGTTGGTCAAAATAGCTCCTAATTATTGCTTAAATTTCCTCTTCATTGCTAGTGAATTCAATTTTTTTTAATATGGGCAATTTGGTTTTCTTTTATTTTTTTAAATCAAATTAACCAATGATTTATCTATTTTATTGTTTTTGGTTTGGGGACTTTGGTTTTTCATAATTTAGTATTTGGTGTTTAATTGGGGATTTTTAACATTCTTTTTCTAGCTTTCTTTTTTTTAAGTTACATACTCAGTTCACTGATCTGCTCTTTCTCCATTTTATTGATATAAATGTTTGAAAATAAAAATTTTTCTGTAAGTGTTGACTGCATCTGATAAATTTGGTATGTTGTCTCATTGTTAACATTCTCTGTAATAAAGTTATTGATTATTTCTATGATTTGTTCTTTTTCTCACTTGTTCTTTAGAATTAGATTATTTAATTTCTAATTAATTTTTAATCCCTCTTTCCACAGTCCTTTATTATAGGTGATTTTTATTGCATCATGATCTAAAAAGTATGCATTCAACATTTCTGCCTTTCTATATTTCATTGTGAGGTTAACTACATGGTCATTTTTTTATATATAAATATCATGTACCGCTGAGAAAAAGATACATTCCTTTCTACCCCATTCAGTTTTCTCCAGAGATCTATCATCTAACATGTCGAAAATTCTGTTTACTTCCTTAACTTTTTTTTTCTTTTGAAAGCAAATTGGGCTTAAGTGATTTGCCCGGGATCACACAACTATTAAATATTTGAGGCTATCTTTGAGTTGAGGTCTTTCTGACTTTATTATTGGTGTTCTAACCACTGTTCCTCTTAGCTGCCCCATACCTCCTTAACGTCTTTCTTATTTATTTTGTGGTTAGATTTATCTAGTTATTGTGGATATCCTTTTGATCCAGCTGTGTGTCTACTGGGTCTGTATCCCAAAGAGATCATAAAAAAGGGAAAAGGATCCACATGTACAAAAAATGTTTGTGGCAGCCCTTTTTGTAGTGGCAAGAAACTGGAAGCTAGTGGATATCCATCATTTGGAGAATGGCTGAATAAGTTATGGCATATGACTGTCATGGAATATTATTGTTCTATAAGAAATGATCAGCAGAATGATTTCAGAGAGGCCTGGAGAGAATTACATGAACTGATGCTAAATGAAGTGAGCAGAACCGGGAGATCATTGTACATGGCAAGATCAATATTATATGATGATCAGTTCTGATGGACATGACTCTTTCCAACAATGAGATAATTCAGATCAATTCCAATAATCTTGTCATGAAGAAAGCTATCTGCACCAGGGAGAGGACAGTGAAAACTAAGTGTGAATCACAACATAGTATTTTTACCTTTTTAGTTGTTGTTTGCTTGCTTGCTTTTTTCTTAATTTTTTTCCTTTTTGATCTGTATACAAAGTATAACAAAGGTGGAAATATGTATAGGAGAATTGCACATGTTTAACCTATATTAGATTATTTGTTTTCTAGGGAAAGGGATGGGGATAGAACGGGAGAAAAATTTGGAACAAATGATTTTGTAAGGATGAATGTTGAAAACTATTTTTGCATATATTTTGAAAATAAAAGTTTTTTTTTTAAAAAAAGATTAATCTATGAGAGGAGAAAGCTGAAGTACTTCACTAGTATAGTTTTACTATTTCCTCCTATAACTCATTTACTTCTCTTCTAGAAATTTGTATGTTATACCATTTGGGGCATTTATGTTTAGTGTTGATATTGCTTCATTGTCTATGGTACCTTTTAGGAAGAGGTAATTTGCTTATTGTTTAATTAGATCTATTTTTTGCTTTTTCTTTGTCTAAGATCATGATTTTTATCCCTGTTTTTTTAACTTCAGCTGAGGCATAATTGATTCTGTTCTGACCTTTTACCTATATTCTTATGTGTGTCTCACTGTCTCAAATGTATTTTTTGTAATCAGCATATTGTCAGATTCTGGATTTTAATTTATTCTGCTATACATGTCTCTTTTTTTACAGGTGAATCCATCTCATTCACATTGACAGTTATGATTACTATGTTTCTCCCTCTCCATCTTCCCTCGCGCTCTCTCCCTCTTTACCTCCCTTCCTCTCTCCCTTTCTGTTTCTGTCTCTGTCTTTCTTGTCTGTCTCTGTCTGTCTCTCTCTTTTTCTCAATATCATATTCTAAGCCCTCTAGTCTAATGTAGAAGCTGCCATGTCCTGTGTAATCTTGATAATTTTAGAATTTGGGAAGAATATTTCCACTGTGAGGACTATTTTAGGAGGTGATTGATGGATTCTTTCAATGACTATTTTGCCCTGTGGTTGTTGTTTTCTTTGATAATTTCTTGAAAGTTGTAGTCCAGGTTCCTTTTTGTAAAAACTCATGGCTTTCTATTAGTCCAGTAATTCTTAACTTATTCCTCATAAATGTATTTTTTAGATCATTTATTTTTCCAGTGAAAATTTTCACATTTCTCTTTTTTATTCTTTTGATTTTATTTTATTTATTCTTATGGAGTCATTAGCTTCCACTTGTCCCATTCTGATTTTTAAGGAATTATTTTCTTCATTTAACTTTTTGCACCTCCTTTATCATTTGGCCAATTGTATTTTTTAAGAAGTTCTTTTCTTAACTTTTTGCATCTCCTTTATCATTTGGCCAATTGTACTTTTTAAGGAGTTCTTTGAGTTTTTGCATACCTTTTTTCTAATTTTGTACTTTCTTTACTAAACTCCAGACTCCTTTTCCCCCTATGATTCTATTACATAAATCTCATTTATTTTCACAATTTTTCTTCCACCTTTTTTTTTTCAAAATGAAATTCATATTTTTCTTTGAGGCTTCACATGTAGGCATTTTGACATTGTGTTTTGATCTTCTCTCACCAGTTCTATGGTAAGGGTTTTTATTGTTTGTTTTTGCTCATTTTTTCAGGCTATGACTTTTAAAGTTGAACTCTACTCTTGCAGAACAGAGTATATTGTCCCAAGCTTCTTGCACCAGGAACTGTGAACCCAACCTGTGGCTGATTGCACCAGGACTGCTGGGCCTGATGGCTTACCTGTTGCATCAAAGTTTTTAGGCCTGACTGTGCCTGCTATAGTGGGCTTGAAAATCCTTGATTCTTTATCTGTGCTAGGGGTAGGGGCCTCCTGACTTGCCTAGAAACCACCTTCTGCTCTTCCTTTTTATTCAGACTTTTCCTATAGTCCTTCTAAATATCCTGGGCTGATAAATTGTTCTACTGCCTCTCCAAAATTCATTTTGAGGTGGGCTTTAAAATTGAATTTAATTGACCCAGTCTCAGAGACTTCCAGAGAAAAAACTAGGACCAGAAAGATTTACAAGAGAATGCTAACAAATATTTAAAGAACAGTATAAGATCACTAAAAGAAAAGTTTGTGTCTGTTTATTTGCTTTTAAAACCAGCAAAGTTCAAGATAAGACCTAATGAAATCCAGTGTCCAGAACTTTGTAGGGCACATGCATATTTGGTCAGCATGACAGAGCAAGATTCAGCAAAAGAGACTGATAAAGAATTGTCAGACAGGTAGGAAGAGAAACAGGAAAAGGCAATAAGAGGAAAGCTGAGGGAAGAAAGATTGTATCCAGGAGAAGATGATGATTGACAGTGTCAGAGGCTTCAGAGATGTCAAGAAGAATGAAGACTGAGAAAAAGCTACTAGATTTAGATATTAAGAGATCACTGGTAAATTTGGAGAGAGCAATTCTTATTAGTAATGAGATAAGAGACCAAACTACAAAGTTTTGAAGAGAATGAGAGGAAAGGAAGGAAGAAAATAGAGGCATGAATTGTAGATGATCTTCTCAAATTTATTCAAGAAAGACAGAGAGAGATAGAATGATAATTAGTAGAGGTGATTGAATCAAGTGAGGATTTTTTTTTTAAGAATGGGGGGATAATGGCATACTTTTCCAATATAATATAAACTCCTTGATGTCAGAGACTTTCTTTTGCCTTTTTATCCCAGTGCCTAGCACTGAGTAAGGGAATATAGACAAGGAACTGAGCCTATGATTTCACTGATCAAGAGAACTCTAGAGTGAGGAAACTTTTTCTATTCATGCAGGTCAGTACCTTCTCTACAACTTTTGTCTCAGAGAATAATGCCTAAAAATTTAATGAATTGCCCACAGTTATATAGTATATATGAGAAGCAGGACTTGAATCCAAGTCTTCTTGGCTTAAAGACTGTTCATTCATTTTATTATGCTGATTCCCCAGCATAGGGTAAATGTTTAATAATCATTGTCTTGAATTGAGTCATTGTCTTCAACAATCTGTAGAATTCTCGTACATAAAACTTTTTTTTTTCCTGATTAAAAACAGTAATTGAATTTTACAACAAGGTAGATTTCAGATCAACATAAACATTTCCTAAGTAGAGCTATCCAAAAGTAAAATGAGCTGCTTCAGCAGGTAATAAGACATCTCTCTTCACCCTACCCCAACACAGGAAATCTTCAAATGGTATCTTTTAATTTGGACATTCTTATTTTCCAGGTTACACAAATCATTTCATTTTGGCTGGAGTGATGACAGATACAGAGGGATGAGCCAGATTTGGACATACTCATAAAAATAGGCAGTTTGCACTTCAGGAAACCAATTAGCTATCCACATCTATATAAAGCCTGCCAGGATTTTTGAAGAGCAGAGGTATTCAGAAAAGACATGCTTCCCCTTCCCATACTTCAGCAGGCTTTGCCCCACACAGACTTCCTTGAATCTTAGGTAAAACTTCCCAGCTAGAACCCCAGGAAGTCTGCTTGCTCTAGCCTGCCCAGAATCGGGGCTCTATGGGAAAATATTTCTAATAAACTGGGTAGGATTCTTACCAAGATGTTTATAACTGTGTGTTCCAAAAGAGAAGCTGTCTAATCGCCTAAAGAAAGATGAGCTACTGATTGGGTTCAGAAGAGAGAAGAGGATTTTGTTCTCTGACTCCTATATTGGTATATGGAGAAGTTTTTTACCATAGATAGAAGAGAGGGCAGAGGTAATTTGATGTAGTAGAAAGAATTCTAGTATATGTTGAACTTGGAAGATATGGATTTGAGTCCTGACTTAGGTACTGTTACCAACAAAATCTTTGGATTTCTATTTCTTTATCTGTAAAATGAGAATAATAGTTCTTTTACTACCAACTCAACATTATTATGTGAAAAATATTTTGTAAACCTTTAAGTACTATAGAAATAAAATGTTAATATTAATTAATAACTTGGATCTTTATCCTCCTTTCTCCATTTTCCTCAAGCATTTAGAACCTTAGGTATTTACCAAATATTTGATGAAATTATATTCATATTTTTGAGATGATCAAGTCTCTCTTAAATAGTATTTGAACCTAGATTCCATACTGTAGTAGAATCAATTAACCCTGGCACTCATTTTGTAAGGAGCTAGAATAGCTCTAATTCTTAAAATTATATACTTTGATTCTTGAAAGATCCATGATTTCTTTCTTACAAATCAGTTTTATTATATACTATATTTCAGGTACTTATAATTTTCAATTTAAACTCTCAAGGAGCTTAAGTTCTATTGAGGAGACAAGCTTCCCCCATAAATGTTGATCATACCCACTCTATGCCTTAATAGATTTATGCATTTCTATGACCAGAAAAATTAATCATCACCAATCTTCTAAAGGTGAATTTTTCTACTATTAACTAAATTACATCAAATCTTGGGTACCAAGTAGACCTATACTAAGTATCAAAGAAGTTCAGAATTGAGTAGGGTGCCAGTGACTCTCCTGTCCAAGCTATATCTGAAAAATGATTACCTTCTACAACTTATCCAGCAAGAAGTCATACAGCCTTTGTTTAAAAATGCATATCAGTTTTCTTCCTGAAAGGTAGCTTCAAGAAATTGACACTATACTCCAGGTATAGTCCAGGTGGTACAGAGTATAATGGATCCTGTGTGCCATGCCTCTGTTAATATAAATGCCAAATTAGTTTTCTTAGCTGCCATATAGTACTATTGACTAATATTGAACTTCAGTTTCACTAGTTGATTAGTTTAACCCAAAAAAAAAACACTTTTCATTTATTTCTTTTATATTCCACCCCATTAGATTTGGCTCTTGTGTTACAGCCTATCCGGATCCTTTTGACTCCTGAGCCAGTCATCTAGAGTTCCATGTTTCTGTCATCAGCGTTATTTAATAAGCATGTCATCCTTGCTTTTAACCAAGTCATTAAATAGCATCCCTAGGAAACTGCACTAGATACATCCTTTGAAGTTGACACCAAATCATTAATGACCACTCTGCGTCTGGCTGTTTAAGCTGTTTGTTGTTCAGTTATTTTTAAATTATGTTTGACTCTTAGTGACCTTATTTGAGGTTTTCTTGGAAAAGATACTTACATGATTTGCCATTTCTTTCTCCACATCATTTTAAAAATGAGGAAACTGGGGCCAACAGGATTAAGTGACTTACCCAGGATCCCACAGTTAGTGTCTCAAGTTAGTGTCTCAGGAGTCTTCCAAACTTCAGGCTAGGCACTTTAGCCACTGTGCTACCTAGCTGCCTATTTAGTGTTTGGATTCCACCAAATTCTGTACTGTCTTTCAAGCGATATGATTCCAGTTTTTCTTACAAGACTAACATAATAGTCTTTATCAAATACTTTGCTAAAATCTAAATAAATAGTAATTTATAACAGGAGTCCCAAATCATGGCCTACAGGTTAGATCTGTTTTTTTAGGGCTAAATAATTAGAAATGGTTTTTCACAAGCCTTACACAGATAGTGGATCATGGGATCCAGTTTGTTAGGCCTACATCCTACATATTCCTCAGCCTAATAACTCTTATAAAGGAGGAGGAGATAGGCATTTAATAATGCTTTAAAGTTTGCAAAATAGATTAGAGAGGGGAAGAGTGGATAAGCATTTGTATAGCACCTGCTTAGGTGCTAGCATAGTGCTGAATGGTTACAAATTTTATTTTATTTTATTTTCACAACAACCCAGGAAGATTGCTATTATCTTTATTTTCCCTTGAGGAAACCAAGACAAACAACAGTAAAGTGACTTGCTCATCTGCCATTAATTGAACTCGAATTTTCTTGGCTCCATGCCTATATCTTTATTCATTGTACGACTTTTCTTTTGTCAGTAAAGGAAATAAGGTTAATCTTGCAGGACTTGTTCATTTATAGGATCATAGATTTAGACTTAGAAAGGACCATAAAAACCATCTAATCTAACCCCTTCATTTTACAAATGTGGAAACTAAAGCAGAAAGTAGCTTGCCAGTGGTCACACTTGTTCTTTGTAATAACCTCTTTTTCTCTAGATATTCACTATCTCTTGATAATACATTCTAGAATTTTACCAGGAATCAGTCAAACTCACAGGTTTATAGTGTGGAGGGTAAACAAATCAGCGATGGTGGGTCACATCCTATTGGCCAGTTCTTTTCAGTTCAGGTGGCAAAGTTCTTTACAAATTCTTATAGGCCATCTAGTTTCTCATTTCTGTCATTATTTCTCTTGGGCATCAATTCCTTATTAATAATTTTTGTCCTATGTTGCAATCTAAAGATGGTTTTCTGTGGTTTAAAAAGCAGAAGTGAAATCTGAATTGAACTGTTCTGCCTTTTCAGAAGTTTTCATCATTCTATTCACCCCAAGCAACAATCTTGACTTTTCTTGGATGTTCATCTTTTCCCCAAAAAAAACTTTTAATACCAAGTTTTTTTTTTCCCCACAAACTATAGCTCATTACTAAACTTGAATATCCCTCCCACTTTTCTTATAAGACGTGACTTTTTTTCCTCATTTACATAACTTGACTTCCTTTTTTTAATGCTTTTTTAAACAATCTAAGTTAACTAGTAGATTTTCCAAGCATTCACTTTAATCTCTTCAGATAATTGTTTTTCTTCATTATAGAAATTGTTCTTCTCTAATTCTTCAGAATTTCATTCTTGATAATGCCCTGTTCCTCTGGGAATGACTTAATCTGTAAAACTTTCTTCTATAGGATCCCAACTATTTTTTGTGAACCATTTGAAATTTGCTCTCCCAAAATCTAGAATGCTTACCCAACTGTGTCTTCCTTTTCTTCCCTTTATCACGAATTCTCTGGTATAACAGTCCCTTTCTCCAAAATTCCCACTACTTCCATACCAGTAATCACTTCTTGATGATTTTGGTCTTTGTATCCCCTGGGCTATATGTTCACTTAAAAAGAGTTAAGTGAGTCTACCTTCCTTGAAATGTAACCTAGCCTACAGCAAAGCAGAAAGTAGTGAAGAGTTATGATTTTGTTGAAGGATCTTGCCTTTGTTACACAATAAGGTACCTACACATATACACACATGGCTCCAAAAGCTAAAATTACTTCTAGGTACAAAGGAAATTTTATAGCAACAGCAATGATAGGTGTCCATGTTCAATTTAATTTCGGACTAGAAGAAAAGGTAACCATATAGTTAGATTTAGAAATTGTTCAATGACTTGTCCCATTGTTTAATGTCTCGATGTCAAACTGCAGAGAGATCTTAAGTTGAGAATCCTAGGATTATGTGGTAGACTTTGCCTGTATTCTTCCATATCAATCACTTAGATAAAGGGATAGGTGATATGCTTATCAAGTTTGCAAATGATATCTAGCTAGTATGAGAGGGAAGGAGCCACTGTACTGGAAATAAGAGTCAGAATGTAAAGAAGATCTTGGACAGCAGGATAGTGTCATTATTAACCGTAGCTAAGATTAAATTGAAAATTTTCATTTAGATTCAGAATGACTAAATGTACAAATAAAAGATGAAGATGGCAGGGCTATAGACAGTCATGTGTATAGATGAAAATGTGTATGAGAAAAGAGCTCTAATGTTTATCACATTGCAAACTCAAAATGAGTCAGCAGATTTGCATGATGACCAAAAGTAATCTAATTCAGTCTGAGACTCTGAGGAAAAGTGCTTTCACTTCTGTAATCTGATTTTATTTTCATAATATCTGATAAGATTGATAGGAAATAGAACATTCCACTTTGAAATTACTAAAGCACATAAAGGTTAAGTGGCTTGCCCAAAGCCATACATATAAGTGACAGAACTTTGAAGCAAACCCAGATCTTGCAAACTCTGAGCTCAATATTTTTTTCTGTTACTTTCATGAATGCCCTTCTATCCTAGTATGACCATGTCTGGAGTGATCTGTCCAGTACTAGAAGCCAAAATAGAGTAGTTATAGAAGAATTACTGGATTGGGTAGGAAAATAAAAACTATTCAAAAGGATGATTAACTAAAGTAGCTGAGGATGTTTTGGGGAAGACTACATCCAAATCTTTTCAGGGAGGTCATAAGGAAAAGAAATTTGCTATGTCCTTTTTGAGAGAGCAGAACTGAGACTAATGGATGAATGTTACAAGGGAGTCAAATTTGAAAACAATGTAATAGAAAAGTTTCCGCTGTGATTAGATTTGTCTCAAAATAAAATGAACTTCCTCAAGAAATAGTAGCTCCCCACCATTGGAAAATTTCAACTAAAGGCTGAATGACTGCTTTTCAGAAAAATTGCAAGACTCCTGCTTAAGTAAAAATGTATTTCCTGTATTTTCCAACTCTAAAATTTTGTAATTTGTTTCTACAAATTTCCAATGTGATCCTCAGAATCATAGATTTATAGCCAAAAGATACCATTAGAGGCCATCCCAGTCCAGTCTTTTAATTTTTGTCAATAAGGAAACTGAGGCTTAAATGATTTAATGTGGTCATAAAACTAGTAAATATTAGAAGCAGGATTTGAATGCAGTTCTTCCTAGCTCTATTTCCAATACTCTATAATACCTACATCTTAATGTACCTTAATTATGTTAGATTTAACATATCTTGTTTTTCTTTGTCTTCCCAAAATTTGAGAAACCCATTTCTGGATGTGGCTTGCTCTCTATACTATAATGTAAAGCTACTTTTATCTTTATTGAATATCTAACTAGAACTCTGCAGGAAGGCAACTTCAACCTCTTCGGAAAAACCTGTGTTAAATTGCCAAGATATAGATCAGACCAAATCAGAAATAGGAAGCCTTAAAGCACTAAACTTAACCCTGAGATCTGTGGCTTCTCAAGCTTTGGTAATTCTTGGTTTGGTGCCAGCATTCTATGCTGTCATGGCAGGAAGAGAAACCCAAAGAGAACTGATCCAGGCAGAAGAAAAGGCCAGGACCTTAGGTTGTTCCCAACTTCTTGGGAATGATGGGATCCTTTTTTTTCCTGACAGAACTATATGCCAAATCTCTCGGGAAAGCATCTTTTCTGTGGTAGACGCAGTTTAGTCCTATCTACCTGGACTCAGGATTATCCCAGCACCTTTTACTGTTCTTATGTAAGGAATAAAAATGTGGAATTTCTTCCCCTTTCTGAGAAAATGAGAAAGGTTGTACTAGATATGATTTAAGGTTTTTTTTAATATAATGATTTAATTATAAAAATCCTTCTTTCCTTAATTCTCTTGGGACCTAGCAGAGGAAAATACTCTCATTTTGTCCCAGAATGTCAACCCCAGAGGTCGTTGCTATAAGTAATATCAGAGACTTTATTGTAGGATATTAACTAACATAATTTGGTACTACCATTCTCCAATATAATAATAGTTTATGTTTCTATAGCAATTTAAGAGTTAAAAAGCACATTTTGCATAACAATCTTGTGAAGTAGGTGGTACAAGGATTCTTATACTCATTTTATAATGAGAGAAATGTAATGACTCATCCCCAGAGTCACAAGAGCTGGTGTCAAGTACTTGAACTTAGGTCTTTTGATTCCAAAAGCAGTGCTCTCAATAATGAACTCAAGAAGCTAGTTTTAGGTTTGGGGAGGCAGGAAAGGGAAATTACATTGAAGAAAGGCGTACAATATTCAGAATAAAAGAAATAATATACAATATGTCTTCACTGAGATTTATGACCAGAAAAGAAGATGAGTTGCTCATGTGAGAAGTGAGAAATTGGTTAGCCTATGAACTCTATTTGGAGGCGATAAGAGTGGACATAAATAGGTTATATTTTCAAAGAGAATATTCACATTGATGAAATCACAGATCAATCAAAATGAATAAGGAAAATCCTACTTTACTATGTCCTGGTCAGACCACATTTAGAATATTATATTGAATTATGAGCATCACTTTTCTGGAAATACCAAAAAACTACATATGGGTAGCCTGGATAGTAAAGGGCTTTGCTTCCATTCCATATGAAAAATGACAGAACTAGGGATGTTTCACCTGAAGAAGAGAAAAAGTTGGACCAGTATAATTATTTAAGTATTTGAAAGATTATTATTTGGAAGAGGAATTAAAATTGTTGTTCTGCGTCCAATGGCTATCAGGCTGTGATACCCTTTGATCCAGCAGTGACTCTCCTAGGCCTGTATCACAAAGACATCATAAAAAAGAAAAAGGACCCACATGTGCAAAAATGTGGCAGCCCTTTTTGTAGTGATAAGGAAATGGAAACTGAGCAGATGCCCATCATTTGGGGATGACTGAATAAGTTGTAGTATGTGAATGTTAATGGTATATTATTGTTTTATAAGAAACAATCAGCAGGATGATTTCAGAGAGACCTGGAGAGACTTATGTTGTAATGAAGAGAGCATCTGCACCCAGAGAGGAGACTATGGGGGTGGAGGGTGAATCACAACATACTTTTTTTTTTTTTACCTTTTGATATTTCTCTCTCTCTCTGTCTCTCTCTCTCTCTCTCTCTCTCTCTCTCTCTCCTTTTTGATTTGATTTTTCTTGTGCAGCATAATTGTGGAAATGTGTATAGAAGAATTGTAGGTGTTTAACATATTGCATTACTTGACGTCTAGAGGAGGGAGAAAAATTTGGAACACAAGCTTTTTGCAAGAGTGAATATTGAAAAGTATTTTTGCATGTATTTGAAAATAAAAAGCTATTAATTTTTAAAAATTAAAAACAAGCAAAAAAGAATTGTTGTTCTTAACCCAAGAAGGCAGAACTAAAAACGGCTACAAATGGCAAAGAAGCAAAAGCTATTGCAAAGGAGTGATTTGTCTGATAGGAGAACTAGTCATTCTGGAGTCAGAATCATCAATAGTTACTCATTCACCTTCATAAAGGCAAAGAGAAACTGGTATGGCCCTCTGACAATTAGCTACTTGCTCACATGGCCCAACACATTCCCACTATGCTTGCTTCAAGCCTTCTAGAAGTTGCCTATGGCAAGGCTGGTCTAAGATTATTCTCAGCAGATAGGAAGGTAGATAATAGATCTGACCGCTGGTTCCTGAACATTCCCAAAGAAATACAAAATTTGGAAGTCTTGAGGAACTTGATTGGTCTCTTCAATGTTTCCACTGCAGCTCTTTTGCTCAAATTCTGCCCAGCTTTCTTAAGAGAGCTATAGTTTCCTTCTTTATGATCTCCTTAGCTCAGCCAGGCTCCTTTTCAGAATGTTACACACCCTAACTCAGGCACTTAGTATGTTACCTTGGGCAATCATTAACTTATCTTGGCATCAGTTTCTTTGTTTATAAAATGGGGGAATTGGATTAATCATACTAAAGACCTTTCCAGCACTTGCATTTTGTTTCTATTATTCTTGTCCATTCATCACCTCATTTGCTCTTCTTGCTTAAACCACTTTAGCCTATCTTTAAAACACAAGACCATAAATCAATCAACAAACATTTATTAAGGCAAGTTCTCAGGTGCTATGCCTACAAACACAAATATGAAACAATTGCTGCCCTCAAAGAACTTAAAAATAACTTGAACATCAGTGGTATCAAACAAATAGAATTGGATCTCTGCTTACTTAGAAAATGACAAATTAATTTTGTCTTTATTTTATTGTATTTTATTTGTTAAATTTTCCCCAATTATATTTTATTCTAATTCAAGCCATACTTTGCAAATAATGGACTGTGTATAGCAGCTGCATATTTGACATACCTGTATTTTAGGAAAATCATTTTGACAGCTATATGTAAAAGAAGGGAGAAATAGGAAAATTGAGACAAGAAGACCAGTTAACAGGCTATTGTAATAGTACATTTGACAGAGCTTAAATTTAGGGTTATAGTTTTTGGAATGAAGAGAAGGGGACACCTGTGAGGGTGTTGTAATGATAAAAATCAACAAGATTGGTGTCGATTGATGTGTGAGGTAAATGAAAATGTAGAACTAAAAACGACTCTAAAGTTGTTAGCTAGATTACTAGAAGACTATTTCTGCCCTTCATTTTTGTATTATTGTTGGAGCCAAGAATTGGTTCAGCCATTCTGGAAAGCCATTTGAGCAGAACCAGAAGAACAGTTCGTGCAATTACTACAACATTGTAAAGAAAAACTACTTTGAAATTCTTGAGAATTCCTATGCGTGTAGTGATCAACTATAATGCCAGAAGACTAGTGATGAAGCAAGCATGCTTTACCTTCTTTACAGAAAATGTACTAACAGTTTTGTAAAACAAAACATATATTTTCAAACAAATGCTTGTATATGCTTCCTTACTTTAAAATGTTGTTGTTTCTTGTTTTTTGTTTTTTGTTTTTTTCCCTGATGGGGATTTGGAGGGAGGAGTACTAGTGATAGCGATACCATTAAAAAAAAGAAGAAAAAGGCATCAATGAAACATTTAAAAGAATGCACAGCAGAAGAAGGTTTAGAAGGTGACACAGGCAAGTAGGACAGCTTCAAAACTAAGTAGTTGAATGTATTATGTATTTTATAAGGGAAACAGCTTGGACTTAGCAAGGATTCATGATTTCATTTGCATTCGTTTTCTATTTATAAATAGGACTATCATGTTGGTGTTTGTCAGCTTCAGAAGAGGAAAAAATAAACATATTTTAAGGGTTGGGGAAAAAGCAATAATGTTGCCTTTGATAAAAATAAGAAATCAGGAACAGACATGGATTTGGGGGAAATAATGATTTCTGCTTTGGACATACTGAATTTGAAGTGCCAGTGGGACATCCATTTGTAAATATCTCATAGAGAGTTGGTCATGTGGGACTAGACTTCAGGAGACAGACGAAGCTGATTCTATAGACCTGCAAGTCATTTGTATAAAGATTAACAATAAAACCCATATAAGCAAAAAAAAAAAAAAAAAAAGAGTATAGCAGTTCAATGGTAGTATCTTCACATGGCCATGAGTCTCTGAGATTTCACCTAGGAAAGTCATGGGATATACTATTCTATACATAGTCAGTGGGACTGATTGCCCCTTTCTTCAAGGCTCCCCATAGTTCACGTCTCCAGATATCCATGGGCTTTGGTGTTCTTTATTTGCCAAAAATTATAGAAATTATTATTATTATTAAACTCCATTGACCTCTGTAAGGCATGTCCTAATGAGGAAGGTTTAATGGAGAACTTTGTCCAGTTTTGTTTTGCTGTATTTAGACTGAGGTTTCAGACCTGCTTGTCTTAGAACTCAGGCTGACCCTCTGCAAATCCAGAGATACTACTCTCTCCTGTAATTCATGCCTGTAACTTTCCTCTAAGCGCTGACCCTTTGGAGATTAGACATGTATTTAGGTACGTGGAGGGGAGGGATTAGGATTTTCCCCCCAACATCTTAGTTGTTTAAACATCAGTTTAATGTGGCAGTATTCAGTTTGGCAAGAACTTCTACCCAGCATGAATATACATTTACAATTAGGTAAGGAACCTTTGCTTCCCGATTTAATTGGAAATGGAGAGAAATTCGGTGACAAAATGATTCTGAAGTCTCAACTGGCTGCATTGTGCACATATAACAACCTAAATCTGTCTTTGTCTCTCTCTAAGCCCTGCCCTAATTCACTCCTCAATTCTTATCCTTTAAGGGTAGGATGATAATTATGGAAAGAGAAGAGTCATATTTAGTCTAGCTTTGCATCATACCCAGCATATGTAGTGGTCTTGTGCTGTTATATACATAGTAAAACTCAGCAAAGTTTTAGTCAGTTGAATTTTGCTAAGTGTCCATATCTTCAAGGAAAGATCAAGGCATTGATTTCCCCAAGTCCAAGACAGGCTAACTTTTGCTCAGGAGGCAAAATAAGTCTATCTTTGAGTGAGTGAAGTCAGATTTGTAGTTGGCATCCTGATAGCAGCCCCTGGGTTTGGCTGTTTTTGCTGGCATATCCGGCCACCGATGATTAGGATGGACTCCCACGGGCTTCCATGTAGTGTTTTTTCTGCCAGCAGAAGAGAGTTAACTGTCTGTAAGGCCAGCATTTTCACCACCCACTTCTAGGGTCCATGTGGGTTCAGAGCCTTCTTTGTTCATATTCATTGAATGTAAGGGCATTTCCATGAAGAGGAAAGCTGGGGAGGAAAGGGGGGTGGCAGGAAGTTTATCACTAGGCTCATTGATATCTAGTTGGATAGAAAATGTCCCAGAAGTAGATCTGCAGTTGTACTTTTGTTGGGTTACTGTCAATTGAAATCTAAGGATTTAGGGCCCCATGATAAAAAAGAAATATTTTTAGAGGATTCAGATCCTGAGGAACAGCAAGTCCAGAAGATATTGAAAAAGAGGAAGTGAAAAGGGCAGACAGCTACTTATCACCAATTAGCAGGACCAGCAGTCAGCAAAGGGTAAATTCCCATGGGTTACAAGTCATACAGAAGTTTTAATTTAGGGTTCGTATCCTTGTCACTTGTGTGTACAGTCAAAATCTGATCATAAAATCATATAGTTTAGAGATAAAAGATCTTAGCAAGTATTTAACCCAAACTTCTCTTTTTATAGAGGAAGAAAAATTTGAGGCCCAGGGAGGTGATATCACTTCTAAAAGCATGACCCCTCACTTAGTAAATTAGCAGAGCCAAGATTTTAAACCTAGGAACTCATGGCTTCAGAGCCAGTGTGCTTTCTCTTTCACCATGGTATCACCATCACACATACACTTGGCATATATACCAAGTCTTTATTGTGGCTGCTTCTAAATGAAGTGAGCCTGCTCATATTCTGATTACCTTGGCCAACCTTTTGAGCTTAAATTGGTGAAGATGGTGATCATGTCCTGCAAACTGTTCCCTTGGTGCCCTTGTTAGAGAGAGAATTCTGACAATGGAACCTGATTCATACCCCGTGGCTAAAGTAACCCAGTACTTTAGATTTTGAGATAAAAGGCCGCATTCTGAAAAATATCTCCTATATTTTGGTTTAAAAAAAAACAATTGTAATGCCTAGAACAGTCTTCTGTGTTTGACATTGACTTAAGACTCTCATCTTCAGCCTAACAGTGAATTGTGTGATTTTCTGCAAAGTTGGAATATTAGATGAAGGTAATGATGCTCCTACTACCCATTTGACTATGAGGATAAAGATAATGCTTTGTGGGGTTTGTATGGTATTTTTGATGGCTTTGGAAAGAAATGCTCCATGCAGTCCAAAGGCCTCTCTTTCCCTGCAATGGACCCTAAAGGTAGAACCATTATAGTCTAATGGATAAAGCACTTGAACCTGAAGTAAGGAAGCCCTAGCAGACTTACTTAGCTATGTGATTCTGAACAAGTTACTTTTACCTCACTGAGCCTTTGTTTTTAAGAGCTGTAAAAAGCACTTTGTGAATTTGTAGGGTTATTTGGAGGAGCTAATGAGTTATAATGTATGTTAAATTGTTTTGTAAACTTTAAAATGCTATATGAATGTTACTGTTAGCACAGTATTACCTTATGAATGTTGGACTCTGAGTGCATCAGCAACACCAAACTTTTCTTGTCATAGGGCAAGTTTGAACCATTTCCCTAAAAGAGTGAGAAGGAAGGAAAAAAAGAGTTGGAATAATATGTGTTGTCTTTTTTGTGAATTTCCTTTTGTTATTAGAAGAAGAAGAAGACTTTATTAATGACATTAATTAGTGAAGTTTTTGACTTTTCTTCTAGATCGTGATGGTGGAGTTCTCTTGCATGCTCCTTACAT
The DNA here is from genome assembly GCF_016432865.1 of Antechinus flavipes. NCBI lineage: Eukaryota > Metazoa > Chordata > Mammalia > Dasyuromorphia > Dasyuridae > Antechinus > Antechinus flavipes. Next base: position 648,084,498 of record NC_067398.1, read on the forward strand.
GGTAACTTCCTCTTTAAAATAGGATGACAGATACTTTAGAAATCATCTAATCCAACCCCATTTTGCAAGTGTAGAAATATTTTATAGAGATGGCAATCTTCTCTCTACTAGAAGCAGAGCAACTGATAATTTCTTGACTTGTTAGTGATAATTTCATCCTTCCACAGTTGGAAGAACCAATTAAGGGATGTTCTATTCTGGATCTGGCTCTCACTTACAGGGAGTAACTGGTTAGTTGGAATGGAAATGATGAGAACTTTAATGGAAGCAATCATTCCATACTGGGATTTGTGGTAGAAAAGGAGATGAAATCTGAGTATAGTCTAATCCAAAGCTTATTAAACTTTTTCCATTCAAGACCTCTTATCACCCAAAAAATTTTTACATGACCCCAGTTATATAGATATATAAAATATAGGTATATAAAACAAATATTTACTGATAATTTTTAGAACTCATAATTTAGAACTCATATGGGGTGACAACTTACTTAAGAAGCTTTAGTCTAATATACTTGCTTGATTTGGAGAAAGCAAAAAGAGGACTCAGAGGAAAAATAGGTAGAATTCCTGACTAAAAGTCAGTTGCTCAAAATGAAATCCTGAAAATAAAGAGGAAAACAATTTCAATTAAGAGGGGGAAATAGTATTTGTCAAAAGAAAGAAATGTGGTTACAGAGGGAATTCACAAACCAATTAAATTTATAAAAAGAAATTATAAAAAATGAAGCAAGGACCAAATAACAGTGAATATAAATGTTGTATGGTTTTGTAAAAATAGCTTCAGGAATTCTAGAGCTTAGAATGGACTGAGACTGGTAAAGAAGCCTAACAACAACAATGAGGAGACTTTGGAGAGAGAAGCAGGCAATTGGAGTTAAGTGATTTACCCAGGGTCACACAGCTAGTAAGTGTGTCTAAGGCTGGACTTGAACTCAGGTTTTCCTGACTCCAGAAGCAGGTGCTCTATCCACTGTGCCACCTAGCTGTCCTAATAAGGAGACTTTTAGACCTGTATTGGAGAAAAATATTCAAAGAATAGATAGAATCTTTGCTGATTGCTAATTGGATATTGATAACTAATAGCATAGGAAATTCAGAGCTGCTCAAATGTTATTTTGTTTATTTTCTCTCCCAAGAAGAATGACCAACATAAAGAGAGTATCTACTAGCCTTTGATATAGTCCTCTGAACTAAATGAATTGCTTTGGGGGACCACAAGATTAAGGCTCAAATAGAGTCATAATATAAAAAAAAATCTCATAACTCTCCATTGATTTATGTATTGAGCTTGACTTAGATTCTGGTAAAGTATCAACTAGATCATTAAATAGGTCGTTGGCAAATATTCAAAAAAAGTAGGCAATGATTACAAAGAGGCAACATGGTGTTACCAAGACTAGTTAGACATCAAACTAAACTAATTTATTTTTAATTAGATTACTAAACTTATAAATAAAAAAATAGAATGGAAAAACATTTAATAATCTTACTTAGTTCGATAATTACTTGGTACTGTACTAAAAACTGGGTATACAAACAGAAAAACAATACAATCCCTGCTGACAAGGAAGCTCACATTTTTACTAGAGGTGACAACACGTTAAGGAGAGGTTATATTCAGTTCATGACATTTGAAAAGCTAAGAAGTCTAGGCAGGCAAAGTAGCAGTACAGCAAAGTCTTTAGGGAATAATGGCAGGATAAATAGTTCACTACCAAGGGGGAGAGAGTTCAAGTGGACTCTGGAACATCTCCACCAGAGGTAAGTATGTGGGGGTCATTAAAAAGCTGACAGTGGGTATGTTGCATTTAGTGAGAGCTGAGCAGTAGGACAGAAAACATCAATTAGGAAAGAAATGTCGTATCTTCCCCTCACCTTACTGTCTCTTTTCTTCTGTTAGAAGGAGAAAGGGAAGAGAAGCCTCTCTGGGAGCTATGAAATATTGTTTGCCTAGATTTTAGGAAGCTTTAGATAAAGTATCAGGTCATTGCCAATCATCCTGACCTATGTCTTGTCCCTGGAGTTAGATGACTCTAGAGGAGAGAATAAGGCTTGTGGTTTTGCATAGCCTGCATCATTTAGATCCAGTTGACTTGCAAGTCAAGATATTACTCTCATGATGTCATTGGTTCTCTTCAAGAAAGAAGGATGACTCCTGTTCAATAGACCAGGGACCCATATTTAAGCCATGGGCTTTGTAATTTTTTTTCACTCTATTTTTCCCATTTTATTAATGACAAAAAGATAACACAAACTGAGAGGGTTAGCCAATCTGCTTGACATTTAAAGTCAGGATTCAAAAAATATCGTGATAGATTGAAGGATTACGTTAGGGAAAATGTCAAGTTTTACACTTAAGTCCAGAAAAATAACTCATTTTAAAGATGCAGAACTAAGGCAAACAGAATTAGGTGTGCTCAGAATCACATAGTTATTAAGTGTCTGAAACTGGATTTGAATTTATAAAAATGAATCTTCCTGATTATAAGTTCTGTGCTTTATCTATTATACTATCTAGTTGCTCCCATTAATTGATGGATACACCTTCAGTTAATAATTTTTGCTACCCCCAAAAAGAGCCTTTATATAAATGTTTTTCTACTTTCTTAGAGTTTATTTTGCTTAGAACTAATTCTTCCCTTAATTTATACTCCCAATAATCTCCTTTCTTTCTTCCTTTTTCTCTTCCCCTCTTTTTTTCCTTGTAAAGTGAAATATATTTCTGTACCTTACTATATGTGTGTATGAGTCTTTTTCCTTCCTTTGACCACTTCAGATTTACTATCAGCAGGTTCAATAGTCATCCACCTTCTTAGTCGTTTGCATAAGCTGCTATTAATATAAACTTTTTCCTAGCCTTTCTTTCCTTCATCCCTCCCTTTCTTTGTCTAGTATATTTCTCTTTTCCTTTCTGTTAACATCATCAAGACATAGCAGAACCACTTTCAGGTCTTGTTATAATTAGACTCTGTGGCACCTGATGATGGTAGAATTCAGAGGAGGTACACATATCCTTTCCTCATATTCGAATGTAACCAGTTTAATCTTGTGTAGTCCTTCATGATTGTTCACTCATTTGCCTTTTATATTTCTCTTAATTTCTATGTGTTTACATCATTTCTATGCAGTTTTAGTCTTTTCATCAGAAATACTTGGAAATCCTCTATTTCATTAATTTTTTTTTCTTTTCCTCCCATAAGATTACATTCAGTTTTTATGGGAAATTTATTCTTCTTCTCCCCATTTATATTTCTACATTTATTGTACTACACAAGAAAAATCATATCAAAAAGGGGGGAAAATGAGAAAGAAAATAAAAAACAAGCAAACAACAAAAAAGATTTTGATTCACATTCAGTTCTGCAGTCCTTTCTAGATGCAGATGATTCTTTTCATCACAAGTTTATTGGAATAGGCCTAAATCACCTCCCTGCTGAAGAGAGCCATGTCCATCAGAATTGATCATCACATAATCTTGTTGCTGTACACAATGTTCTCTTAGTTAGCATCTCTTCAGTTAGCATCATTTCATATAAGTCTTTCCAGGTCTCTCTGAAATCATCCTGCTGATCATTTCTTATAGAGCAATAATGTTCTATAACATTCCTATACCATAACTTATTCAGCCATTCTCTAGCTGTTGAGCATCCATTCAATTTTCAGTTTCTTGCCACTACAAAAAGGGCTACTATAAACATTTTTGCACATGTAGGTCCTTTTCCCTTTTTTATGATGTCTTTGGGATATAAGCCCAGTAGAAACATTGCCGAATCAAAGGGTTTGCACAGTTTGATAGCTCTTTGGGTATAGTTCCAAATTGCTCTACAGAATGGTTGGATCAGTTCACAACTTCTCCAACAATGTATCAGTGTCCCAGTTTTCCCACATCCCCTCCAACATTTATCATTATCTTTCCCTGTCATCTTAGCCAATATGACAGGTGTAGTAGTACCTCAAAGTTGTCTTAATTTGCATTTCTCTGATAAATAGTGATTTAAAGTATTTTTTCATATGACTAGAAATGATTTTATTTTCTTTATCTGAAAATTGTCTGTTCAAATCCTTTGACCATTTATCAATTAGAGAATGGCTTGTATTCTTATAAATTTGAGTCAGTTCTATATATATTTTAGAGATGAGGTCTTTATCAGAACCTTAAATGTTAAAAACAATTTTCTCTTCTGCTTCCCTTCTAATCTTCTCTGCATTGGTTTTGTTTGTACAAAACCTTTTTAATTTAATAAAATCAAAATTATCCATTTTGCATTTCATAATGTGCTCTAGTTCTTCTTTGGCTACAAATTCCTTCCTTCTCTACAGATCTGAGAGGTAGACTATCCTATGTTCTTCTAATTTGTTTATAGTATCGTTCTTTATATCTAAATCATGAATCCATTTTGACCTTATCTTGGTATAGGGTATTAGGTGTTGGCTATGAAACTATACCTTGTTTCTATCATGCTATTTTCCAATTTTCTCAGCAATTTTTGTCAAATATTGAATCAATTGTGTATTGTGAATTTAACCTATTCCACTGATTGACTATTTTTTAGTCAGTACTAAATGGTTTTGATTAGTTTTGGTATAGCTAGGACCACCTTCATTTGCATTTTTTTTTCATTAATTCCCTTGAACTTCTTGACCTTTTGTTCTTCCAAATGAATTTTGTTGTTATTTTTTCTAGGTCTGTAAAATAATTTCTTTGCAGTTTGATTGGCATAGCACTGAATAAGTAGAGTAATTTAGGTAGAATTGTCATTTTTATTATATTTGCTTGGCTTACCCATGAGCATTTGATATCCTTCTAATTGTTTAGATATGACTTTATTTTTGTGGAAAGTGTTTTGTAATTCCCTTTGTTTTGGCAGGTAGACTCCCAGATATTTTATATTATCTAGAGTTATTTTAAATGGAATTTCTCTCCTGCTAGACTTTTTTGATAACATATAGAAATGCTGATGATTTTTGTGGATTTATTTTGTATCTTGCTACTTTGATAAAGCTGTTATTTCTAGTAATTTTTCAGTTGATTCTCTAAGTATACCATCATATATATCATCTACAAAGAATGATAATTTTCTTCATTATCACATTTTCTACTATACCATCTAGCTCTAACCCCTTGGATAGTTTTCTTTTGATAGTAAACAGTATATAACATTGTAGAAAATGCGCACTAAATTTTAATTCCAATTCTATTATTTTCTCCTTGTGTGACCTTGACAAGTCATTTAAACTCTTTAGGCCTCAGTTGTCTTACCTGAAAAAAATAAAAGATCCTGAGTAGATCATATCTAAGGCTCTTAAATCTTTTAAGTTCACAACACAATACATCAAGCCCTAATTTGTAGTACTGGTCAATTTCCAAAGTATAATAGTTTTCATCAGAAATTTAACAATAGGTCCAAGCATGTTAGAGCTATCTCCAGCATTACTGGATATAACCTGCTGGATAGGTTCTACAAAATTCCTGTATTGAAGACCATTTAATAATCATCTTCTGTTAGTTTTCTTCCTATAATCAAGAGGCATATCCCTGTAGTCTTCATTTTTAAGGAGGGTGATGTGGACAGTTGAAGAAACAATCTAGGCAGCATTTTTTATATTCTATGGGAAAGTATTTGAAGGTTAATGTTGTAGAGGCAGAATATGCTGAGGTTATAATGATTCCTATGTATGAATTATTAATCATAAAAAAACTTATTGCAAATTCCAATTAGAAATAAAGTAGCTAAGCAGCAGATATGCAAGTGGAATGTCAGTTTCTACTCTGATATTGAAAATGTAATTCCTGAGGTCTCTCTGATGTATCTTAGATAGCTAAAATTGTAGAGATAGTTATACCTTTTTTTTCCATTCTTTAGTGTTCTTTGAATGGAGAAGTCACAGAGATTATTCAGCATATTCATCTTGGTTATGATTCAGTTTTGTCCAACTCTTTGTGACTTCATTTGTTTTTTGTGTATGTATGTTGTTGTTGTGTCCTTTTTTGGGGAGGGGAGGAGATGTTGGAATGGTTTTTCATTTTCTTCTCCAGCTCATTTTACAGATGAAGAAACTGAGGCAAATAGAATTAAGTGACCAGGATTACACAGCTAGGAAGTGTCTGAGATCACATTTGAAGTCAGGAAGGATGAGTTCCTTATTTCAGACCTGCCTCTCTGTACTATGGCGTCATCTGGCTTAACTACATTCCTTCAAGTACAGAAGCTATTAATTATAAGGTGTGTTCACTAAAGACAATGAAAAAACCCTTTATTTTTTGAGAAGTCACCCCATTTAGGTGCCTTATCTTGATGAGAAGTGAACCTAAGATTGATTTTTTTTTGAGTTCTTTGAAATCGATTTTTATTATTGGCTCTTATATATTAAGTTTTCTTTTTAAATTCAGATTTGGTTGATAGAAAGTCCTGAAAATCTGCAAGTTCATTGAATGTCTATTTTTTCTCATTCAATATTATAGATACATTTGCTGAATATAACATTTTTGACTACAGGCCTAGTTCTTTTGATTATTAGTAGATATGATTCCAGGACCTGGGGTCTTTGTCTGCTGATAGTCCTGTACAATTCTAATTGTAGGTCCAGCATTGTTTTTTTTTGTTTGTTTGTTTGTTTGTTTCTTGCAAAATTTTTTCTTTGATCTGGGAGTTTTGCAATTTGCCAATAATATTTCTATGTTTTTCACAAAGCATCTCATTGAGATAATCAATGGATTTTTTTCTATTTCTCCTTTTCTCTCATTGAGCCTAGGATTCTTAAGGAGTACAAGCTCTGGCAAGACCTTAGACTGGATGATTTTGAATATCAGTCTAGTGATAGATACCATATACCTGTCCTTCAAGTATAAGCCTGATATTTCTTGAGAGCTTGCTGAGAGAATTTTAAAGCATTGTGCCTGGCACATAAGTATTATATAAATGTTAGTTATTGTTTTTGTTGTTGTTGCTGCCACTGCTGTTATTATTAGTCTCAAGGTAATAATTCTTTTAGACTATAAAACTTGTGGAAAACCATCTACAAAGGTATGGAAGGATTGCATTGATGGAAGGGATGTACCCATAGCAAATAACACCATTTACCATTCAAGTATTTTGAATAGGAAGCTATCCCTGTTATTGACTTTTCAACCTAACTCACTTTAGCAAATATTTATTAAGCACTTCTTTGGTGCCCCAATGTACTTAAGGCTAAGAGAAATAGGAAAAGGCAAAAGGATAATGAGCAATGGAAGGTCCTGAGTAATTCAGTGAATAGAGTACTGGAGTCAGAAAGACTCTTCTTCCTATCTTCAAATCTGGCCTCAGACACTTATTAGCTGGATGACTCTAAGCAAGTCACTTAATCCTGTTTGCCTCAGTTTCCTTATTTGTAAAATGAGCTGGAGAAAGAAATGGTAAAACCAGTCTAAAGTATTTTTGCCAAGACTCCTCCAAATGAGGTCATGGAGAGTCAGACATGACTAAACAACAAATAATTGCTTTGCTCTCTGAGAATAAAAATGATCAGAATCTCCCATAGCATGAGAAACAAGGCTTTCCCTATTTGTTTTTTTTTTCCTTTCTTCTCCCCAGTCTCCTTCATCCTATCACCTGCCTTAAAATCTTTCTATTTCTAGTCATTTTTAACTCAGGATCATGAGTAGGAACAATCATTTTTTTCTTGCTACTTAACAGTTTAAAAGGATCCCCCTATGTTGTGCCTCACATAGCCTATTCCTGGGCTGAGATAGAACTGATTCATGTAGCAGGTCCAATTCTGTCCTTGAAATGAGAAAGAGATAATAGGAAAGTTCTAACACAGATGTAAATCAGGAATTAAAGTCCTTCAGTAAGTGTTCATTAAATACTAGTGCCTGTGCTAAGTATTGGGGATACAAAGAAAGGCAAAAAAAAAGTCTCTGTTTTCAGAGGGCTCACAGTCTGATGGAGGAAACAACATATAAAAAATATTACCTTTTTTTTTTTTTTTTTTTTTTGGCTGAGGCAATTGGGGTTAAGTGATTTGCCCAGGGTCACACAGCTAGGGAGTATCTAAGTGTCTGAGGTCAAATTTGAACTCGGGTCCTCTTGACTTCAGGACTGATGATCTATCCACTGCATTATCTGGCTGCCCCAACATATAAAAAATTAGAGTAGATAGAGAAGGTACTTTCAGGGGGAGAGGATAGGGGCAAAAAACAAAATAAATCTAAGCCTTCTTTTACATGAGAGTCCTTTAAATACTCAGATCCTGTCCTCACTGAATTTACAGTCTAAGCAAGGAGTTTAAGTAATCCATGGAATGTTATCAGAGAATAACAAAGAAATAAGGGGGCGGATCATTTTAAAAATCAACAAAACAAAAACAAAACAAAAAACCTCTACCATATTGTTAGAAGTATTTCTTTCTTGCTTTTTTTTTTTTAAATAATAACTTTTTATTGACAGAACCCATGCCAGAGTAATTTTTTACATTATCCCTTGCACTCACTTCTGTTCCGATTTTTCTCCTCCCTCCCTCCACCCCCTCTTCCAGATGGCAAGCAGTTCTATACATGTTAAATAAGTTACAGTATATCCTAGATACAATATATGTGTGCAGAACCGAACAGTTCTCTTGTTGCACAGGGAGAATTGGATTCAGAAGGTATAAATAACCCAGAAAGAAAAACAAAAATGCAAGCAGTTTACATTCATTTCCCAGTGTCCTTTCTTTGGGTGTAGCTGCTTCTGTCCATCCTTGATCAATTGAAACTGAATTAGCTCTCTTTATCAAAGAAATCCACTTCCATCAGAATACATCCTGAAACAGTATCGTTGTTGAGGTATATCTCCTGGCTCTGCTCATTTCACTTAGCATCAGTTCATGTAAGTCTCGCCAGTCCTCTCTATATTCATCCTGCTGGTCATTTCTTACAGAACAATAATATTCCATAACATTCATATGCCACAATTTACCCAGCCATTCTCCAATTGATGGGCATCCATTCATTTTCCAGCTTCTAGCCACTACAAACAAAGCTGCCACAAACATTTTGGCACATACAGGTCCCTTCCCCTTCTTTAGTATCTCTTTGGGGTATAAGCCCAGTAGAAACACTGCTGGATCAAAGGGTATGCACAGTTTGATAACTTTTTGAGCATAGTTCCAAATTGCTCTGTTGGAAGTATTTCCAACCAATAAGACAACAAGATTTAAACCCCTTGTACCTTAATTAAGGAATTCAGATATCTTCAGAAATCCCTTCCGAATCTGCTTTTCCATTATTCTGAGGCATTAGAGTTACCACTTTTAGTTATGGTGCATGTGAAACAAGAGGTAAAGAGCACAGGATCACAAATTAAGAATGTTCTGGAATGAACCATTATATAGTCCACTCCCTCAAAAAAGAGGCTTAGAGAGAATAAATACTTCTTAAGTTGGTTTCTTTCACAGATGCAGGATAAAGTGAAGATCAGGATGCCCCCTTCCCCTTACTCTCTTCTTGTTGAACCCCTGGTCTAAGTAGCTACAGATTTAAGTGTCACATACCTTCATCCTGGAACTACCAACTTCTGCAGAACTTCTGCTTCTTAGGCAGCTGAGACCATCATTGTCAGATTCTACAAGTTACCTGCTCTCCAAGGCAAAAAAATCTTTTTTTTTTTTCCTGTCCCTGGTTTAAGGGAACCTCGGTGACATTCCAGCTAGAAAGAGAGCTAGAATAGGCATTTGGTTCAAAGAAAGGAACTCTACTTTTGTTCATTACTCTTTTATAGCTTTTGACATGAACTGTGTCACATTTCAAGCCGATGGTATTGAAATGAATTTGCTCTTTATAATTCCACCAGGAGCATAAGATTTAGATCTGAAAGAATCATTTAACATGAGTTAGCCCACATCCATTTCTTTTCATTTTATATATGAAGAAACAAAGCCCTAGAAAAGCAAAAGGATTTGCCCAAAGTCAAACAAGGATGAGCTGAAATTTGAATCAGCCAGATCCTCAGACTCCAAAATGTACCACTGTATTTGTTTAACTCCCTACTTTCTCATAATATTTTTCCTCAAAAGAAATATCTCTGAGGTGACCTATAGTTCAGAAACCAAGATCTAATGCCAGTAGAGACTAAAGAATCAAAATGAACTGGTTCCTTCTTATTCGAATATGTATTGAACTAGATAACCTCCAATTTTCCCTTCTTGCTCTGAAGTTCTTTGTGTCTATGTTATTGCCTCAGTTTAGCAACAACACTTACTTTGAGTTCTCCCCTCCCAATTTCTGGAAAATTGGAACTAATATTTATGTGATCTTAAAGCATAATATAAATGGAAATTATTACTTTGAATCTTTGATCTAATCAGTACAATTGTTCTCTTTATCAGTGCAGATTACAATCCCTTTGTCCTTTCTTCTCTTCTTGTGGCAATAATTATTACCATTGTTTATTGCCATAAATCCTCTAAAGAGGCTTTAACCAACATTTTAGAGGTATCAATGCAATAAGTGTATCAATGCAACATAGCATTTATCCATCTGCATCCTTCACCTTTACTCAGTGTCTGACCCATCTTATTTTCTGTTCTTAAAAATCCTTGATAATTTCCCTTATGCCAGTCAGTCAGGTAGAATGAATTAGTGCATAATGTGTGCCAACGCTGCTGAATTCTGGGAATACAAAGAAAGTCCTCCCTTCTAAAAAGTTCAGTCCCTCTTCTCAAGGAGCTTACAGTCAAATAGGGGAAACAATATGAAAACAACTTTGTGCAAACAAAATATAGACAAGATAAATTAGGGCTAGTTTCGGTGATAAGATACTAAGATTAAAGTGAACTTCTTATAGATGGTAGATCATTGGCTGAGATTTGAAGGAAGGCAAGAGGCAAAGATGAGAAGGGAAAACATTCCAAGCAGTCCAGGGGGACAACCAGTGAAAACAGTCACAATCAGGAGAAAGACTGTTGTCTACAAAGAATAATCGGGATACTGGTGTAATTGACCTCTGCCAGCAGTATTATTGTCATAGTTTTTCCATGGCACAGTAGGTCCTTTCCTTTTCGAAGAATCCATCTATTAGACCATCTAATTCAGTGCTTTCATTTTGCAATTGAGGAAATGTAAGCCCAGAGAGGTTGTGATTTTCCCAGTATTACTCAATTAGTAACAGAGCCAGGATTTTGGAGCTAGATCCCTTGACTTAGTCTGGGTAAAGTGCTATTACCATCCATGATAAATCAAAAGGTCTTTCCAGCCTTGTGAAGTAAAAGGGAATTTAGTCTTAACTCAACTTAGCTTTGCTTTCCTTAGTTGCTTGATATTCTGCAGGCTGATTTAGGTTTAAAGTGGGACAAAGAAGTTCTTATTTAGAAGCCAGTTTTTCCTATTTCAGGTAATGGTCTCTGTCAAGTTTGGCTCCCCCCCCCCTTTTTTTTTTTAAGGAGAAAGCTTCTAATAAAGTTTTAATTCAAAGTTTACATTGTTTGAATGGGAATATAAAGCTTTTTATCATCCAGAATCTATGTCTGGAGCTCTTTGTGAGTCTGTGATAGGAGTTTATATAAAAAAGAGCCCAGAATTGATTTCCTAAAGCTGAAACATAGCATTTTACAAAAGTTCTCATCTTGCCCTCTTCTTTCCTTTCCCCATCAGTGAAAGATATTTGTAAATCCCTTAGCATAAGACCTAGCACAGAATAGGCTTTGTCCAAACAAGCCCAAGACTGGAATGACAGGGGTGTCAAACTCAAATAGAAAGACTCTCTGAAAGCCTTTTTCGACTTAGAAAACCATTACCTCAGCTCTTCCAGTATTCTGTCCCCTCTAACTCAAGAGTCAAGACTGTTATATTCAAACTTTGCAGGACTTAGGAAGTCCTGTCTATATGTCAGCATCAGAAAAGATAATTCTGTGTGAAGAATAATAATCACACTGTGGGAAAAGACCTAGACAGGGGGCATCCTGAATGAAAAATGAATGAACGAACGAATGAATGAAACAAGCATGTATTAGTTTTATCACAGGCATGATGCTGAGTCTTGAGGATACAAATACAAAAGTGAGATAGCACTTCAGTAGTAGCATTGATTTTATTATTATTTTAGAGTAAAAAGTAAAAGGAAGGGAAGAAAAAGCATACCTGTTGAGACCAGGCAAATAGTTAGAAGGGATGAGGTAATTTGAGGACAGTGTGACCCAGAGCTGGATTACCACTAATAGGCAGCTCAACTTCTCCAGAGCATAGTCTCTGAAAGTCTGGATTAGAATATGTAATTGCTGTGGGATCAGTGGCAAAATGACCAGGGTAAATCCTGGAACAGAGACTATTCTAGGTGGGCCTTTACTCAGTAATCTTTGCCTGGCACATTTCTCAGAGCAGTGTATCTGGACTGTGACATTCTGCCTACTACCACGTATCTGTATATGTGCCTTAGCCTCCCAATTATGTTTTATATCCTTGAGAATAGCATGTTGCGCATAGCAAGCTTATAATAAATCTAGATTATTTTAGATTTGGATCCAAGGATGAAATTGGGGGGAAGAAAGGAGGTTGCCTTATTAGTTGTTTACATTTGGTTCCTATTGGTTGTTATTATTCACAAAAGGAAACACTGCAGCAAAGGACAAATAAATGCTTATTGTTGTGAGTGTAAAGCTGTAGATCAGCTACTAAAAGGGCTTATTTGCCCTTTTGGCTAACCCTGTGTTTCTCTTTTTCTTACTTAGGACCTCATCCTTGCGCTGGAACACAGGGACCAAAGAACGGATGCTCATCAAGGTGACAGATAGGGAACCAAGCTTCCTTATGCACCAGGGAAATGACTACCCTACAGACAACCAGCCAGGACCCCGTTCCCGGAGGCCTTCAGGTGGTCAGCAATCCCCCAATCTACAAACCTTTGCACCAGAGCCTGACAATTCAGTCTTCTTCCCTGAGAGGAAGCCATCACCTTTCTTGAAGAGGGCCGAGCATGTTGGTAGTTGCTCCCCTCTGCTGGGTCGTGGAGACCGTGACTCATTCTGCTCCCCTCTCCAATCCCAGCACCGAAAGCACTCAAGTGAATCACAGCCATCTTCACCCCGCTATGCCTATGAGCCACCCCTCTATGAGGAGCCCCCCATGGAATACCAAGCCCCCATCTATGATGAGCCCCCCATTGATATGCAGTATGAAGCAAGTGGCAGCTACAAGGCAGGTTCCCCACAGAAATCACCCATCCGAAAGCCCCACCCCTTCCTGCAGTCACCCAAGCAGACCTCCAACTCTCCCTATCAGCAGTTGGTGCTCACCAAACAAAAATGTACTGACCGTTTCATGAGCCTGGAGTATAGCCCTGCAGGCAAAGAGTATGTCCGGCAGCTGGTCTACGTGGAACAGTCTGGCTCCAGCCCCAAGCTCAAAGCAGGCTTGCACCACAAGTACTCCCCGAATCCGATTGGGGGCTCCTACTCCCTACAACATAGCCCCTGCCTTGTAAGAGATCAGCGCCTAGAAATTAAGTCAGGAGACTACAGCAGCATGGAAGGATCTGACTTCAGGCATGGGCAGCCCATTTCCCAGCTTCCTCATGGGGAGGACTCTATGTCCTGGTCCAGCCAACAGGACACTATGTCTTCAACAGGCTACTCCCCTGGTACTAGAAAGAGAAAAAGCAGGAAACCTTCTCTTTCACAAGACCCAAATACTTCTTCAACTGATGGCTCAGGGGATCGGGACCTCCTAAGTGAGCAGCTGGGGAGTGAAGACCGACCTCTGTCGGGCCCTACCCGCCCTCAGATGAGTCGCACAGAGAGCAAGTCAGTGGAGGCAGATATGGTGCGGGGCTTCCCCGAGCCCTTCCTGGCACAAGCACGGCTGGCCTGGGAGGCCCAGCAGGCCCACTACCACATGAAGCAGCGTAGCAGCTGGGACTCCCAGAAAGATGGCTCTGGCTATGAGAGTGATGGAGCTCTGCCCCTCCCTATGCCCGGACCTGTCGTGCGTGCATTCAGTGAGGACGAGGCTTTGGCACAGCAGGAAAACAAGCACTGGAAAAGAAACACTTTTGAAAAGCTGGGATTCCCACAGATCCTCTTGGAGAAAAGTGTCTCTGTTCAGACCAACCTGGCCTCCCCAGAGCCATACTTACATCCGTCTCAGGTAATCCTCCCAAAGAGACCAAGGGAGGGGAGGGCGGAAGAGAGTAGGGTTAGCATGCCACCCCATGTGGGCCAGCTGCCCGGCCTTCAAAAGATGCTCTCTACCTTACCCTGGGCTGAGCAAACCCTGGAAGGAGATCCCAGGAGCAATGGTTTGCTATATATTTCCTATTCAGTGTGGCATTGTCACTGCTTAATCATGGTCTGAATTTACCTTGTACTTCCCAAAGCTGTGTCATAGGAGAATAAGTTCTGGCAGATGCCACCAAATTAGAGTCACCTTAGGAAAGCCCTGGCGATAGATTGACTGTTGCCCAGAGACCGGCCTAAAGTTGGAGAGAATCATCACCAGAAAGAAGGGAGGTTACAAGGTGATGAAATTTTTTTCAATCCATAGTATTTAACAATAACTGTCTCATAACTCAAAGAGACATTATAACCACAGGCTCTTGGAGTCATACATGAGGTTCTGTTGTCTGTTAGCCTTCCAGCGTCAGAAAAGAATAGCCAGAAACCAGACCTCTAGCCTCACAAAAAAAGTTTAGCATCCACACCGTGACGCTGGCCGTGGTGGATACTCATGGTGAAGTGGAAAGAGCACTGTATTTGATGTCCAAGTGCCTCACTTTGAATATTGACAGTCTGTTAAGAACTTCTCTGACTGTAATGTTCTGTTTCATTTTCTTGGGGGTCTCTGGTCAGTCTTCTTTTCAGTTCAGTAATCACCATACAAGTAGCCAAGGGCTAAAGTCCGAATCCCTTATTGTCTCTTTCAAATTGTTGTCTTCTTTTCTGGGACCCAGTTAGTTTTCTTAGAGAATTATCTCTCTCTTCCTGGTTCCGAGAGCTTGAGCTCCTGCCTCCAGTCCTTTGTCTTCTCTGCCTCTGCTAGCTTCTCTTCTGTGGCTCTCAGACCCTGCTTATAGTCTCCACACTGAGTACACACCAATCATTATATCACTAGGAAGCCATTATTTGTTGTAGGATTAAATCAATGCTAAACTAGATTTAACCACTGTCTCTTCAATTCCACTTAGTACCTTGTTTCAGGTTCTGGCCCATAACACCTAACCAAGTGACTTCCCTCTTACTTCAGAAATTAATAATGCAGGCCGTGATGCTGAGGAACACCCATGGGTGCAAATCATTGCATCAGAGGGCTCTCCATTAGCCACAGCTCTCCTTCCACTCCCTTAAACCTCATCACCAGTGTATACAGAAAAATGATTCTGAAGTCAGCACCCCATTCAATGCAGGATCTATTTGTAAAGGTTCCAGTCTTCTGGCCTCACTGCCAGTCAGAGCTCTATCCATGGGAGCTAATCAGATCAAATCACTACCTAGGAATCCAGGGGTCCAGGCTACCCCAGTGCCATTGCTATCGGCCTTCAAGAGCAGAGATCCTTATCACCTTTTCTTACTCTACAAAGGGCTGGACTCATGGTCCCTGCTCATTTCTCTTGGTCAGAGAGCTGTTAAGCTTCTGCCATGACTGAATGAATAGTGCATGTAGATTCTGGTTCTAGCAGTTTATAGTTATGGTAGAGAGTGAGGGGAAGGTTGAAGTTAATCCAGTGTTACACTGAGATACATTAAACTAAATGATAATAGCTAATATTTCTATATCACTTTAAGATTTGCAAAGTACTATACATGTGGCATTTCATTTTATCCTGACAAAGACTCTTGGAGATAGCTGTGGCTCAGCAAGATTTAAGTGACTTGTCCAAGACTTGAATCAGGAAGTAAACTTGGGTGTTTCTGACTCCAAAAGTAATCTTAATTTATTATGTCACTTAGTTTCCTATATGCATAGCACTGTTAGCTATTAGCTTTATAAAAACAAAAAGAAAATAGTTCCTGTTCTCCAAAACCTTCCAATTGCCAGGGAAAAATAGCATTAGTAGAGTTAAGTTAGGAAGGTAGGACCAGGAGCACCAAGGCATGGCAGGCACACTCAAGCAAGAAAGTAGTACTCCAAGACAGAGCTACAAGTGCTGATCCAGGGCAAATCTACAGGGAGCTTGGCATGGAGGCCCCAATTCCAAGGAATTGGGTTTCTCATGAGTACCAAGAGGCATGGCCTTGGAGGAAAACCAGTAGACAGACCCTCCTGAGAAATGTGGCATTGAGTCAGAACCCAGAGTGTAGGGTGGGACAGTAAAAAGAGCACTTGCTCTAATTATAATAGAGTTTATATGTTAAATTTTCAAAAATATTTTAGGGTTTATATATTCATTTGGGGGGAAACTTATTATTTGTTAGTTTATATAGATAATGTAGTTTTGTTATATAATTATGGTCACTAGAATGAGTTTTTGTAGCATCTACAATAAAAATAAGTTCAGTATCATAAAGAATGACATTTTTATAGTTTCTGATACTCTTGAATCACTATTTTGCATATCGCCATTTCTGTGTATTCAGAAATCTGAATTTTGTTCTGTCTCTACTGATATGTTACCAATTGAATAAATGTGGATGTTGCCATTTTGGGGGGAGAAGAGCACTCGACTTGGAACTGGAGGACTTTGCTTAAAATTATGGCTTTTTCTCTCTTTCTGTGACTTTGGGTAAGTCACAATACCAGAAATCATGTCATTGATTCAGATATGAGACAAGAAGAGTCAGAGAATAGACAACAATTGGAGATAGTGGCATGTAGGGCAGTGAGCACTATCAACAAGAAGATACTGAATATTGAGACAGTCTCTGCCTCTCCATGATCTTGGAGTCATACATGAAGTTCTGTTGTCTGTTAGCCTTCCAGGTTCAGAAAAGAATAGCCAGAAACCAGACCCCCAGCCTCACAAAAAAAGTTTAGCATCCACGTGACGCTGGCCATGGTGGATACTCATGGTGAAGTGGAAGCATTTTTTTAGTCATAACAAACATGAAACAAAGGGTAAAGGACCTTTCAGCGCCTAGATGTGGGAACTAGAGTGCTAAGTAGAGGCAATAAGGCCAGTAAATGAACCAGGATGGTTTAGGGAATTGGGAATTTAAGCTCAGGACAAACCCTGAGTTTTTACCTGTTGAACTGAATTTCATCTTTGGGCTAAGAAATGTAGACTGTGAGTAGTACCAGATTAAGCATATTATAAGGCTGCAGCTGAGACATTGGTGGTTCACAGAAATAGTCTTTAAATCATACCCTTTCCCTTAGTTTTCCACAATCCATAGATATTTTTTTTAACTTCATCAGCTTAGAAATTCTAGAAAATTGGATCTCAGGGCTTTAAAAAATGGGGGGAGGGGTGTTGAACATGAGTTTCTGGTTACATGGGGTCTCTTTTCTCATGTCATAGCCAGGCATACAGCAAGGGATGTTTCTTCTTCATGATTATATGTATCCCTTTATTGCATAACTTCATCATAGGCACCAGAGGTATGGGAGGAAGAGTACCACAGGGAAATATTGTCCTCATAATAGAGGGGAAAAGAAATCATTTTGAACTGAGTAGTACTGGTTTTTGAATGCCTTCATTTGTGAAAGTTCTGAAATACCTCAAAGCAAATTTTTAGATAAACTTAAATACAAACTGTACTGGCACAGTAAAGGGAAAGCACTTGGAGCCTTTGAAACAGAAAACCACCTCCTAACACTTCTAAGGTGTGTGTCTCTATTCAAATTAGTTAACTTCTGAACCTGTTTCATCATTGCCATTCATCTTGGAAGGCAGTCTCCCAAGGAATTGTGCTTGGCTGAATCTGAATTTGAACTCAGGAAGAGGAGTCTTACTGACTCCAGGCTCAATACTCTGTCCACTGCATCATCTAGATGCCCTAGAATGAACTGATTTCAATTCCACACTGTACAGCTGACTGAATGTGGAGGAAGTCATTAGAATCTCAACAGGAATCCACTTAAACTTTGTGATAGTATACTCTCTCTGCACTATATCAGTAGAGGTCCTCACCTATATACTAGACAAAATCAAGGCCATTTGATAATAGCTGCTACTTATCATCTTAGTGGCCTTTGATATCATTTCCCAGGATTTTCTCCTTCATTCCAGTATTTGATGAAGAGGTGGCCCTCTCACTAAGGTCAGCTACTCGATGTGTATTCATTTTCCTATCCCCTTACATCTCTTCCATCAGATTAGGATTACAGCATAGGAGGACTAGGAAATGAAGGAGACTGCCAGCCATAGGGAATACTACGATGGTATTGAATAAGTACAAGAAACATAAATCCTCTGAATTTGACTGCAGTTTAGTATACATGGGAGAGAAATAGAATGACATTAATACTGAAAACATAAAGAAGTACCAGATTTTGAAGACTCCCTAATGTTGGGCAAAAGTTTCTGGACTTTATTGATATAAGGATCAGAAAAGTAAAACAGTTAAAGTGATTTGAAGTTTCCTGAGGAGCAGATCAGGCCTGGAATCAGGAAGCAAGCAGCTTAAATGACAGGTTGGGATTTTAGCTCAGTGGAAGGTTTTCTCCCCAGCTTCCCATGAGCCATTTATTGGTTAGGCAGCCTGATTTAGTAGAAAAGGTGCTGGACTTAAGTGACTTGGCCAGGGTCACACAGCCAGGAAGTGTTAAGTTCTGAGGTCAGATTTGAATTCAGGTCTTCCTGACTTCAGGGCTGGTGCTCTATCCACTGTACCACCTAGCTGCCCCTCATGTTGATATTCTAGAAGAGCTCTCATTTGAGTCAGAAAAATTGAGTTCAAGTCATCCCTCTGTCACTACATTGACAATTCATTCAGCAATTCAGGATAGCTAAAGAAAAGGCACAGAGTTGGGTGGAGTATCTTACGTGAGGCCCCTAGATGCCTGAGTACCCAGAGGGGAGTGAGCTGTAAGAGGACTAGAAGCTAAGAGAAGACTTTCAAAGCCAAAGAGAACATTTTCTGTTTGGTCCTTTGGGAGACAAGCAATGGTTGTAGAAGTGGTTGAATGGGAGTTTGATACTTGGTAGATCAGTTGAATGACTTTGAGAGGGAGATCAGCCATTATTAGAGTAAGGCAGTTTCAGAGGAGAAAGAGGAAACAGGCAGGGGATAAATGTTATGGAGGGAGACTTGGCAATCAATTGGACATGGGAGGGGTGAGGGGAGAAGGCTGAAAGTGAGGAACCCAGCCTATGGGATTGGGGAGATAGGCATTCCCTTCAAAAACAGAGTTCTTCTGACCTTTCCAATCTTGTCACTATCTTCTTTATTCCCATCTACAATCAAGCTTCACTGTTTTACTTGATGTTCTGTCTTCCATACCACTAACAAAATCTTCCTGAAGCATGGTTCCAACTATGTTATTGCTCCTCTAATCAAAAACTTTTTGTGGCCCCATTTTGTCTTTAAATAAGTTGTTGATGCTTCAGCTCTAGTTTAGACACTAGATAAAATATTTATTCAAATATAAATAAATAAATAAATAAA
This sequence comes from Antechinus flavipes, assembly GCF_016432865.1. NCBI lineage: Eukaryota > Metazoa > Chordata > Mammalia > Dasyuromorphia > Dasyuridae > Antechinus > Antechinus flavipes. The sequence continues at coordinate 648,103,994 of NC_067398.1, forward strand.
TAAACTAATAAATATAAATAAGCTAAATAAATAAATATTTATTAAGCTGTTATGTTCCAGATGCTGTACGAAGTGCTAGTAACAGAAATACAAGCAAGAAAAAAAGTTTTCTTCCCTCAAGAATCTTACATTTTAAGAAAACATAAAAAGAACTGAAAAGGAACAGAGGAGAAGAGCATTGATGTGAGAGATAAATATGAAATATCAGGAGCTAAACTGACATGGGGACTTCTTCAAACTGAGGTTCTGAAAGAAGAGACCATAGAAAGCTCCTGCAGTAGAGCTAGAACATAGTCTGGGGATCGGTAGCTAAGCCAGGATAGAGCTTTATTTTTTCTAACCTCTGTCTTCCTCATTTTTCTCAACTGTAAAATGGGGATAATGATAGCACCACTATTGTGGTGCAGGTCAAATAAGGTATCTCTAAAGCACTTAGTATAGTACCTGCTATTTAGGAAGTACTTCTTTCCTAAGGTCCTCAGAGGAAAGGCCTCCTTCACAAGCAAACAGAAAGCTATTTCTTTAACATGAAGAGTTAGATTGCCTGTTTATGGCAGAGAAACCAGCTTTATTTTTCAGACATGAGCAGAAAAAGTAAAGAAAGCTGGTCTCAGCTGCTTGCTCAGCCAAAGACCAGAGCTGCCCTCTGACTTAACTTGAATCATTTAACCTTTTAGCACTGAATTTCTACCCCTACGGTCTCCTCTGACCTTTTTTTAGCTATTGTATTCAAGCCCTTTAGATGAAAGGCAAAGCATTGTACCAACTCTGGCCAGAAGCCATCACTGCTACCACTCTGCCTTAGGGAATTGTGAGTCTTCTGAAGGAACCAGCTGAATCTCTCAAGTTCTTCTTCTCTTGGCCCAAACCCCGTTCAGAAGGATGAGCCTTTCTTGCCTCCTGCCCATCTGTGTTCACTTTCCCCACAGCTTCCTAGCAGGAGTTTCCTAGCAGGTATTCAGGAATACCTAAGAATTCAGTATAAAGGCAGGGGTGTATGTTTTCCCCCAACTTATTTGTCTTCTCCTAGCATGAAATACGACCTACTTTCTCTTATTTTCCATCCTGGCTAGACAGCTCTCTAATGTGTCTTGTGTTTCCCATATCAGAGCCTTTGCTCACACTGTTCCTTATATCCTTCCTCCTCTTTGTTTGTTGAATGCCTAAACGACCTTGAAGATAGACTGAAATGCTTCCTCTTCCACAGAGACTTCCCTAGTACTCTCATTCATAACAACCTTTCCCTTCAGATGTTGCAAAGCATCTTTTTCATCTATCTGATATACTTATGTAATATTCTGCATTATGTCTAGCTTTAGTCCTGTCTTTTCTCTAACCCTTCTCTTCAGGCATGGATACAGTCTTATCTAAACTTTGTGTCCTTATGTAGTGATGGGCATCTATAGTGGATCCTTAATAAGTCTTTATTGAATGAATCTGTAGATCTTGATCTGGTCTCTAAGGTAGCATAGTGGAAGCACAATCACAAGTTACTCTGAATTTCAGCATATTCATTTATAAAATTAGAAAGGTAGATTAACATCCCTTCCAATTCTAAAATCCTTAAAGGGCTGAAACTCTTAAAAGGTGTGCTTGAATCAGACAATGAGCACTTAAGGCTAATTACCTAGTCGATGTGAGACAATGACTCTATTAGCATATGTTTGGATAAATGGCCCTTCTGACCATTGGTGCTGGTTCAATGTTTGATGTTAAGATAATCGTAGGCAAGGATTAGAGGATGGGGTGAGAGAGACTCACTTGGCTGCAGGAGGAGGGGGAGGAAAAAGGTGGAGATTCTGGACTTCAGAATCAAGAAGAGATCTTTGGCAAAACTCCTGTTAGTTTGCCTGTCTCTTTCACTCCTCCCCAAACCAAGACCAAAGACTTTTACTTATCCTGACTGGCTGATCTTGAGGCCTCCAGGGAGCTAGCTTGGACTTAACAAACATCCCTTCCAAAGATCTATGATCTTGTCCTAAAGGGCCTTAGTTATGTTGGCCTAGTAAGGCTCTTTGGCTAAAACAAAAGCCTTAGCCATTTTGCTGTATGTCAGCCTTCCAAGCATTCCATCTGTCTCTAAGTCAGTAGGAACAGAAACTATTTTAGTTTTGTTACTTTTATCCTTTCCTGTAGGTGCTCCCCTACTTCTCAGCTAACTGACCTGACAATCAAGACAGCAAAAAAACTGACAGATTTTGGTAATGTTGCTTTATTGTTTGAAGTCGGGTCTGGAGGAGTTAGGCGGAGAGTCCCAGTCTAGAAATGTACAGTGTCCAATCCACAAAGAAGCCAGTCTTAGGTTTCAGGAGGCAAGCGTGCTTCTCCAGAATTCCAGAAAGCTTTACAGTGTACAGGGTCTTAGGAGAGAAAGCATTTGCTTTTTGCCTGCTCAGTGTGGGCTAGGTTGGCCTTGCTAGAATAGCACAGTGTTGTAGAAAGTAATAATAGACTAGAAGTCAAGAAAATTTAGTTCAAATCATGGCTTAGATACCACTTTGTTATGTGATTTGGTGACCATCCCTTCCAACTCTGACAGTCTATGATCATAAATAGAAAGTTGGCACCTGGAATTTTGTAGTGAAAAGAGCATTATATCTAGAGTCAGGAGGACCTAGCTTAAAATCCCAGCTCTGACCCTTATCAACTATATGATCTTGATCAAAGCTATTATTTTCACTGAGGCTCTTTTTCTTCATCTATAAAATGAGAATGATACGTGTAGATAATTTATAAAGATATAGTGAGAAAAATGTTCTATAAACTGTAGTGTTATATAATACTGGATCAGTGATTTCATTAATCTAAGGAAATCTCAGGTAAGGAAACTCCCTTTAAGGAAACTCCCTTTACCAATTCAAGTCCAGTACCTTTTCTTTAGCTACCAGTCTCAGAAAGCTGGCCAGGGCACTGAGGAGACAGAAGTACACACGCAATATGTGTCAGAGGGATCTAGATCCAGATCTTCTAGTAGCATCAAGGCTATTTCTCTATAACATTGCTTCTTAGGACTCCTTAAGAAATAACTGTAGTTCAGCAGGTATTTTTGAGTAGCTATTCCTTGAAAAGGAGATACATAGATTTATGTAGCGCTCTTAGATAAGACAGTAGAAAAAAAGTACTTGAAATTCCAATCACAATGTTTATATGAAGAAATACAAACATCTCTAAGGGAGCAGAGGAAGTGTGGGCCTAAAGTCCACTGGTAGGACCCCAAAGGGAAACAAACTGACTTGTGGTCAAACCTGGAGCTTCCTCCTGCCAGATGTCACATGGGTTTGAACAGATGAGAACATTTCCAGATAAGGCAGTTCAGCCGTCTCATAGTTTTTGAATTCTGGTTTGGACTCTTATAGGAAAAGGGGCAGTCATAAGGAGGGAGGTTGGTAGCGAATTATTTCCACGCCCTGAGGAGCCTCCTGGAGTATGGCCCATATTGGTAGGGACACTTTGTTCTCTAGATCTAAGAAACACTTCCAGAAGCAAGGCCTGTACCAGTGTGAATGCCCTGCATTGTAAAGCCCTCAGGGAGTGAGGCTTTCACCAGTATGAACACACTCCATTGTGTAGCCCCCAGAGCCTTCTGGCAATTGGGCCTGTGCCATTGTGAACACTCTGCAGCCCTGGGGAGCCTTCTGGGAGTGGACCCCACAAGAATGTAAGGATGTGAATGCTCTGTATTGTGAAATCCTGAAGAATCTTCTACAGCATCAACTAGCTCAGCCTGTGGAAGTAAGGTCCGTACAATATGGATACTCTGCATTTCTGCATTCTCAATTTGTTATAACTTTTTGTTCAATAGGACCTGCTGCTTCCAAGGTGAGAATTTAGTTTGGGGGAGGGTTCAGGGAGCAAAGATGGGTAATTGGTCTCTTTCTGTAACCTTGAATTCTTGGCCCAATGGTCGATGTGTCTCATGAAAGATGCAGGACATTTCCCTTGCTCTCTGATTTACTGCTTAATGAGAAAGGGTGGAATAAGTTTTTTACAGTCTGCCCAGCAGCTTGCCAGTGGTGGTGCTGACTCAAGAATAGTAGATCTCTTCTTTTGGGGGCATCCTCCTTGCTCTACTTCAGCTCCCCTTCATTTCTTTCCCTTGTGCAGTTTCCCTGTTACAGATTGTCTATTGCACAGACTACTCCAAATACAGAACCAAAGCAGTTTCCTTATTTCATGCTTCTTTAGGTTTCAGTGGGTAACATGTCTGATCTTGACACTGGCCCTCCATATCAGAGGCCAGAAATTGTCCCAGAATCAAAATACCCTTCTCATTATATCAACATAAGAATAATTTGATTAAAAATTAATGCTTTATTGCTCTGAATTAGACATATGATTGTAAGGTCATTCTCTCCTGGGGGTAAGAGGAACAGACGATTTTAAGATATATATGGAGTCTTTGTGGCCTTATTCCCCTCTCCCTCCTTATTTGGATAAAGAACAAGGTCATAATGTCATATAAAGAGAATTTGGAATCTTAATACCTGGATTTGAATCTTAGCTCCATGAAATAAGAGCTGTGTGTCACTAGATGAATCACTTTCCCTCTCTAGGCTTCATGTTCCTCATCTATAAAATGAAAGGGTTGAATTAGATCAGAACTTCTTCAGTCTATTGAAGCCTTTGGTCTCCTCATTATGATGTTTTTAAATGCATATAGTAAAATACATAGAATTACAAAGAAAATCAATTCTATTGAAATAATATATATATGTATATACATATACATATATATAATATATATTTTTAAAAACACTATGTTCATGGATCTCTGCTTAAGAACTATTGAACTAGATTAACTCTAAAGTCCCTTTAGTTTTAATTGAGCTCTGACTGCTTATTTTCCATGTTATTTGAAAAGAAAACTTTCCCAAAAGGTCTGGATTGCTGGCAAGAGCTGTCTTGTCAAAGGTCTGTCTCCCCTCTTTCCCCTCAAGTTTCATTTTTTTCCCCTTGTAGGTGGTACAGAGTATTAAGCTCATATTGAATGCCCTGGATTGTCAGTGAGGCCTTTAGTCCCTGGACAGCAACTGATAGGAGCAAATGTAAATAGAACTGTTAGGTGGAAAGCAGGAAAGCCAACACTTGGATGACAGACGTAGTGTTCATTATTAATGGCCCAACAGTGGGGCCTTGTTTTCAATACCCTTACTTGCTTATATAATAGCATTTATAACCCAAAAATTTAACACTCTCAAAATCAGAATGGGCTAAATACAAAGTAGTGACTTTCATAAGGCACCAGAGAAATATTAAAACAAAATCAAAAATTTACAAGTGTATATATTCTATCAACAAGTAAGCTAGAAAAAAGAGCAAGAAGAAATAATTTTAGAATAATCAAACTACCTAAAAATTATAATTTGCCTCCCCTTCCCCCTCCCAAAAAAAAGCCTGGATACTACATTCAAGAAATCATAGATAAGAAATGCTCAGATCTATGAGAACTAAAGATTCAAGAGAAAATACAAACAATCCACTGGTTGCCTTCTGAAAGAAACCCCCAAATCAAGATTCCCAGGAACATCATAAGCAAAATCCAAAGCTTCCATGTCCAAGAAAAAATACTGTAAGCAGCCAGAGAGAAAGTTCAAGATCTAAGGAGCCACACTCAGGATCACACAAAACTTGGCAGCTCTCCCCACAGAATAGGAAAGTTCTGAATACAATACATTCCAAAAAACAGAGGCTTATAACTAAAAGTAACCTATCCTACAAAATCTAGTGTCATCCTAGTAGGAAAAAAAGACAGATCTTTAATAAAATAGGAAACTTTCAAGAATTCATAATGAAAAGAACTGAATAGGAACTTTGAAAAGTAATTAATGATGTCAGGAATCTTATTTGTTCATGACTGGGAAAAAAATGATCCTTATTCTTTTAGTCATAAGGTAAAGTTACATAAAGCCAGAAAGAAACCTTAGAGATCATCTAACCCAACTTCCTCATTTTTTGAAGAAGCAAACAATGAATGGTGGTGGAGCTTGCCTTGGGACACATAGGTTGTAAAAGGGCAGAAAGCATGTCCTCTGATTCTAAAATAAGGAGGTTATAAGTCATGGACTGAAAGGCTCAAAACCCCCTCGTGCTCCAAACTGAGTTCAACACAGACATACCCCTCCCCCACCATCAATATAAAGATAGGCTGCACAAATCTTATTAGGTAAAACGTGTGTATGAATGGCTCTGAATCAGCTAGTATGTGTCAGGAGTGTAAACTTGCTAGTTTCTTGGGTAATCTGCTCTGTTGTATTGGTAATTATTTATTCAGCCAGTCTCTTCCTTGCCACCACTATTATGTGCACATGAGAGCTCAGTGTGGTGGAGTGAATACAGATGTGACTCCAGAGCAAGACTCAAGTCCTGCACTTGACACATAGTAGTTAATGGAACCCTGAGCAGGTCACTTAACAACTCCGTGCTATGTTGCTTCAGGGAAACAGCAGATCCACACTCGCAGAAGTTTCTTCATCTAGGTGTATCAATGAAAGCATAGGTCCAGCTCTTGTCCCAGTATAAACAGTGCTATGCTAGGCACAAGATACAAAAGAAACTGCAGATAGTCTTCTTGCCTGTTCTCAAGGAGCTTCAGGTCTAGTTGAGAAAGCAATATAAAATATAAGAAACTGCCAAATTCTCATGCCTTTTCACTTTCATACCACTTATCTATATGGCATCATACATTATGAGTTAGAATCCTTGTGTACATATATACGCATTATGGATGATTGACTTACATGATTTACATGTAGTAAAACAATGTTTAATAAGGATACATTAAATTCAACAAATAATTAAGTCTAAACTTAAGATTGTGTGATTATATGACCAAATTTGGCCTTAGTAAAGAGATTAAAAATATTAAAAAGATGGAGAGGAAGAGAAATACAGGTATAAAGTGTTGCATCTGCTTTCAGATAGTGTTTGGTTTTATTGAACCATTTTTTGCTTGTTGTAGTTATATAAAGACAGAAATAAAACAGTTCAAGGAACTTTCACGACATTGCTCTCCTTGTTTTCCTTCTTCCTATCTGACCACTTTTTCTAAGGCTTCTTTATAGAAATCTTCCAAATTATGCTCTGTAAATGTAGATATTCACCTAGCTTCTATCCTGAACATCTTTCTCACCTATCTCTATCCTCTTTCACTTGATGATCTCAATTTAATTTCCATGGGTTATGACATCACATCTATGCAATTAAAGCTCATATTATTTATATATGTGTATGCATATATTCATGTATAGATAAAAACACAGATATTCCTAGTTTCTCTTGTGTTTCTGTCCCACATCACTAACTGCCTTAGGCATTGCAAACTGGATGTCCCATGGACATTGAAGACTCAACATATCCAAAACAGAACTCATTGTCTTTAAAAAACAAAAAACAAAAAAATCCTAACTTCTCTATTGCTATCTTGCATACTACAGTCTTCCAGGTTTCCAATTCTGGAGTTGCAAACTCTTAACTCAAATAGTCACTTTGTTCAATTTCATATGTCCAAGAAGTTTCTGTTTTGTCCATTTTACCTTTACAAACTCTCTTGTATCTGCTCTACTTTCTCCGTTTCCATAACCATCAGTCTAATTTAGATACTCATCACTTCACCTCTAAGAATTCCCCAGGTTCCAGGCTCTACCTCAGTGCACCTTTCATACAAATAGTGTTATTCTTCCAGAAAATCTGTCCCCTGCTCAAGAAGCTCCAGAAGCACCAGTCCTGAAGTCAGGAAGAACCGAGTTCAAATCTGGCCTCAGACAGACCCTGGGCAAGTCACTTAACCCCACTTGCATCAGCAAAAGTAAAGAAGAAGAAGAAGCCTCTCCGGAGTTTCCCTCTTGCCTCTATGATCAGATTCAGACTAATGTATTTGACAGGTGAAGCCCCTTGCATCTTGGATCCGACTCACCTTTTCAGGCTTGTTAGACATTATTTCCCTTTGCATAACTGGAGTCTAGTCAGACTGGTCACAAGATTGTATCTTCTATAAGATGTGTTGATCATTTCCCTTCACATATGATTTACATTCTGCTGGAGGGATACAACATATACATAGTTAAGGAAACATATAGCATATAGAAGATAATCCAGAGTAATTTTAAGAAGGCAAGAACACTAATAACTGGGAAAGAAAATGTAATAACATATTGAGTTCTTTACAAACCTTAAAACATTGTGTAAATCCTAGCTATTATTTAATCATGTTAATAGTACACATTAAGATTAAGATTCACAAAAATCTGGGAAATTATATAATATAAGCATTATTATCCCCATTTTACAGATGAGGAAAATGAGATTCAGAGACATTAATTGACTTATTTATGATCACGCATCAGCTTCCTAATTCTATGCATTTCTCTCTTTAACATGTCTTCTCTAACATTTTAATGGCATTATAATTGTTCTGCTCATTTCTAAAAGAAATAGAGGAAGATTTTGGCTCACTCTAATGGACTTCCTAATCATCAGAGATGTCCAAAAGAAAGAAATGAACTTTCTTGTTAGGCAGGGAATTCCCTATCACTGGGAGGTCTTTTTTTTGGAAGTAGGTACATGTTCAAGAGGATTCAGTTTTAAATAAGAATTGAATCAAATGTTTTCTGTAGTCCCTTCCATCTCTTAGACTACATGATTCTAGGAAATAACATTGGAACAGCCCAGCTCCAACACAGTTATTGGTCTGACAGGTGGCAGGGGACTTGTCAATCATTTCCAGATCCACTCAGGGAGAGATTGATATGATCTGAGGTTAAAACCTTTTTATTTCTATTAATGTCATTCTTTCAGAGATTTTTCATTTAGAAGACTTTGTCTTTGCCTTCAGAATTCTAACAGCTGAAAGTCGGGGGATAAGGCCTATCTGCATAGAAGTCTACCCGGGTACTTTGACTCTCAACTCTTTTATCCTATTCTAAATTAGCTTTTACTTACCAGTTCCCAAGGTGATAGCACACTGCCTTGCTACCTTGGAAAGAAAAAAAAAATCCAGACCCATCTTTCTTTCCCTTTAAACTAAGCATCTGTGATTGGCTGTACTTCTATTCTTGCAAGGCCATTCCTTCCAGCGTCCTTCAGCTCTGCAATTATCAAGAGTTCGTATGCATATCTTGGGTTCAGACAGTTATTGCTTCTTTTATCACCAGGAAAATGTTCATCAAGAACCCCTCTAGAATTTTATAATCCAATACATATATAGCAGGACAGTTAAATATACATATAGTTCCTCTAAAAGGAATATTTTTTCATGGGAATCTAATCCAAGTCTCTGCCTACCATCAGTAATATCTTATTTATCATCCAGCCTCTGCTTGGATTCCCATTATTGAAGGCTCCCTAAGGAAAAGTTCGTATATTAAGCCAAAGTCTAATAGTATTATGTTTTCGAGTATTGATTTCCATTTGGTATGTCACATTTTAGGAAAGAAATTGGCAAAGTGGAAGAGAGCCAAAGATTTACAACGTTATTATGAAGAAACTGAAAAACAATGTTTTATGATGGAAAGAACACCTTCTCTGGAGTCAAAGAACCCTATTTCAAATCTCATCTCTAACAGTGACCTTAGAAAAGGCATTTAAATCCCTTCCTAAGCCTCAATTTCTGTAATGAGGGGAGTGACCTAGATGGTCTCTGAGGGCTTTTCTAGTGCTAAAGCTGTGATTCTATTGTGTCTTACCTATATCTATTTTAAAAAACCTGGGGGTGATTCCATGAGATGGGGGGGGGGGAGTTGTGGACACACAGTGCCTTCCCCTATGGGGATTTGTGCTTGGCCCCAGAGGGCAGTTCTGGGAACAGTGAGGACAATGTTGCTAGCAGGCATCCATGTAAAGAGAAGTTTCCTAATAATTAGAGCAATCCAAAATTAGAGTGGATTGCCAACAGGTATTGAATTCCTCATCCCTGGATATTTTAAATAGAGGTTGTAAAGCCTCTTGTTAAGGCTTTCTTCTCAAAATACAGGCTGAACAAGACAAGACTAGTAGGAAATACTACAAAATCTCTCTGTCAGGTGTACTCTAGTTCTTCCTAATCAGAATGAGTACAGAACCTTTTCCATTCACCAGACCTCCTATTCCAGGTAAGCTTACAAGTCATGTGAGTGGCACAGACATTAAGTGCTCTTAAGAATTCATAAAGTGGTTAAGGTCATGGTAAACCAGCTTGGAGTTGTGTCCTCTCTACCTGAGGTACCATAGGAAAAATATCAGAGGTGGTATTTTTAATAGGGGGAAAGACAGAAGGCAAGTTAACATCCTTCTTCTCTTCCCCCCTGCTCCATCCAACCTCACTACAAAACATGTATAAAAGCCAGAAAGTTGAAAATTATCTGAATTCATGTATAAATGGAATCACTCTTAGAAATGAGATGTAGTATTGTGTAGTGACAATAGGAAGGGATTGAAATCTTGACTTTCATATTACCCATTACACCAAGGACAAGTTACCTTTTTAAGCCTCAGTTTCCTCTTCTACAAAATGGAGGTCAGACTTATATCACATACATAACAAATGAGTTTTATAAATGAGTTGTTAACATTATTTGTAATAATTGTAACAAAAACATATTTGTAGCAGCTGGTTTTAGTACTATAAGCTAAGAAAGAGGTCATCAACTAGGGAATGGTTAAATAAATCTTGTTTACTGAGTATAATTGGAATGTCATTGCTTTGTAAGAAATGGTGAAAGGAAGGATTTCAAAATAATCTGGGAAGAATTGTATAAACTGTTGCATGGTAAAGTGAGCAGAACTTGGAGAACAATTTACTGTAGTAACAACATTGTAAAGACAAACAACTTTAAAAAGTTTAACTTGGATCAGTGCAATAACAGCAATTCCAGAAGATCAATGAATACCACTTACCTTGCTGAGACAGATGCAGGAGTGTCCTGGATCAAGCCCATACCAGTTCTGAAGAGGTGATTGTTCGATTTTTAGTGTGAACATTCACACCTCAAAAATCAGCAAGTGCTACAAACCAGTTTGAATTATTGTTTTATTCATTGTCTAGTCTTAAGAAAAGTGGTAGAGAAAATATTAATAATTCAGATTAAACTTAAAAGTGTGTCATGTATGCATGTTTTTAGAGCTATTGTTTATATTTATCAGTAGAGAGAAAGAGAGAGAGGATGTACTCAAGATATATAGAGACATACATTTTTCATGTGGTCATTGTGATGGTTTGTTTTGCTTGATTATGCATATTTTTTCAAAGTTAACTTTTTCTTTATTTTTCCCAGGGGAAGGATGGGGAGAGAAAATGAACTTGTTAAAAGTATATAACTAAATAGGAATTCTAGTCTATATCCATTTCCTTTTTATAAATCCCCTGAGATAGTAATACTGTTATGATCACCCATTTTGTTATTAGATGATGTTCCTAGACTTTTTGTTAACTGAAGATTTCCAGTGACCTCAAAGTTTTTAATTTTCTCTTTTCATATTGTTCACTTGCTTTTTAGTCACATCTGATTCTTCATAATCCCATCTGAGATTTTTTTGGTAAAGATACTGGAGTGGTTTTCCATTTTCTAATTATTTTACAATGAGGAAAACTGAGACAAACAGGATTAAGAGATTTGTCCAGGTTCACAAAACTTGCAAGTATCTGAGGCCAGAATGTAGGAAGATGAGACTTCCTTACGCCAGGCCCATCACTGTAGCCACTGTAGACCTACCTGCACCTTCATATGCTAGTAACTTCTCAATTTTTGTAGTACCAGAGAAAATGAGGTGAGATAGAGGTTAGAGAGTTATAATTGTTTAATTTATTGTAGAGTAAGTCAGTTGACTGGATCGGACTATTGTCTTCAAGTATCCAGTATTGAATGTGGGGTATAGAGATTCTTTATAGGGAGTGAGAACCAATAACATAATAGGGAGCAGATGGGGTGACATGATAGGGAGGCACCAGAGATGGGAAGATTATCTGATATTCTAATAGATTGGGAGGAGCAGCATCTCATATTCTAAAATATAAGATCTTTTATCCTTATCAATTATTCTGATATGATATGGTAGCCTGAGGTTTGGGGCAGAATGACTGAGGTAGGGCAATTCAAGGAGACTGTGGCATTACATTTTCATTTTTTCTTCATCTCAAAATCTAAACCAGGCTCTCACTGCAGAAAAGCAATAGTCTTTTAAAAAATTGGAAAAAAGAATAAAGGAAAAGGTGTACAGTAGAAAACAAAAGAATAACTTACAAGGAAGGCAAAAAAAAAAAAAAGGATGGACACTCAGTAATTCTATTATTATGTATGCTTTCTTGATATGGAAATTTTTTGTTAAATATTTTGAATTCTCCCCGATATTTTGCTGGGCACATGAGAATGTTTTGGTTTGGGTTGGTTTGGTTTTCCTTTTCTGTCTTTCTTTTTCTATTCTGTTTTTTCTTATTTTGTATTTGGTTCAATAAAAAAAAAAAAAAAAAAAAAAAAAAAAAAAAACATGACATCTGAAAAAAAAAAAAGAAATAACCAAATAGTATTTTTTTTAAAGGAAGGAAGGCAGTAACAATATAAAGTATAGGAGAAGAAGAATGATATTGTAATATTCTTATTTATCATAGTGGAATAAAAATAATTTAAATACTTTTTTACTGAAAAACAAACAAAATAAAGTTATACTGGTCCACAACACACATATGTTACTAGGAGTTAAGAGTTCTGTTGTCATATGAAGCAGTTGCCTACTAGTGAAATCTGTTTCTATTTACTTATACAAGTACATAATAAAAATATTCAAGTTTTTAACATTACTAGCAGTTACGGTACTAGTATTTCTGATTTGTTCTGATACATCTTGCCTTCTTATAGTACCAAAAATACAAAAGAGAACCACTCACTCCTCTGTCATCCACGTCAAACTGACCATCATGACAATTGCAATCCTATTCCATCTCTCAGTTTCTTAGTTTCAAAGGATCAGTTTCCTCATGCTGACCCATGTGTAAAGCCAATCATTAGTATTGCTAGAATCCAGTTGCTCAGAATTTCATGGTTCCTGTCAGGTCTACATAGCTACTATAGTGATTTTAGGACAGAGAATTCCCCTGAATGAAAGTCATCTCATTCCCTTAATTTGCTATTGTCCCCCTTCCTCACAACATGGACCATGAATTGGCTTTGAAGGAATTGTTGTTAATGTTGTTGATCATGATAATAATCTAAACTGGGATGTTGGCCTTAGGAGCTGAACCACCAAACATACATTAAGCATTTACTATTCTGAGTGTTGGACATACAAAGAAAGTCAAAAATATATTTTCCTCAAGAAACTTAAAATGAAATGTATTTAACTATGTATTCAAAATATATAAAGTATAAATGGAACTTAAGAAAGGCAGGAAAGGGAAGACTTGGAAAAACCTCCTACAGTAGAAGGTCAGATTTAAACTGAGTATTGAGCCAGAGAAATCTGGAAGTAAAGATGAGAAGGGAGAGTTTTCCAATCAGTGGAAACAATAAAAAAGAATTGAGTCAAGTTGTAGGAAACCAGATACATCAGTGTACTGTTGGTGGAACTGTGATTTAGCCACCATGTCTTCTACTACTAGTGATATGCTAGACTGCATCAGAAGATTTGGTTCAAGTTTCCAAAGTTCATTCAACAAATATTTATTAATTTGTTCATTTGTATAAGATATTATATTAGGTACTGGAGACATGAAGACAAATAATGCATAGTCTTTGCCTTATTCCTTGAATATTTTGAGTGCTAGGAAAAGAAGAGTAAAGATACAAAATGTTCACAGATGAGTATAAGATGTGATGGAGGCAAAATTTATCTAGGAAAGTAATTAGTTATCTATTTGTTTTTTATAGCATGTGAGGTTAAGCCAAATTTATTGGACTAGATCTTATCCAATAGACTCTGACACATGAGTGTTTCTTTTTCTTTTGTAAATTATATGATGGTTCTCTGTGGAAGAGCAGGTTTCTTGGGGAGGTTTTCTGGAGGCAGTCTTAGTTTTGGTTCATTTTTTTCCAAATTAAAAGGAGTGTATCTTCTCCCTTTTTGACCCAAAGAGTTGAGCTCTTCAATCACAGGATATGCATTTATAAAGTCAGATATATCTTCTCCTTCATTTTTTGCCTTAATTAATACCTTTTCTAATCTTGTCACAGGCTCCTTAATAGGTTGTTCTGATTGCATTACTGCCTCTGCCCCTTCTCTTTTTCCTCTACCCATGAAGGGTTAATTGAGGGGAGAGGATCATGAAATGTGGAATGATCTAATTTCTCCTGCTGTGAAGTATCACACTCAAAATTGTACTTAACTCCACTCTTATCTGATTCTTCCTCCTTTTCACCTAGTTTATTTGGCACCTCCCCCTCCTGCTCTTTCTTCTTTTTCCTTATTCTAACACTTATATAATTTCCTAAAGCCAGTTGTATTAAATTATATGTATTAAATATGTCTTTGGAAATTTAAGTCAGGTCCATTTTTATTGTAGAATTGACAAAGATCCTCTCCTATTAAATTCCACTCCTCTAGATCCAATTCTTTTTCCATAGAGAAACAAGGACATATATACTTTACAATTTCTAAAAGTTCAGTGATCTGCTGCAAAATTATAATCAAACCTTGGCTTTTCATAACCTTGACAATGCTCTCTAAACATTTTCCTTGAACAGAAACAGAAGGCTGTTTTCTAAACATCTGTCCCATCTTAGATGAAATTCTATTTTAACTCTTTTAACAAAATTTCTTTGTTGTACTCATCCTAATTTCTGGGTTGAGGAGACTTCTCCACTGGATTCAGGATCAGAGGTTTTTCCACTGAGATCAGGAACAGAGTTTTTCCACTGAATTCAGGATCTGAGATCAGGGTCCTTTCAGTTCCATGTTTGGGCACGAAAATGTGGTGTTCTTTTTCTTTTGTAAAATATATGATGGTTCTCTGTGGAAGAGCAGGTTTCTTGGGCAGGTTTTCTGGAGGTAGCCTTAGTTTCAATTCAATGTAATAATCATTTCAAATACAGTCAGCTGATAAAATCCAAATGTTTATTTTCTCCTTGATTCCAAGAGCTCTTGCAGCTTGTCCTTTGCTTCTGCCAGCTTCTGCCTTTAACTCAACTCCAACTCTTGGCAATCTTCCAAACTGACTGACTGAAGCGCTTTTTATGCTCTTTTAGAGGTGTAAACTCAAAGATTTCCTCCTCCTCTGAGAGTGGGATTATGGGAGGTGTGAATTTGGATATCTCATATTGAACCCTGAAATCTCCCAAACAGGGTGAACTAATGTGTGAGCTAATGTGTGAACTCTCAAAGGTGTTAACTTAAGCATTGTTTCTATCAATACTAGTGACTTAACACCTTGTAAGGATTTGCTCTAATGTGTGAACCAATAAGCATTGTATCAATTCCATTGAGTTAACAGTAGGATTCTAATAATAAAATTTTGCCTGTTAATAACTTTCTTGAAGGGAAAGGACTATTTCATTTTTATCTTTGTGCCTTCCAGTACCTGACAGAAAAACATATAAAGCATAGTCAATAAGTTGATATTGTTAGAGATAAGACCATCTTCTGAAGTTACCTAACTTCTCAGTGCCTCTGAAAACTTTCTAAGACTCTTAAGTTTCAGAACAGATACTACTCTGCATTAGTGGAAGGAATTTCATCATTAGGAGTTCTTTATGCCAATGAAATTAGAAATCTAGCCTAAAAATTATTACCAGAGCCTAGCACAATGCATGTTTGCTAGGTAGTACTTAATAAATCTTGTTTATTGCCTCATGATTCTTTCTTCTCCATACCATGATTTTCACTATGTTCACATTGCTTATTTTAGTTTTAAGTTGTTGTCTCTCTGGTCTTGAATATAAGAGAGCTACATGGATGTAGGGGCTATCTAGTAATAGCATGTTGATTACACCCTGGGAGAATAGAATTCGTTTGATGATATCCACATACCTGCTCAGATTACTAACGCATTGTTCTACCTGTTGTTTCTCACCCAGTCTGAGGACCTTGGTGCCTGTGCCCAGTTTGAGAGTAGTAGACAGAACCGGAACATGATGCCAAGTGCGAGCTGTGTTTTTCCCACCTTCACATTACGCAAGCCATCTTCTGAGACAGACATTGAAAACTGGGCCTCAAAGCACTTCAATAAGCACACTCAAGGCCTCTTCCGACGGAAGGTATCTATTGCCAACATGCTGGCTTGGAGCAGCGAGTCTATCAAGAAGCCTATGATTATGACCAGTGACCGGAATGTGAAGAAAGAAGCCTGTGAGATCTTCAAGTTGATCCAGATGTACATGGGTGATCGGCGGGCCAAAGGGGATCAGCTCAGTGTGGCTCTGGAGGTGGCCACCAAAGGCTGGAGTATGCAGGGTCTGCGCGATGAGCTTTATATCCAACTTTGCCGACAGACTACAGAAAATTTCCGTTATGAGAGCTTAGCACGAGGCTGGGAGCTCATGGCAATCTGCTTGGCTTTCTTCCCACCCACCCCCAAGTTTCACTCATATCTGGAAGGCTACATATATCGGCACATGGATCCAGTCAATGACACCAAAGGTAAGGTACTATCGAGTGCTGACTGACCTTTACTAGTTTTTTCCTCTCCTCAGTGCTACCCATGCAAAAACTGGAGCTGACATCCTCATATTGCTTTAGATCCCATGTCCTCAGGACAGACCTCATGCCAACCCTCATACAGAGTAGCCCTAACCCTGAAGGTATTCAACACTGGCATTTCATTACTGGTACTCTGCTTGGGAGCAGGAAGAACTTCCCATATAATTGAAACTCCAAGAATAGAGGAACATGAAGTCATTTCTGCTTACCTTAATAATTCATATTTCTTTAACGCTTTAAGATTTTCTCACATTGACACTATTAAACAAGTATTTCTAGAAGGTGAAGTAACTTGTCCATGGTCACAAAGTTAGTATGTTCTTACTGTATTGGATAGAAACATAACAGTAATGTGTTTGAGGATGAACCATCCTTTACGCAAGAAGCTCCTAAAGGGCCTGTTGGTTATGGTTTAAATTGTTCCTGAGAAATTCTCTCACCCATCAGGTTCTGGAGGGCAAGATATTTCTAATAATTTCAGAACCTCATTATGGAAGGAAAAGGTGGTCATTGGGTCTTCTCTATTGACCTCATCATTTAAATGATACCTTTGCACTTGCCTCTCAGGTAAGATTCACTATTGAGTTAACATATACTCTGCCAGCTAATTGATTACTGATAGATGCTGGAACCCTGCCTCCAGGTTTGTCCAAAGGCAGGAACTTGCCTTTAATCCCAGTTTCTAAAAGGAACCAGAGATGCCAGCATGGATGACAGCATGAAGCAGTTCTAAATCCAGGGTGTAGCCATAAGTGTAAAACTATTAGACCCAGACTATTACAATGTTGACCAAACTATTCTTGTGGGGAATCTAAAAACCACAAAGAAAATAACATTGAATGCTTTAGAATTCTGATCTATGTAGTGACCAATGGGATCATTGACAGTGAAACATGCTTCTTGCTTCTAAGCAAAGAGATGATGAGCTGTAGATGTGAAATGATGCATATATTTTCACAGTCTAGATGTCAATTTATTTGACTGTATTCATTATAAGAATGAGATTTTTTGGGGGGGAGAAAGGGTAATTTTCAGAGACAGTAATATATCAAAAGATAAAAGCATGAATGGAATATTTTAAAAAGAAAAAGAGTGGGGAGAATCTGGGTATTTACTGTTCCAGTAAATATAGTAATAATAACTCCCTTTCTATAGTGCTTTTAAATTTACAAAGTGCATTTCTCACAAGACCCTGATAAAGAAGGCATAACTTTGTTTTTGATTAACATTTGCCATCTCATAACAAAGAATGAGAAAATGAATAGATGCCCATCAATTGGGGAATGGCTGAATAAGCTGTGGTATATGAAAGTGATGAAATATTATTGTTCTATAAAAAACGCACAAGCTGATTTTAGAAAGGTCTGCAAAAATTTACACAAACTGATGCTGAGCAAAACAAACAGAATCAGGAATACATTGTACACAATAATAGCAAGAATGTGTGATGATCAACTATGAAAGAGTAGATTCTTCTCAGTGGTTCAGTGATCCAAAGCAATCCCAATAGACTTTGGCCAGAAAATACCATTTGCATCCAAAAGAAGAACTATGGAGATTGAATGTAAATCAACATATGCTATGTTCACTTCTTCTTTCTGGGTTTTTTTTTTCCTCTCCTGTGGTTTTTCCCTTTTATTTTAATTTTTCTCTCCCATCTTGATTCATAAAGCAATGTATATTAAAATAAATAATTTTTTTTTAAAAAGCATTCACCACCTCACATTGGCAAAAAAACATTGGTTTATTTCTTAGTTTCAAAGAGTAGTCATAGAATCACAGAATATTAAAACTTAAAGGAACCTTAAATCATAGAACATAAACTGTTAAGGCTTGGAACACAAAACATAAAACATCAGAGCTAGAAGAGACCTTAGAACATAGAATATCCTCTAAACTTCCTTATCCCTATTGAAGGCATCATCATCCTCCCAAACTTTCAGTTTCACAATCTCTACATTATCTTGGATTCCTTCTTCTCCCTTACCCCACATAATGAAACCGTTGTCAAATCTAGGCTTTTTTCCTTTACAACATCTTTCATGTGTGACCCCTTTTCTCTAATCATGTAGCTACCACCTTAGTTTAGGACTTTATTGCCTCTTAACTCAATTATGAACACAGGGTCCTCATCACTCTTGTCCATCCTACACACTGCTGCCAAAATAATCCTCTTTAGTCTCAGAAACAACCATATTATTCAACACCAGTAACTTCCTAAAACTTATAGGATAAAATATAAATCCTCTGTTTCATTTTCACAGCCTTCTTTATACAACCTGACCCCAGCCTCACTGCATATTATTCTTCTTCCCATACCCTTCATATAGTCCAGCCAAACTGGATCTCTTCTCCTGTCTCCATGCCTTTGTACTTTATCTCCCACCTGCCATCTCCTGTCTTTCCTTAAGATGCAGATCAAGCATTATCTCCATGAAGCCATTCCTCACCCCCAACTACTAGTGCCTTCCCTCCCAAACTACCTTGTTATCTGACTACTTTGTAATATATTTTATATGCACTTGTCTCCCCCATTAGAATGTGACTTTCTTGAAAGTAGAGTCTGCTTCATTCTTTGTGTGTATATTCCCTTTATCTAACATAGTGCCTGACACATTGTACCTTGACTGATTAATCATCAGAACTGGAAATGATTACAAAACATAGAGCATGGGCTGTTAGAACGAGAAAAGATCATAAAATTATGTTAGATTTAGAAGAGACCCTAGAACAGAAAGCCAAAGCTAGACGGGGCCTGAGAGCTGAAGTCTGGAATGGGACCTTCATTTCATCTATCATTGTTGCTGATTCTCTCCTCCCACCCCCCGCATTTGTAGTCTGCCTTTCCCACAAGAATAGGCAGTGGTGGCAGCTGGAGCCTCTTCTCCTACAAGCTCGCTGCTAAGGACTTCACTGGCATATGCCATCACCTTTTTTTTTTTCTTGAAATCATACCAAGTGTTGCATGAGACTTCCTTGTGCAAGCTTCCTGGATGTTTCTTAATGATGTTTTGGCTAACACTCAAACCGCTTTCTGAGTCCAGCTATATCTCAGAAGCAGTTGGCCATTTCTTTATCCTGACTAGCCCTCTGATTGGGTAATCTCTCCCTTTAATTGATGTTAAACTGAAGGATTCAATGTAGTTTTGGCCTCGTGGGTGGAAGCTCTGTATCTCTGAGATGAACTGCTCTCTCTGCCAAAAACAAACTCTTAATTTGCTTTAGTCATAATTATATATTTCATAGTGTAGGAGAAGCAAAAGAGAAAATGGACCTGATTATTCTGGACCTCATAGAGTAAAATGATAGGAACTTTCTGAGAAAATGACCACTGTCTTTTGGAATTAATGATAGAAGAGAAAAGGAAGGATAGGCATATACCAAAATTTGGGGAGAACAGATGTCAAAGGTATTTATAGAAAGAATAGGTAGTATCTCGTGGACTCAAATCTGCAAAGGAAAACAATTTTGATAAGGAAAAAAAAGGAGGGGGAACTATCTAATATGGATTCTAAGGAGCTCTTTGACCAACTTATATTTTTCAAAAATATGTACAATGCATGAATGAGCATCTAAGATGGTATATTGGATAGAATACCATGTCTGGAGTAAGGAAGACTTCTCTACCTAAGTTCAGATCCAACTTCAGACACTTACCAACTGTGTGACCTTGATAAGTCATCCAGTCCTGTTTTTCTCAGTTTCCTCACCTGTAAAATGAATTGGAGTGATGGACTTGGCTTTTTTCAACAATGAGGTGACTCAAGACAATTTCAATAGACATGTGATAAAAAGAGCTATCCGCATCCAAAGAGAGAACTATGAATTTGGATCAAAGCAAGTCACTTTTGTTGTTGTTTGTTTGCTTGGTGTTTTTTCCTCTTTTTTTCCTTTCACCTTTGATCTGATTTTTCTTGTGCAGCATGATGAATATGGAAATATGGTTAGAAGAATTGCACATGTTTAACCTTAAAAAAATTAAAATAAAATGATTTGGAGAAGAAAATGGCAAACCACTACATTATCTTTGCCAAGAAAACCCCAAATGGAATCATAAAGAGTGAAACACTACAGAAAATGACTGTGCATCAACAAATGATGAAAGCAAGAGCAGGAAAATGGCAATGTCATGCTTAGAATCTGAAGGAAATTATAAAAATGGGATGTGGATCCATATAGTGTAAAGAACACCAAAATTTAGAACGAACTGAGACATACTCTTTTTCTACCACATCTTTAAATGCTACATACATTTGTCAGTGTTTGTCTTTGTGTCAATATTAAGTTAGGAATGAGGGCCATCTCCATTTGTCCTGATCTTGTACTCAGATGGCTCTGGAGTAGCAAGTGAGACTGGTGATTTTATACAGCCCTCTCTCACTTAAATCCAATTCATTTGCATGTTGTAGCATCACCTCCCTGATATCAACACAACTCCTTTTCTTTTTTCCCTTCCCTTTCCTCTGTCCATATAGGATACTGTACTCTCACCTGCAAGTGCTTTATCCTAAGGAATGTAAATTTTGATCGCTAAAACCTCCTTAGATATATTGGTGTTTATAGGCTAGGACCTTTCCTTAAATCCAAATCAATCTGGCTATCATTGACCTACAATAGATCCCAGGCCAAAGCCTCACTTTGTTATTGTGTGGGCCCAGATTGGCTAAGAGTGAAAGTGAATAGCAATTGTTTGTGTTTTGCCAAAAACACTAAGGATTTTCACTTCCCAAATATATATGTATGTATATTTTTGACTAGGTAAAAAAGGCCTTTCTCTGCTTCAATTTTGCTTAGCCTTAATCACTGATTGGGCATTTGCCTTAGTCAGATTGAGAAATGTTAAAGAGCCCAGCTTGAAAAGGCTGAGTTCTCCCACTGCATGCAAGGCCATCCCCAATCATCCTGATCTATCTCTGGCCACTGGACACAAATGGCTTTGGAGGGGAAAGTGAGGCAAGGGACTTTACCTCTTTCACTGAAATCCATTTCACTTATTATATCGTGGCATCACCTCCCTGATGTCATGGTCCTCTTCCAGAACAAAAGACAACAACTAATTAAAAGTACTAGAGAAGGGGGGAAACCCTTCTTATCCCTTTTCTAAATAAACAGATAGAAAGGAAACTCCAGCACCAACTCACAGTTTACTCCTTAGTAAAAGTCCACTAAACTGAGCATGCCCAATAGGATGGCTGTCTTTAGTCAAGACCTTCAATCCCTTGAACAGACTCAGCCCTGGAGCTGTTAATGGGTTCTTCTGGACCATTAGCAAAAACAGTTCTTCATCTCATTAAGCCCTCAAATTTTAGATGAATTTACAGCCAGGCCATCACAACTAAAGTTCTCTACCTGTCAACAGTGAAGGAGAAACCAGGCATGAAAGGTTTTAAAAATCTTCCCTTTCAATTCAGCAGATACTAATTGAGGCTCATGTTGTCCTTGGCTAGGAGCTAGAACAGAAGCAAAGTGTCCCTGCCATTAAAGAAAGGAATTACAGATCTCTGGGGACTAAATGCCTTTAAAATTAATGAGCCACTGAATATGTAGGAGCTTCAGATAAAATTTCCCTGCTATCCCTCAAGAATTCAAGGATGCTTTTTGTTGATACAATCAAAAGAACTCTAACCTAGATTTTAATAGTGATCTAACTGGTCTCCTCTTCTTCATTCTTATCTCTCAGTGCCATTCTTCACACAGTGAAATAATCTTTCTGATTATCACATGTAACCATATCATTCTCATGCACAAAAACTTAGTGTCTCCTCTATTGATTGTAGGAAAAAAACATATAGCCCTTAGCCAAACCTTTAAGTCTCTACAACTTGACTCCAACATGACTTTTCAGCTTGACATGAGATATAGACATTGAACTAAAGAGCCAATTGAGCCTTTTAGTTCAGAGATCATGTGACTTCAAACATCGGTTTTCTCGCATAAAAAATTGGGAACTGGAGGGTAGTGGCATAGGGAATACATGACCATGACTATGACTACTACTATTATATAATACCTAAGAATCCTAAGAGTTCAGCCATTGTATACCTCTGCAACTTGGCCAATATACCGGCATCATGCCAGGAAACTGAATTGTTTCCATTTTAATTGTCTTAGGAAGATTCTTCCTCCTCATATTAAACTGCAGAGAGCACAATTCCATCAGGCTGGCCACATTGTTCGAATGCCAAATGTATGCTTGCCAAAAAGATTATTTTACGGAGAACTCATAGGGTAAGTGCTCACAAGAACACTTTCAAGGTCTCTCTTAAGAACTTTAGAACCAATTGTATGACATGGGAGACACTGGCACAGAATCACCCAGCACGGCATGCCCTCATCAGAGAAGGTACTGTACCCTATGAGCAAAGCAGAATGGGAATAGTTCAGAAGAAAGGCAAGAAGTGCAAAGAAACAGGTCTCCATAAAGTACCTATTTTCTTCTGCAGAGAGAAAAATCTCAGAAATTAAACTACATCTAGGAACAAAAATCATGTAAGTACAATGTGCACATTAAAATGAGTTTGATGAGGTTTGATTCATTAAGAAGGCTCATAAAAGATGACCACATAAACCTATGGCCTCCAACCAACTTGTCCCTTGTAACCATCAGAACCCCATCCTATCCATTGTTTTGGATAGGTAATAATGGCATTTTTGATTGAGAGTGCTTAAATATGCCATATTGTGAAAATGTGGTCAGGACTCTTGGGCTAAATAATCAATCAGAAATTGTTTATTAAGGGCCCACTATGTGCCAAGCACTGTACTAAAGCCCTGAGGCTACAAAAAAAAAAAAAAGGCAAAAGACAGTCCCTGCCCTCAGGAAGCTTACAATCTGTGGTAGTGTTTGTCCTCCTTTTTCTGAACAGGATTAAAATAACATCACAATGTAAGTGTCAAGTCACAGTGTGTCTGACTGTGACTGATCAAACCAATACGAGCTCGAAATGCTCTGCCACAGGTCAGATATAAATAGTCCCCATGCTCATTTGGGATAGACTCTCTAACTTTGCACTTCTTGCCTTTCTTCTGAACTATTCCCATTCTGCTTTGCTCATAGGGTACAGTACCTTCTCTGATGAAGGCATGCCGTGCTGGGTGATTCTGTGCCAGTGTCTCCCATGTCATACAATTGGTTCTAAAGTTCTTAAGAGAGACCTTGAAAGTGTTCTTGTGAGCACTTACCCTATGAGTTCTTCGTAAAATAATCTTTTTGGCAAGCATACATTTGGCATTCGAACAATGTGGCCAACCTGACGGAATTGTGCTCTCTATAGAAGAGTAGGAACACTTGGCAGTTTAATTTGAGGAAGAACCTCAGTGTCTGGTACCTTCTCCTGCCAGGTAATATTCAGAATCTTCCTAAGACAATTAAAATGGAAACAATTCAGTTTCCTGGCATGATGCTGGTATATTGGCGAAGTTGCAGAGGTATACAATGGCTCTGTAGACCTTCACTAATAATCAATCTAGTATCTCTTCTTTTCCACATTTGCCTTCAGAGCTTCCTAAACACTGAGTAAGCTCAGTAATATTAATCTCATTATCAATATGGACATTCCGGAAAGTAAACTGCCACGGTAACTGAACTTATCCACAGCATTCAAAACTTCTCCATTTATTGTAATTGATGGTTCCACAAATGGAGGTGGACTGATGGCTAATGAAGGACCAGTGTTTTCTTGGTGTTAATTATTGGGCCAAAATTAGCACAGACAGCAGAGAATGGATCCAAACTTTTTGCATCTCAGCTTTAAGGGATGCATTAAGCGCACAATCATCTGCAAACAAAAAATCATGCACACTCCTCCCGCTTTAGTTTTGGCTTGTAGCCTTTTCCAGTTCCAGCCTTTAAGAATTTACCATCAGTGCGGTAGCTAACTGATTCCATGTTTGTCCTTAATGAAAGTGTCTGACAATATGGCTAAAAACATCATGTTGAAAAGCATGGGAGCAAGCACACAGCCTTGTTTCACTCCATTGGTAACTAGGACTCGAGAGGTTGCCCGTGGTCCAGAACTTGGACATGATGTACTGCACTGATGAACTTCCCTGAGCAACCACACTGTGACAAAATGTTCCATAAGCCCTCATGCCACTCAGTATCAAAGGCCTTGGTTCGCCTCAGCCCTCCTAAACCCACACCGGCACTCAGGTATATGACCTTTTTCTAGGTGTAGGGTTAGCCTATTAAGGAGAATTCTGGCAGGAATCTTTCCAGAAATAACTAATAGAGAGATGCCCCTGTGTGATTGTCACAGGACAATTTATTCCCTTTACCTTTATAAAGGTAGACAATGAAAGCATCCTTGAATTCCTGAGGCATAACTTTCTCTTACCACATAATCTGAAAAGTGTCAGTCACTTTTTGTATGAGCAATGGACCCCCCACCTTGTAAATCTCAGCTGGAATAGAATCAGCATCTGGTGCTTTACCACACAAAAGTCTAATGGCATTCAAAACCTTTTTTTAAGTTGAAATTTCAGCAAGGGAATAATGGATTTCACAGTAAACAGTCGATAACTTCAGCATTGATTGATGAAGGTCTGCTGAGAACATGATGGAAGTATTCAGTTCATCTGTAGGCTCATGTCCTTATCAGTAATAGTGTGGTACCATCAGCATTGAGTACTGGAGAGATGCACCTCTTTGGCCCATAAATAGTCTTCATTAAAAAAAACTCTTTGGATTGTTACTATCGGCATAAAACTGAATTTCATTTGCCTTCTTACTGAGCCAAGAATGTTGCATCTCTTTTAACTTTAGATTCTTCTTTACTTTTGATGGAAGTGAGTGCTATCTTCTTAGAGAGGGATGAATTAACTTGTTGGTAAAGCCTATGAAGTTCTCATTTTTCATTTAGCAGCTTCTGAATTTCCCCATCATTTTCATCAAACCAGTCTTTTTTTTTATTTGAAAAAACAGAGTAAGAAAAAAAGAAAAATACAAAAGAGAATATTGTCATGTGCCTAGCAGAACATAAGAGAGAATTCAAAATATATAACAAATAATTACCAGATCAAGGATGTGTGTGTGTGTGTGTGTGTGTGTGTGTGTGTGTGTGTGTGTGTGTGTGTGTGTGTTTTCTTCCTTGTAAATTGTTCTTTGGCTCTTGGCTTTTTTTTTTTTTTTACTTTAATTTATTTACTTTATTCTTTTTTTTCCCTTTCATTCCCTCCATCATTCCCAAGCAAGCTACATTTAAGAAAAGTCTATGTATACATATACAGATACATATTCATACACACACATAAACACATGTCTATCCTTGCTGCCTCTTTAAATTCTGCTCCATAACTTGACTTGCTATTATTTAATCTGTATCCATCCAAGGATCCCTCCCTTGTCTTTTTCACTCATCCTTTGCTTCCCCATCAGCTCATCCTTCTCCCCTTATTTCTTTATAGATTTTGGAGGGTGCTATATCCTTCATGGTATATATGATGAGTTGCTGCCTATTGAACTCATTCCCAGTGTTAATAGGTTTTTAGAACTGCAAGCCCTCCTCACTAGTGCCTCTGTGTCTATTCTTCCTCAGCAACTCATTTGTCTAATATAATTGGTATTTTTACCTTAATTCTACCAATCTTTCTTATAAATTATCCTATTGTTGATGTGAATCTTATATGAATATGTATGTGTGTATAATATGGTAAAATATTAAAAAAATTAATTTGTCCATGTTTAAATAGTTTGCCCTTGTTCAGTTTCTTAAAATTGCTCATTGATATTGGCTCTTATATGTTAAATTTTCTATTAAGTTTGGGTTTGGTTGATAGAAAGTCTGGAAAATCTGTAAGTTTTTGAATGTCTGGTTTTTTTCTCCATTGAAAATTAATATTCAAAATTTGTCTTTTTGATTTGGAGGTTTTGAAATTTGGCAATAATATTCCTGTATGTCTTCTATAAAGGATCTCTGAGGTGGTGAGCAGAGAATTTTTTCTATTTCTACTTTCTCCCCATGTTCTATCATTCCAGGATAATTTTCTAGAATTATTTTCTGCATTATTGTGTCAAGGTTTTCTTTTTGGTCACAACTTTCTGGCAGTCCAATTCTTATATTTTCTCTTCTTGATCTTTTTTCCAGATCTATTGTTTTTCTTATGAGATGTTTCATATTCTGTTCTATTTCCTCATTCTATAATCTGTTTTGTTATTGGTCTCTCATAGCTTCACTGGCTTCCCCTTGCCCAATTCTAATTTTAAAAGAATTATTTTCATCTTTGAGACTGTTCTTTTTCTAGTTGATTAGCTTTGTTTTTCATAAGCTTCTTGTTTTTCCTGGATAGTTTTAATTTTTTTCTTTAGTTTTTCCTCAGTGTCTCTCATTTTTTAATTCTTTTTTGAGTTCTTCTATAAATTCTCTCTGGGCAGGAGCCATTTCATGTTACTCTTTAGGGTAGAAGTTTTTTTTCTTTTTTTTTTTTTAACTAAAATATCCTCCCCTGAAGATTTTTTAATAAGAGATATTAGTGTAAGCATCTCTAATCATGGGGTGGGGGTGGATAATTCCTCAAGCTTCCCTTTATCTCTGCCCTTTGACCAGGAACCCCAAACCAAGAGCTCCACCCTCCTACAAGTGCCCACAGCTACCAGTGTACTTGCCCCACTGGTTCCTGCGTGCCCAGGGCCATGTCTCTGCAGGCACAGCTGGACTCAGTGTTCCCAGTTAGTCAAGGTTTGCTCAGTCCTTCCCTCACTCAAACTCCTACTCTACAAACAATCTGGGAGGTGAAAGTTTCTGTGATTCCTGCTGAGGCTTCAGCTATACTCACAAGCCTGAGGAGTCCCCACTTGATGTTTCTGTGGAGCTAGCCCAGAGGTATCTGCATTTCAGACAGGTTAATCTCTAAACCTGGGCCTTTCTTCAGATTTTCTCACGTTGTATTGGAAGGACCTCAGTATGCCCCAAGTCTTCTTGATTTTTCAGGAATATGAAAGTGTTCTGAAGTGCAAATTTGTTCTATTTGTGGGGGAAATTGGGAGAGCTTGAAATTTGTCAACCTACTTAACCATCTTCCTAAAATCCTCTCCTCAAACCAGTCTTGATGTGTGAGAGTGTTCTGACCCAGATGAGCTCATGTGATCTTGTACACCAAAAATCTGGAAGCTACCCACTCCTTTTCTGCTCCATTGTTGCCAACTAGGTGTGGGTTCAGCTTACTCTCCAAATTGGCCACAAACTGCTCCCTCTCAGAGAAGCACTCTAATCTGTTGACATGAATTCTTCTAGTAGTCTTTTTGCCTTGGGGCCACCTCTTTGGCTGAATGTGAATATTCAGCTTGGAGAGGATAAGTCTGTGATCAGTCTAGCACGCTGCACCCCACATTGCCTTGGTCACTCTCACATCCTTTTTTCCTTC
Organism: Antechinus flavipes; assembly: GCF_016432865.1. Lineage (NCBI taxonomy): Eukaryota > Metazoa > Chordata > Mammalia > Dasyuromorphia > Dasyuridae > Antechinus > Antechinus flavipes. The sequence continues at coordinate 648,131,951 of NC_067398.1, forward strand.
CAATCACATAGTCTATTAAATGCCATTGATTGCTGTGAGGATGCATCCATAAGGTTTTATTGCCTTTGTGTTGTTGATGAGGAGGTCGCGAGATGCCCAAGTTCAGCAGTAAATGACCATTGCTGTTGCTGTTTCCAACTCCATTCCTCCCAAGGACCCCTGCCACATCTGCTAGTCTGAGCCCACTCTAGCATTAAAGTCGCCCAGAATTAGGAGCTTGTCCTCCTTTGGCACACTGATGATAAGGGTCTCCGAGTCTCCTTAAGATTTTTCTCTGACCTCATCAGGGTTCGTCCTGGTGGGAGCGTGGGCCTTGATGATGGTGATATGGGTTGTCTTGGAAGGGGCCATTGCTCCTTTGGGAAGGTGTGAGCTTGTTTACTGGATTAGTTTTAATTGCGCTCCCTTTCACTGCAGCCACTACTTCAATAAGGAGGCCTTCCTTGCCAGCCTTGTTTCCCCAGGGCCACTGTTTGGATGTGGTAACCCTGTGTTCTCTCCCAACAAGAGCTGTTCTTCTTTCAGGTGGACAGATTTTGTGTTGTCTGTAAGTGTGCGTGCTTTCCGTGTTCCGCTGGTGAGAGCAATCAGCTGTCGAGGAGTTTGTGTTCATTCTGTAGTGCGGGATCCCCGAGGTGGTCAGGCCAGGCTTGGGGAAGCACACGGTTTTTAGGACACTTTTCTAGCCCCTTCTTCACATCAGGGAGTCCTTAAAGGCTGCTCAGACACCTGGGGCTGCTGAATCCCAGGCTGCTTCCAGAGAGAAGGCAGCCCTATGGCCTGGGCATAAATGGCAAAACTCCATGAGGATGCTTTTGCCACGTACATTGGATCTGAGTGAGGCTGAGGTGCTCAGTGTCAGCCTCGCTCTTCCAGAGCCACCACTGTGGCAGGACAGAGTCAGGATGGCTGGAGAGGATGACCTTGGGGTCTCGGACATTCCACCACGCTCCCTGTGCCCACAGCACCGGCTTCACTGGCCTTCAAGGCCGTGGGAACAAACTGTTCTCACCCTCGAGTTCTACTAGGGGAAGTCACCCCCTCACCCATCACAGGGTTTGAGACCCCCTCGGTTACCCTCCCCTAGTGTAGCCCATCTGCCGAACGGTTTACCGGAGTGTGGCCGCTGTGCGTGCAGCAGCTTCTTGGACTCCCACAGGAGAGTTAGGGGGATCAAGTGGACACTGAGGGGGAAAGCAGCCCTGTAAGGGGCTTGGCAGCCTTCGCCCCAGAGGGACTAGTCTTTCCAGAACACACTCTATGCCTCACAATCCAATGGGGAAGACAATATGCAAACAAAAATATATAGAGACCAAGCTGTGTGTAGGATAAATAAAAAGTTATTAACAAAGTGAAGGCCCCAGAATTAAGAATTAAGGTTGGAACAACCAGGAGACTATTGGCAGCAGTAAATTGAAAAGTATCATGTCAATGAGTATAGTATAAGAAGATTGGAAAGGTAGGAGGAGACATGATGTTGAAGAGTTTTTAATGCCAACAGAACTTTTAAAATTTGATTCTGGAGGCAATAGTGAGGTTCCTACAGCTTATTTAATTAGAATAGTAACAGTGAATGGTTCAAGCTTTGCTTGAGGAAGTTAACTTTAGTGGCTGAATGGAGAGTGGATTAGAGTGCAGAGAGATTTGAGACTAGCAAACTGAGTCAAAGCTAAGAGGTATAATTAACAGACAGATGCAGAGCAGGATGAAAGGAAGTTAAAAGATAAAACAGGAAGAATGGTCTGTCTTCCGATGGAGAGTAGACTCAACAGATGTTTCGGGATACCAATGTACCCAACCACATAAGCCCAGGAGACCTTAATCACTTCCCTGTGACCTGAAGCTAGTCACATTCTAGTTCATCTTTGTTATATCTTTCTGGGTATGTTTGGCTTTAAAAAGACCTAAGGGAGACATGATTACTCTTTGGTTATTTGAAGAACTCTCATGGAATAGGAATTGGATTTATTCTATTTGATCTAGAGAAGGAGGATCATTCATATTGGGAGGAAGTTAGTCAAATTTAGATGTGATATTAAGATAAGCTTCCTAATAATTAGACAGAGGGAAAAAGGTAGAATGGGCTGTATGGTTTTTCTTTCAAAAAAGAGGTTAGATGACTTCTTGTTTCTATAGTAGAGATGACATTTTGAGTGTAGGTTGGCCAAACAGCTACTGAAGGCCATTCAACTCTGAAATCCTATGCTTCTGTGATACTTCTTGTCTCCTTACAAGGGAGACTGCCCAGCCTTATAGAAGCTCCTTTTAGTGACCTAAAATGTGAAATCATGATGTACCTAGAAAGAGAATTTTGTAATATCAGAAAAGCTGACTTGCAACCATTGCTCTAGTGACTGAGATCCTATACCAGACCGTTTCCTTTTACTTAATCACACTAGGGCCAAGCGATATAAGAAACATCAGTGATTATCATAGTATGAACCTTTGCTCAGAATCTATATCCTGGAAAAGGATTTTAAATAGTTTCAATGAGTATTAAATGGCTACATTGCAGTACATCTACAGGAATCACCATTTGCAAATTGATAGAAGAGGGAATTCAGGGAAAAAACCTTGATTCAGGATTTTAACAGTGGAGATAATTAAGCATATACATATATAACATAAAAGCATAAAGTTATAACATTTACTAAGTAAATTGGAGGTGAGAAAGCAGTGGAATTATTGTTTTTAAACTCACTTTCCTACTAAAAGCTATGAGACTTGTTAACCATCTTCAGACACAGATGTTTCAATTTTCATGAGTCAGGAAACAGATGTTTTCTGTATTTGTGAAGTTCCTATCTGCCAATTTATGCATGGACCAGTATATGTAAAGATGGATTGATTTTTTTAATGTGGGCTAAAGTACAATTTAAGATTTTTCTAGGTAATTTCTCTTATTCTGTTTTTGCTTTATGTGCCTTAATACAATTATTTCTTTTGAAGCTGAAAGTTATCTATAATTTTTAAATCTCAGATTTGGAAGGGTCCTTAGAACAGATACAGTCTAACCACTCATCCAAGTAGTAATATCTTAAGGTATGTGCACAGCATTTTTATAATGGACTTGATGGAGGCATAGATGACATACATAGCAGAGCTAAATTGTTGATATCATGTTGTGAAATTCTTCATCCAGTTTAAATAACATAATTTCCAGCATTCAACAGCTCCAGCTCACTCTTTCTATATACACTTTACTTTGGTTTTGCCCTTTTTGAAATATAGCAACCAGGGTTGGACATAGTATTCTAGATATGTTCTGACAGGGAGGAGAATAACAGAACTGCCACCTCTCTTATTGGGAGAATGAGGGAAGGCAGGAGAGGAGATAGGAGAAAATGGACATTACACTCTATTAATGTCACCTAAGATTCTGTTAGCTTTTTTGACTGCCAAGTAACACTGCTGATTCATAGTGATCTTGCAGGCTACTAAAGAGGTGGGTCAAACATGGGGAGCACCACTATCCCCCCTTCCTGGCAGGGGGAATTGATAAGTATTAGATAAAACAGGAGCAGAGAGGTTGGTCCACTTTGGTATGTAATAGAGTTTGTTACAGGAATGAATATTTGAAATAAGCCTATGGAAAGTTCCAGATGGCCCTCAAAGGCCAGGATCAAAAATTTATACTACATTTAGTAAACAGTAGGGAAGCCATGACAATTTTTAAGTGGAGGAGTATCACGATCAAGGATTTTATTTTAAGACCACAATGTACAGGATGGTTTGAAGTATATAGATATTGAAAACCGGAAAAGTCTTAAGAGTTCTATTAAGTTAATTACCCAACCTGATGACTAAAGTGATAATGATACTATTGCTAGAAATAAGGACAGGACATGTTTGGAGGAAAGATGATATCCTCAATCATATCAGATTGCACATAGCAAAACAATTTTTAGAAATTATTTATTATAGGATTTATACCATACATCTAAGGCTAGTTCAGCATCTGGCATAATGTTAATGTTTATATCTAGCTATATAAGAACAATAGAAACATTTTCATTAAATACTGAAAATGAAGAGGTAAAAGTATGGTTATTTGTAAATAATATGATAGTGTAACAAGGACATCCAGTTATCACAACCAAAAGATTAATAAAAACAAATGAATGCAACAAGATCATAGTATATAAGTATATTAACCCAAAAAGCTATTTTCATTCTCATTGCAGCAAAAATCTAGAAAATGTCATAAAAGATATTTAAAACCATCAATATTTGAGAATTAACATGCAAAGAAACTCACATAACCTGTATATGGATAACTATTTAAAAACTATAATCATTGATAAAAGAATACCTAAATAGAGAGACTTTCAGTCTATGGACAGGTCAGAATAATATAGCAAAATAGCAATAACTCCCCAAGCTTATTTATACATTCAATACAACATGAGCCAAAAAGGTTAAGTTCTTTATAGAATCAAAGAAAATCATAATGAAAATTTATATAGAAAGACTAACATGCAAAAACATCAAAAGAAATGTGGAAAACAAAAAAGCTTATGAAGGTAGTCTTATCCTCCTGTGCTTTAAAATCGTCAACAAGATTGTGCACCTGTTCAGTATATCAAGGACTTGTGACTCCAGAAGTTCCTTCCACAGAAGGAACTTATAATTTAGTTATAGAGAATTAATTGGGATTATATAACTTAATTGCATAGGTAGTGATTGCATCACTATACTTTACTTTTATCCCTGGTATAATCTTTCATGGACTAGAATGAGAAAGTACAGGCATCTAAATCTCAATTAGAGACATGTCTTCACTTACTCTCTTTTATCACAGGGCCCAACATGAAGTTCTCTTGTTTGACATTTAAAGCTTTTCATAAACTGGTACTTTTTTAGTCTTGAACTTGACTCCCTTTCACACACTCATTGGCCCCTTACTATTTCTTGCATACACTATTCCATCTCCTCTGTCCATGCCATTGCACTGACTATCAGACCTGGAACACTCTTCTGGAATACTTAACTTCTCTGTTAGTTTCTCTGGTGTCCCTCAAGACTCACTTCAAATCCTACTTTCTGATCCATTTTTCCTAACCCTAGGACCTTCCTCTCTGAATTTGCCTTCTACTTACTCTGTATGTACATATGTGCATGTGCATGCACCAATCACATACCAATCAAATTTGTAGAGATAATTAAATACAATGTATCCTACTATTGATGAGATTATGGAGAAACAGGCATGTATATTCATTAATAGTAGAATTCCAAACTTGTAGAATCTTTGGAGAGTGTCATAAAAGTTACAAAAATAATCATATTATTTGGCCCAGTAATTCCATTTCTGGAATTGTAAAGTATTATAAAAAACAAATGCCCTCCAAAAGGTTTTCATTGCTACAAAAACCTGAAAACAAATTAAATGTCCAATAGAGGAATGGTTAAATTAGTTGCAGTACATAATGTAATGGGATACTATAATGTAATTAAGATCAAAGGAATATAAAGAAATCTAGATTATGAAATAGGGAAAAGCAGTTTTAATATATAACTACAACCATATAAGAAGTAAATGAGAATAAAGAATCCTTTGAATACTTAGAATGACTTCTCATTTAAAAATTTAATTCATTACTAATCCATAATAATATTTGGAGATATTGCAGGTTTGGTTCTAGACCACTGCAATAAAGTGAATATCACAATAAAGCAAGTCACAAATTTTTTATTTTCTGGTGCATTTAAAAAATGTTTACATTTTACTGTAATCTATTAAGTGTGCAATAGTATTATGTTAAAAAAACATACATGCCCTTAATTTAACAATATTTTATTGTTAAAAAAAAAAATGCTAACCATAATCTGAGCCTTAAACAAAATATAATCTTTTTACTGGTGAAGGGTCTTATATCATTATTGATGATTGCTGACTGATCAGGTGGTGGTAGCTGAATATTGGAGTGGCTGTGACAATTTCTTAAATAATACAGTAATAAAGGTTATCACATAGATTGACTATTCCTTTTACTTGAACACTTAAGAGACTATTGTAGGGTTATTAATTGGCCTAATTTTAATATTGTTGTGCCCCAGGGAGTAGGGAGACCAGAAGAGAGGGGAAGAGTCAAGAGAACATAATGTATCAGTTAAGTTGGCAATCTTTAAATGGACATGATTCATGGCACCCCAAAACAATTATAGTGGTAATATCAAAGGTCACTGATCATAGATCACTGTAATAAATATAATAATAATGAAAAAGTTTGAAATATTGTGAGAATTACCAAAATGTGATGGAGGCACAATGTGAACACATGCTGTTGAAAAAATAATTCTGATAGACTTGCTCAATGCAGAGTTGCCACAATCCTTCAACTTAAAAAAAATACAAAATCTTCAAAGCACAAATAAAGCAAAGTGCAATAAAGTGACATATGCCTTATAACATTAATTTTATAAATCATTTTAAAAAGAATTAAAGAAAGCAAAGTCCCTAGTTCAGCCTTTTTTCTCCATTACTCTCAGGTAGATACCCTTTTTATTCATCATGCAGAGGCTATTTCCAACAGCACTATTGTCTGTGATTAACAGGAATCTGTTAGGATTCTTACAAGATGCTAAGTAAGTGGAATTGATGAGATAATGATTCTCTAATTTATATGTACGTAGTGCTTACTATAATTCCACAAAATTCACACCTTTGAGAGAGAATATATAAGGAGGAGCTCTCAGGGCCAAAGAACAGAAGCCCACTAGAAGGTCTGGGAGGAGGAGACAGATTCATTCCATCTTCCACCTTTGTGCTGGTAGAAACCTTTGGAGTCCAGGAGATTCAGAAGCCAGAGCTCAAGTTCTCAGAACCAAGACAACAAAAAGCCTCTAAGAAAGCTATCCGAGCCCAGGAAAAGAGACAAGACTTAAAAGGAGACAATCAAGGATTTGGACTTTAATACCTGGCTTAATTTGGGGTGATTACTCCTAACTGAAACTAAGGTGGCTTCCAGAAGCCCCCCAAGAAACCTGCTGCCATAGAAAAATATATTTTAGAGAAGAACACTACAGGAATCCTACTTCTTTACCTCTTTTGAGAGCCAAAGTATTAATAATCTATTCACTATGATTTTTCATTCCTCCTATGTTTTTTTTGCAGAATGATTTAGAAAGTGTTAACCATATCTTTAATATTACGAAGTTTAAAATGTCTTTTAAAAGACCTAAGAATTACCCATAATATCTTGAATTGCTTATTCAGTCTTCAGCAGAACACCCTTCAGAAGGATCCTTCAATATGAAATTATCTGTGCTCATCTCAAACATGAAACATTATGAACACTACATCCATAGATCATTCCAGAGTTAGTCAATGGAATTTATCCAGGTAGAGCTGTTAAATTTTAATTTAGTATATTTACTCTACTTGTCCTTGGAGCAGAATTAAAAGCAGTGGGCAGTGGCAATTTCATGCCAGAAATCAGGATTTCATCATCATGTAGGAAAAACTTTCAGATTGTCCAAAAAAATCCTTAGATCATAGTTTTACAACTAGAGGGTACCACTTAAGCCATATCTCCCAGACCCTTCATTTTACCCAAGATCAAAAGAGTAGGACACAAAAGAAGTAGAATTTGAACCCAGGTTCTTTGACTCTGGAGCTATTTCACAGTACTATATGGCTACCCCAAAAAGTAATTAAATTCTGCCTCTCATGGAACAGAGTGGATGACAACTTGTCAGAAATTATCTGGGTGCTACATTTTACATTTTAGACAAATAGGAGTTTGCCCAGTTAGATTTAGTGAGGGAACAGGAGTCCATTTGGAAATTTGCTGAGAGAATACTAAATGTTAGGTCTGGTGTTTTGAAGTCTCCAGGGAGATGTAACTGTTTTCAAGTATTTGAAGAAAAGAGATTAGAGTTGCTTTAGCCCCCAAATTTGGATAAAATTAAGGGAAGTGGATGTATTTTTCTATTCACTATAATGGAAATTTTGCATATCAGTTAGAGTTGTCTAGAAATGAAGTGCATTACATCTAGAAATAGTGGGTTCCTCATCACTAGAAGTCAAGTGGAAACTGGGTGATCACGTGTCTAGGATGTTATAGAAGAGATTTCTGGTAGGTATTAGACTAGATGATAACATCGTCGTCATCATCACTCAAATTTATATCGCACTTAAATGATTTGCAAAGGACTCTACCTATGTTATTTTATTTGATCCTGACAGCAGTCCTATTATAAGCTGGTGCTATCTTATCCTCACTTGAGGAAACAGACTAAGAAAGGTCAAGTGGCCCATAGCTCGTGTCCTACAGGATTCACACTGGAGTCTTGGTGTATCTTCTGCAACCTGACACTAGAGTTTGCTGCCAACTCTGAGATGCTGAGAGGAAGGAGGAAGAGGAGGGGCTGGTGTGCCAGTAGAGGCATCCCTCCCATAAAGGACTAGATTAGACCCAGGTAGAGAGCCATTTTGTCCCTACCACTAAGGTCAGTAATCTAAAAACACAGAAACATCCTGACAACCTGGCCATGGATCAGAATGGCTTCCGTGCTCCACTCTGCATCGAGGGAGAGTTAGGCCAAAGTCATAGCTTCTTGGTAGCATTAGCATCTCCTGTAACACCTAGGAGATGTTTTTATATGCTGTCTCCCAGCCTTTTAAGGAAAAGATGTGACCCAAGTCCACAGAGCGCCATTCTGTGTGACAGGCAGTTTGGGGAAGCGTCTTGTTTTGGGTATTTGCCCGATGGGGGTAAAACTTCCTTTCTGGGAAGACAAAGCTCTCCTTTTGTTCTCATGCCCAGCTCTTAGCCTCAGTGCGGCCTCCTGGAGTTCATGTGTGAGGAAGCTACACAGAGCAAGGTCTGTTCTCCTCTAGGGTCAGAGGCCAGCGAGTTCAACTGCTTTCCACTCCCTCCAAGTTTGACGTCATGTACTTCTTAGCCCCCTCTCTGTTCTTGTGGCTGCTCTCCCTGATGGGCCAGTTCTTCCCCGGGATGTGGGCCTGTAAGAGAATGCCTGTATTCCTTTTTATCATGATGTCCCCTTGTACAGGCCGCAGAAGGAGCAGAAGGGCTGCAGCTGCAGCAGCCACTCCCCAACAAGCCTGTGCCCTTTACACCATCCATTCCTAGAGCCTCCATGAGAAAAGATGGTCACAGTGTCAGCCTCCCAAAAATAAGGGCTCATTTTTTAAATTTTTCTTCATAAGTGCTCTGTGGATTAACTCATCCTGCCAAGAAATGTCTGGCTTTCCATCAGGAGTCTGTCTTCCCCACAAAGTAATGAGTTCATCTCCTTTCAGAGAGAAAGTGCCAAACTGTGCCACCCATATGTTTCCCAGAAGGAAACCAGTATTTCACTCCGGCACCACTTTAGCTGGTTGTTGGGATTGAAAGGTCACCAGTGTGACAGCCCAGAGCCAAACTCATCCCTTGGGCTTCTCTTTGCCAGCCATTCTAGGGAAATCCAGTCCTGGCCCATCTTTGATGACTGAGATCTGAGCAGGCTGGCAGCAGTGCAAGTGTGCCTGGGGCTCTCCAGACCACTAGCTGCCCCTAAAAAGAATATTGAAAGAAAGCTTGGTGAGAAGACATAGATCATCTTCTGTCCTCATCCTCATGGTGGAACCCCATCCCCCAGGGTGAAGAACACAAAAGTGCTCATAGAAAGAGCAACTAAAGAAGACCAGAGTTTGAATCCCAGGTTACTAATGTTACAGCTTTGAGTCATACCTTCTCTGGGCCTTCATCTCCTGTCTGTCAAATGAAGGGGCAAGATGAGATCACTTCTAAATTCTATGGTCCTATGGATTCTGTATTTATAGAGTGGTCATCTATGTATGATCTGGCTCTAGTATATACCCAGAAGGAATCTTCACTGTAATACCCCTTATAAGGAGTCATCCAACTTCTGCTTAAAGTCTGCCAAGGAGGGAAAACCAACCACTTCTTAAGGCAATCTGTTCTACTCAGGGACACCTCTGATTGTTAGGAAGTTTTTCCTTATATCAGAATCAAATTTGTCTCTTTGCAACTTTCACCCATTTTTCTTGGTTCTATTTTCTCAGCAGAAGACTCCCCATGGGTTTCATTTGGAGACTGTGTGTGAATCTGTGAAAACTTATGGCTGGCTAGTTGGGAAAGGTTTTATTAAGAACATAGTCTAGAAGCTGACACTTCAAAGAGGAGAGACTACTTGATTTTTTTGGAGCATGAAGTAGAAGACAAGGGAAAAAGGAAGCCTAAGTGGAGGAAGAGTTGGAGCCCTTCAGTCTTCATTAGGTTAACAAATTCAACAGCCTCTGTAGATTAAATTAGTGGAGGAAGGAACTACTCTGAAAGACTAATTAAGAAACTAGTATGTAATAGTTTGGTAAAAGGTAATTAAAGTTTGAACTCAGGTAGCATCTTTCCATGGAAAGGAGGGAAAGAATCTCAGAAACAATATAATGGAAAATGTGACTGATTGGATATAGGGGATCCAGTGAAAGAGAGGTATCCAAAGTTGAAAGCTTTGATGTTTAGGAGAACAATGGAGCCATTAAGAGAGCTAGCACTGTCATTAGGAGGACCACATTCTAGGCTGTATTAACATATAGCCTTATAAGTATAGTCATAATGTGGTTCAAGTCCCACCTGATCAGTACAGATCAGTACAGCCAGAACCAGGTTAAAATATAATTGGAAACTGTTTAACGAAATAATTTAAAATACAATACAATATAGGTAATGTTAGTTTGGAGTTTTTTAAGTATACACAAGTTATCCATATGTTTGTAACACCACTATGATAGATCATACCGTCTAAGATCCAAAGGTACTAGAAAATAAAAAATTGGGGAGGGAGAAGGGATGTTAATGAGAAGAGGCATGATTACTTTCTTTAAGGATTTGAAGGGCTGTGATGGATAAAAAGTACTATAATCATAGAATCTTAGTTGGAATAAAATTCATTTGCCATCTAATCCAACCTTTACCTAAACAGGATTCCTCTCAATCACATATCTGTCAAGTGATCATACAGACTTCACTCAAAAACCTCTAATGCTCCCTTAAAGTAGTCCATTCCATTTTTTAAGGTAGTATCTAAGAATATTTGGAAGCTTTTTTTTACATGTGTGTGAAAATCTGCATATCTACAACTTCCACGCATTGTTCCTAGTTCATAGGACCACAGCTTAAAAATCAGATGGTCTTTAAGAATTTAAAAGACCCTCTCATTTTACAGATGAGGAATTGAGTCCCAAAGAGGTTAAATAATTTGCCCAAGATCATCCAAATTATAAGTAACAGAGTTGAGATTCAAACCCAAATTCTTCTAATCCCAAATCCAATATGCTTTCCATTATGCCATGTTACCTTTAGAATATTGGGCTGGATTGAATAAAATGAAATTTGATGTGAATAAATGTAAAACTGTAGCTTGGGTTTAAAAAAAAATCAACCTCATAGTGTAGCAGTATATTCAAAATAAATGTGGAAGTTTTAATGGACTACAAATTCATTATGAGTCAACAACTAAATATGGTCATGTGATCTTACTCTAGGATAAACACAGGGTATAAGACTAGAAAAGTTTAGTATCATCATACTGTCCCATGCAATGGTTGAATATTATTTAGAATTCTGTATTTAGATCTGGGCACTGCATTTTAGGAAGTTTTAAAAAGGCTATACCAGTTCACTTATCTTTCCATTGTCTGAATTTCTAGGATTCCCTGGGTAAAATCCCCAGTTCCCAGCTAAAATGGTCCAACTTGTCAAGGTCTTTTTGCATCCTGAATCTGTCAGATAGTGACCTAGCTATCCCTTTTAAGCTTTATGTTCTCCACAAATTTGGCATAAACTTGAAGCAGTGGTGAAAATTGTTAAAACTGCACAAAGCCAAACACTGATCTCTGAAGTACTTCTATCAAATTCCTTATAAATTGATGTGGAATCATTAATGACTGTTCTTTGGATCAGATCATTCAACTAAGTTCAAAATCCACTTTAATTATGCTATTTTCTAGCCTGCTTCTCATCATCTTATCCACAAGGATAACATGTCAAATCTATTAGTAAATTAGCTCTACAACATTCTCAGACAGACATACCAGTCAATTAACCCTTTTTCCAAAAAAGAAATGAGATTAGTCAGGCTTAACTTGATCTTGATTAAGCTAGTCTTTCTCTTTGCAATAACAACTTCCATTGCTAGATATTTACCAGCTATATCTTTGATAATACATTTGAGAATTTTGACAAGAATCAAAACTATGCTTGAATTAAGTTTGCAAATTCTAATCTCTTCCAATTTTAAAATATTGGGACCTTTGCCAGTCCTATAACACTTTTTCTATTCACTACAATCTTTCACAGATCACTGATACTAGTTCAACAATTATAACTACTTGTTCTTTCATTACCTTATGTTTTATTTATTTTGGGTTTGAATCTATCAAAGGCAAGTAGGTACTCTCTTACTAGCTGTACTTATATTCAAGTTGAGAGAAGTAAAAGATTTCTTGAATAATAAAACATAATTTATTGATTTATACAACAAACATTACAACTTTTATACTACCTATATATTACTACTAAAGTAATTTCCCATAAGTGCAGGTCTGTCACTCTTGTACTCACTCCAACTTTCTTTCTGGGATAAAAATAAACTCCTGTTTTGTTTTTAAAGGCCTTCATAATCTGGCCCCAAACTATCTGTTAGCACATACTTTTTTAGTCCTTAAGGAAAACTGTTTTGTCCACAAAGTGTATTTTTCTTCAAAATAATGATTAGTTATATGTGTATGTGTGCATGCAGTCTTCTTGAAGTTCTTCCAACTTCAAGAAACCCTATGTGGAACTATAGATAAATTAACTCCTCCATCTGCTGGGCCTCTCTGCAGGTCTTTGCTTGTTTTTTAATAATTAATTAAAACAACACTATTTTGTCTTGACATTGTTTCATTTTCAACCGTACTTTCCTTTGTGATTTGATGTCACTGATCTTATTTCATAGGGGCTTGAATGAACTTTGAATTGCTTGATTCTCCCACAGCAGTAGCCATTACAATATCTATAACAGTTGCTGAAGTGTGCTCTTTAAAAAGCACCTTTTACAAATTCCTTGTAGCAATACCATTCTTAATAACCACACTATTTAAAACACAACAAAAGAGAGCTATGAAACTCATGTATATGCCTTAAAGCCAGCATCCATCTAACAGAGAACTAACCAAAAGTGGAAAAATTAATGTACCTGGTTTCATATGGTCATCACACATTTTTAGCCTGCTCACAATCAGACATTTTCACTTCCCCTCTTTCCTGCCCTTTTGCCTTGCCCTACCCATTCACAGTAATTGGTAGTCTTACTTTCTTTGAGCTTCTCTTTTCCCTCATAGAATACAAAAAAATCCTTTTTGTTGTCCTTACCTCATTGACCTCAGCTCATTCTTAACTTTCTCTCTTGTCATTCTCCTTACAGGACATACCTGATAGTAAAATGCTATACTTTTTCAAGTAACCTGACTTTATTGTTAATATTCTAATTAACTCTGGATGATACTACTTTCAGATTTCAATTGAATGTAAATAATAGCTTTTTAACAGTTAAACCTATCCATATGGTAAAACATACTTTTAGTAAAAAACAAGGCTGCTTCAGCAGCAAAATGTTGCATACCTGTTAAATGTAGTCACTTGAGTTTTGTTTAGCTTCTTTGATATGAAATAATTCATCGAAGAAAAGAACATACTGGGAAACCATTGTGGTATAAAAAATCAGAGTACATCATTAAAACTTTAAAAAAAAAACAAAAAAACAAAAAAACACCACAACAGCTGACTGTTAGAATAGATTTTATCTGGAGAAAATTATTTCCCCTAAGGAGTAATCAGGCAGAGGCTGGATATTGTGAAGTATGTTGTTGAGAGGATTTCTGCTCAGGTACATAGTAGACTAAATAAATTCTGAAGTCTTTTTCATCTCTCTGTGATTCTGTGTTTGGGATAGAAAGATAGTTCAGTTTAGACATTAGATGGATTTAAGGAGCTGGTGGAACATCTAGCTTGATATATTCTTTATCCAAACTTGACTACCCACTTTATTCTCAGTATCAATGTTAATGGTCATCCTTCAATAAATGGTTATTAAGTACCTACTTTGTGAAAGTACTTACAATCTCAAGAAGCCTCACTTTGTAGCAATCAGTATGTGGTTGGAACAAACAGATGGAGACATTATATACACCTGAATTCAGGAACATACCTTGAGAGGTGTGACTAATGAAAGGACCTGTGACAAGATATGAAATTATTGGAACATTGGAAGTTAAATAGAGACTTTCCTTTAGTGAGTCTGACCTTGAGTCCTCCTTGGTTCTTGGCTAGTTTCTAGAGGAATAAATGCAAATGAAATCTAATGATAATTTCACCATTGGGGCCTAAGAATGATTTCAAAAGAACCTTGTGAAACGAGAAAATGACAGTAAATAATTTAGATTTTAATTAGAAGCTGTAATCAGAAAATAGGGCAAAAGATGAGGCAAGACTGGTCTTTAAGCAGGAGTCATATGGCAAGAAGAGACTGAGCAGGTAATACTACTGAACAAAGGTCAGTTTGAGGTAGTGAAAACAGTGGTAGATTTGGAATCAGAGGCCCCAGTTCACATCCTAGCTCAGCTACTTATTACTTTTATAATCTTGGCAAATTATTTAATTTCTCTGGGACTCAGTTTTAAAATGATGGAGTTGAACTAGATGATCTTCAAGTCCCTTCTAACTATAAAATCCTAAGAGCCTTTGAATGCTCATTCTACAAAATGGCTTTAGGACTGGGCATAAATGATACCCAGGGAATGGGAAGAAAACATCTAAACCCCTTGGCTCTATTACCAAGTACTTCCTTGCTTCCTGCTGCCTAAAGAGTTAAGAGGAAGACAACCCAGGTGATTCAGCAATAAGCAGCCTTATTTTTCTCTTCAAGAGGAGGTGGACTTTGAAGTTTGGGGAACTTATTAATTATGGGCTTATGGTCCAAATTGAAGAGTGGGAATCTTAGGTGAATTACAAAGATCATTTGGTACTGACGAGTTGTTTATGGTTATATAGTATAATGGAAAAAGCCTTAGACTTGAATTTATGAGACCTCTGACCTCATATGACCTTGAACAAGTGGCTTCACCTTTCCAAACAAATTAGATAACAATAATAACCTAAGCTAGAATATTAATTTCCATAATATTTCAAAGTTTACAAAGTACTTTCTTCATCACTACCCTTAAAAAAGAAAAAAAGCCAGATAGTATGCCATTATCCTATTTTATCCTATTTATCCTATTTATTTTGATATGATTGAAGTTCAGAGAAAAGAAAATGGCTGCCTGAAAGTCCCCTCAACTCATAAGTGTCAAGCACCTCCCCCCATCCTCATATCCTGACTCCAAGGCCATGCTTTATACTCTGAACCACTTTTAGCTGTAGGTAACTGCAGAAATCAACGTACATTGTTGTTAACATTATTATTAATTAGTTTTGCCTAAAATTAGAGTGGAAATGGCTGAAAGGTAAGTGATCTTTAGCCATATGAAATGCTTCTCTGGTCTTTGCACAAGAGGCCATGTCCCCTGTGTTCCTTAAGAAAGCTGCCACCCTAGGTTGCCCAGCAATGAAAAGCCAGTGTTTCATCCTTTAGTCTGCTTTGGTTTTGTAAGCCAATCAACACTCAAAGCTAATTTTATACTTGCCCTCTCTTTATTGGTTTCTTTTATTCTATAGCTTATTTTTTTTTCCTAGTGTCATTTTCTGTTTGCAGAGACCTTGTTTTCAGACCCTGTGATCAGGTCTGGACCAAACTGAGCTATTGGACATCTTGGGATTCTGCGGTCTCCCTCATCCTGGCCCAAAAGAATATGGAAGGCCTAGAGTCCAGACCAAATTTAACTCACTTTATTTTGTATCTACAATGGGCTAGGTTAAAGTAAAATGTCCCCTTGTCTCCTATTACCCTTTGGTAAAGGCATTTGGAGGATGGGGGATGAATCAAGGGAAGAAGTTGGAGACACTGAAACTCTTGCTGCCTAATTCCTCCTACACAATTGGGATCAATTCAGCAAGCATTTGCCAAACATCTATTATGTATATTGGCAATAAAAGGAATCGCTAAAAGATAAGTCTAGCCTTCAGTGTCTAACGACAGAGGCATTACATGGAACTAAGATGCAAAATAAAATAAGTGCACAGGCAAGGGCCACACATGTGGATTGTTAGTGCCTTAAGATAGGGATTTGCCATTTTTTAAGTTTATATTACTAACATAACTCTACATACATAGAGCTCTGTATATAATAAAAACTCAAAAAAATTTTGAAATGTCAAAATGATGTTTAAGAGAGAGCACTAATAGGTCATTCTTTCATCCCCCTGAAAAAAATATCCAGAATCATCATGGAGATCCAACAATGAGAAACTTCTATAATGGACTTTCTTTTTTGTTTCCCCCTATTTCAGCATTTCACGTCTGCCCAATATGATAGACCACGTGCAAGTGTGCACACACACAGATCCCTACCCACAATGCATTCCTCTATGTGTTATCACTGTGAGATTCAGCCCTCCATACACTCCCCTCACAGTATCTGCCTAGTCCTTTTCTCCTGAGACTAGAATTTAAATCCATTTCTACCAGATTCCCCTTGAAGTGAATCACATTCTTCTGTCTTCACCTTTTAGATAGTGCTAAACCAAGAGCCTTTTATAATGGACCCAAAAGACCCCTTTGGAAGAAAATGAAAGACTTCTTTCCCTAGGTAGCCACTAAGGTTACCAATTAGCCAGTATGACCACAATTTTATTATACAAATAGCTAATTGCTTCTTATAGTTATGTTATATTATAGGCTATTGGTGAGATGAGATGACCAAAGCAGTGATTTCTTCCTTGGCCAATCGATGCCACCCAGAACATTGACTTCATGACTCAGACAGCTTCTTCCAATTGCTTTGGGGGGGTTATTTTGTTGTTTTTGAAAGATTTTTATTTTGGGTTTTTTATTTTGTTTTTTTTGTTGTTGCTGTTGTTTTTGAAAGATGAAATAACAGGTGTCTGTAATATGGCCACTGACTCACTAGCTCTGAAAACAAGGTATCTTTTTTGTCATGGCTGTTTCATGGGGGAGAGAGAGAGAGAATGTGAGAGAGAGAGAGTGTGTGTGTGTGTGTGTGTTTGTACATGTACACGTTTTTGTTGTCTTCATCGTTTTGTTTGCTCCCCAGTGACTCAGCATATAAAAGAGCTGCTGGAAAGGAACACTAAGAAGAAATCCAAATTGAGAAAGAAACCCAAGCCCTATTTTGAAGAGCATGATGGTAGGGTCCATCCACCACCTCTTCTCTTAGCAGCTTCCTCTCTAGATCTCTAAAAAGCAAACCTGCTTTTCTCCAGTCTCTGTTTTGACCTCCTCTTCTTGTAATATTCTTGGGCTTGGGCACTAGCCTCTCCTTGCACAGTGGGCTCGAGAAAAGTAATAGGGGGAAGGGGTGCCAAAACCCTAACTTACTGGGAAAGGTCACAGTATTCCTATTTAGTTAAAGTACTCTAGGGGATAGCCTAAAGGAGTCTATGCCTCTCACTTATGCCTTTTTTTTTTAACTAAGCTTTTTTGAGGGATGGGGGGGATAAGAGAATTGGCATCATAGAGCCAGTTAATTAAATTTAAAAATTTAAACCAGAAATTGAATTTTTGAAGTTAATTTTTTTTCCCTCAGATTTCCCCCCCTGAATTTGGTGGGACTAGGAACTGACAATGGAGATAGACATTTTTAATATCTGGAGACTGTAAGCCCAGCCCTCTCTGGCTAACTGTGCCTCTAATGTCTTCTTATATCTTATTGCTCTAGGGTATTTTCATGCTAAAATCTCTGCTTTCTGTATGAGGATATATGGGTGGGAATGGGAGCAGGGCCACTCTTTTCATGCCAAAATGTTGGCCTAGATAGGTAAGTATGTGTCACTGGCTACTTCCTCAAGGATGCCCACAGCCAGCCACTGTAAATTGTCTTGATCAAGTCTTCTCTGTAAGTGAGATAGACTCATTTTTCTGGACTGTAGACCAATAGTAGCCTAATCCACAGCCTGGTCTGCTGGGGAATGACCAGGCTAAGAAACCCATGGAGTTACCTGTTGGAATCCTTACTAACTGCTAAGTAATTAGAGTTGATCTAATCTTACAAGAAGATGTTTTGGGCAGAACCTGAAACAAGGTACTAAGTAGAACTACCCATAATCCCTCTCTCTGGAAGGAGCATAAATAGGCCAATGGGCCAGTCGAAGAGGGGCTTGAGAGTGAAGACGCTACAAGTCGAGATTTCAGCGGAATGACATGAAGAGTTGGAGCTGGCCCCACGTTGGGCGCCAAATGTTAGAGTTCAAATGTTGGAGTTTGTTCTTCTCAGGGCACAGCCGGTTTAGAGGCTTAGAGCCCTTCGGATGTCTCCAAATCCAAAGGTTCTGTCCTTCAGCCTCTGCCTCTGCTTTCTTCTGCCTCCAACAGAGAGGGCTTCTGGCGTAGCTCCACTGAAATCCGTCAAAAGTGTTCTCTGCAGCAGAGTCGTTTCTCTCGAGTCTAGCGCGATCAGCCAGCCAAGAGGAAAAAATGTATTCTGGAATGGCTGTCTCGCCTTATATGTGAACCTTCGAGAGAATGGGATTATGGGTTTTCTCCCATAGTGCTCTCTGGCCCAAAGAGCTTTAAGGTGTGGTGTAGAAAGTGTACTTTGTGAAGCTAGCATACTTGTGGAGTCCAATGAGTAAAGGTGGGAACACAAGCCTTGTCTTGATTAGTTCTACTTAGTACCTTGTTTCAGGTTCTGGCCAAAACAATTTCTTGTAAGATTAGATCAACTCTAATTACTTAGCAGTTAGTAAGGATTCCAACAGTTACCCGTCCTTCTGAGCTCCCATTTACAAGGGAATATCTTCTCATAATACACTGCTTTTTTACTGCCCCTCAGATTTGGTCTTGTTGGGGCAGATGTACAGGAGTCCCTGACTTTCTTTCCAGATGCCTTGGCCTATTTATCTCTGCAGAGAAGATTTCTCCATAGATTGTCTTCCTACCTCTGTCAGACAGTAAAAACTCTGTCACAAGGTTCAGGAAAATGGAAAAAGTAGAGTACTTGGCCCCATTCCTTAGGATTAACAAGCCCACAGAAGCCATACTTGAGTCAGTAAAATATATGGGAAAAAATGCTAGTCATAAGAAGATGACTGAAAACTGGGACAAAGAGAGCTAAAACATTGATAGAATCAGGAAGGTTTCCAGAGGTCCCAACAGGATGGAGTGATGAACTGAATGGAATAAAATGGAATATTTCTTACCTTCTTTCCCTTGAAATTATTTTGTCTTTATTAATATTGAAATTCAATAGGGATAAATATAAAATTCACAGTTCACGAGATGGAGGAGGTGTAGCAATGCTCTTGCATTAAGATCCGGAAATCTTAGTGGAATGTAAGTTCACTATAAATTAGCATTGTGCCATGGCAGCCAAAAATGCTAACATGATCTGGACTGCATTCATTGAAATAGTGTCCAGAACAAAGCTATTCCATTCTTCTCTCCTTTGGTCAGACCATATCTGGATTTTTGTATCACATATTACAGAAGCTAATAAAAAACTGAGGTAGGTCCAGAAAAGGGCACCAGGACAGAGAGAGGACTGAACACGAAATTGTTTAAGGATCACTAAATGAACTGGAGATTTTTTTAGAAAAAGAGAAGAGTTAGAGAGGCAGGATAACTTATCTTCATATACTTGGCTGTAGAGGGCAGAGACAGGGCCAAAGAATAGATTGTAGAGCTGCAGATTTTTAGCTCCATAGAAAGAAAAACTTCCTAACAATTAGAGCTGTCTAAAAGTGCATGGGCTGCCTTGTATAGCAATTAGTTTCCCATCACTCAAAGTCTTTAAGGGAAGAATAAATGACCACTTGTCCAGGATTATTTTAATAGCTATATCTATTTTGGTATTGTTGGAATCATTAATTTAACAAGTAATTATTAAGCTCCCACTTACATGTCTTGTACTGTGCTAGGTGCTAGGAATTCAGAGAAAAACACTCAACAGACCCTGCCCTCAAGGAGCTTAAAGTTGTTGAGGAAGAACATAATATGCTTAGATAAATTATTTATGTTTATGTGTGTGTGTATTTACATACATACATACACACACACACACACACACACACACACACACAATAGACCTTTCCAGACTTATTCATTACTTTCCTTCACATACTCTACATTCCACCCTCACTAACCTTGTTACTGTTCTTCATGTACAACCTACTGTTTCCCCTCTTTAGCTTTTCCACAGGTTTCCTCATGCTTGCAATGCCCTTCCTCATCTGCACTTGTAGAATTCTGATTTTCTTCCAAAGCTCAGATCATATATGGCCTTTCATAATCCCCCCAGATGCTAGTACCCTCTTCCCTTGAAGTTACTTTGTCTTCATTTTATATGTGTTTTTAAATACTTAGGTATATAAAATTATTATAAAATGTACATTATAAATATTTATTATAAAATTAATTATGAACATAATTCTCTCACAGAAAAATGGAAGAACTATTTCATTTTTGTTTAGGCATTCCCAGTGCTAAAAAGTGCCTGGCACAGAGACACCTCATAAATGCTTGTTATCTGATTAGTTGATGAAGAGGGGAGCACTAGTAACTGAGACAGTCATATAGGAGGTAGTACTTGAGCTGAGCCCAGGAATTCTAACAAAGCTCCTGATTCCTCTTTCAACTCTTTTGTTGTAGTCTATGACTACTTTCTGGGACAAAGTGCTTTCTAATGTGCCATGTGAAAAGCCTGGTACTCCAAAGCATTACAGCTTCTCTAATAAGGAGAAGTGGGAATGCATCCTGAGAATTAGCCTTTATGAAATCCTACAGCATCTGGAAAGCCGCCAGTAGGAATGGAGATAGAGTCCCTCATTGATAGAGCCAGGAGAAATGTGCCTTGAAGGTGATCCCTGTGGAGTTGTATAAACACACAACCGGAAGGGCCATGATCCCAGAGTCTTTGTGGAACCCCACAGCAGCCTTTATACCACTGAGAGCTGTGTCCCTGCACTACAAGAGTGGGAGACATCTTTCTGCCCACTGACTTCCCACAGCCACTCTCAATAGGAATCCATGTAGACCGCTTCAACCTTCCTATGAAGAAGTCGTAAAGAAAGTCATAAGAAATCATAATAGCAGTGTGCATTATTTGTTAGTAAATACCAACATAGTGGAAAGAGGCCTAGGTTTAGGATCAGAAAACCTGGGTTTGAATTTTAATTCCATTACATAGTGCCTAAGACCTTGGACAAAGTATTTTCCCTCTCTAGGCCTCCATTTCCATCTCTATAAAACACAGGATCTGGATCAGATGATGTTCCAGTCCTTATCATAAGAAGCTCTGATTCACTGCCTCATGGAAAGAGGAAAGCAAGGGCAGAAGTTCTGAATCTCTCTAGCCTGACCCTGAAATGCTCTTGAAACCCTCCTCCCACCTCTTCCTTCCTCCTTCAGTCACCCTCTCCTCATGGAGTCCAGGACCTCAGAATTAGAAGGGAGCTCAGAAGTCATTTAACTAGGGCTTCTTAAACTTTTCCACTTGTGACTCCTTTTTGTCTGAAAAATTTTTACATAACCCCAGATTTATAGGCATATAAAAGAGGTTTACAAATCAAATATTTACTGATAAGAAGTCATAATCTCGAGATCCCGTATGGGGGCACAACCCACAATTTAAGAAGCTAGGATTTAATCCAGCTTATTTGAACAGATTTTAAAACTGACGGTCAGTCAGCCACAACTTATAGATCTTCAAAGGTCTTCACTACCTAGCACAGTAGTTCGTGCCACTGTTAGATTATTAGAAGGTTTTCCTTATCAAATCAATATATCTCTTTTGTCACTTCCACCCATTGTTTCTGGTTAAGCCCTCTGGGGCTAAATAGTGACAATCTAATTCCTTTTCCACATGACAGTCCTTCATATACTTGAAAATAGCTCTCATATCCCTTCTATTTTCCAGGATAAACATTCCCAGTTTCTCCTCATGTAGGATGGTTTCCTGTCCCCCTCACCATCTAGGTTCCCTTCCTCTGGATACTCTCCAGCTTTTCAATATTCTTCCTAAAATATGCTGTCCAGAACCAAACAAACTATTCCGTGTGGTTGGTCTAAGGCAGAATTTAGCGGACTGTCACCTCCATATCATTCTAGCCTTTTTGCCCAAACCCATATTTAATATGACTTCTAAAGATATCCCTATCAGCTTCCTTTCTTAGGAGGTTTCTGTCCAGCCCCAAATCTCCAGCATGGTCTTTTGCCATAGCACTTGCTATTTTCATACTTTCCTCAGTTTGGAAAAAGAAATCTGTCTTGAGAAACAAAGCAGCTGCCTCAATGAATTATTGAAATGACAGAAATGAGGTGTGAAAACATCCCTAATTCTACCTCCTACTTTCCCCTTATTTCCTCTCCCTAAAGCAACCTGACTCCTTGGAATTGATAAATTATGCTTCACTGGAGATCCCCTTGTTTGACATGTCCATTCAGGTGATAAACTTAAGTTTGCTATTGAGCATTCATTTTAATTCAGTCCTATAATAAGTTAATCAATATGCATTTACTGCCTGCTATAACCATGACATGATATAAAGGCATCATGTGTAAGATAAGGCTGTTAATGAAGACAGCAAAGTCAAAGATAATACAGTGACATTCTAGTCTAATTTTATCTAAGCAGAAATTTCCTCTACTGTGTCTCCAACAAGAGACCATCCAACCAATTCTTGAAGACTTCTAGTTATCAGGATTTCTGAACTAACTCATTTTACCTTCAAGACTAGTATCAGGTTAGCAAAATTAGATGATGCAATCAGAACCAAGATTCTGTGGCCAATAGGACTAGGCCAAGGAAAACAGTGATTTTTTATTGTTTTATTTACTTATACGGCTTTTACATGGCACTTTAAAGAGCTTTTTGCAAAGAGCTTTACAAATAACTCACTTGTTGCTCCCAACAACACTGTGAAATAAATGCTATTATTATCCTCATTTTGCAGTTGAGGAAACTAAGGCACATAGGTAAAAATGACTTGTCCAGGGTCACACAGCTAGGAAGTATCTGGGGCTGCATTTGAACTCAAGTTTTCCTGACTGCAAACCCAGTATTCTATCCACTGGGCTACCAGCTGTCTCACTATAATCCCAGAGATGTCTAGATTTGACCATTAAAGGCTCAGCCAGTAATTAGGACAGTTCCTACCCTTCAGTAAAGCAGTATCAGAGGTATACTAGAGGCACCAAGATGTACTGGCAGACTCACAGGGCAGGAAAACAACCAAAAATAATAAATACAGATCTTGTGTTTAAAACACCAAGATTTACCAAATATTTTCCTTATGTCCCTGTAGTATTGATTATCTTAGGAATATTATCTTTTCTGGAGATGAGGAGACTGAGGCTCAAACAAGTGAAATGATTTGATAGAGGTCACCCAATTAGTAATATTGGAACTAGCATTTAAGCCCAGCTTCTGCTGCCCAGTCCAACATTCTTTCCATTTCACCCCTCTAGACCTGCTAGCAAATAGAAATGGCATCTGGGGTCCTCATCTAAAACAGAAGACATGCCTCCCCTCTTTAAAAAAAAAAAAAGTGATAGAGAGCTACCAATGTATCTTTGGCTCTCGTTCCCAGAGGATCAGTGGGTGGATGTTGATATTAAATAAATTCATGCATACACCTACGCCCTCCAGGGAATGACACTGGTACACTCATTTTCTGATAGTCATAGATTGTAAACCATGTAGACTCACCTATAAGCTAACACAGCCATGTTCTTTTATCTATACATTCTTATACTCATATATACATGAACTAAAACTCAAATACAAAGACTCAAACACATGGACCCACTTTTACACTGTCACATCACACTGACAGCAATACTGTTGTTCCATTTTCCATCCACCTTCTTGGCTAGAAGACACAGTTCCATTTCCTAAAGGGTACTACTGCTGCAGAAATTCTACCAGAGTTCAAGTTTGGGAGTTCCAATTTAGGGAGTTTTTGCCCTTTCTTTTTTCCATTCTTCCTTCTGCCTACTAGAGCTAGGTTGAACTAGATTCCAACTTCCTTCATGAGGCATGGAGGTTTAACTGTGTTTATTTTTTCTTTCAGGGGTGGCGATAAGCACATATGCCAAGTATTGTTACAACAAGCTCCAGAAGGCTGCTTTGACAGGAGCCAAAAAGGTATTGGTCTCTTTCCTTCCTTTTCCTTTGGCTCCTTTTGCAGGGCTGGTAGAATGGGCCTGGGCCACCTGGCTTAGAGAAGGATCCCCAGGAAAAACTTCTCCAAGAAGCCTTCTTTGTTCCTCTTAATCTCAGAAGGAAGGAGAGGGGCAGAAATTGTATATGGTAGCACATAGGCTTGTCAGTGTAGACAACAGGGCCCTGCTGAATGTTTATATATATGTACTTGTATGGTTCATCTTCTTTCAGATTTTTCACTCAGCCTCTCCCCTTGACTCTAACAGATAATATCCTGGCCCCTTCCAAGGCAGTCCTATGCAAACTCTAATGCCACAGCCATATTTGGAAAGACAGTTCTGGACATGAAATGCTAAGAGCTTTACAAGTAGCAAAGGCAAGATAGGCCAGAGCCAGAGCAAAGACAGGAGAGGGATCCTTGTGAGAACAGGGTAATCGAAAAGTTTTTATAGAAAAACTAGTGTCAAATGAGCAAGACCTGGATGCTAAGTTACAAATCCTTCAAGCTTGTGTTCTGAAAGAACTTAAGCAAAAGGATGTCAAGAAACTAGTCTCCCAATATCAAATCACAGTGACCCTATCTCTAGCTGTCTACACATACTTTCCCTGCCTTGAAGAGCCCAGATAATGTTGATGATAATTATGATTAAGGTATTGGAAGCTTATAGAGTACTCCCTGAGGCACTCAGAATAAAGGCTGTTACCTTCCCTTTGGCATTCTACAAAGGGTTCTTTCCACTGCACTTTGCTAGGCAGAGAGAGTTAAGAAGCTAAAAAGGTAAAACTGTAGCCAGAGATTTACCCAACTTATGAAGAGGATCCCTGGGCACAAGGGCAGTACCAGGAGCCCTGTGAACACTTTTGCTCTCACTGGACTCTGAGAGATGGCTTTTTATGATCCTCATGCCCTTATAGCTATTTCTGAGGAATCTGGCTTTTAGGGAATAACAACACTGGCCATTTTGACCACGTGGTGGCAGTCGTATTCCCCAGCAGGGACTCCATAAAGAAACGATAGGATTGAGGATTTAGAGCTAGAAGATATCTACAAGGTTTGCTGTTAAAACAGCCATCTTTTCACAGGTAGAAGTGTGTACACAACCCACAATCTGCATTTTTACTGCATCTTTAGTTTTCTTTAGTTTTCTCAGTCAACTAAACAATAACTTGAGCCCATTTCTAAAGTGTAAATGCTCACACTAAAAATGTCAGGCTTGGAGCTGGATTCAGCACACTTCTGCATCTTGAGTCTCTTGTGCCAGCTACTCTCTTTCTGTAGTAGTAACTGACTATCATTACCATGATTAAATATAAAATCCACTGTTTGGACACATACACACACTCTCTCTCTCTCTCTTTCTCTCTCTCTCCCTCTCCTTTTCCCTCTCCCTCTCTCTTCCTCTTTCCTTCTTTCTCCCTCCCTCCCTCCCCCTCTCGAGGTACTTTTTCATACAATCGCCTTGAACAAGACATTCCATCTCTTGGTTCTTGGCATTTTCACTGGTTGTGAAATATATTTACATCTCTCTCTCTTGGCTTCAAGTTCCAAGTGAAATCCTATTTTCTACAAAAGCTTTTCCTAGTCTCTATTAGTTCTAATGTTTTCTCTCTATTGATTATGTTTTAATCCTGTGCATAGCTTGTTTGTACATAGTTATTTGCTTGCTATCTTCCCCCATTAG
Source organism: Antechinus flavipes (assembly GCF_016432865.1). NCBI lineage: Eukaryota > Metazoa > Chordata > Mammalia > Dasyuromorphia > Dasyuridae > Antechinus > Antechinus flavipes. The sequence goes on from NC_067398.1 coordinate 648,157,922, forward strand.
ATTATCAACTCCTCAAAGGCAGAAAATGTCTTTTGCCTTTGTTTTTCCACCCAGTTCTTAGTACTGTACTTGGCACATAGTAGGCACTTAATAAATGCTTATTGATTAACTGCTTAAACTAAAACTTGCCTATCTGCAAGTATCTCCTTCTCCATCACCCCGTTCTTTCAATTGACAGTCACAAAACCATATAATTTTAAAACTGAGAAGAATCTCAAAAAGGAGTGACCATCCAATAACTAATTAGCAGTCCACTTCATAATATCTTTTACAAAAATATTCTAACCTTCCCTAATCTAGTGAAATTTTCCTTCTAACAAAGATTTCAAAAGAAAAAAGAAAAACAGTTATGCAAAAACCAATCATTAAGGCAACTAAGTGGTGCAGTGGGTAGAGCACCAGTCCTGAAGTCAGGACTACCTGAGTTCATATATGGCCTCAGACACTTAATGCCTCCTAGCTGTGTGACCTTGGGCAAGTCACTTAACTCCAATTGTCTCAATCAAAAAAAAAAAGAAAGAAAGAAAGAAAGAAAAGAAAAAATAATCATTATATTCACCGAGTCTTGACAGCATATGTACCATAACGGAAACCCCTTTGCGTGAAGGAACAGAGATACATTTTCCCAATTCTTCTATATTGCCAAGCTTAATCATTATAATTATACTATGTTCAATTTCTTTGTACTGTTCTCTTCCATTTGCATTTCTGTCAATGTATATGTTATTTTCCCAGCTCTATTTAATCGTTTCATTTTATGTGTCTTTCCATATTTCTCTGATTCTTCAAATTTATCTTTTCTTATGATGGCACAGTCATGTCCCATTATATCCACGTGCCACAACTTGTTTAGACATTCTCTGATTGGTGCGCATTCGATTCTTTTTCAATTCTTGACAATGTTAAAAAGTGGTGCTGTGAACATAGCCCCACATTTTCATAGTCAATAGACCCATAAAATTTTATACAGTTCTTTATATAAATTCATATTAGGTAAATTTAAGAATTCTGAAAAATTCTCATTCCCAAAAATTACTGTTAACTTTACTGTATAGAACTGTGCTTTCTCTCTTAATCTTTCTATCTACTCCTGCATCTCGGCTCAGTGCTCTGTGACTTATTACCACCTCCCATCAAAAAAACTCTCCAAGTGAAAGTAGAACTGATTCAAAGAGACCATCACTGCCACCAGATCTGGAGCCTAACTTAAAACCCTTCTGCCCTGAGAAAGGAAACCTTTGTCCTATTTTACCCACCTTCCTTTGTGTCTGGTCCCTGCATGTCTGCCTGTCATCCATCTTAGTTGGGTACCTAGTGTCTGGCTCTGGCCCCTGCAGGTCACCCATCCATCCTCTCTTGTCTGTATCCATTTCCAGCCACCCGACACATGTGTGCCCCTGGTATATTTTTTTCTCTTGGTTCTAGCCAGGCCCAACATGTCTGCCTCCAGCTCCAATGTTTTTCTCCTCCTGCTCTCACTTCTCTGTCCCCAGCCTCCATTTGTATTTGAACCATGTGCCGTCACCCTCCCTCCATAGACCCAAAGCCACCTTCCTCCCTCCTTCCCTCTCTTCCCCAAATTTTTATTACATAAAAATTGTTTTATATAGAAATCTGTAAAACAGTCCACTTCTGCAAAGTAAGAACTGTCTGTACATATTTCCCCAATTCATGATTTGTCATTTGGGTGCTTCCTCTAGGTGAATACCTGGAAGGGAAGAATATTGTATGACTCCTTCTCCCTACATGCCCAGTTTCTATAATAGGCTCATCCCAGGACCAATGAGGACAGTGACATAGCATGTGACATAGCATCACTATCTCAAGAGTTCAAAAGAACCCCCAGGTCATCTAATCCAATCTATACCTAAACCAGAATTCCTTAATAACATTCCTTCAGCCTCTGCTTTGAGTCCCCCAGGGAGGAGTAGCCTACCACCTCTGGAGCTAGTTCATTTAAATACCTCTATAGTTAGGAAGGTTTTCTTTATGTCAAGTTTAAATGTATGTGTTTGTCTTTGCAACTTCCACCTGCTATTCCTAATTCTGTCCCCTGAGTTTAGGCAGAATAAACAGAATCTCTCTTCTCCCGGTGAAACATCCCTAATTTTTTTAGCTAATCCTCCTATTGTAGGTCATCTTCACAATCAGAATACTCTATTGCTACTTTCCATACCCCTGGGCTGTTGACTGCCACTGGAAGAATTCAAAGATATGTTGGTAGGATGTACTCCAAATTGACATTATATGATCTCATCTAGACTTCCTTGATATACAGGCATCCTAATATTCCCTCCAGCATACTCCTTTCCAGACCTTTTTCTTTCTCTTCAGGCCCCCAGGATTTTACTTTGCTCACTAGTAGATGACTTCACATTCTAGTTTATTGAGAAATTTAAAAATATCTGTAATACAATTTTTTATTCTCTTATTCATCTCAGGATTTTTCTGTATCATCCTCTATTCTTTCATTTTTTGCTCTAATCTTTGAGGAAGAGATAACTTATCTTGTCAAAACCTACCTTTCTACTTACACTCCTGATCCCATTCCCTTTCACATCTTCCTCATTCCCTTAATCATTCTTTTTCTCTCATCATTAATTTTTCTCTGGCTCCTCCCTTGTTTTCTATAAACATACTCAGGTATTTTAAATCCCAAGAAAACCTGATCCTACTGTTTCTATTCACATTTCCTCTGTGTGTGTGTATGTGTGTGTGTGTATATATATGTGTGTGTGTGTGTGTGTGTGTGTGTGTGTGTGTGTGTCTATATATGTGTGTGTGTGTGTGTGTGTGTGTGTCTATATATATGTGTGTGTGTGTATATATATATGTATATATATATATGAGTGTAAATATACAGCATCTATGTGTATTATGTGTGTACGTGTACAATATATGCATGCATATATGTGTGTGTATATATATATGTGTGTGTCCATACAGTCTTAAACTTTTTAAAGCCAAGCATTTAATACTTGTTAGCTTTATACTCTCTATCTATGCACTCAACCCCTTTACATTCTGGCTTCCAAGAGTACCATCCTATTAAAATCGTTATCTCAAATATTATCAACAATCTTTTAACAGCTTAATCTGAAGGCTTCTTCTCTTCCTCATTCTCATTAACCTTATATTCATCTTTTGACACTGTCAGCCACATCTTCTTGGTTAGTATTCTGTTTTTCCTTGGGTTCTGTGATACTGCTCACTCCTGATTCTTCTGCCTAGCTGACAAATTCCTCCTCAAAGCCCATTGCTGGACATCAGTCATTCCTTGGCTGTTCAGTATGAACATTCCACAAGGCTCTGTCCCTGGTCCTTTTCTTTTCTTGTCTCTCTTCTGTATACTATATTCCTTGGTGATTTCATCAATGCCTAATTGTGCAATTATCTACAGACAGATGACTCTCAAATACATCTATCCAGTGCTATGATCTATTTTCTTTCATCTGAAAAAAAGGTATTAGATCTTTTAGTGGACTTGTGAAAGCTCAGTATTGTTGAGTTAGTAGTGTGACATAACAACCAAAAAACCTTATGCAACTTCAGTCTACATAAGGAGAGGCATAGTGTCCTAAACCTGAAGAGCAAAAGTCCTTTCTGATCAGACCTCAATTTAGCCATTCTGTTCAGTGATAGGCACTATTTTGTGACCAAGATGGTGAGATTCCTCAAAACCATAGCAAATTGGAACTTATTGTGTTAAGTCTAAAAAAGGGGCCAACACACACAATAATAGCCTTTGGATATTGAAAGGCTGTCATGAGGAAGAGGTACTGAATTTGTTCTACCTGTCTAGAAGACCAAATTAGTAGTGATAATTAGAGCCACCCAGAAATTATATGAGATTTGGCTGGAGTCACTAGAGACTACTTAATGACTATGTTATAGAGGTGATTCTTGTTTAAAAAAAAAAAAAAAAGGAATTGGACTAATATGATCTCTGAGGTTCCCTCTGTGACTTTGAGGTTATTGATATGTTTCAAACCAAAAGTTGGGTTTTCTGCTGCCTATGAGCTTGAATTCCTACCTGTTCTCACACACACAAATACATGTATATAGCAAGCTTTGTTTTTCTCTAGCTCTGTGATAGGGGAAGACTTTATCCCATGCCTATGGTACTTGGATCCTGTGTGTTCTCCAGAGTTCCTTGAGCATCATGATCATATGGGTTTCTCGTTCCCTTTGTTGAATTTTCCTCCCAGACCCCCATATTGTTTTCCCTAAGTTCCCTGGCATAAGGTTACCTATAAAACCCTATTCACTTTATCTTTCAACATATTTACCTTCCTAGGGCCTGAAGAAGCCTAACATGGAGGAAATCCGACATGCAAAGAATGCTGTCTTCAGTCCATCCATGTTTGGCAGTGCTCTTCAAGATATTCTGGCTATGCAGAAAGAGCGCTACCCTGATCGACAGCTGCCCTGGGTGCAGACACGACTTTCTGAGGAGGTGTTGGCCCTCAATGGGGACCAGACTGAAGGCATATTCAGGTACCTTGGGACAGGAGCTGGGGAAGCAGGGCCACAGGTCCCGGCCTGTTCCCCATAGGGTGACAATACACCAAACAAGGGCTGGATTTATAGTCCAAGGCCCTGGGTCCAGATTCCAGGTCAACAAGGGAGTGGCTGAGGAAGCAAAGGTTCCAGCTCTTAGCCAGGTTATCCTGGGCACATCACTTTACTTTTCCTGGGTGCAATTTTGTAAATTGGGAGGAATGGCCTCTAAATGAATCAATGAAAGAAAAAGTATCTATTAAGTCCTTATTATATGCATATCATTGTGCTGTTTACTGGGGATACCAAAAGAAAAGCCAGACAGTCCCTGCACTCTTGCAGCTCACTTTCTATTAAGTGAAGACAGTTGCAAGTCAGATGGAAATGCTCCATGGTCCTTAGGGTGCACTGCCCTAATAGGATTGATAGGAAAACATTTTCTTGAATGACATTTCCATTTACAAAACTAATATCTGTTTTTGGTATTAAGCCATATGGTTGGTTAGTTGTTGTCCTTCATTCTTAAAGAGGACCAAAATGACACCACCATGTAAGTGTCGAGTCACAGTTTGTCTGACTGGCTCATCAGACCCAATACAAGCTCACGATGCTCTGTCACAGGTCAGATACAAAGAGTCCCTATGAACATTTGGGGCAGCTTCTCTAACTTTGTGCATCTCCCATTTCTTCTGAGCTAATTCAATTCTGCTTTCCTCTTAAAGCACAGCACCTTCTCTGATGATGGCACACTATGCTAGACAGTCCTGTGCCAGTGTCTCCCATGTCACACAATCAATTCTAAAGTTCTTAAGAGAGACCTTGAAAGTATTGTTTTTCCTGACCATCTTGTAAGCACGTGCCTTGTGTAAGTTCTCTATAAGATAATCTTTTTGGCAAGCATACATTTGGCATTCAAATAATGTGGAGCAGCCCAACAGAGTTGAAGCCATATGACACTGCTAAGAATTTTGGTGGTAAACCTTTCTTTTCTGGATCTTTAGTAACTGTGATTGCTGAGGAGGTAAAGACTTCTTTCAGAAGAACTTATTAGGTTCTATCTCCATAAGTGTTGCTCCCTTGGATAATGGCTATGAAAAAAAAAAAAAGGTGGCCTGATGGACAGTGATTTTACTGGGATTTTGGGGCTTACCTCTCTGACTTTGAAAATTGGTCATTGGATCCCCTCCCCATCAAGATCCAGATAAGCTTGCCTGCTTCTTTAGTGGTAATTGATTAGCAGCCAGTTAGTTGTAGTCAGTCCCTTCTTCTACAAGACTGCTCTCCTAGGTAGGAAATGTCTGTAGAGAAATTCATCCAAAGTTATTTCCCACACCATAATCTGTGTCATAATAATAGAGTCAGAGAGGAGGAAAGGTGGCCTGCATAGTTCTGCAGTTCTCATCCTGGGTCTGGCTCTGGAAGCCACCAGAAAGAACTGAGTAATCTCTGACTCCCAAAGAATCAGGGTGCTGCTGCAGTTCTTGCCCTTAGATCCTGGATGCCAGGATTAGTTCCAGTCTAGGCAGCCCTTCTGAGGAGCCTTGCATGGAGCCCACATTACCAGCTACTAGCTTTCTACCCTGCACTGACTTCTTTTCCAGCATTTTCTCTCTGCCTAACCCACTTTGTTACTAGCTGCTAAGTCTTTCTTTATCTTATCCTTTATTCCCCCTTCACTCAAGCATCACATTGGAGTCTAGATGGGGCCTTAGAAGTGGTAGAAGTTAGAAAGCACTGCTCTGAGAGTCAAGAGAAGTTGAAGTAGAGGCCCAGCTTTGGAAGCATGATTAGATCACTTTGTATCTTTGGACCCTGGGTTTCCTTCTGTGTAAAATGAGTTTGAACTAGATGATTTCTTCTGTGCTGTGCGTGTAACCTCTCAGAGGGTCAGGAAGACCTGAGTTCAAATCTAGCCTCAGGCATTTAATAGCTGTGTGACCCTGACCAGCTCCACTGGCTTTGCTGTTCCTTGTACTAGAAACTCTTCTCTCTTGATCCCATTCCTTTTTTCAGGCTTGCCCACCTACTACATGCTTAGCTATTTGCATATTGTCTCCCCCATTAGAATGTAGCTCCTTGCGGACTGGGACTGTGTTTTGCTTTTTATTCTATCCTGAGCATTCAACACAGTGCCTGACATATAATAAACACCTCAGTCCTGCTGGTTGAAGAAAAATGCTTTGCCAGTTTTTAGACCACCATAGAAATGGGAGCTGCAGAGTCACAGATGTTGGTCTAGAGCTCACAGGGGCCCCAGAGACCATTCAACCTAGCCTGGTTATTTGGGAGATGAATAAAGAGGGGAAGGAGCTTGGGATATGTTCTGCACCCACAGATCAGTGTGTGTCCCCCAACAAAGGATGGAGGCAAGTCATGTTTCCCAATTCTTAAGACACAGATCAAGAACACCCAAAATCTGGGTGAGGGCAGTGAGAAGAAATGAGTCTTTTGTAGTTAACGGTAAATGGTCCCCAATGCCCACTTTGACAGTTTGAACCACAAGAAACATCAAAGACTGTGTGCCAGACTGGGTATTGATTGCACAGTGGTTAGAATGTTGGCTGGGCATCAGGAAGACCAGAATTCAAATCTAGCTTCAGTCACAGATTAGCTGTAATCCTGAGTAAATCACTTCACCTCCATTTGCTTCAGTTTAATCGAGGTAATAATAGCATCTATCTCCTGGTGTTATTGGGTAAAGTACTTAGTACAGTGTCTGGCATGTAATAGGTGTTAGATAAATGCTTATTCCTCCCTCTTTTATGATAGCTTACTGGGAATAGGAAATGTCTTTAGAGAAATTCATCCAAAGTTCTCTGTCTCTCTCTCTCTCTCTCTCTCACACACACACACACACAGAGTCCCTGGAGACATTGATGAGGTGAATGCTCTGAAGCTTCAGGTGGATCAGTGGAAGATCCCCACAGGGCTGGAGGACCCCCATGTCCCTGGTAAGTGTGGAGCAGAGAGAAATATTGAGATTTTAGACATAACACATCTACCCTCCTTGACACAAGGTCCAACATTGAGGAAAACTGCAGAGAAGACCCAGGTTTTCTTGGGAGCTAAAACTTCTATCACTGTAATATCCATCACTAACTCTCCTCTACCTCATTCATTCCTGAAGGGTGAGATAGTTAAATACTATAATGTCTATCCTAGCCAACCTGGCCTACTAGGCCACAAGATGGACTCTCCTGTATCTTCTGCATGCAATGTAACTCATAGAAATTAGCAACCTAACACATCACACATATCCTAGTAGAGTTATCCACAAATACACTTCCTCTTTCAAAATTACATATTCAGTTTTAGTGAATATGTAATGAATATTATGATATACATGCCACATATATTTACTGCATAGACATCATACATAATTACCATTTAAAGACCTGCTATTTCAGAATAGTTCTATGTTCAATCCTGAATATAATATAAAGTTTAAATAAGGTAGTTCTGGCCTCAGGGTGCTGATAGTCATAAGGAGGATATGATAGAAATAAGGAAGACTTCATAGAGAGTTAATATTTAGATGGAATTTTAAAGGATAGAAGAGATTCATTGGGCAGAGAAGCAAAGTGAGAACACTATAGACAAGGAAAATAATGAGGCCAGGAGTCAGGAAAATGGAATGCATGCTTAGGACAAAGTGACTCATCCAGTTTGGCCTGAACGATTTGTACATGAAGAGGAATGATGTAAGATTAATATGGAAAAGTTAGTTAGATCCTGATTGTGGAGGACACTGAATGCTAAACAAAGGAGTTTGAACTCTATTTCATAGATAAAATGTTTTTTAACCAAGTAGTGGCCTGTCTGGATTTGTACACAAGCACAATTGTTTGGGCAGCTATATAGAAGATACACAAGAGAAGTATGATAGATAAAAGATAAAAGAAATGACTGAGGAAACAAAAGTTTATTCTCAGCATATTGAATTATTATTTTTAATTTTAAAGCTTTTGATTTCCAAAACATATGCATAGATAGGTTTCAACATTCAGAACTTTGTGTTCCAAATGTTTTTCTCTCCCTTCCCCCACCCCTTCCCCTGGACAGTAAGGAATCCAATATATGTTAAAGATATGCAATTCTTCTATCCATATTTCCACAAATGCTGCACAAGAAAAATAAAATCAAAAAGGGAAAAAATGAGAAAGGAAACAAAATGCAAGCAAAAACAAAAAAGGTGAAAATGCTATGTTGTGACCCACACACAGTCCCCACAGTCCTCTCTCTGGGTGCAAATGGCTCTCTCCATCACAAGATCATTGGAACTGGCCTAAATCACCTCATTGTTGAAAAGTCACTAAACTTGATCATCCTGTTGTTGCCATGTACCATGATCTCCTGGTTCTGCTCATTTCACTTAGTTCCTGTAAGTCTCTCCAGTTCTCTGAAATCATTCTCATCATCATTTCAATAATATTCTATTACATTCATATACCATAACTTATTCAGCCATTTCCCAACTGATAGGCAGCCACTCCGTTTCCAGTTTCTTGCCACTACAAAAAGGGCTGCCACAAACATTTTTGCACACGTGAGTCCTTTTCCCCAGCATATCTATTTAGAAAGCAGTGCATGGCAGTTGCCCAACAAACTGGCCCCAGATCTCCACAGCTTAGGTCTGGGTCCAGAAAATGGGAAGAGACAGACTTTTATGCATTAAAAACAATCAAATAAGGTCAACTAATTAAAAGACAACAATGCAGCATTAAATAATCTGATTTCTAATTAGATGAAAGATTAAAGATTTTATAGATTGGATGTCAAAGAGCAAACAGGTGCATTTCCCTGAATTCAGGAAAAAGATATGCCCCACTACCCCCAAGTGTTTATAAACAATCAAAGGAACATGGAAGTTAATTGATCAGTACAGGGCTAATTTACAGAGAAGATATATGGGTTGTTTGAGATGTTCAATTGTTAGAAGACTACTTGCATCAATTTTTGGATCTAACTCCTTTATTAAGGCTCTCTAAACAACAGGTAAAGTTGGTACAGTATCCCAGTTGTACAGGGCTAGCTTTAAATAATACAATAAGATTTTCTTCTAGTTCCTATAATTGAATCAAGTTTTCTCACAAGACAGAAGTTGGACTAGACTATAACTGAATAGAAATGGAACTGAAATAGCTCCAAAATTGAGTTACAATTCCCACAATTAACCACTTGCTTTGCTAATCTCAGTTCTCTTAGAAAAAAGAAAATGGACTCAGGGAGAGTAATTCTAGTTTAGTCAAGAGGTAGTAAAGATATGAATTAGGATGGTTGTTTGGTTAGTAGCAAGAAAAAGAGAGAAAGAGAGAAGGGGAGGGGGGAAGAGGGAGAGGTAGAGGTTTTGTTAGTAGCAAGGGGAAAAAAAAGAATAAAGAGAGATGTAGATTTACCAATAAGACTTGGTAAATGATTAAATGGTACTTGAGAGTGAGGAAAGAACAAACTATCACATGATTAGAAGGTTACCTTCCCCGGTTTCTTTGCATAGATGGGGCAATATGATTGTGGGACCCAAATATGTCAGATTTTTTTGATGTGTTGGTTAGTTTTACTGAACTGGAGGCTGCTGTGTGATTCGGTAGATAGTGCACTGGGCCTGGAGTCAGAAAGATCTCAGTTCAGATCCAGGCTCAGATAAGTGTTCACTTTGTGACTCTAATCAAGTCACTTAACCCGTTTTTTCCTTAACCCACTAGAAAAGAAAATGTCAAATCACTCCAGTACTTTTGCCAAGAACATCTTTTCAAGGGCATTATCGTTCAGAGTCATGAAGAATTGACTATGAATGAGCAATAAATAAACAACTATTTCTCTCCTCTTTTTTATTCTTTGTTATAAGAAATGACTTTGTGATAGATAAAAGGGAGGTAAAGATGATATGAAACCAAAAAATATTAACAAAAACTTTTAGAATTTTTTTTTAAGAATTAAAGATTTTTAATTTGTCAATCTGAGTAACTGGGAGTTTGGTAGTACCCTCAATAAAAATAATGTAATTTAAGGGATTAGATTATGAGTACCATTTTGTATATGTTGAATTTGAGGTAGTAATGTCCAGGTGAAAATGTTTAGGAAACAGGGTTTGTTTTTTTTTTTTTAAAGTAACATTTAATTTTTCCAAATACATACAAAGAAAGTTTTCATCACTCACCTTTGCAAAACTTTTTGTTCTAAAATTTTCTCCCTCTTTTCCCCGCCCTTCTCGGTGTCCCCCAAGGTAGTAAGCAATCTGATATAGATTAAACATGTACTTTTCTAAACATATTTCCATATTCATCATGCTGTACAATAAAAACCAAGAAAAAACATGAGAAAGGGGAAAAAAACAAGCAAACAAATAACAAAAAGATGAAAATACTATGCTTTGATCATAGTTCTCTCTCTGTATGTGGGATGGCACTTTCCATCCCAAGTCTATTGGAATTGCCTTGAAGAACCTCACTGTAGAAGAGACAAGTCCATCACAATTGATTATCACTTAATTTTTTTTGTGTGTATGATATCCTTTGGTTCTACTTACTTTACTTAGTAAAAGTTCATGTAAGTCTTTCTAGGCTTTTCTGAAATCAGCCTGCTGATCATTTCTTATAATATTATTTTAGGAAGCAGTTTGTAACACAAAACTGTATAGAGAGACTAAGCCTAGCTATATAGATTTGGGAGTCATTTGTGTAAAGATAATAATTTATCTTTCTTGATGAGATTAATAAGGGTATAAAGAGAGAATGAAAGGGAGTCCCTAAAAAGCTTTAGGAAACACCCACATTTATGGGGCAGAAGAGAGAGACTAAGGGACACCAAGAAACATCTTTTAGGCAGAAGAATAAGGAGGGAGTATTATTATAGAAACCAGAAAAGGAGAAACTCATACTAAGAGAATGTCATCAACAGTGTATCAAAAGTTGAAAGTGGAGCAAAAGGTGTGATGACAGAGAAAACAACATTGAATTTAAAAATTAAGGGATTCCAAGTTATATTTGAGTAGTTTCAGTAGAGTGTTAGTGTTAGAAGTTGGATTTCAAAAGAATTAATAACCAAAGAGAGCATAAAGTTTTAGGACCCACACGTGCAAAAATATTTGTAGTGGCAAGGAACTGGAAACTAAATGGATGCCTATTAGTTGGGGAATAACTGAATAAGTTATGGCAGATGAATGTTATGGAATGTTATTGTTCTATAAGAAATGATCAGCAGGATGATTTCAGAGAGGCCTGAAGAGACTTATGTGAACTGATGTTAAGTGAAGTGAACAGAATCAGGACCTGATTGTACACAACAACAAAAAGATTATATGATAATCAATTCTGATGGAGGTGGCTCTTTTCCACAGTAAGGTGATGCATGCCAATTCCAATGGTCTTGTAATAGAGAGAGCCATCTGCATCCAGATGTGGATTACTACATAATATTTTCACTTTCTTTGTTGTTGTTTGTTTGCTTTTTGTTTGCTTTCTCATTTTTTTCTTTTTTGATCTGATTTTTAGTGTGTAGCATAACTGTGGAAATATGTATAGAAGAGTTGCGCATGTTTAACATATATTAAAATACTTGCTGTGCAGGAGAGGAGCTGAGGGAAGAGAGAGAAAATTAGAACACAAGGTTTTGCAAGGATGAATGCTGAAAACTATCTTTGCATATATTTTGAAAATAAGCTATTATTTTTAAAAAGATTGATAAATAAATGGACTTTGAGGGAATGGAGTGGAGATTGCAGATGCTGACAATTATTTCTAGGATTTTGGTTATGAAAGGAAGAAGGGTTATAGATTCAGAATTTCATGGAGGATCACAAGATCGGTAAAAGTTTGGAAAAACCATGAGGGAAAAAAAAGGGAAAATAATAGTATGCCTCAATCTTCAATGTTCTCTCTCTGGATACGGATGGCATTTTCTATCCCAAATCTATTGGAATTGTTCAAGCGAAGGTTTTTAAAGATGTAGAAAAGTTGGGCATGTTTGGAGGCAAGTGGGGAAGGACCCACTAAGCTTAATTTATTAAGCCTTTCTTAGAGCACTTAATTTGTGCTAGGTACAGCTCAAGGGATACAAATTCAAAAATAATAGTTCTTGTTCTTAAGGAGTTTATTATGTTCTATTAGATAAATAGAACTTGAAGTAAAAGCAAGAAGATGCAGAAATAATCAAGTAGGCAAACTCTTAAAAGACATAGAACTCAGAAGTAGAGGGCTTACCCTTCACAAAAGGACTAAATTTTCTTCAGACATTGAGCAAAGGAGAAAGAGCCCGGTGAAGATATAAAGAGGCTTTTTGCTACATTGAATAGGGGAAATGAGAAAGCCCATGATGGCCTTAGTTTTCTCACTGGTGAAAAGAGATTTCAGGATCTTGAAATGAACAGAAAAGGTTTGGAATAGCCACTCTGAGGAGTATGACAGTCAACCACAGAAGAGTAAAAGCAGTGAGGACCCAGTTTATAACATGAATTTCTAGATCTGTTTGGCACAATCCTTTTAGTTGCTCCTGTGGTGTTCAGCAGTATAGGAGGAGGAATGGAGAAGATTTGGAGGGGTTAATCTTGCTGTGAAGGCACAATTGGCCCTAGATGCAGCTATTCTTTCCCTTAGCTTTTCAGTCCAGGCTAAGCCTGGAACATTTGTTCATAGTTCTCTCCTGATCCATACTGTTTTTTGATGGAATGCCAAGTTAGCCTGAATCTCTGCACTTATTCAACTCTCTCTCACCTGCCTTAACTCTGAAAGGACCAGGGCTCCACTGAGTACCACCTGCTGAAGCCTCCAGCAACCTCACCACACAAATGCTGATGGGCTGGTCTCCCCCTTTTTCTCTTTTTGTCTTCTTCCCCTCCCAGCATCACTGCTAAAGCTCTGGTATCGAGAGCTGGAAGAGCCCCTTATCCCCCACGAGTTTTATGAGCAGTGCATCACACACTATGAAAACCCTGAGGCCGCCATCGCTGTCGTCCACTCCCTGCCCCGGATCAACAGAATGGTGCTCTGCTACCTCATCCGCTTCCTCCAGGTAATGGACCCTGAGCCTCCCAGCCCTAGAACTAGACCTCTCTGTGTTATTGGGTTCTAAGAACATGAGACCTAGTTTATCACAACAGGAGTCCCTCAGAACCTTGGCACAAGTAGGAGGTTTGGGCATAATCAGGGTGTGCCCTTAAAGAAGGGCCATGTCCTGTAGTAGAAGATAGATGGCTCCCTGGAGCCAAGAACATTGGAGACCTCAGCTAGAATTCTAGATTGGACCCTTCCTAGCCCATGATTCTGAGCTGATCTGCTCCCTTTCCATTTTACTTGTATAAAGAATACTCTCTGTCTCAGTTTCATCATCTATAAAGTAAGGGAAGTCATACTTGAACCCCACAGTGTTATTATGAGATTAGCATTTGATTAACATTAAGGCACTCTAGAAGTGAAAGCTACTGGAGCAGCTGGTACAGTGGAGAGAGCCCCAGTCCTAGGGTCAGTAAGGCCCAAGTTCAAATCATACTAGCTGTGTCAGCCTGGGTGAGTCACTTAACCCTACTTGCCTCCAAGAAGAAGTAAGATCTATTATGAGCAACCACATGTGCCTTTCTAAAAAGTTTTGTTGTCAAGTACTTTCCTTCATTTATTGTGTCCTGGGTATTCATTTTCTCTTAGTTCCTGTAGAATAGGAATAGTGGAGTGAAACACCCTGGCCCTCCTGTAGAGGACAGTTGTGAATCAAGGCTAAAGATTGTGATTCCAATGCCAGGAAATAGAGCTCATGGCTGTCATGTAGAAGCCGGAACAGAAATTTTGGGGGTCCAAACTAGAAGCATTGAGATAGAAGCTGGACTGGAAGACTGTGTAATGGCTTAGAAATTTGCTGGAAACACATGGACCAGTCACACAACCTCTCTGAGTTGTATCTAGTAAACAAGGATAAGCAGTACCTTCCTTACAGGCTGGTTGTGAGGCTCCAACTGGTAAGTGTCATGATAAACCAGACTTAAAGTAGACTACAGAAGCTATAAACAGTAGGGAGAGAGTGAGAAGAGACTGGGAGCCAGAAAACAGTGCTGTCAGGAGAAGGATGTCACAGGCTTGGCTCTGCCAGGAACTTTGAACCAAAACCGTCCCCTGTCTAAGCTGATTTTCTTATGTTAAAAATAAAGGAGTTTGAATAAAGGGAAAGGTTTTTGTTTTTTTTTTTTTTCCCCATCTCTGGACTCTTGTGAATCCAGCTGAAAGAGTTACCATCATGGAGCTGATCTAGTAAAGTGGGCCTTCTTTCATAGGATGTGGAGGCCTTAAGGATTGCCTAGATCAATCCCTTCATTGTAGAGATGAGGGAACACATGACTAGATAGATCACAGTCACACAACTAGTCAATAGCACAGCCAGAATTGGGACTCTTAGTCTAAACCAAGTGCTCTTTCCACCAGGCCATGATACCTCCTGGCCCAGGCCCTGGAACCTCAGTCTTGAGCACTTTCCTGTATGTGGGCCTGAGCCTCAGGAGAGAGCAGGAGTGACGAAGAAGAGAGAATGCAGGGCAAGTTCTGGGAAGGAAAAGTCAGCATTCCTAGGGCAAGTCAAAGGATGGAGATGAGAACAGGACTCACCAGGAGGGAGTTATTTCTTGACAAGAATCTCTAAGCCTCTGGAAGGCTGTGAAGTAAAACAGGCCCCGATGGAGGAGAGCTTTGAGTATCTCCCGTACACACATTCCCCGTTCCCAGTCCCCATCGGACAGCTTTCTTAACATTCCTTAGCTTTCTTAACATTCTTACTGACCCACACAGGTGTTTGTGCAGCCTGCCAATGTGGCCGTCACCAAGATGGATGTCAGCAACCTGGCTATGGTGATGGCACCCAACTGCCTGCGCTGCCAGTCAGACGACCCACGTATCATCTTTGAAAACACACGTAAGGAAATGTCTTTCCTTCGCGTCCTCATCCAGCACCTGGATACCAGCTTCATGGAGGGAGTACTATAGCACTGCAGGGGTCGGCCCCCATGCCTGCCCACCCACCTGCAGCTCCCCACCCTGCACAGAGACGTAAGACACAGACGGGGACTGCCTGCTGGCCAGGGCTCCCACCTGCCCCACAGGGGTCCGTCTGCATCATCCCAGGCCAGGGAGATTTCTCCAGGAATTCAGTTGGGGCCAAATGATGCCCAGTCCCCGCCCCCTCCTGCACTCTTCTTCTGGGCGTGGCGGACCTGGCCCACTGCTAACTAAGAAAAACACCGGAGGTCGGGGGGAGCCTGAAGGGGATGGGAAGCTGAGCTGAACCGAGCCAAGCCAATCCCAGGCCTGTGGCCAACCCCCAATGGGCTGTAGCCACTTGGCTGTTCCTGTTAGCACGGGAAGAGGAGTGAGGCACCGGTGGGCCCAGAGCGGTGGAACAGGCAGACAGGCACCCTGTGGGGAGGACACAGCACAGGGTGGGGAGACAAGCTGGGTGTGTGGAGAAAACAGTGGGGTGGGGGGCCCAGCCCTCACTGCAAATCTGCAGCTGGGGAGGGGGGAGGGGGGTGGGAGGGGAAGGGAAAGGGGAAGGGAGGGGAAGGGGGGAGGGAATCTATTGGCCCCTGAAATAAGCATGACTGGTTATTAGCCCAGACCAGGGCCAGGCTGGGCAACACAGAGAAGGGCTGCACCTGAGCACGACTCACCAGCCCTGGGGTTTGGTTTTGCGTTTGTCCATGTTGCATTTACACAGCAGGTTACCACCCATGCCCATGTCCCATTCGGCCAGGACGTGGGGGACTGGCTGCTAAGGGTCCCCTTGGCAGAAAGGGTCTCATGTGTGTCTTGACCTATTCCTGTTCCCATACCTCAGCCCCTCAGCCCTTAGAAGTTAGAAATTTCCTTGGGAGAGCATTGTTAAAAGCACTTTGTTACCTGACCTTCCTCTTTGCTTCCCTGGCTCCAGACTCAGGCCAGGCCCCCATTTTTACCACCCACTTTGCCTGACTCTCACTTTTCTTCTACCCCAGTTTCTGACCTTTCCTCTATTGTCCCCTTCTCCTGCCCCTGCCTCAGCTTCAGGCTGGGGTTTGGGTCCTCATGATTTCCTTCTTATTCTGGCTCCTGCCTCCTGTTGACTCCCCCAAATCCCTCTGTCCCTATGACTTCCTGTCTCCTTCCCTAACATTGGACCTGGCACAGTGGAGGAGCCTAATACCTCTCCCAAAATACCCCAAAGGAGCTAAGGGACCAGATGTGACTTCAGGTACTCTAGTCGCTGTTGGCCTCCTCCCTTTTCTCCCTCAGCTATCCTATTGGCCGTGGCCTCTTAGAACTACAGGATATCAGGGACAAAAGAATCTTGGAAATCATCTAGACTGCCCTACCTCCCCCCTCCAATTTTACAGATGAGGAAACTGAGGCCCAAAGAGAAGATGTTTGTCCAAAATCACCCAGATAGTTAGAGGAGCTGTGATTTGAGCCCAGTTCTTATTCCAAGCCCAGGGCTCCTTCCACTAACCATAGTTGTCCCCAAACCAGCCCATTCCCTCAGATTCACTGTCAGGTACCCAGGGTCACCATGGGCAGGGACAGGGATCCATTGGGTCCAATCAGTCCCATCCCACCCAGGGAACCTTGGACACAGCAAGGGGCAGGACAGGCAAAAACCCCCTTCCCCATTCCCAGCAGGGTGCCCCAAGAAAGTGCCTTCTGCTCCCCAGAGCCAAGCTGTCACTGCCCCTTCCCCTCCTGATACTCTCCCACCGTGGGAGGATAGAGTTACCACCACCACCCTAGCCAGCCCCTCTCCTCCTCCCCTGCTCAGGGCCGGCCCCTGAGGACTAGGGAGGGGATTGATTTGAGGGAACCAGGGGCCACAACTCTGGGGCCTTCCTCCAGCCTTTCCCTCCCATTTTCCATTCTTCCTGTCCCCAGGACATTTCCAACTTTGCTCTCTCCAAGTCACTGGTCCCTTTTCTCTTGGCAGATACAATCCCTGGGGATCCCAGCTCCACTTCTCACTGTCCTTGGGGGCCAGCAGGTAATCCCAGCCCTTCCCAGGGAGCTTCCAAATCTAGGTCTATGGGAGGCATGTCTTTGAGCCGTGCTGGGGCCCAAGTTAGGCCTAAGTCGGCTCCTCTTTTCCACCCGAACCGCCCTTGCTGGCCCCAGCCCCAAGACCAGGCGAGACTGAGGTTGTCCCCTGCGTTTGATGCAGATCCCTAGATGAAAGGAGAGGGGAAGTTCCCGAGGCTTCAGACCCTTGGATTCAAGCCTTAGATGCCACCAGCTGCCATGTCCCCCTCCCCAGCCCTGTCCCTCACCTTCTGCCTCAAGTGCCCTTCCCCCACTCCTCTGGGGCTTCTCCCAGAACAGCCCTCTGCCCTCTGAGCTGGAGGGCTTCAGGGTCCCTTGGGGCCAGCACTGACTGTCGGGGGCCCAGCGAAGTAGAGGTTTCCCTGGGCCTTCCTCAAAAACGGCTGAAGGACTGGCTCAGTGAGATCTCCCCATCCCCCCAAACTCAAGCTGGGGCAGAAGAGGCCGAGGGACCGAGGCAGGGCTGTGCACAGGGTAGTGTGGGAGCCGGGGGAGGGGGGTAAGAGTATTTTTTCTTAGTGTAATTATAAATTCAGAATTTATCCCGCCTACTCATTGTGGCAGCGGAGCCTTTGTATAGAGATATAAATAGAGACAGAGTGAGAGATATAAGGACTAAATTTGCTAATGAAATCCTTTTAATCCAAATGCTATTTATCTCCCCAGTCATCACCCAGCCTCAGCCCAGAGCAAGTTGGTATCATAGTTTTCTTCTGCATCTTTTCTTGGCTCGTGACCAAAAAGCAACCCCACCCCATCCCAAGCTCCCTGCTCTATACCTGGCCCCATGGCAAATTCAGAGGAATACGGATGGGGGGGAGGGGAGGTCCAGCAGGGGGTCCCTTCCACCCCGACACCAAAGGAAATGAACTACAGGGAAGGCAGCTTCCGAGTAAGACTGGTTGTCTGCCCTCCACAGACAAGACCCAGCAGGGAAGGAGGGAGACAGCAAGCCCACCGAGTGATACCTTTTGAGGGCCCAAGATGGTCCTTTGACCTTTGCAATAAATGCCAGAAAAATCGGCATCCCCATTTCATATCCATTTCAGCCAGACCTACACCCTCATGGGATGTGGAGAGGGGTATGTTTGCCTGTGCAAAGGCAAGACTCTAGGAACAAGGCTATTTGGGGAAGAGGGGATCCCAGTGCCAGGGTAAGCCCATCTTCCAGTCCATGTGGAAAAGCCCTTCTTGTATACCATTTCTTCATAGCCTGCTTGGGGGGAGGGGCTTGGGCGGTGAGGAGAACAACAGGGCCTGCTCTGTCCAGTGTTGTGGGGCCCCCTCCCAGTTTGTACATTTTCCATGTTGGAGTTTTTTGGTTGTTCTGGTTGTTGTTGTAAAACTTCATTTGTTTTCCTGTTTTTATATATCTATTTTTTTTAGAATTGTTTTTATTTATTATTAAAAAAAAAAAAAACAAACAAAAAAAAAACTGAACAAAATAATAGCCCCACTCCTCCTCCTGCCTCAGCCCTGGGACTGGGGTGAGGGAGGATGGAGAGGGAGGAAGGCCGAACCAGTTCTGGCCTCAAGCCCCTGTGGGACTCTAGCCACGTCCCCAAACTGCCAGCCACACCCAGCAGGATCCCCACCCCTTCCTTGTCCTCTGGCACCAATCTCTCCCCACCAAGGACCGGAGGCTGTCCAAGGCAGGTCTCTGGGCTGGTGGGGTTGGCATAGGTAACATCCTTCCTCAGCCTCCCATTCCTCCTCAGATAGCCATCTCAGGAACTGGGCCAGCCATGCTGGGGAGGGGGAGGAATGCACCCTTCCAGTGAGGTGGGGGGAGGGGGGAGGGAGGGCCAGGGCTACAGCCCCACCGTCTGACTAACTCTGTAATTATGACGCATGGACATGTAGAGGCGGCTCCATGTCGTGTGAATAAAATACATATGGACACTCTCTGCTGTCGTCCCTCACTCTGTCATCCACTTGTCTTTGCTACCTTTTCCCCTTAGGACGCAGCTGAACTGGGCTGACCCGAGTGAGAAATAGTCGCTCGTTTCCATAGCACTCTGGAATTACAAAGTAGATTCATAGGGATCGTGGAAGCCGGAGTTACTTGGAAACTTAATGGCCTCCTTGCCCTAAGCATCATAAGGAAACTACGATACAAGAGTAGGATTTTACTGTAGGCCAAACACAAGATTCTGACAGCATACAATAACAACTCAGAGCTTTGTGAGCTAGCTGAATACAAATATTATCCCCATTTTTAAAAGGGGAAGTTGAGACTCAGAGAAAGGACTTGCTCAGACTTATATAGCTACCAAGTGGTAGAGCCAGATTTGAGCACAGTGCTTCAATTCCAGCAATCTTTCCACTATGGTGCTTTGTCAGCCTTCTTAATATATATAAATATGGTTTATTATTATAATCCTTGCAGTGACAATAAATGAATCACATTCATTCTTGGAGGCTTATCCATAATATATTTTATAGCTTTGCACCCAAACCAAATTTGACTCTTGTAAGGTCTCCATGGGGAAAAAAAAAAAAAAAAAAGGCTTTCATTAGCACACATATCTCTCACCCCTGACCTCAGGCTAAGGATACAAAGTAAAGAAGGACATCTGTTTTAATCCAATAAAAAGGGGGAAAATGCATATTTGTATTAAATAAATAACTACTACTTTTCCTGTGGGACACCACCCTCCTCAAGGATCTATACAGTCCTCCCAATTTACAGTACTGTCACAGATAAATACTTGAGGCAAGAAGAACAATTAGGAGGCTGTTGTCATTTGTATAAGAGTTGATGAGAGTCTGAAGTAAGGTAACTGAATGGGGTCAGATAAGAAAGATTATGAAAGTAGAAATAGCAAGATTAATAACTAATTAGATATGTGAGATGAGGGAAAATAAAGATTCCAGAAAAGGCTAAGGTTGTGAACCTGGAAAAGAGTGATACATTGGACAGAAACTGGAAAGTTTGGAAGAGAATTTGCAAGGAAAGGTAATGAGTACAGGTCTGGATATGTTGACTTTAAGATGTCTCTCAGATATCATTTTGAAATATCAAATAATGATTGGTAAGGCAGAACTGAAGCTCAGAAGAGAGACTGGAACTATATTCTTAGGTCTCTGTCATCTGCATAGAGATAGTTAAATCCTTGAGAACTGGTGGGTAATAGAGATTGGCCACCTTTTAATGGAAGCACTACAAATGTCAGCATCAGAAAAGAGAGTGTTGGGGAAATTGGTGGGACTCCTATGGGATTTCTAATTAGGAAATGTACCTCTTAGTTTTAACAAAGATAGAAAGCCCAAAAGAGCCATCATTAGAGGGAAACTCAGGGAATCTCTTGAATGCCAGGAATGGCCTATCCACAAGTCAAAGGTTCATAGACTTTAAAGTAATCTTAAAGGTTGCAGTAATTTTATTTATTTTTTATTAAAGTTTTAAAGCTTTTTTTCCAAAACATACATAATTTTCATTCACCCTTACAAAATCTTGTGTTCCAAATTTTTTCCCTCCCTTCCACTCATCCCTTCCCCTTGATCGCATGTAATCCATGTTAAACATGTACAATTCTTCTGTATATACATACTTCTACAATTATGCTGCACAAGAAAAATCAGATCAAAAAGAAAAAAAATAAGAAAACAAAATGCAAGCAAACAATAACAAAAAAGATAAAAATACTATGTTGTGATCCACATTCAGCCCCCAGAGCCCTCTCTCTGGGTGCAGGTGGCTCTCTCCTCATAAGATCATTGGAACTAGCCTGAAACATCTTCCTCTTGAAAAGAGCTACATCCATCAGAATTAATCATCGTATAATCTTGCTGTATACAATGGTCCCTTGGTTCCATTCACTTCACTTAGCATCAGGTCATGTAAATTCAGGTTTTTCTGAGATCAGCCTGTTCACCATTTCTTATAGAAAAATTATATTCCATTACATTCATAATATTATAACTTATTCAGCCATTCTCCAACTGATGGGCATCCTTACAGTTTCCAGTTTCTTGCTACCACAAAAAGAGCTGCTATCAATATTTTTGCACATGTGGGTCTCCTTTTCTTCTTTAAGGTCTCTCTGGGATACAGGCCCAGGAGACACACTGCTGGATCAAAGGATATTCACAATTTGATAGCCCTTTGAGCATAGTTCCAAATTGCTGTCCAGAGTGATTGGATCAGTTCACAACTCCACCAACAATGCATCAGTGTCCCAGTTTCCCTACATCCTCTTCAACATTCATCATTTTTTCTTGTCAGCCAGTCTCAGAGGTGCGTAGCAGTACCTCAGAGTTGTCTTAATTTGCATTTCTCTGATCAACAGTGATTAATCAGAGCATTTTTTCATATGACTAGAAATACATCTGAAAACTGTTCATATCCTTTGACCATTTATATTGGGGAATGACTTGAATACTTATAAATTTAAGTCAATTATGTATTTTAGAAATGAAACCTTTATCGGAATCCTTGGATATAAAAAAAATTTTCCCAGCTTATTGCTTCTATTCTAATCTTGTCAATTGCAGTAATTTTAAGTTTAATCCAATCCAGCCTGCTTTTTTACAGACAAGTAAATGGAGATTCAAAGTCACAGAGCTAGCACCAAAAAATAATGATTCAAATTCAGACTTTCTGTTTATCAACCAATTAATAGGTTTTAGGAAATGAATTGGGCTTATGTCTAATGAGACAGATTTTCAGAGGACTCTGTTTTATAATAATTTTGCCCTTGGAAAGGTGGATCTGAAATGATTTGTGATTATACAAGTTAGCAAAAAAAAAAAAAAAAACACTGCAACAGTGGGCTGAAAGCCCAATTCTGATTATAAAGGTCTCTCTAGCTTCCCAAAGATGTTCTATGCCTCATGCTCCAAACAAAAGGGACACCAAGAAATGTAAAGGCAGAATCAGTCATAGGTGTTAATGAGAAATAAAATTATCCATCAAATTCAGTCTTTCATAGAATAAAAGGACAATTTAAACAATCCAGATTCTCACACAGCTGAAGCAAGGGGAGAAAGACCATCACAATCTTTGTTTTTTCTCAACCTTGTAGTGACCAAAGTGAGAATCCATTTAGTCAAAACTCTTCCCTTGTCCTTGTAGAGTTCATCTGCTTCTCTTGGAGTCTTGAATTTTAAAAAGGTAACTTCAAATGTAACCCCCTAAGACTAACATGCTCCCACCTTGGTTTCACATCTCAAGGAAATACTCCTCTCTTCCTCTCTGGAAAAACTTCAAAAACTTCTCCTGTAAGAAGGGAAAAAAACTTCCCTCTCTAGTTTTGTTCTCTTATTAACTTCCTCCTTCCCAGGCTGTAAAGATAGATCAACTACCTGGATTAACTTGGGTCCCTCTTTAGGCAGCCAGTCAACCGTTAGCCTAGAGCAGTAACAGTAGAAAAGAACCTGGGCTTAGAAGGAAGGATGTAGAAGGAGAAGTTTTGGAATGCGGAGGGGGAGAGAAGGGAGGTTGGATATTAATACTGTGCTCAACACTGGGGACACCAAAGTAGACAGGAAAGGCTCTGTGAAGAAGGTGGTCCTTGAGCTGAATCTTGAAGGAAATCGTGGTTTGTTTTAAGAAACAAATAGGGGGAGGGCATTATACTCTAGAGAGGGAGACAGGAAAATGAGGGATCTGACAACCAGGATCAAGAAATATTCTAAAAAGCCACAGAGGAGAGTCTGAAGAAAGGGCAATAAACGGTGTCAAATACAGCCCAGAGGGCAAGCAGGACCAAGACAGATTCAGCATTAAGGGATCTTTATTAATTTTGCAAAAGTGGTGAGACTGGAAGCCAAATTACAGAGGAGTGGAAAAGAGAATACTGGGACGAGGTGAAACCAACTATAAACAGCCTTTGCAAGGGCCTTAGCTGAAAAGGGAAAGAGCTGAGATTGTTGTTATCCAACTCTTCACGACCCTCTGGACCCCATACTGTCCATGAGTTTGGTTTTTTTGGGGGGGAGGTTAACTTTTTGTTGGGTTTTGTTTTTTGCATTTTTTAAAACTTTTTTGGCAAAAATACTGAAGTAATTTGCCATTTCCTTCTCCAGGGGATTAAAGCAAACCGGTTAAGTGACTTGGCCATACTACTTAGTAAGTACAGACCCAGATTTTAACTCTCCTCTTCCTGACTTTAGGCTCAGTGCTGTCTCCTTTCTAATATGATCTAGTTAGGTTTTTTTGAGGATGGAAGAGGCAGTAGGGCAGGAACTAGTAGATGGGCAAATTGAAAATTACTGGCATTGATCTACTGGAGACAGGGAGGAAATGTTATCAAGGATGCTTATGCAAGATTTGGCCTCGATGAGGAAGTTTCTTATCAGAAACTGAAGCAAAGGAGAAAATGACACAATGAAAGCAGCTCAAGATGAGGAATCAGAAGACCTGGAGCCCTACCTAGCTCAGCCATCAGTCTGCACAAAGGGGCTGCCAATCTGTAAAAGATCTACCCTCGTAGACGGATTTGAAGGGACCTAAGGGATCATCTCTTCAAACTGAGGCCGAAGAGCTAGATAGTTGGGCCCTGCTAGTTAAGCCAGATTCTGTTACCTGTGGGTGGGGTTGAGGGGCAGGGATGGAGGGGGGAAGAGGGGAGGGGGCAGTAGGCATTCCAGAAGACCGGCTCCATGGTATATGGTGGGACAGCTCAGGCTCCAGAAACCGCCGCTTCTCCAGAGTGAAAAAGATTCTGGTCACGTTTCGTGCACCACGGATTGGCAGCTAGAAGGCACCTCGTGGGTCTCCAGGCCACCCGCCACGGTGGGCACTTAATAAACGCCAAATGACTACGTCCTCCCCCCTGCATTTTGTAAATGAGCAAACTGGCCCTGAGAGGTAAATCTTGAAACACCGTTAATTTCCAAAACATCAAATCAAGGTACGATGAGTTTTATTGAGGGGCACATGCCATGTAAACAGACTCAGAATATCGCCAACAACCGAGACCGGCCAAGTCCCGACGTTCCAGGTCGCTTCTCTCCTCCCCTTCCCCCCGGAACTCCAGACCAACGGGTGTCCGCGGCCGGGAGACAAGTGCTCCCACAGCACCGCCCCCACCTCCCCATCCGTGACCGACCGGCAACTTCCGGCTCGGGAAGCCGGGCCACATCCGACTCGGGTCAAGCTGCGGCAGGATGTTGCCGGTGAGTGGCGGCCTCAGGCTCCGAGCTGGGGCCCTGCCCTTGGCCTTTTTTCGCGGGGTCGGGGCCCGGGCAGCCAGCAGCGAGGGTCCCTCCTACACCCAGGGCCAGAGCCCAGAGCCGAAAACCCGCGAGTATTTCTACTACATCGACCACCAAGGCCAGGTGAACCGGGGCGGCGGGGAATGGGGAGGAGAGGAAAGCGGGGGAGGCGGGGGGAAGAGGAGGAGGAAGGGGCGGGGCCCCGCCGAGATGCTCCGGGGAGAAGGCTCCCAGCGGGTGGCGCGGTTTGTTCGGTAGGTACTCAGGCGATGAGTGTTACAGCCCCTGCGGACGCGCGGCTTGTTCGGGCGCTTGATTCCGTGCTCGTTTGTTAGGCACCTGAGAGCTGTCCGGAAAGTGTCCTGCACCAGCCTTAATTAGCAAACTGCGTAAAGTGGGCGGCCCCGCTCGGCCGGCCTGAGGAGGAAAGCGCGCTCTCCGGCTCAGTCCTCCAGGATAGGCCGGGGCCTGCCCAATGAGACCAGCCTCGGGGAGCCCAAAGCCAGCGGGAGGCCTGCGGTTCACACTGACGCTCGGCTCGCCCGAGGAAGCTCATCGGGCCGTAAAACCAGACCCAGAATCACAGCCGTTTGAGAAGGGAAACGCCCGTGGGACTTTCAGGGGTCCCGAGTTGCTTTCTCCCACACATAAACCCCTCCTTTTAACCCCAGTGCGCTTCCAATAATGCTGCGTGGTTGAGAATCTCGGGACACCACAATTTTGGAAGAATCAAAGAGCAATGAGATTGCTTGACATGGAGAAGCAGACTTCCCAACGGGCTCTGTGTCCAAAATAGGATGTAAGGGATAACATCCAAGAAAAGGGATAGGGTAGTTGCAAAAGCGAGAGATAACAACAGACAGTGCCCATAAAATCTCAAAGCATGAAGAAGAAGGTGTCCCCTGTGGAGGGTCTCTGGGTGTACATGCACATAAAAGAAATGCAGAGATGAAAAGGTGCAGGTGTGTTGTAATTTGCACAGGGGAAAGAATACCTCGTTAACATGATCATAGAGCTCCTTGAAATAGTCAAGTGCAATATGATGGACACTGGAGATGCAAAGAGAAAAATGCCATCCAACCCCTGTGGGGAATTAGCAGCAGGGCCTGAAAAGGCAGTAAAATAGTATTGCAAAAGCCACGTGGATACACACAAATGCCAGGACATGCACATGTGCGTCCCTGCATGTTCCTGCGTGCACAGGGCACACTGCAGGATCACCACTACCCTGCTCCCTAAGATGGGGGAGTCCACCTCTTACTCCTCTTTCTCTATCTCTCTCCTGCCTGTCCTGCAGCTTTTCCTGGATGATGCTAAAGTGAAGAATTTTATCACCTGTTTCAAAGGTATCAACCACCTACTCCCAGGCCTCTCTGAACCCATCAGGACACTGAGACCCACTTCATCTGTTGGTGAACGCAGGTCTCTTCCCAGGACTCCTGCTCCCTTCCCTATTCCCTTTTTCTGAAGATGATGAGAGTGAGCTCCTGGCTTTCAGCACCAATGAGTGTTGGGTCTGATCTTTTCAGGGTCCCTTCCAAGGCAGATGAATCTCAAGAAACTGGCCTCTCTCATTTTCCCCAGACTCATGTCTGCCTGAAATGGGAGAAATAATTATATTGGCTAAGAGCATCCACTTCCTGAGGAGGTGAGGGAAAGACTGACCCTGACAGGATTTAAGGGACCTTGGCTGTTGTAATCCAACACCTCATTTTACAGAGGAGAAAACAGGGGTTCCAACAAGTTCAAGTCTCGCCCAAAATTATACACATTATAGAAGAGGCAGGATTTAAATCCAGATTTCCCCCCGCAGCAGGCAGGCTCCCCTTTGGGCAGCACAGGCTTCAGTAATAATGGCGATCTCTCCCAGTGCCCAGCCAGCCTGACTCTTTCCCCTGCCCTTCCCTCATCTTCCCACTGCCAAGACTCAGCCATGTGATTTCAGGTGAATTTCTTCCCCACCTGAGCCTTTAGCTTTAACAGACTTAAGATAAGAGGATTGGACTAGATCATCTTCACACTCCAGTATTCTTTGATTTTGTGACTCCCTCTCCCTCTTTCATTTAGGGGCTTTCTAACCACCATATCCTCTACCCTGCAGACCAGAAGTTCCTGGTCTTCTTCTTCACCCGCCTGAGGAAGAACCAAAGTGGTCGCTATGAAGATGCCTTTCCCTTCATCTCACTTTGTGGTCGTGAACACAACTTTGTGCGCTGTGACGATCTCCCTGTGGTCTTCACACACCTGCTGGAAGATGGCCCAGGATCCACACGCCTGTCCTATGGGGGAGCGGGGGAGGCCCTGGCTGTACCCTTCGAACCTGCCCGACTGATGCCCCTCCCTGCCAACGGACGGCTCTATCACCCAGCGCCCAAACCGGCTGGTGGTGTGGGGCTGGTCCGCTCTTCCCTGGCCTTTGAGCTCAGTAGCTGCTTCCAGTACCCACCGGGAGGGGCCACCCTGCCCACCCATATCTTGTGGCAAGGCCAGAAATACCCTCTAACCATGGACCTTGCATCCCTCTTTCCTAAATCCTGTGGGCCCTGAAGCATTGTACCCCCTTCTTCACCTGCTGTCTTCCTCTGGCTCAGGAATGTGGACGTCAGGAAGGTGGGGGTCCAAACAGATAGTAACGTTCAGGGACATGACCGGCCTAAGGTCCCAAGGTTGCTGGTGCTGAGGACAGTGGAAGGAGAGCCTTAGCAAAGATGAGTCCTAGAGCTAAAGCTTCCTAATAAGGATTAAGAGAAAGTCCTTCCTGTGATGTGCTTATTGTCTTTTGGTTACTGAGGTTTTGACGGCCCATTGATCAAGGGAAGGAGAACAGGATAGAGTAGAAGGGTTAGAACCAGGGCGTTCTCCCAGCAGTGGGGATTCAGGAATGACCTTGGGGAGCTGTGGGATAGAAGGACAAAGAGTCCTGTTGTAGTGTGCCAAGAGGACTGAGTGACAAGGCCTTAAAGGAAAAGGCCTTCATCCTGTCCCTATGTAAACACCTTGGGCCTCTGCCACTTCTTCCTGAGGATGGAAGCAGGGGTGGTTCAGGTTCATGCTCTACACACCTGAATTCAGTTAAATGCCAAAAACATTGTGACTGCTACATGCTAGGCCCTGTTCTGAGCACTAAAGATACAAACATTAAAAAGAACAGTTTGCTCTCGTGGAGCTTAAAATCAACATTATGTCTCTCCTGATTGCCCTAATTACTCATGCCCTCCCTCCCCCAAAACACTGATTGCTGTGCCATGGTAGTAGGAATACAAAGACAAGACTGAAATATAAAAATACAAAATAGAAAGTGGTTTTGGAAGGGATGCTTGTGTGAGTAGAAGGAAGAAATTGTATCCAAGAGATGTGGAGATAAAAATGACAAAATTTGACAGCCAATTGGGTATATAGACTAAGGTTGCACACCTCGGAAATGGGAAGCATGGTAGTGTCAAAACCAGAAGTGAAGAAGAGAGGCTTGGTCTGGAAACACTGAACAGAGTAATGTTTTTATGTGAAACTTAAACCCATGGACAAAAAGCAGCAATGATACAGTACTTGGCAGTTTTGCATATATCCTCTCCCTTGATCTGATGAGGTCACCAAGTGAGAGTTTTGAGAGAAAAGAGAAGACCCAGGAAGTTATGTGGAGCACCTACAGGGCTTTGCTGGGAATGAGGGTCCTCCAGCACAGGAGATGGGGTTGGTGGGAGAACCGGGACAGGGCAGTGTTCCCAAAACTCAAAGAGAAGACAAATATCCACGAAGAAGAGAGAACAGTACTGGATCAAACATTTGGGTTTGACTCTGGTTTAAGAGACTCTTGGTAACTTTGGAGAGAGCAATTTCAGTTGTGTGATGAAGTCAGAGCCATATTACAGAGGGTTTAGAAGAGAGGAAACTGAGGATCCAAGTGATAGAATTTCCAGAATCCAGTTAAGAAAAGGAGAGGAATGCAGCATTGATGGAAGGGATTTTTGAGAATAGGGACTTGGGTGTATTTATAAATAAGAAAGTAATGGGAGTGATTAAAGGTGGGAGTGGGAGACAGTTTTCTGAGGAAAACAGGAATGAGATCAAGGGTACCTGGTGAAGTATTGGTCTTAGTATGAAAAGGACCCCACTCTTCATTGAAGATTGAAGAAAGCAAGAAATACTGGCAGGTGATGCCGGATGGTTGAGAGGAAAGGGTGCTGGGGCAAATGGCTTTTTTTGGAAAGAAGGTGTAAATTATAAGATGAAAACTTCAGCTAAGAGGATGGAGGAAGGATATAGTGTGGGAAAGAGAATGGAAAATAGAGGTTTAGAATCATGAAGAGTGGGATAATGAATTAGGGAGGAATAACATATATCAGCCCAGTTGAAGTTAAATTACAAGTGTCTATGATGGAAGTAATCCACAGTTAAAGTTTGTCAGTATGAGAAAACCAGTGAAGATGAGATGTGAGAGTGGAAGATTATATAACTAAGCCCAGAGCTGCTCTAGCAGAACTTCATTCCACTCTGTGCATACCAATGTGATTTCCAAAGCACCTTTTAGGACTATGAGTTCTATCAGAAAATATGTATGCATACAGATCTCTGTACACCTTTTTATCAGCAAAATGAGAACAAAAGCTCTAATTCAGCATTTTCGTCACAATCAATAGCCCCAGAAGGAAGGAGTGCAAATATTAGTCGCTTCAGTATTTCAAAAGTCTTTTAATAAGAGATTATTTTGGGGAGAGAACTCTGGCTATTGGAATATTCAGAACAGGGCCTCTTATAGTCAGTGATCTAATTGGGTCCTCCTTTCACCAGTAGCGATTGCTTCAGTTTCCACATCTTAGTAAATGTTTCTTCCTGAATTGCTAAAACCAAAAAATTCATCCCTCAGGGGCCAACCATCTTATGAAGAACTTTCACCACTCGACTGGTGCGCAAAGATCAGGCACATAATCTTCATCAGAACTGTACTTAAGAGTCTAGCTTAGTAAGACTTTGCAGAATTTGTATACCTCTGACCGTCTGAGGAATCATAGGAAGAGGGTTTTAATAGAAGTGTGAAATAATTTTCCTCATTTGTAAAATGAGGAAACGAAGATTTCAGAGAAAAGTAACTTACAGCCTTATGAATAGTAAGGGCATCTGACTCCGAAGTCCATTGTTCTTTTCACCATACCAAAATGCCTCTTAAAGCACTAATTTATATAGCACTTTATAGTTTACAAAGCACTAATTTAATGGAAAAATCCCTAGAAATAGAGGTAGGGCTCCATACAGAAGCACAAGATAGTATAATGATTTTTTTCTCAATCCACCAAACAATTCCTTCTATGGGCAAAGACTAAGTGCTGGGGATACAAAAATGAAAATTACTCCATGGCTTTGTGTATCTTGTAATCAATTGGTATATGTATATTAGCAATAAAACACTGCAAGAAGAAATAAATTCCATTTAAAATAACTGCTGGGAGGCTACTTATCAAGGCACATAAAGACTATATGAATACAATTACAAAGTACTATTTGTAGAAACAAAAGATTGGCCTAAATAATAGAGGGAGGGGGGAAGTCAGCTAATTCATGGGTAGACATAATAAAAATGACAATGATACATAAATCAATGCCATCGATTAGGTTACCAAAGGATGCTTTATAGAGCTGGAGAGGCAGGGGGAAGGGGGAGAGGTCACAAAATTCAGGTGGAAAAATAAAAAAAGAAATGATGAAGAAAAGTAGTAAGGAAGCTAGGTATACCAGATCCTAAACTATAGCATAGAGCAGTGATCCTCAAAGTGATTTGATTTTGATAAGATTGGTCAGTGAAATAAATTCACAACAATGAGAAGCAAATGCAATCCATAGAGTTTCATATACTTAAGAATCCCATTACTGAGCCAAGCCACCCATTACTTGCAAAAAAAAAAAAAAAAATACAACAACAAAAGATAAAAAAGGTATGTGACTTAGACCAAAAAAAGGAAGCATATATTAGTGGAGTAAGGATCTATGAACAGGAAATGAACTGACCAAACAAGAATTGGAATGAGAGAACATTAAGGTTTTACACAGCCATTTCATCTAAAATTTAAAAGGAAGTAGATAACTGGGTGGGGAAGAGATTTTTTTCTAATAAAGGTGGGTTTTTTCCTTTTTTTTTTTTTTTCCTGAGGCAATTGGTATTAAGTGACTTGCCCAGGATCACACCGCTAAGAAGTGTTAAGTGTCCAAGGTCACATTTGAACTCAGGTCCCTCCTGACTTCAAGGCTGGTGCTCTGTCCACTGCGCCACCTAGCTGCCCCTGTAGTTCTCATTTCAAAGAGAGAACTGATTCATAATTATAAGAAAAAGAGCCATCTGACAATTGATATATGGTCAAAAGATAACAGTTTGAAGAAATTGTTTTAAAAAGAAGACTAACTAGTAATCTGAAACATTTAAATTAAAGGAACTCTGAATTTCCACCTTAAACCCATTCAATTAGCAAAGTTGCCAAAAAAAGATCAGGGAGCATGCCAAGTCTCAGAGGACCTGCAGAAAAGAGGCTTTTACGCTTAGTTGGTAAAATTGTAAAATGATTTAACTATACAAGAAAGCAATGTGGAACTATGCTTGAAAAGTCACTAGATGACGTATCCATTGACCCAAAAATATCAGTACTAGATCCAATACCCCAAAGAGATCAAAGAAAGAAGAAAATCTTCTATCTTCTATCTTCAACAAATTGAGCAACTCTTTTTATAGTGGCAACTGGAAACTAAGGGGGGTACCCATCATCAATTAAGAAATGAATTAATAAATTGAAACATATGAGTGAT
The DNA here is from genome assembly GCF_016432865.1 of Antechinus flavipes. NCBI lineage: Eukaryota > Metazoa > Chordata > Mammalia > Dasyuromorphia > Dasyuridae > Antechinus > Antechinus flavipes. The sequence continues at coordinate 648,189,406 of NC_067398.1, forward strand.
ATGGAATTGCACCATAAACAATTATGAAAGGAATAGTTTCAATGAAACATAGCAAGACTTGTATGACTTGATGCAGAAGGAAGTGAGCAGATTAAAATGGTTTACACAATAACTAAAATGAAACAACTTTAAAAGATTTAAGACCTCTGATGGATGCAATGACTAGCCATTATTGCAAAGCTTGCTGCCAACCTGCTGATGGAGAGATAATGGACTTAGGATACAGAATGAGACAATTTTTTAAAATATATTCAATGTGGGAATTCATTTTTCTTGACTGTATAGTCATCACAAGGGTTTTTTTTCTTTTTTCCAATGGGAGGAAGAAGTGGAAAGATACATTTCTGTTAATAGGAAAAAATTAAATCTTAGTTTAAAAACCTACTTGTTCAGTGGAAAGAATGCTGGATGTGAAATCAGAAGATCTGGTTTCAAATTCTGGCTCTGCTATATTACATTTTGAAATTGGACAAATTGTTCAACCTCTTTGTATGTCAGTTTCCAATCTTTAAAATAAGAAAGTTAGACTTAATAATCTCCAAGGTCTCTTCCAGTTCTAGATTTATGTTCCTGTGACCTGGATTCTAATTTTCAGTTCTGTCACTAGCTGTATGACCCTGAGAGAAGTGACTTGCTATCTCTGAGTCTCACTTTTCTTATCTTTAAAATGTGAAAAACAATTTGTTCTACTTGTGGGAAAGGTACTTTGAAAACATAAAAACGCTATTTTTCACAACAATCTTTGAAGAAGGCAGTGTATTACCATGTGCACATCTGTATCCTTATTTTTTTCCCTCTGCACAACTGCAAATGCATGTATCCAAATATCTATATTTCACACGGGCTTTCTATAGTTTTGTGAGTGTTTTTCTTTCTTTATATCTTTAATCTTAGTAGAATCTGCAGATCTATGGAGGTAGCCTCTGAATGTTTCCTCTCTTCTCCCTCTAAATATTTTGTCAGCTTTGGACGGGGGATTTATAGAGGAGGAAAGAGACCCCAAATATGAAAGGAGGAATTCCAGGCCCATCAGTCCCTTTCCCTTAGATATTCATTTCTCCCCAACACTCAATTCGACTTTACACTCTTTGATGGTTGTCTCCCCGCGGTAACTGTGGGTTATGAAGAGAGAGCTCTCCGTGGTGCTGAGGACTCTTCCGTCAGTATTAGGCCTGAGATGGAAGACTTGAACACCCGCAGTTGAGAAAGCTTGGTTCTGATACGGATCTCAAAGCTCCTGACCTAGTCTCCCTGCCAATCGGAGCCCCAAGGTTGTTGGGACAGTGGCTCCGATTTCTAAGGAATTTGCAATTTACAGAATGATCTGTTGGAATGCCCTAGCTATGGCCATCCTAGCCTTCTCATCTGTGGCCATAGAGAGATCTCTTCCTCAGAGACTCACACACGCCCCCTTCCTCCCCAGGATCTGTTTGGGTACCCGAGTCACGTGCCTGGAGAAAGGCTCCCTAGTGGGGAGACGGAAAGGGAAACGGATCAAGATCTCCTCTCGTGGCTCCCCTCATCCCAGAGGAGCGTGGAAAGAGTTAAGGAGAGAGAGCGCCCTACCCCCACCCCCTGTGGCCCTGACATCACGAGGCGGCCTTGCGATTGGCCTGGAGAACCCATGACGCGGTCCACGGGGGGCTCAAGACTTGAAAAGACTAGATCTGAGGTGGGGAGAAGGGGAAGCTTGAGGCGAGGATAAGGAAGGGGGAGGGGCGGACGAGTCTGGAAAGGCGCACTAGCTTCCATCCACCCGCACGCGCTCGGAACGTTGGGCACCCTCCCCTCTGTAGCAATTCACACGCACGACACGCGCAGACACGCGCAACGGCTCGGGCCTTTGGGCGCGTGGCCCGACCCGCTCTCTGGATCAGTCTGCGTCTGGTCTGTCGGGCCCGCGTCCTCCCTCTGGTGTCCCGTCCAGTCCTGTCTGGTCCGGTTCTGCCCACCCCGCCCGCCCGGGGCCGAAGTGCCGCGGGGCCATGGCGGGAGCCGCTCGCCTGGGGACCCGACAGGTGAGGGGCCGAGGGTCGGGAGGGCTTTGGGGAGGGGAAGGCAGGGCACCCCACGGGGGAGCTGTGGAGGGAGAGGTGTCAGCATTCTCCAGGCCCCTTCCCTCTCTGCGAGGACCGCTAGGCTCCGGGGCAGCGCCCAGGAAGACCAGCCCAAGGTCAGTCTGCCGGCAGCCCGGATTCTCGCACCCCCACCTCTGGGAGCGACTGGAGCTCCTCGCCTGGCCCTAGTTCCCTGGGCGGCTGCCCAGTTCCCCATCCCCCTACAGCTCCCCAACTCCCGGCCAAGCTGTCACCCCTAATCTAAACCCTTGTCCTCTGACCACCCTCCCCCTGCCCCTGATAATGACACTGATCCCCTGGGCAGCCATCTATCCTTGGACTCTCTCCTAGCATTCGGCTCCCACTCATCCTTTCTACTTTGGGCAGCTTTTCACTAGCCGAGTCGTCCTTAATAAAGCTAAATGTGGGCAGGACTGGGTGACTGGCACAAGAATCAGGTTGAGGAAGAATCTGGCTAAACCAGCTCCCGGTTCCCCCTTCAACCCCTTGCTTGTAATCCTTGGCTACCCTTTCCCAGCACAGTGGGTGATACATAGGAGGTTCTTAAGAAATGTTGAATGAATGAATGAATGAATGAGTAGTCAGTGGGAGCAGGTTTCATGTGCTCAGTCTTTGGCAGCTTCTTTACCCTCCCAGCCTGCAGGATGGTCAGGCAGCAGGCTTCGGTCCCCAGGGATTATCTCGGGAGTCCATTAGGTGTCCTGATGGACGGCTACTTTACATGTGCCCTGGATTTTGTGTCCAAGCGCCTTTTAGTAAATGTATGACAGAGAGGTGGGGCTGTTGGCTGCTGCCCCCTTTTGTGTCTCCTTCAGGAGCTAAGAGTTGGAAGAATCCCAGAGGCCATTTACTCCCAACTTGTGCTGAACAAGAATTCCCTCTAGCTCATAGCCAATAAATGGTCATTTAACCTTTACTCGAACACGTCCAAAGAGGGGGAATCCAATATGTCCCCAGGAAGCACAGTCTCATTTTTGAAAAGCTTGTCTTGTTTGGTTTTCAATATACAAAGCCTAAAATTTCCTCTTTGCAATTTATCTTGTGCTCAGTTGGAGGCCAAAGAGCCAAACAGAACAAGTCTCTTCCCTCTATTCCAGGGACCATCCAAAAGTTTGGATATGTCAGAGATTCTAGACTAGCAAACTGAGGGGGCAGGGACTCAAGGTGTTTCTTGAAAAAGGGGTAGTAAATTACCCCAAGATTCTAGGGGCTAATTAAATATGGTTGGTTCAGAAAAGGTAGGAGGAGTCAAGAGTGCCAGAGGTTGGTTTCTTTCAGATGCTAAAGCTCTACCGGGACATGTCAGTGACGTGGTCTGGATTTACAGGAATGGCTAGTGCTAGGCAAATAGCCTCCTGCGAAGCAGATTGTCGCCAGACAGCTGGCAGGCACCTGTTCCCCTGAGTTCTACGGTAATTGAAATTTGCTATGCCATTGAAAGCTTTCATCCAGAAGCCCATGGGCAAATCTGAAGACCCATATTCAGATCACCATATAAAAGCCCTTGACTCCAAGGACAATCCTGGTGTACAGCCTTTTTTTTTGACCAGACCTTCCAAGGCTGACCAGAAATTGCATTTTATTTAATAATTTAGGATTTAATTTAGAGCTGAAAGGGTTTATTTCAATCCCATCACAGGGAAACTAAAGCCCTGAGAGAAGTGAACTACCTAGTCATACTAAGTACCTACCCATTACAAGGAAAACCAGGACTCAGCTGCTTCTCTGTAGTGCCCAGAGGCTCCTTCTTCTGCTCAGGTTATGGTCTATGGAGAACTACTATTTTTAGGGAGCCAGGAAAAGGGTTTGGAAGGTCAAGAAGAAGAATCGAGGTCAGGTTAGTGAAAGTTAAAAGGATTTGTGTGATGTATATGAAATGGAAGAAAAGGAAAATCGTGGTTATAATGATCCCTCAGGAAGCCAAGGGAGAATAGACATGTTCATTAGTGTCAGTCAAAAATTCCTTTAGAGCAGAAATCAGTAGGACTGCACTGGGCTCTTCCAATAATTCCAGTCACATAAATCACCTATGCTGGAAACCATAACCATCCATATGAGCATAAAACTCTCTTGCTAGACCTTGCCAGCTAATATTCCTGTTGATTAGACGGGACCAACAGGAGCCATAATCAATGCTAAATGCTCAAATTGTGTGGGATACTCTATAAAATGCAACCTGCGGCTCAAGAGTGATCAATAGATGCATCATGAGGCCAGAACCCCCTGAACCCTGCAGGGCTGTTTACCCTGCTGTATTTTTTCTCATTACTTTGTATGGTTCATACTCCAAGCTGTGCTGTACTTTCTGATTTAGCCAGAAAGGTCCCTTGTGCAGAAACAATGTCAACAAAGCAGATGACATTATGAGGCTCCTGACTATTTCTGAGCTTGCAGTCTATATATCATCCCTTAAACTTTTCATTGTGGAGGGAGTGACCTCCTTGGGACTGCCTATCTGGCAGAGAAGAGAGTATTAATATAGAGGACAAAAACTCAGGCTGCAAGAAGCACTCACCATACATGTATCTATTCCCCATAACCTTGTCTGGCTCACCCTTGGAAAGTCATCCAATCTGCAGGGTGTTAATGATCAGCATCTCTGCCCAAATTCATCCTCCCCTCCTTCCATCCTCATTCATTGCCTTATTCTGAGCTGCACTGAGCTGTGAGGTGCTTTCTGATGAGTAATAGATTAAGGCTAAATAAAATTGTTCTCCTGCTTTAACCTGAAAGCCTGAAACTGTGTGATAGAGGAAAGGCCAGGGCTTTGATGCAACTTCATGCCAGCTGCTCAAGGAGTAAACTGGAATGTAATGAATGGCCAGGTATTACTGGACCCCTCCTCACCCAATATTGGGTGAAAGCAATTCACCAGCAGATAGTCTGTTACTGTATTTATCTGTACAAGTCAGCTGCCTCCTTTTACAGAAGAGAGAAAAGAGGATCAGGTGATCATCATTCTTGTGAGATTGCACATGTCAATTTACCCCATAAGTTTACAGAACAAGAGTCAAAAAATTTAAGAAAGCATGCACTTATTTAAGAAAAGAGAGAATGAAATGAGAGGAAAGATACTTTGTGAATAGGATCCAAAACACTCATATATTTTAAAAACCACTTTGCCAGGGGCTTAAAGGTTTTATCTTGTATCAGTCAGTATTACCAATACTTTTCCCAAGACAATCCTTTAAAAATGTCTAAGATTGTTGGGTTTCATTTGTCTCCTATTGATAGTGATACTTGATTTTCAAGCATTTTAGAAGTTAGTACATTTTTCTTTGGCATCATTGGCATTTCATTTGAAATGTACATTTCTTTAAATACTTTGTTTTTCAGCATCAATATTGTGCATTTTCTTTGAGTATTTAGATTTAAAACATTTGTTTTATTTAGCCTCTTTTTCTTTTCTTTTGTATACTCAATATACCATTTGTTTCCAGCATGTATATTTTTGTATATAATAAATTTATTTTAAGCTGAAAAAAAAAGAAAGAAATTGCACATATCAGCAGACAGTCCCTCAGACTATAATGTGTACACCTCTAGCCGCACAGCATTCCATCTCTACTTTCCCAGATCTTCTGGACTGAGACCCCACCATGAGAGCCGCCTGCCCTTCTTCACCCTGCCAAACTCTTACAAACTTTTCAGGAAATCCCCCTTGGGCCCTTTGCTAAGCTGGCTAAGTCTACAAGGCAGGTCCCTGTGAGGGTATTTTCTCCAAAGTTCTATTCTTGGAGTTGAGTAGTTGTCACCAAGGAGACAGGGAAGCCACATAAGTTTCCCAATATGGAGTCTCTTAATATAATACATGCTTCCACTCAAAAATAATTTTTCTATAAAAAATTAAACTTGTGAAATAGTTCAATGCAAAAAGTATTTTCTAATCTACTATAAAGTGATTTGCAATTTAAAGTAAGTTAAAGAAATACAAATATCTAGCCACAATTTAGTACCCTTTTAACTAATGTTTATTTCTAGTCATCAATTAACTATCTCTTAGTTTGAATAGTGCTCTCATAAAAATTTTCTTGGCTTTCCTGGAGATTTTCTAAAGTTCGGAGGCCCCTAATCCTTGTTGTTGTTCAGTTGTTGACCATACTGTCTATGGGGTTTTCTTGACAAAAACACTGCAGTGGTCAGTCCACCATCTCCTTCTCCAAATTGTTAAGGCAGAAATTAAGTGACTTGCCTAGGACCACACAGCAAGTATCTGAGGGTAGGTTTGAACTCTGGTCTTTCTGACTCAGGGTCTGGCCCTCTCTTCACTGAACCACCTGGCTGCCTTCTAGGCAGAAGGAGGTGAAGTATCTTGTAGGAGGTCACAAAGTTAAATATTTGAAGGTAGATCTGAACTCCAGGCCTCTAACCAACCCTAACCTGTGTTAAAAGCTGATAGAGTTTTACTACAATTTTTTACTTACAATACAGCAGAGGTTTGTTTTTATTTTGTGAAGATATAGAAAGCGTTTCTCTCACAGAATCTATTTGTGGAAAAAATTTTTTGCATGAATCCATCTACTAGCCACAGCCAATAAGCCAGCGTGAGCCAGAGACAGATCTGACTAGTTTGTTCACTCTGAGGGTAACACACTCTACCGGCAGTTGTAGAAATGTGTGTCATTCACAATTCAGTTAGTAATATTTACATGTGAAAAAAAAAAGATGGCTGCAGATAGATGATAATTTTTTTGTGTGCTCATGAAGAAGAAAATACATCACTAGCTACCGAAGCTAGAGAAAGGATGCGTCTTTATTAGTAGAGCTAGTTGTACTAAATTAAAAGTAACTAACCACACATCCACCATCAGGCAGGGTACAGGGAAGGAACATTTCTTGAATTGTTGAACCCTTCTTTCTGGAGTAGTTCATTGTAACCAATTAGGAGGGTAAAAAGGACAATGAAGGAAAGCAACTGCTGCAACTGGTTCTGCAGTTTGACAGCAAAATGTTGAATTCAAAACAAAATGGAATCAATTATATCCTCTTACAGATCCACATCAGCACTGGGCGAGCTCTTCTGCCCGCAGGAACACAGGCAACGGACTAAAGCTTGGGCAGTAGAAAATAAAAGCCCTGATGCCCCTGGTCCTCCAGAACGTTACCCAAACAAGGGGATGCTTCCTTTATCAAATGCATTGGCGTTCCCACTCCCTCCACAGCTTGGGGGGGCCTTCCTTTCAAGGTGCAGCTAGCTCAGGTTCTAAGCTTCCCCCAGTGCTGACTTTGCCCTTACCTTGAGCTTTAGGGAGCCACTCTCAACGCTTTGGCTCCCTTTTTTATGTCAGATAATATGGGTAATAAGAGAGCAGATCCTGCCATGGAGAACTTCCTCTAGAGGAGGCCAAAATTGTTAAGAGTGAAGGGGCTACAGTGTTTGTCCTGGGCTGCCGGGATAAAATCAGAAGTTCATAACAAGGGCATGTGAAAACGTATTTGTCATTTTAAAAGAATGCACAGAGAAGAATAGAAGAAAGACCAAAAAGAATCACAGATAGGCAAGAGGGTTTTGAAGTTTCGTGTTGAATTTATTCTCAACTTAGAAAAAAAGCAAATTGTACATGAGAGACTCCTAGTTTCATATACAATCTTTTTCTCTTCTAGCACATATAAGAAAATGTGCTTTTACTCGATATTTGTTAAGATTAGAATAACAGCAACAAAAAGAATTTTAAAAGTGAGGGAAAAGACAAGTCTGTGTGCATGGTGCCCTTAGCCCTGAAAGGAAGGGCTGTGAAACATTCTCCCTGAATTTTTCTGTGGAAGGACCAATGAGACAGGAAGAAAAGCATCAGGTGGAAATGACAAAGTTTGGACAAAGAGTATGTCTGTAGAACGAGCGATGTCAATTCAAGGACTCTGTGGCCAAAAGTCCCACTGAAAAAGTCATCACACACACACACAAGCGTGCACCCACGAGTGCATACACACACACACACACACACACACACCCGCACTCCCTTGTGGGTTAGCCATTGCCCTGGGGAGCAGAAGGGATTTTGAGAGCTGAGGACAGCTGGTTTGCAGCCCAGGAACATCAGAAAGATTATCCTGAAGGTGCCCAGTTGGAGTCTAATGCTGTTCTAATTCCTTCTGTAGGGGATTATTCTAGAGCAGACTTCATCAGTGGGGATCCCAGAGGGACAGGAGGCAGCAGCTTTAGTCCCAACCACCCCTGAACTGGTCTTGGGAGGGAGACAGATCTGGGGCATCAAGTGGGGTGCATCCACTCTCCTACTTGAGAGGGGAAAGGTGGGGGCAGTGCCTGGCCTAAAGCAGCCCAAGTGGGGACAGCTGGCCGGGCTCCTTTTCACTATGGAAGACGGGCTGAGCCTAACACTGGGTTCAGTGCCATGCTATGTATCTTTATCACATTTGAATCTTAGTTACCAATAGATAGAAGGCTAGATTTGGAGTCAGGAAGATTTGAATTCAAATCCTGCCTCAGACACTTTCTTATTTGTTTTGTGATTTGATTTATCTAAGTCTGAGAGTGCAAGGTTGAGATCTCCCACTATTATAGTTTTGTTGTCTATTTCTTCTCGCATCTCTCTTAGCTTCTCTTTAAGGAAGTTAGATGCTATACCACTTGGTGCATATATGTTTAATACTGATATTGCTTCATTGTCTATAGTACCCTTAAGCAAGATATAGTTTCCTTCCTTATCTCTTTTAATTAGATCAATCTTTGCTTTTGCTTGATCTGAGATAAGGATGAAATAAGCTACCCCTGCTTTTTTGACTTCACCTGAAGCATAATAGATTCTACTCCAGCCTTTTACCTTTACTCTGTATGTATTTCCCTGTTTTAAATGTGTTTCCTGTAAACAACAGATTGTAGGGTTCTGACTTTTGATCCAGTCTGCTATCCGCCTCCTCTTTATGGGAGAGTTCAACCCATTTACATTTACGGTTAAAATAACCAATTCTGTATTTCCTGCCATCCTAATATCCCCAGATTATATTTTTCTTTTTCTTGCCCTCCTTCCCTTCTTCCCTAGTATTAAACTTATTGGTCCCACTAACGTCACGCAGCTCTCCCTCTTTAGTATCCCTCCCTCCTCCCTTTGAATCCCTTCCCCTTTCTTGTACCCTTCCCTTATTACTCTTTTTCCTTCTCCCTTTTCCTCTCCCACTTTTTAATGAAGTGAGAGAAGAATCTCTGTAAAACAAAATGTCAATTGTTTCCTCTTTGAGCCAACTCTGATGAGAGTAGGATTCACACAATGTTCCTCCCCCTCTCTAAATTCCCTCATATATGATAGGTTTCCTTTGCCTCACTATCACATGCAGTTTCCCTCTTTTTATCTCCCCTCTTCTCTTTTTCTGACATTATCCCCTTTCCATTTCTACTTCCCTTATTTATGTTATAGCAGTAAAATCAAATTATACACATGGTTTTTATGTATATCCACAACACAAATACAGTTCTCAAGAGTTCCTTTTACTCTCTCTCTCACCCATAATTTTCTCATGTAAAATGCAGATAATAATAGCAACTACCACAATACAGTTATTGTGAAATCAACTGAGATACATGTCAAGTGCTTTACACCTAAAACTATTTTAGGAATTTCAGTTATTATAAAGATATGTTAGTAAATGTTCAACAATCAGCTCAAAAAATGGAGGGTTTTTTTTAGTGGTATTGACTTTTATTTAAGCAAAGAATATTTTATCATTGAAACATCTAAACTATTAGCATTTGCTAAACATCTAATATAGGCTAAATATGTGCAATCTTTTAAAGCATATTTCCATATTTCTTATGCTGTACAAGAAAAATCAGATCAAAAAAGAAAAAAAAAAGCCAAAAAACAAAACAAAACAAACAAACAAACAAAAAAAAAAAAAAAACACACAGGTGAAAACACTATGCTTCAATCCCCATTTAGACTCTCTAGCTCTCTTTCTGGATGTGGATGGCATTTTTCATCCTAAATCTATTGGAATTGCCTTGAATCATTAAATTGTTGAGAAGAGCCAAGTCTATCATAGTTGATCATCACATAATCTTATTACTGTGTACAATATTCTCTGGGTTCAGCTCATTCCACTCTGCATCAGTTCAAATAAGTTTTTTGCAGGCTTTTCTGAAATCAGCCTGCTCATCATTTCTTATAGAATAATAATATTCCATTATATTCATATAGCAAAATGGAGATTTTTAAAAATACAGGACATACTTTTAAGTTTAATCTGTATCATTAACATTTTCCCCATCACTTAAGTTTGTACAAAGCGATAAATCAAGGCTGATTTGTAGCATTTGTTGATTTCTGAAATCTTAAATGCTACCACTGAAAATGTAACCATTAGGAGCCTGTAGGTGTGGGCTCCAGCACAGTCCTGGCTTATTGCTGCTTTTCTTTTGGTTTAGCTGGCCCCAGTCTATGATTCTTTTGTTCTCTCCATGCTTTTCAACCACACAGACCCTGCTCTTCCCGGCTGCTCTCACTTCACAACAGAAGTGTTTCTGTTCTGGCCAGAAACTCTGAAGATCTCCTTCTCTCAGATGGATTCTTCTGGGAAGTCAAACTAGGCCATCTTTTGCCTCAATTCTTACCCTAGGCTTTAATCATTGAATGGGTGTTGTCTCAAACAAACTGAGACCCAGGAAGGACCTGAGCTTAAAAAGGCATCCCCTCTACTCCCCCGAGCAATGGCTGACCCACAAGGGAGTTCAGGGTGTGTGTGTGCACTCGTGGGTGCACGCTTGTGTATGTGTGATGACTTTTTCAGTGGGACTTTTGGCCACAGAGTTCTTGAATTGACATCTCTCGTTCTACAGACATACTCTTTGTCCAAACTTTGTCATTTCCACCTGATGCTTTTCTTCCTGTCTCATTGGTCCTTCCACAGAAAGATTCAGGGAGAATGCTTCATGGCCTTCCTTTCAGGGCTGAGGGCACCATGCACACAGACTTGTCTTTTCTCTCACTTTTTAAATTCTTTTTGTTGCTGTTGCTATTCTAATGTTCTCAATTCTAATCCAAGGCCATGACCATCTGTCCTGATATGTGTCTTGCCACTGAACTCCAAATGACTCTAGAGGAGAGAGTGAGGCTGATGATCTGGATGGCTCTAGCTCACTTAAATCCAACTCATTTGCAAGTCAAGACATCACCCTCTTGATGACATTGACCTTTCCTTCTCCAGGAGCACCAGTGACAACTCCACAATCCCACCAGTGCTCACCTGTTCCCCCTTAAACAGGGTCTTTCACAGCTACTTTGGCCCCGCTTTCCACAATGCTGGCTGGGTGCTCTGCTCTGAAAAATTAGCCTTAGAGAACAGGAATGTTCCTGAGGATGTTTTCATCAGCTCCTCAAAAATCACAGAATATTTTCTTCCCTTGGTCCTTTATCTGAGAAATGTTTGAAGAATAGGTTGGAAGGAAGAGAATAAGTATTTATTAAGCACCTACTATGTGCCAGGCACTTCACAAATCTATATTATTTGATCCTTACAACAACCCTGGGACATAGGTGCTGTTATCATCCCTATTTTACAGTTGAAGAAATTGAGGTTACCTAACTAGTCCAAGATCACATAGGTAGTGTCTGAGGTCAGATCTGAATGCAGATCTTTCTGACCTCAGGCCCCCATTGCATCACCATCTGCCTCAGGATCATCGGCCTCTTGGTCCACAACTGGGAGAGACCATCAAGGCAAGAGTCATCCACAGCTTGGACTTTGGGGCACAGTCCCTTTTGTATATAATGGTATTTCTGGTTTGTCCATCTGGGGGCACAACATCCTTGACCCAAAATCTAGGCTCTGCTCAAAACCCTCCAGTGATGATATTAGCTCATATTATGTGCTTGAAGGTCTGCAAGTATTTTATATATGTAATAAGTATGTACATATATAAATATATATACACATATATGTGCGTGTGATCTCATTTAATCCTCAAGTGTATGAGGTGGGTTTTACTGTCAGGTCCGTTCTACAGATGAAGAAACAGGCTTTTAGAAGTTATGTCCTGTGAATGGTCTAACAGCTAGTCAGTGCCTGAGGTGGGATTTGAATTCGGGTCTTCCTGCCAGGAAATCCAGCTCTCTCCACACTACACTCTGCCCACAACTTCAGGAGTCCACCTGCTTCAGTTTTGGGCAGCCGTCAGGCTGACATCTGCCTTTGCCATCAACCCGGCTCTGGGCTCTGCCCAATGGGGCAAAGCAGAAGGAATCTCCCCCGGGAGAGCCTGGTGCTGTCGGTCTGAATATGGCCACGTCCTGCATGCTGCTCTGCAGGAGTGAGGTCTTCCGGCTGCTCCCCCTTCTAGCTGCTGCCCCTAGACGGGCTCCCTTTCTTCCAGGTAGAGAAGGGAATGCAGTCCCCCAGAGATGGTCTGTCCCACCCCCTCTTGTTCTGGATACCAGGCGCTTTACTTTTTTCTGCTGCCATGTCACTCTGTTGACTCATTGATCTCTTGGTCCACTGAAACCCTCAGGTCCTTTTCACAGGAGTTCTTATCTGGTCCTATATTTGTGCAATTGATAGTTTCTGAATCTTGCTGTGGAAATGACATACATCTCCATTAAACTTCATTCTGTAATGCTTAATTGGGCAGGAACAAGATGTACACACACACAAAATAAATACTGTGTGTATTAAATAAAATCATTTCTGGGAGGGGGGAGTATTAATAACTAGGGGAGTCAGGAAAGACTTCCTATGGAAAAGACCAGAATCTCAAGGGAATCAGAAGGTGGAGATTAGGCTTCCTGGAGACAAAAGATAGGGAGAGAGAACTTGGGCCTGGCCTTGCTAGGCTTTAGAAGGAACGCAGAACGTGATTTATCTGGGAACAGTGTGTTGTGAGTCTGGAGTGACAGGTTGGAGTCAGCTCTTTGAAAGGCGTTTCTATTTTAACCAGAAGCAATAGGGAGCCACTGAGAGCTGTAGGAGGCGGAGGAACCTTTGCGTTAGGTCCTTCAGTTTGGAAGTTGCGTAGAAGGGAGTCCAGGGAGGGAATCCGGAGGCGTGAGCCTGTACTGGGCAGGGATGGTGTAAGGGAAGAGAATGTCCGTGGGATGCGGACGCTTGCCACGGACTGGCTGAGGCGGGGCGAGGGGGTGGGGGGTGTGCGACCGAAATGGCTCCCGGGTTACTGAAGGCCCGCGGGGCCGGTCCTTGACCGGACTCCGGCCACTCTGGAAGTTCTGAAAAGCAGAGCGCTCAAGACCACAGGGCCGGAGCCGAGGCGAGGCCGCGGGAAGAAAGGAGCCGGAGGCGGGAGCACCTGCAGCTGCTAAGGAAGAACCAGGCGGAGAAAGGGGAGCTAAATGCCCCTCTTCCCTCTTCCCTCTTCCCCTACCACGGCAGCTCCTTCCCTTCCCCCTCCTCTCCGCCCCGAGCTGGGAAAGCTGTGACGAACTTCAATCCTTCCTTTCTCCTCCTGTTTTCTCTCTACCAGCAAATGGCAGGAATTTTACTGCTAGATTCCCCTTTCTTTTGTCAGTTAGAATCCCAATTGTGTTTCCGTGAAAACGATTTTCCCTCACTTTAAAAACAATCATTATCAAGGAGTACCGTGTGTCCACATAGAATCATCCACAGGAGAAAAGGGGGAAAGCTGAGAGGCGATTCCCAGCAGGAAAATACTCAGAATCTCTGTTCACGTGGCAGGGATTAATCTGGGGGCTCCAGGCTGTGATGATTTTATTAATGACTTTTTATCATTATGTAAGCCCTCTAAGTAAGCAGGGGAAGGGATCCACATGGACAACGAGCACTTGTTCTTGGGGTACCTCAGTTAAAATGAGCCTGTTGTCGCCTTCCTTCCTGCACCCCGCTCTGGCCTCGGACCAAAGAAGAGCCGGGTGGGCATTGGGAGGAGTGGTGGAAGGAAGCCCAGTGGGAGGCGAAAGACGTAGATTCCAAGATCCAGCTCCTTCCGCTCGGCTCCACGGCAACCGTGGGCTGGTTCCATATGGAGAGTTGGCACAGGTGTGAAATACTTTGCGCTGGCTGCGAGGATGCGGGTGGGGGGTCAGGAAAGGCTTCTTGTGGAAGGTGACATGGGAGGGAGGCTTTGAAGGCCTCAAAGGTGAGGAGAGAGTGAGTGCAGGGATGGGGACAGCCCACAGAGAGGCCCAGAGACAGGAGCCGGTGTATGTCATGTGTGAGGAAAAGCAAGAAGCTTAAGGTGGATCATAGAGCCCAGAAAGGACGAATGTATAATCAGAAAACGGGAAAGGTAGTTTAGGAGCCAGGTTGTGAATGTTTCAAAGCCAAACAGTGTTTTATATTTAAACCTGAAAGTTTGAGGGAGCCAATGACATTACTTGAGTAAGGGAGTGACTGCGGCCTGTACTTGTGCTTTAGAAAAATCACTTTTAACAATTACTTGAAGGCTGGATTGGAGTGGGAAGTGACTTGAGGTAGGGAAAATTATTAGGAAGACATTGTCACAGTCCATGTTGAGTCCCTGAAAACCCAACCTAGGGTGGTAGTTGTATAAATAAAGAGAAAGAAGGGGAATGGATGTCACAGAGGTTGTAATGTAGAAATGATAAAATTTGGCATTTGTAGGTCAAAGAATCTCATTGAATTTGTAGACCTTAATGACTGGAAGGATAATGATACCCTTATCAGAAAAATGGAAGAAAAGAAAGATGATGTTGCATTCTGTTTGAGACATAATGTGCTTGAGATGCGGACATCCAGTTTGAAACCAACAGGAAATTGAAGATGGGTTGCTATAGCTCAAGAGAGAGAGAGAGAGTTTTCTACATAGGGAGTCCTCCACATAGAGATGATTATTAAACCCACAGGAATCAAGTGAGATCAAGAGAGGGAATAAAAGGGAAACAGGACAAGAGGTATTTTATGAATGGTGACTTTGCTACAAGATCAAAAGTCAGTGGATACAAGATTAAGATAGAGCAGTATCATAAAAACCCAGAGAGAAGAGAGTACAAGATTAAGATAGAGCAGTATCATAAAAACCCAGAGAGAAGAGAGTAAAAGATCAAAGTTCTTATTTGGACACAATGAATTAGAGAAACCAGATGTAGATGTACAAGCAAGCGTAGATATATAGCAATTAATATAGGCTTGGAGCTAGCAATTCAAGAGAGGATTTTGGGAGAAGTAGATCTGAGAATCATTTGCATAGAAGGGAGTATTCAAAGAGAGTGTAGAGAGAAGTGAAGAGGTTCCAGAACAAAGTTCTAGGGTATACCCATAACATGGGGGTGAAACATTGTTTATGACTCGGAAAGGAGACTGAGAAAGAGCAGCCAGATATGGAAAACAATCAGGAGAGGGTCATGCCATAAAAACTCAGAAAGGAGAAACCAATAAAATAGGAACTCCATGAGGACAGGAATTTCTTTGTTTTGCCTTTGTACATCCAGAGCCCAGCATAGTAACTACCACATTAATAAGATATTTTAATAAATGATCTGTTCAATTGAAATGCAGTAAGAATTCAGAAGGAAAGGGAGGTCTAGTGTCAAAGTTATAGAGGACTAAAAAAGGATAAAGATGGATAAAAAGCCATTGAATTTAGCAAGAGATCAGTGGTGATCTAGAAGAAAGCAGCTTCAATTGAGTGACAGAGAGAAAGCCAAATTGAAAGGGATTGAGAAATGAGCTGGAGGTGAGTAGAAACAAGAGTACAGTTTTTCTAGAAGTTTGGTTGTGAAAGGTAGGAGAGATCAAGGATAATAGTTTGAAAGAATGTGATCAAGGTTTGTGGGTGGGAGAGAACTGGGCACATTTTATAAGCAGCAAGAAAAGTACAAAGATAAAGTTTGAAAATAAAGAAAGAAGATGATCAAAAGGGCAAACTCTTGAAGCTAAAAGAGGATAGACTCATCCCTTTTATGCTTGAAAAGAAAAAGTCTGTCTGTTTCACTCAAGATTGGAAGAAGGAAAATAGAGGTCAATGTTGGGAAGATTTGAAGAGTAGAATGGGGGAAAGAGCAAGCTTGCAATCAATGATGGTCTCAAATTTTTTTGAGGTGTAATGCTTAGTGGCTTCTTTCCATAGTATCAGGCTAAGCTGAAGGATTTACCTCAGTAAAATAGGAAATGAGGTCCTCTGTTGAAAAGGAAAGTTGACACATGCAAAAATGTTTGTAGCAGCTCTTTTTGTGGTGGCAAAGAATTGGAAAATGAATGGATGCCCATCAATTGGGGAATGGCTGAATAAATTGTTACATGAAAGTAATGGAAGATGATTGCTCTATAAAAAATGATGAACAAGTTGATTTTAGAAAAGCCTGCAAAGATTTATATGAATAGATGCTGAGTGAAGCAAGCAGAACTAGAAAAATATTGTAGAGAGTAACAGCAAGATTGTGAGATGATCAACTACGATAGACTTGGTTCTTCTCAGCAATCCAAGGCAATTCCATAAATTTTGGATGGAAGAAAATGTCATAATATCCAGAGAGAGAAAACTATGGAGACTGAATATAGATCAAAACATTATTTTCACCATTTTTTCCCTTCTAGTTTTTTTTCTCATTTTCCCCTTTTGCTCTATTTTTCTCTCCCAACACAACTCATAAGGAAATATGTAAAAAATGACTGTACATGTATGACCTAAAATTTTTTTTAATAAAAATAAATAATTGGTGTTTTTTCTACGGCTTCTATCTAGTAACAAAACACAGTAAAGTCTCTTTACATGAATCTCTGAGTTGAGTTTATATATTCTTTAGGAGTTCCTCAACCACTCAACACTTTAGGAAAGCAAGCTCAAAGGCCAGGGCCTAGGGAAAAAAGAGAAAGTAAGTGGGAGACTTGAGATGGCAAAGGAAATAGATTGTCAATAGGAGGTTGGAGAATTGGTGAAAGATCTTCCTTCCCTGCTGTCAAGCTGGCTCTGATTAGCTTAATTGGACAGCTGCGGCTCCTTCTTGGCCCAAATCAGATGTAATTTAACCTTCTGACAAGACTCTGGTACAGAGGGAGGAGAGGAAGTACTGAGCAGAGTAGAGGGAAGGGGCAGCTGGATGCAGGGAGGAAGGAAGATGGGCAGAAATCTAGGTCATGTAACCTCTTTACTTTTTTGACAGGATTACTGAACTAGGAGATGAGGGAAATTACTCTAGATATAGTTTATCTGGATTTTTAGTAAGCTTTAGATAAAATATCTCAATATTTTTATGGAAAAGATAGAGGTGAGATGGGCACTAGACAATAATCCAATTCAATGTCTTCAGAACAAGTCAGTTAGCCAGCCTTGGACTCATTAATGGTTGGATGTTGTTGTGGCAGAAGCAGCAGTGGAGCACCCCAGGATCTGCCCTTGGCTTTGCTTGACATTTTAATCACTCAGTTGGATAAAGGGATAAATGGCATGCTCATAAACGTTGCCTCTGACAGGCTAAGCTTGGCTAAGGTGCTGGATGACAGAGTCAGGGTCCTAACTGAAAGCTGCCAAAAGGAAAATTAGTCTTGATGTAGTCTTACATTTAGATACCTCCCCTCCCAAATCATCTTGGGGGGCAGCTTGGTGAGATAGTTGTTCTCTAAAAGATGGGGAGGGGATTCAGTGGACTGAAAGCAGTCAATGAGAAAGCAGGAGGCACAACAACAGGGGGGCACAGTGGTCCCAGCAGCCTCTGCCCTGGTCAGACTGCAGAGGATGGTGTAATCCATCATGGGCACCGGGAGTGTCCAGAGGAGAGCAACAAGATGGGAAAGGCCTTGGGACAACTTCCCAATGACTGAAACTGGACAAAAGTGAAATAGGCTGCCTTCAAGGTCCTGGGTTTAATCTCCGTGGAATTCTTCAGTCAGAGGCTAGATGACCACTTACTGGCCACATTATAGTCGAGGTTCCTTCCAGGCTGGAGTTGGACCGGATGGGTGCCATGTCCCTTTTAATTCCCAATTCTGTGATTGTTTGACATTCTCAATTATCTAGATAAATCTAATTTCCAGATTGCTGCCTAAAAATCAGGCCACATTGCCAGTAAACGATCAGACCCCACTCCAACCTGAAATTGAACATTTGTTGTAAATGATCCAGAGAGTGCTTATTAACTTCAAGGAATATTTATCGACTCCCTACAACATGCACTGTGCTAGGGACTAGGGACAGAAGTAGAAGGCACACTTCTCTGGGGCTGTGAGTGAGGGGAAGTGGATCTGTGAGGCAGTGGATATGGAGGCAAGCCTTCCAACCTTGCAGTCAGAGGCCTGGCTTCAGATTAGCCTCCGCTCCTTACTTACTTACTGCCTATGGGACTTTGACTTCTTGAGGACTCCATTTCCTTGTTTATAAAATCAAGGGGGATCAGAATGGATGAACTTTTAAAACCCCATCCAGCTCTGAATTGATGATCCTTTCACCGCATTTTATTTCTTCCTTTTTCCCTAATTTTGTTGGTATCTGCACGTGGATTTCACTTAAACCAAAGGGAAATGTGTTTAGAGACCAGATTTCTTCTTTAGAATAATTAGATAGATAAACCCTGTCAATAGCATTGCTTTCACCTATCAATCTAATAACCCATTAATGGCTAAGCCATTTAAGATGAAAACTGAGAATTTAGGAACATCTTGTACAATGCAGAAGAAATGTTAATTTGGCCTGACCCAAATGAAATCTCTGTGATCACCATTTCTGGCTAAATGTTTACTAACTACTTTTTTAATAATATGTTCCAAAATTTTGTCATATCAAAGTTCATTGGAACCCGAAGACTGATTCAATTCCCTTTTTAAAAAATTGATCTAAATGCATTCATTATGTAATACTTGGCAGGCAGCTAAGAGAGAGAGCTGTCCTTGAAGACGGATTTCAAGTTCCTCCTCTTACACATACTAATTATGTGACCTCGGAGCAGTTCTTACCCTCAGTATTCTAGGCAATTCTTTAAGCTACTAAGAAAATCAGGGACCTGGATTAGTGGAGACAGTTTCTCACCTGGAAGTTCCATATAACAGTAAAATCCAGATCCAGCCCTCATCCTTATTCCTGTGTGCCAGATCCTGCTTCTTGTGGATAATTGTCCTCCAATACCTCTCCCATTCACCACGGCTTGTGTGCATCATGGCCAATGCTTATCAGTCCTATCTGCCAATCCTTCTCGAACCAGGGCAGCTAAGTGGCACAGTGAGTGCGGTGGCAGAAAGTTCCTGGAGTTAGGAAGACCCAAGTTCAAATACAGCCTCAGAAACTTGATAGTTGTGTGACCATGGGCATGTCACTCAGTCTCTCTTCTGCCTCAGTTTCCTGCTCTGTAAAATGAAAATAATAACAATAGCACCTATTTCTCAGGGTTGTTATGAGATTCAAATGAGATAATAATTGTAAAGCACTTAGCAGTGTCTGGCATACAGTAGGTGTTACATAAATGTTAATCCCATTCTCTCTTCTCTCATGTGCTCTGTGTGTGTCTGTCTCCCCTCTCCTTTCCTTCCCCAGAATATAAATAAGGCCAAGGCATCAGAAGTGCACAGTTGGGAGTGGGAACTGGGGCTAGCCCAGGGGACTGCCACCCCCAAGTCACCCATGAGTGAAGGAAGCTAGAAATCAGACATCTCAGCTCTAAATGTTTTTCTCTCAGGAAGGTGCCTTCATTGCCTCTTTAACTCCCCCTTTCTCCAGAACTTTCTTTTGAAAACATCACCCTAGTATGGGGCCCAGTCTCCTAGCAGGTGTATTGGCAGTGCCCACTTATGGACCTACTGTGCCTAGGACTGAGCCTCCTACCTGGAGGTTGACAAATTCTATCCTTGTGCAGTTATTCAGTTCTCCCTCTTCACTGCCTCAGTGGCCACTGACTTTGAGCACCTCTGGCAACTAGAGAAATCATCTTTCTCGAGAAGCTTTCTGACCTCTAGAAGAGAAGGATAGGATTCCTGTGAGGATGGGACACATCCCGTCCCAAAGACAAGGAAGGAGCTACAGTAGCAACACAAGCCCTGGCTAAAGGGGAAAAGAAGACCACAGAATAAGGGACTTCTCTCCAGTCCTGGAGTCAATTCCCACCTGCCCCGATTGCCCAGGTCTTTTTTTAGACCCTTAAATCCCAGTTTTTCCAGCAAGACCCAGAATGGCCAATCCAACATGCAAACTTGTCAGATTGTAAAGATTCCTCATTTTATGTGGGGAGACACTCTGACACCTCTTTTAGCTAGGGAGTCAATGAACATTACAGTGAAGGTACTTCTACCTTCATCCTGCAGTCAAAGGGGAAATGGCCCTGGGCTAGAGGTGAGCAGCAGAAAGGGGAAGGAAGGGAACAAGCATGTATTAAGCACCTGCTGTGAGCCCAGAGCTGTGCAAAAGCACTTTACAAATGTTATTTCATTTGATTCTCACAACCCTGAGAAGATTTATTATTAGGCCCATTTTACAGGAGAGAAAACTGAAGCTAAATGATTTAAGTGTTCATGGTCATCCTGCTAGGAAAGGTCTGCGGCTAGATTGGATTTCAAATGCAAATGCCTGACCCCAACTCGTGCTCTTACTTCCAGCACTCCAGAGTGGGCAGAGGGGGCCAGGCTTCTCCCCACCATCCTCTCCCCTCCAACAGACCCACTATATCACTGTTTTAATTGGAAGTAGCCCCAGATTTACTCTTCCCTCCTTAACTCCCTGCCCTCTGTGGTCTAAGGAGTAGGGAGAGAAGGCCTCACATCAAGCCCTGATGGGGGCCACAAGTCCAGATTGAGCACCTCCTCTGGTCCCTCAGTCTTATGACCAAACTTAGCATATTTAACTACATTCCCACAGTTTGGGAAGTCTCAGAGCTGGGGAAACTTCTGTCCTGACCAGCCGGTGGTCCCTAATGCAGGGGACCTGCTACCACCTTCCCCTTCAGTGGTGGCCCTGACCAGTCTGGGAACCCAGGTCATATTTGTTTACTGCTTATTCCGTGCTAGGCCCTACACTAAACACTTTACAGTGATTACTTCATTGGATCCTCACAACTATGGGAGTTGTTTTCTATATTTTATGCTTGAGAAAGCTGAGGCAGACAAGTAATCCAGGGCCACAGCTACTCTGAGGACTTAATGGGCATCAAGCCAGGCTCTGGGGTGGGAGATGCTGACCCTGAACAAGGCAGTTCCTGGCTTCATCCCTAAATTAGGGTAACAGGATGAGGTGGTCTGTCAGCATTTACTCACCAAACACTGGTTAAGTATTTGCTGTGAACAGAACGCCAAGACAAGACACAGACTCTGCCCTCTTGCTGCTGGGGGGGGGGGGGGGGGATGGGGAGAGGGACACAGAGGGAAGGAAATATGGACAAGTATACTCTCCAATTGTGTCCCAAGTGCATTATAGCTGCAAAAGGAAAAGGATGTGAGAGGTCCAAGGGAGTGGGTCATAATGGAGCAGGAGCTTTAGGGATCTCTCATGAAAGAGGCAGAGCCAGGCTTTGAAGCTGGGGTCAGCCAGCCATGGGAAGAGCAGCTGCAGCAGTGAGGCAAGCAGTCCAGTTAGATGAGATTACTGATTGGGCAATTTCTGCATGTTGGCAGCGAGAGTGGTAGAGGGGGGTTAGGAGATCCAGTGACTGCAGAGTCCCCTAGGGAAGGGGTGGTATATGTGAGTGAGGGTGCGGGCCCAAGGGCAGGCCAGGGGATGGGCCCACAGCCTCTGTTCTCTCTGACAGCTCCTCTAAGATGGCCTTGGGGGAGTCCATGCTGGCCAGCCTCCTCCCCATCCTGAGCCTCCTGCTGCTCAGGGGCCAGGGCTGCCCCACTGCCTGTCGCTGCTACAGCATGACCGTGGAGTGCGGTTCGCTGAGCCTACAACACGTTCCGCCTGGGATTCCATCCATCACTCAGGTATGGGAGCAGACCTCGAGACTTTCCTCCCCAGGCAAGGCTGGACCGGGCCCGTAGATCTCTGGGGAATAAGTGGAGTCCAGCCTAGGAATATGAAGGCAGTAACGGTATATGACAATAATTCCCCTTTCCATGGAACTTTTAATGTTTACAAAGTACTTTCTTCACAATAGTCCTTTGAGTTATAGAATGCAAAAATTATCCTCTTTTTACTGGGGAGGCCCGGAGATTGTGCTCCCAGGGGAGGTGACTGATTTCTGTCTTCCCTCACTGGACATCCCTCACTCCTCCTATTCCCAGCCTGAGCAGGGATCCCAAGCTTGATTCTGATGTGTGTGTGTCCTTCCCAGACAGTGTTCCTGCAGGATAACAGCATTACCCAGATCCACCAGGCAGACCTGGCCCCACTCTCAGGCCTGCAGTACCTCTACATGCAGAACAACAGCCTGTGGGCCTTAGAGCCGGGCGCCTTCCTTGGCCAACAGCAACTTCTGGAGTTAGCCCTCAACCGGAACCGCATTCACCTGCTCAACAGCAGCATCTTCAAGGGCCTGGACCACCTGCGGGTGCTCTACCTGGCAGGGAATCAGATCACACGGCTCCTTGACTTCACTTTCTGCTATCTGCCGGTGAGCATCACATGGTTCCCAGCCAAGCCCAGCTCTGAAAAGCATCCCTCCTCTCAACCCCGTTAGGGAGAGGCCTAAGGCCTGCCCCAGCTCCCCTTCATCCATCCATCCCTGCCTGGCTGGAGGGCAGCAATGAGGCAGGGCAGCCTCAGCAGGCACCCAACCCAACTTGGAAGTGGGCAGCCATGAGAGTAAGTGTTCTGGGGATCTAATGAGTTACTGCCCCAACCAGAGCCAGAGGAATTCAACTCAGTTCATTTGTATACATCTATTAATCACCTGCTAATTCCCAGAGGAGATCCAAAGTCAAAAAAAGCCACCATGTCAACCAAGGAAAGAAGCTTGAGATAAACATAAATTAGGACATGAAAAGTGAGCCAGAGGCAGAAAACAAAGTACAGGATCGGATCTGAGGGCAGAATTGACTGGGGACACGAGGGAAACCACCATACAGAGAAGGGGCACACCGGGCACGGTACTGCTGGCCAATGGGTATATAAAACACCAAAGCCCCTATGCTTTTGGAAGGGATACAACATATAAATGGACAAATGTTTGTCTGTTTGCTAGCGCTGGGATGGCTTCTGTGTAGTTTCATTTGATTCTCATTATAAAATACTAATTAATCCTATTCTAGAGATAAGGAAACTGAGGCTGAGGTAAAGTGCCTTGCCACTATCACCAGTCTGAGGCAGGTTTTGAATTCAAGTTTTCTTAATGGGAAAACACTAAGAAGCAGCTTAATTTTTACTTGGTTAGCAAAAGGAGCCCCAGAAAACCAGAATGTGCTGAAAGGAGAGCACTGGTGTTCATAGTGGCAACTCTGAGGCCATCCAGGGGAACCTCCTCCCTTTAAAGATAAAGAGTTAAACCTAGACTGGTTAAGTAACTTCCTTATGGTCACACACTGACCACAGAAGCAATGCCAGGGTTAAAAGCACAATCCTCTGACTCCCAATCACACTGTCCAGGTCCTCCTTCCTTCATAACCTGTTGACCATGCCACAGTTAGTCCTGAGCAGCGAAAAGGCCCCAGCCTGCCAGGGATCCCCAAGAAGTCTCTGGAAGGAGAGGAAGAACCGTGGAGCTGCTGAAGACTATCCCAGCTGCTTTCCTTGTTGATCTTCCTTCATTCCATGGTCCTTCCCCTCCATTTCAGAGGCTGCAGGAGCTGCATCTGCAGGAAAACAGTATTGAGCTGCTGGAAGACCAAGCCCTGGCCGGCCTCTCCTCCCTGGCTCTGCTTGACCTCAGCAAGAACCAGCTGAGTACCATCAGTCGAGATGCCCTGGTCCCCCTGGCCAGCCTGCAAGTCCTGCGCCTCACAGGTACTGTGTAAGGGCAGGGGCCCACGCTGCAGGGGAGTGGGCAGGGCCCAGCCATTCTCCCTGTCTGTCTCACACTCCTACACACCCACCATTCCTAGCACAAAGTTCACAAGCCACAAAATGGACACACATAGACACGAAGGAGCCAAGACTGAACTGCTAACGAGAGTATTGTTCTCTTGTGTGACACTTTGAAAATGAAGGGGAAAATGAGGACAGTCCCCTCCAACAGCTTTGGGAAAGGAAGCCCCACGGGTTAGAGAATATGAGATTTAGAGCTAGAAGGAGCCCTGGCCAGGAGCTTAGTCCAGAGGGAGAAGCTAAGACATATCTCTATTTTTACCACCAACAAAAAACACCAATTATGTGACTTGCCCAAAGTTAAACAGATGGCCAAGCCCGGCTCCTCAGACCAGCTACACTGTACCACACTGTTTTCTGTTGGGCAAGGCAGAGCTGGGCCCCCAAACAGACAGGGAGATGCATCAACCTTAATTGGACTTGGTCATAGCTATGACTCCAAGGGACCCCTAAAGTCTAAAAGAATAATAAGGGTCTTGGAAGGCGGCCTGTCCCCCAAAGCACAAATTCAGGAGGACTCTCCATCCTTGTACAAACAACAGATTCTCCCATGCTAAGATAAGAGCATGGGGAAGTCCAAGTGGAGCAGCCCAGCCCCGCCACCCCCAAGGCCCTCAGGGTGGGTGAGAATGTGCCCAGTTCTCACAGACAGGGTCTCTGTCGGGCCTTTCTGGGGCAGCCCGAGGCAGTGAGCACCATGCGGGGGGGGGGGGGGGGGGGGGGGGGGTCCTGGATCAGTGGGACAAAGTAGGAGAACAGTCTCAGAGAGGGTTGTGAGCAGGGGGTGATGCTGGGATAAGAGGAAGATGGTCAGGGCACTGGGGGCCCAGCTCTAGCCTGACTTGGTTTTTGTCAATGGTAAGATGTTTGTGCTGGTCTTAGAGGAGATGGGAAGGTCCAGAAGGATGGGGGGGAGGGGGAGAAGAGAGAGAGGGCAGCAGGACTCCGTGTATGGGTGGGGATGTGGGGGGCGGGGGAGTCAACTCCTCTGACCTTTCCCCTCAGAGAATCCCTGGCGCTGCGACTGCGCTCTGCACTGGCTTGGGGCCTGGATCAAGGAAGGAGGGCAGAGGCTCCTGAGCTCCCTGGACAAGAAGATCGTGTGTTCCGAGCCCCCACGTCTGGCCCACCAGAGCCTCCTGGACATCTCGGGCAACAGCCTCATCTGCATCCCCCCTACAGTGCATGTGGAGCCAGTGGAGGCCACTGCCCGGCTCGGGGACGACCTGCGGGTCTCCTGCCAGGCCTCCGGCTACCCCCAGCCTCTGGTCACTTGGAGGAAGGTGGCCCAGTCCCGCCTGGGACTGCCTAGAGCCAGCGTGCGCTCGGTGGGCGGGCCCCTGGGGGGGAGCGAGGGAAGCTTAGGGGAGCACCTGGCCTCCGACACAGGCAGCGGGATGCTCTCCCTCACCAACATCACCATGGCCCACGCTGGAAAATATGAGTGCGAAGCCAGCAACCCCGGGGGCAGCACTCGGGTGCCCTTTCTACTGCTGGTGAACCTGTCCCAGCAGCAGCCGCCTCGGGCCCCGCCCCCCGCCTCGGGAGCCGTCAGCCGGGAGCCCCTGTACGAGGCGGGCAGCATGGACTTCCGCGCGCTGGGCGCGGCCACGCAGACGGCCATAGCCGCCGGTATCTCCCTGCTGGCCCTCACGGCCCTGCTGCTGACCGTCATGATCTGCAGGAAGCACCGAAAGAGGAAAAAAGCCAAACAGGAGGAGAGCGTCCTCTACGTCAATGACTACTCGGACGGGCCCACGACCTTTGCCCAGCTGGAAGAATACCGGGACGAGCGGGGCCACGAGATGTTCGTCATCAACCGAAACAAGCCCCTCTTCCCCACCTATGAGGAAAGCGGGGAAGGACCGCCCACCGGCCGCCCAGGCCTGGTCCCTAGCTCCGAGCCCCTCCAAGACCAGGGCCTCTTGTTCCAGCCACAGATTGCCTATGAAATCCACTGCTGAGGACCTGGGCCGGACCAGGGGGTGGGGAGGATGGGGAGGACACCAGACAAGGGGGGGCAGGGGAGCGTGCAGAGACCCGATAGGGAGACTATATCGAGAACACACGGGGTGTGCAGAAAAGGGGGCACTCGGTCCGAGTGGGCACAAACCAGAAGGGGCCTGCAGAGATCGTGGGAAACCTGGGCTGGGCAGGCACGGGAGAAGGGCTGTATAGTCCCTGGACCTAGCGGGTGACTGGGTGTAGTTGGGGAGGGGAGCCGCAGCAGCTAATTGTGGTTTATGATAAACTTCCTACCCTCCCCCCTTCCTCCCCCCCTCCAAGCTTCAGTCATGCACAGTAGGGCAGTACTAGAGGTTTTCAGTAGAATTCTAGGTTGATAGGCGCGGTCCCTCGGAGGGGAAGCAGCCCCCAAGTTCCTCACATGACTAGAAGGCGCTCTAAAGTCTCCACCATCTCTAAAGGAGTGAGAGTTATCTAGCACCTACTATGCTAAGCACTTTACAAATATTTTATCCCCAGAATCCTGTGAGGTAGGATTGTGGTTATTCCCATTTTATAAAGGAACTAAAGCAGAGGCGAAATGATCAGCCTAAGATCATGCAAGTCCAGATCTGAGACTGAATTAGAACTCAGGTCTTCCTGACTGCAAGTCCCGTGCTCTATTCACAGCGCCTCTAGTGGCCTCAGCTCCGAGCCGGAGTTAACGAAGGATGCGCCGAAGACACCCAAATGGGCGGGAATCGCATCCCCGCTTTACCGAGTTCCCCCACCCACCCCGCCAGGGGGCCTCTCACACTACCCTCTCAGCCTTAGAGAGTCCCTACTCTCCGGCTTTACGTCACTTCCGTCAGAAGAGGGCGGGAAGGTGGCACTCTAGGCTGCGAACTCGTCTGCTCCGAAGTGAGAGCAGACAGAGTGCGCGCGCCGACTGGTGACTCCTGAAGAGATCCAACCTGGCTCCTTCCTCCCTCTTCTGGCGGTTTCTGAGACGCGCTAGGCTGGCGCCGCGACAGAAAAAAGGCATCGCCCGTGCCCGGAACTACCAGGTAGGGGGTAGCTGGGATGGAGGGCCGGCCGGCCGGCCGGAGGGAGGGGCCGGCCCCGGTGTTCCCATGGTGAGGCGGGTCTTGGGCTGAGGGGTGGGATCCACACCCTCTGAGGTAGGCTGTACAGGAGGTGGAGCGACGGGCCCAGGCCTCGGGAGGGGGAGGGGCGGGGTCGGGGCGGGGTCAAGGGGAAGGGATCAGGGGCGGGGCCCGGAGGGTCCTGCTGGGAGGGGGGGCGGATCTTAGGGCGGGGCCTCGGCGGGCCACGGGCCGTTGGACTAGGCTCCTAGCGCTCCCTCACTCCCGCCATGCCCCATCTCAGGACCCCGCCGAGCCGCGGGAAGCTTCGGCTGGAGCGATGCCCCGGAAACGGCGGCGGCGAGGCGGCGTTCGGGGAGTCCCCGGCCGGGAGGAAGGCCGGGCTAGCAGGCGTAGCGTGTTCCCGTTCGGCCTGCTGCCGGTGGACTGCCAACTGCACATCTTCTCCTTCCTGACGGAGGCGGAGAAGTGCACGGCGGCTGAGGTGTGCCGCGCTTGGAGCCAGCTGATGCGCACGCCCCGCCTGTGGCGCACGGCAGACTTCATGCGGCTGGGCGCCTTCCAATCGGGCCTCGAGGTGGTGCTGGTGTCGGCGCGAGAGTTTGAGCGCTGGAAGGACTGGGTGCACCAGTATGCCTATCACCTCATGGCCCGCGGAGCCAGCCTGCTGCGACTCCGGGCCAGCTTTGATCTGGCTGACCAGGGGGCCCGCTGGGCCGACTTCCTCTCTGGCTTCCTGGAGGGTGTCCACTGTGGGGATCTGCGGGACCTGGAGCTCAACTGGACCCTGACGCACCTCGAGCCGCCTGACTTCTACCCACCGGGCACGTGCAGCATGACCCAGGTGAGCCTCACCAAGCTGGATCAGATCCACAACTTCCAGATGCTGTTGGAGAGGCTGCTGATCCGGGCACCTCGCCTTAGCCGGGCCAAGCTCCCTTTCGACTGGTCGGCGCGATCAGTGGCGCTGCTGACGCGCTTCCAGCAACTCCATACCCTGGAGCTCAAATACTTCTGGAGCTTTAAGGGGGTGTGCCCAGACACCATGCAGGAACTGACCAAGGCCCTGCCCAACCTCAAGACCCTGGTCCTGCACGTACTCGTGCCAGTCAAGGACCTGGGTGTATCCTATGCACTTGAGTCCCGATCCCTGGAAACTCTAGATGTGTCCCAGAGCCGGGGCTTAGTCTTCCGCCACCTTGACCTGCCAGCACTTAAAGCCCTTCGCGTGAAGAAAACAGTCCGGGGCATCATCCTCAACTGCCGCACTCGCCTGGCCCTGCAGAGTCGCTGGGCTTGCCTCTACACACTTCTGTGCCGGGGGACTCCCAATCTGAGAGTCTTCAATAACCAGATCCTGCTGCCTCACTGGCGGGAGCAGGCCTATAAGGAACTACATGCCTTATTACTCCAGGCCTGCTACTGTACCCGCCACTCAGATACCTGGCTCCTATGAGGGAGTCTGGGAGGTCCCCCCTTCCTCTATGTCCTTAGCTCTCAGGGTATGGGCCCACCAAACAGTAGGGAAATCAGTTGTTACCCCCATCCCTCAAAAAGCACCAAGTTGGAGTAGGAAGCGGGGTCAGGGCTGAGGAAATGCTGAACAGGGGGAGGTTGGTTGGGTTCTTGGGGACTGTTTGTAATGGAGGACACCTTTACATTGGTATTGCCTTTATTCTTCTTCGTGTTGTGGTCTGTGATCGTCTGTGACAGGTGGTGGGGTGGACTGATGGGATCATGACCAAAAAGTTCAGGTTTTGCACAATGACTCATGGGTCCTAGAATTACAAATAAATACCCCTCTTCCCCTAGGAAAAGTTGAACTTCAGGGCCTAGAAAAACAACTCTGTCATGTCCATGTCATCATCATGGACAGGGGCATAGAAAAATATAAACCTTCAAAACACAACCCATATAAGAGCACATACTGAGTAGGTAGTCCATTCTGGTTCTGCCAAAACTCAGAGCAAGAGGCACTTGCCACCTTGGGATAATCTTGCATCAATAGCACAACAGAGGAATACTGCCTCTTGATCTCCCTGCACTTCTCTTCTTTCCCCTACAGACACACACACACACACACACACACACACACACACACACACACACACTCACTCTCTCTCTCTCTCACACTCTATAAGCTGAAGTAGTCAAAACTGTTGTGGCCATAGATGTCCATGGTCCACAGCACATCACGGCGCTGTATGGCCTCTATCAACTGCTGCAGCTCAGCCTGCACACTGCCAAGCTTCTCTTCATCCACAGTACCCTCTAAGAGACTGGCTGAAGTTGGAGGCCAGGGCAGGTCCTTATAGCAATCCACAGGGACTGGGTATACCACCAGCTGAAGCTCAGACAAGGCCTGTAAGTGTTGGAGCAAGGTTTTCAGTCCAGCACTAGCAATAGGGTTACCATAGAGACCAATGTAGCGGAGGTGAGTACAGGAGCATAGAGTGGGCAAGATACTAACAAGATGGACATCCATAAGCTGGCATTCTGTAACATCCAGACATAGCAGGGAAGCTGAGGCTTCCCTCAGTAGTTTCTGAAAGGGGCCCAGAAGGTCACCAGACAGTTTGTTGCCACTGAGATCCAGCTTCTTGAGATGGGTGGCATGGGGGCTCTGGGCCAAGTAACTCAAGTCCCCAGAAAGAAGGGCACAGAAGGGAAGTTCCAGGCTTTCCAGAGGGCCCTGTAGGCCGCTGCAGAGAAATATATAGGCACTGGTCATTTTAATAGGAGTTCTTCAACTAGAAGCCAAGATACATAGGCCCCCATGGCTGCTGCGCCAGGCTAAAATTCTTTTATACTCTTACCCTGACCGTGACCTCTAAGACCCTCTACTTTGCCAGCTCCCTGGCCAGGCACTGGTCCTAGGAAAATATAGCTTTAGGGGGGAAAAGGCATGTATGTATGTACTTGCCATTCTAGCATTCCTCAATGATTTTAACCCTTCCTGCTGTGCTGACCACCCCCCTCTCCCCCCTTTTCCAAGCTCTAGACCATTTTGTCCATACCCAATTCTCCCTCCCAAGCTGTATACCCAGGGGATTTATTTCCCTTTCCTACTGTGTTAATTACTTTCCTCTCTTCCCCAAACACCAAAACTTCTACTTGGGGTAGCTTTTACCCTAACAAGAGCCCCAAGCACTTACGGGCAATGTCAAGTAAATCATAAACAATACAGTAAACATCAAATTGCAGCTCTACTCATGGGCCTCTTATGTGCCTCTCCCTCTCCCATAGTTAATTTTTAAAAACCTATCGTTTGGGGGAATCTAGGTCCACTTACCTAAGGAGCTGATGAAGGCGTCCTGAGAGTCGAGAGGAACCCATGTTGAGTTCCTTAAGGCATTTCAGTTGTCCAATCGCAGAAACAAAGTGTTGGAAGCTGCCCTCGGCTTCAGTGGTGAGCCGCCGCACATCCACATTACTGTATTGTAACTTCAGGCTCAACAAGTGGGTGAACTTGGCCATGTGGGGCACAACCATACACAGGCCTGAAAGTCCCAAGTTGTTGAAGCGTAGATCTACCTGGCGCAGGCACACTGGATCCAGCAACTCCAAGAGAGCTACAGTGCTAGGACCTGACAGCTCCTCAGCCCAAAGGTCCCTGCAGCGAAGGCGAAGGGGGCCACAAGTGCTGGTCAGGAGAGCCTCCTTCAGGACACTGTAAGAAGTTCGGTTCACTAGCAGGTCAGTGTGCACTTCCACAGGACTAGCGACAGGGACTTGAGGCTCCAGTTTGCGGCGTTTGGCTAAGCGTTGAGCTGCCCTGGCCTGAGTCTGGGCACTGAGACAAGTCCTTGCAACTGCCACTGAGCGAGCCCACATGCTCATGGTCGTGGGGTCCTGTCCACAGCTGGCATCCAGGAAACCAGTCATGTCCAACACTCGAAGATGAGGCTTCCTGCAAGGAGAGAAAGGCTGAGAGCATGACCTGGACAGAAAATTGGGGCTGGCAGATGTCCCAGGGGAAGATCAGGACTTTGGGGCTCCAGGCCTAACTAGCCCTTTTCCTCAAATATCTATCTAGCTCAAGGTCCTGCTCCCAGTACTTAAAACTTTCCCACTACTGTCTAGGTGTGTAGATCCCTGGTCAGTCACATCTTGCCTGCCTTTTTTGTTGCATTCAGGATTCTAGATCTAACCCCTTTCTTTCCTTAAAGTTTTCTCCATCCTCCATTTGATAGCCAGATCCCTAAAAAGGGAGAAGGTGTGTGAAACCTTTAGAAGTAGAGACACACTAATCAAATAAGGAATGTGGCCACACCTCAGTCATCCTCAAGGCAGCATGAATACCAATAAACCTCTTGTCAGTGATCTCCAGTTCCACAATTCCTCAGGTTTAATTAGTTGCCAGGTCCTAACCGTGTCTATCTCCACAAAACCTTGATCCCTTCCTCCATAACCACTACCACTACCCAAGCTTCCATGTACTCTTATAACCTAACTGGACCTTGCTTCTAGGCTGTCATCTAAAAATTAATCCTTCACATTATTATGTAAGTTATGGTTGGACTGATATGTCTTTGGTGAAGTGAGTTGATTCATAGATTTTTGAACCCACAACATCAAGGATTTAGAGATAGGTGACGCAAAGAATAAAACACAAAACTTAGAATCAGGAAGACTTGAATTTTGAGAAGCTTCTGACACTTAGCTGGGTGACCCTGTTTGAGTCAACTTCTATCTGCCTGAGTTTCCTCATCTGTAAAAATGGGGATAAGCACCTACTTTACAGAGTAATAGGGAAGATCCAAGGAGTTAAGACATAAAGTGCTTTTCAAACCTCAAAGCTCCATATAAATGCCAACTATTATATAGGTGGAAGAAAAGATCTCCCTAATTTCCTCTCCAATTAGAAGACCTCCACAAGTAAATGAACAGATCAGGACTTCTTAAAACTTATCCCACTCACAACCCTGTCTGTGCCCTTTTTTCTGGGGACTAAAAGTTTTTATGTGATCCCAGGTAGATAGATATATAAAACAGGTATCAAATAAAGCATTTACTGATAAATCTTAATTTCACAACTCCCATAATCAGTTATGAGATCCCATATGGGGTCACCAACCAAAGTTTAAGAAGGTGGGCAATAAGATGCCCTTGAGGAAGACTTAAGATTCTGCCCTGGTTCAGTCCTTAATTTGGCAGTACCAAATCAGGCTCCCTTTCCCTTTCCTCCTTTCATCCCCATGAAAAAGGAATGTTGGTCAGACCCCTACATGCTGCTAGATTCCCTACTGGGAAAGCACAGATATAAGTGTAAAAAAAGAGACATGCCTCAGGAATGACAAGCCTTTAGATAATTTGTGCAGATACCTCAGTTACCCCATGTACGACAGCTTATTAGAAGCTTGAAGCTTCCAAACCAAAGGCCAAAGTGACCACCTCCTCGGGCAGCCACTGGCAAAACTATCCCCTGACCCTTCAGAGTCTGAACCGGAAGGCTCCAGGGGCTAGCACATGACATCAGTGACACGCAATTCCTGTTTTGCCCCTCTAGTTGGTTCTTTCAAGGATCACTTATTAAATATATTCTGTGAGCGAGCAGGTAGGTGGCACAATGGATCGGAAGAACCCGAGTTCAAATGTGTGACCCTAGGCAAGACACAAACCCAACTGCCTCGCAAAAAAAAAAAAAAAAAAAAAAAAAAAAATTACACGTGTGTGTGGGGTGTGTAGGTGTGTTCTGTGGACAGAACCCTAGAAAGCAGGCTTTCTGATGTGAGTATGTGTGCGTGATATCCCTCTCTATTACAGAGGAATTTACAGGGCTCACAGCGGCTTGGAGTGAAAGAACATCTCCCTTCCCCATGCCAGGGAGTTGTCCCAGCTTGGCTTACCTGCGCGGCGCCGCGAGCAGCGCCAAGATCACGGCTTGTACACTCTCCTTGCGGGGCTTCTCGGGCCAGCCCATCTGCTTGGGCTGTGGGAGCAGCTGCCGGAAGCTGAGGCACGGGAAGGGCCATGTCTGCACTAGCGCTTGCAGCACCAGCGTTCGGCCATTCATGAAGGCGGCCCGGAATAAGGCCGGGTACAGTTCCCGAGGCAGGGAGGCCAGAGCTCGGCAAGCCAGCGTCTGGTACCGGGTCACCTGCACAGCACACAAGGCCAGTAGCGACTTCATTTTTGCGGAACCAACCTGCCACCTTTGCGCAGGCGCGACTCTGAGGAAGGGATTCTGTCTACGCAGGCGCGCCTCCCTCACCACGCCCAACCCCTCCCCCCCTTCCTCTCAGCGCAGGCGTGAATGAAAAGGGGCTATGCGCAGGCCAAAGCTGGGGAAAGGCGACCGGGTAGCTGACGAGGGAGGCCTGCCCCAGCCCCTTATTGGGGCCGCCCCTCAAACCCTGCCCCTCGACCCCGCTCTCATCCTCTTAGTGGAAGTAATCAACAGCCAACGGCCAAAAACACGACCCGGGAATCTAGGCGGGCGACGATCGCACTGGATGATGGCGTTTTGACACTCCATTGGGTGGAGACAAGTCGGGGCTGAGAGCTCCCAGACGATTGGCTGTCAGGTGTCCCTTTGTTGCGCCGCCCTTCGTGGTTGGCCAAGGAGCTGACTCTCAAAATTCCTCGTTTCCCTGTTGCGTTTTCTGGCTGCAAGACGCCTACTCTGGCTACTGGGCTGCTCCGCGCCTGTCCGAGGCTACCTGTCACTTGTCTTGGGCACGTGTGATGGACATTCAGTGCCCAGTAGAGAGACCCTTCCTCTCTGCCTGGATCCAGCCCCTTTGTCTAGCAAAGCCAGCCCAAGTATCGCATTTAGTATTGGGCGACTTTCGACTCCTGCTTTTCCTCAATTTATTGATCTTTCTTCTTTCCCCGATGACTGGCTCTTTCCCTACAGCAAGGATATGCTCATCCTTTTAAAAATTCTATTATTTTTCTCTACCACTCCCTCAAGCTGATGAGGTTTAGGTTTTGGAGTTCCTTTTGGACAGGGAACCAAAAGATGATGAGGTCTAGATTTAGGGTTGTCAGGGAACCAAGTGATATTAGATTCAAGGAACCAAAATGAGATTAGGATTTCTGGTGGTCAGGAGTTAAATGGTGAAGTTGTGGTGATTTTTTTTTTCTTCTTTAAAATAATGTATAAGATGATGGTTCTCTCTGGGGGAGAAGGTTTCTCGAGGAAGGTTTTCTGGAGGCAGCCTTAGTATCAGTTCAGATCAGTAATTACCCCAAATGCAGCCAGCTGGTAAAAATACAAACGTTTATTTTCTCCTTCCAAAATAGCCGGGTTGGTTGAGAGGCCTATCTCTCTGCTTGGTTCCAAGAGCTCCCTCCGATGTCTCCAAATCCAAAGGTTCTGTCCTTCAGCCTCTGCCTCTGCTTTCTTCAGTCTCCAGCCAGCACAAAGATGGAATGGATCTCTTGTCTCCTTCACTTGGGGCTCGGCTAGCTTTCTGGTGAGTCTTTCAGACCAGCTTGGTCTCAGTGGGGGAGGTGCAGGAGCCCAGCCACCACAGAGGTCTGGTTGTGCTTCTGAGAGAGCCTTCTCAATCTTCCGCTGAACTCTCAACTCGTAGCTTCTTCCTTTGAAAACTCTTCTTCCACCACCAGCCAGCCAAGTGGAAAATATTCTTGAATAGATCTCTCTTGCCTCGGAGAGAAGGCTTCTGGCGTAATTTCGCTGAAATCTATCCAAGAGCTTCTGTCTGATTCTTTTATACGAGAGAGAGGAATTGTGGGATATGAGAGAAAGGGATTATGGGTTTCTCCCATAGTGCTCTCTGGCCCTAAGAGCTTTAAGGGAGGTGTGAATTCACAAAGTTACATAGTTTACTTTGTGAAGCTGGCATACTTGTGAACTCCAATGAGTAAAGGTGCAAACACAAGCATTGTACTAATTAGTTCTACTTAGTATCTTGTTTCAGGTTCTGGCCCAAAACATCTTCTTGTAAGATCAGATCAATAATCTATCAACTCTAATGAGTTAGCAGTTTGTAAAGATTCCAACATTTCCCCCTTTCTTTTGTTTTAGAACATAGGGTGGTCATGACCTCCCTGACTTCTCAAGGAGGTGAGAACCCCCCAAAAAAGGTGATCACGCCTTCCCTGACACCTTAGGAAGGGAGATGAAAGCACCAAAGGAAATAGGAAATCAAATCAGATTAACAGGTTTCTGAAGGGGCTCACTTGAAACAGGTACACATAAATCCATCATGGGCCAGAACTTTGAAACAGATATACATGCTATACATAAATCCATCAATATGGGAGGCATTACACATGATTTACATAAGCACATAGCAATATAACACAGGCTAATAATAATGTAACAAATAACATGAATCAACATGAAAATTTAAGTACTGCAATAGTCTCAACAATTTTTCATCTCAAGAAATCCAATGATTCTTGCAATTACATAAAATACATAAGCACATAGCAATATAACACAGGCTAGTAGTAATGTAACAAATAACATGAATCAACCTGAAAATTTATACATGTCCATAAGTCCTAGAAATAGTCCAAAAGGATTCCATTGTCCATTAGTTCATGTGCCAGGAATCCAATAATTCCTGTAAGCTCTGAAGTACAGCAACAGTCTCATCAATAATTTTTCATCTCAAGGAATTCAATGATTCTCGCTGGTTTTTCAAGAATTAAAACAGTCTCATCTTGTGTTAGGAAATCCAATGATTCCTGAAGATTTTAAAAGTCCTTTTAACAGTCTTATTGTCTAGAAATAGTCCTACACCAGTGTGGGTAGAACAGTGGCCCTTAACAAGAGATAAAATTCAGGCCTTATTAGATATAGTATAGGAGCAGCTTGACCAAGAGCACTTACAACCTTCTCTAAGTCCTTGGAATTCCCCAGTGTTTATTATAAAAAAAGAAATCTGGGAAATGGAGGATGTTAAGTGATTTAAGAAAGGTAAACGAACAGATGGAAAACTATGGGAACTCTTCAGCCTGGACTTCCATCTCCTACTCAGCTGCCTTGCGTTGGTGGCCAATTTAGGGGTTGAAATGACTTTAACCACAGATGGCTTGACATTAACCTTGGGCTTGTAAAGTTTGTAAAGATTCCAACATGAAGTCTAGTGTCAGGTTCGGGGTTCAGGGAACCAAATGGAGAGGTTTGGGATTCGGCAC
The DNA here is from genome assembly GCF_016432865.1 of Antechinus flavipes. NCBI lineage: Eukaryota > Metazoa > Chordata > Mammalia > Dasyuromorphia > Dasyuridae > Antechinus > Antechinus flavipes. The sequence goes on from NC_067398.1 coordinate 648,225,465, forward strand.
ATGCGTAGGGAGTTTTGGGGACTCCCTTCTGGCGCTACAGACGTTCTCTGTAAAGGAATTTACAAACCGAAAACCTAGATTCATAAAAGAGGTTTATAATTGGCATTGGGAAGCTATTGCAAGAATAGAAAGGCTGAATTCCTTAGTGGAGGAATCCTGGTAAATAAGTAAAGTTTAGAGCAATCCCGTCTATAGGGAAATAGGGGAGGATAATAAGAGGGTGTTAGAATCCTTACAAGCTATTGAGTCATTAGAGTTGATAGAGACAATAATTATCTAATTTAACATGGTTCAGTATACTGATCTGATCTTACAAAGAGATGTTATGGGCCAGAACCTGAAACAAGGTATTAAGTGGAAGTGATAGAAACAATGCTTGTGTTCATACCTTTAGAGAGCGCATATAAGCAAGAAGCTCCCAGGGCCAAGGGCACTCTGGGACAGACAAAGAGGCACTCTGGGAGATTGAGAGCCAGAAGCCCTCTCTCGGAGGCAAGACAGATTCATTCCAACTTTCACCTTGGTGCTGGCTGGAGACAGAGTTGAGTTAGAGGAGTCAGATCCATTCCCTCCACCTCTGTGCTGGCTGGAGGCTGAAGGACAAACCTTTGGATTTGGAGACATTCGGAGGGAGCTCTTGGAACCAAGGAGGGAAAGAGGCTACCAAGAAAACTAACTGGGCTATTTTGGAGGAAGCAATAAAAGATCTTAACTTTTAATACCTGGCTGCATTTGGGGTGATTATTGATCTGAACTGATACAAAGGCTGCCTCCAGAAAAACCTCTCCAAGAAACCTGCTCCAGAGAGAACCTTCATATTATATTAAAGAAGAACACCACAAGAGGGTAGCTCTGGAAGAGAATATTCCAGCAGAGTTTGCTACGTCAGGAAGAAAGCGAGTTTCTTTGGCATTTTAGCTCCTCTGCAAAGAGAGGGTTTAAGATTGCTCTTTTTATAAGCCTTGGCTACAAGCTGGGGGTTGCTCTTGATGGGGCTGGGTACAGCATGAGCTGAATTGAATAGAAGATCTTTAATTGAATAGGATTGGAATTTTTTATCTCAGGACTCAACCAGCCTCACCTGGATAAACCCCTTTATCTGATTTCCTGAGGTAGTCTCTCACTGAGGCAGGGTTGAAGGAGAATCTCTCCTTTAAGGAACTTCAAGTACTTTCTCAAAGTCGAGAGAGAGAGGAGAGAGAGGAGAGAGGAGAGAGAAGAGAGAGGAGGAGAGAGAAGAGAGGAGAAAAGAGGAGGAGAGAAGAGAGAGAAGGAAAGAGGAGGAGAGAGAAGAGAGGAGGAAAGAGGAGGAGAGAGAAGAGAGGAGGAAAGAGGAGGAGAGAGAAGAGAGGAGGAAAGAGGCGAGAGAAGAGAGAGAAGAAAGAGGAGGAGAGAGAAGAGAGAGAGAAGAGAGGAGGAGAGAGAGGAGAGAGAGAAAGAGAGAGAGAGAGGAGAGAGAGAGAAAGAAGAGGAGAGAGAAAGAGAGAGGAGGAGAGAGAAGAAGAGAGAGGAGGGAGGACGGAAGAGGGAGGAGGAGGAGAGGTGGGGGGAGAGAGAGAGAGAGAGGAGAGAGAAGGAGAGAAGGAGAGAGGAGGACAGAGGAGAAGAGAGGAGGACAGAGAAAGAGAGAGAAGAGAAGAGGAGAGAGGAGAGAAGAGAAAGGAGAGAGGAGAGGAGAGAAAGGAGAGAGGAGAGAAAGGAGAGAGGAGAGAGAGAGGAGAGGAGAGAGAGAGAGAGAGAGAGGAGGAGGGGAGAGAGGAGAGGGGAGGAGAGGGGAGGAGAGAGAAGAGAGAGGAGGAGGAGAGAGAAGAGAGAGAGAGAGGAGGAGAGAGAAAGAGAGAGGAGGAGAGAGAGAGGAGGAGGAGTTGGGGAGAGAGAGAGAGAGGAGGAGGGGAGAGAGGGGGGAGAGAGAGGGGGGAGAGAGAGGGGGGAGAGAGAGGGGGGGAGAGAGAGAGAGAGAGAGAGAGAGAGAGAGAAGAGAGAGAGAGAGAGAGAGAGAGAGAGAGAGAGGAGAGAGAGAGAGAAGAGAGGAGAGAGAGAGAGAGAGTGTGTGTGTGTGTGTGTGTGTGTGTGTGTGTGTGTGTGTGTGTGTGTGTGTGTTTTGGAGCTCCCCTAGTCAAAGCTACTATCTAAATCAATCTTCCCTTTCTCAGCCAAATTTATAGAAAGAAAACCTGTTTCTTTTCCTGATTTTCACCCTATCACTTTTCTTTCATTCCATCAGTTATCTATAGATTCAAATACAGAAAATGTGAGTTATAGAGGCTAAGCTAAATATCTCAATACAAGGAAGTAAATTTGAGCAAATTAAGTTAAAACTATCACTAACACTTGGTGGGATGAAATGACTAGAAAAATTCTAGAAAGCTGCTTCTTAAGGAATAGAATAAATTTTAAAAGGGCAATCATTATCATATCAATAGTGGCACCAGTTCAAGTTGTCTTGTGAGCTGACTCTGGTAAACCTACAAGATGATGCCGTTTGAATGGTCTCAATTAGTGGTGGTCAGGATATTAACAACAAGAGAGTTGTTAAAAATCTCTTTTAAATCAGCTGCAGGTTTTAGGAGTGAAAGAATTCACTCATTCCCAAATTATTAGTTGCAAAATGAAAGTTTATTGTTGGATATAAATCAGTTTATCAAAAGACTGACTTCTAAAGTGGCAGATTTGTTGGAAAATGGAGTTTTGCACTGAGAATGCTTTCTCATTGGACAGAAGGTCCTGGCAGCTGAGTGAGCTCCTTAGGTCCATCTGCAAAGACCTTAGTTGAAGGAAGCTGTTATATTTGGTATCTTGGTGGGGGGGCTGGGACAACCTGAACAGATCACACTGATAAGGGTCAGACTAGGTGGGGGTCCGGGTTCCCAGGCTTAGACTCAGCACTTTTCAGCCTGGATCTCCTTTTGGAATTAACACTTCAAAGGGGTGCTTTTTGATCAGGATTTCTTATTGAATCAAAGGTTCTGGCATCCTGGAAAGATAACGTGTCTAGGAAGGATATGCCCAGGAAGAATCTGAAAGGGATCACAGACCAAAAGTTTCTCAAGGGGACCACTACCTACTTCAATTATAGCAAATAGTTGTATTATTTAAATTGGACCTCAGGAGCTACCTCAGTTATTCTCTGCCTCATGCTTGGTTATAACCTTCAAAAAGCTTACAGTATCCTCTCTGACGACCAGAGGGTACTCCTCATGAAAACACAGGCTCGTCACCTACCACCATGGCAGTGGCCGGATTGAATCTAAATTTAACTGATACAGAATATTGCTCAAAAACATGGACATGAAATCCGGAACATCATGATGACTTCCTTATGGTCATGACCCCATGCTTTCACAGGCTCTGACCCTTCACATACTGTAATCACATAGTTTATTGAATATAATGAAAGAATAAAAAGGTTAGTCTCTCCTACACAACACCTACTCACTCCAGCTATTTCTCCCCAAACTTTCTTCTTCATACCCTCAGTTGTTTGGGTGTGGTCAGAGAATTCTGGAAGCACCAGGGCCAGCAGACCAAGCAGAGAGATTAGAAAAAATGTACTTTTGTGTATGTGTGTGGTGAGGATGGGGGAGAGGGGAGTAAGGGGTGGTTCTGGGATGTCAAGTCCTTGATCTAAAAATCAAAAAGGTAACCTGCACTGACAAGTTTTAAGGCTTAGAATCCTCTTTCCTCCTCACTTTCCAGTGCTCATCTCTGGTTCAGGATCTTGCTCACCTCCACAGGCTGGCCCCTGACAGCCAGTCTACAGCTGCAGTAACATCAACCATGGCTGTGGATGTTCTGGATACCTCATGGAAACCGGGCAGTCCCTAATGACTCAAAAGGGGTAGAACAATTAAGAGTAACCCCTCCTCTTGAATTCTGTGTCCAGTTTATGTCCATCTGCAGTGTCTGTCCAAGATAAATATATAGATGAACCCACAAAATGAGGCTATCCCATTGAAAGTCATAGGGTGAACAATAGGTATTCTTCAATCAAGAAGCATTTATTAAGCATCTGCTGCACATCAGGTACTGTGCTAAGGCACTAAGAATACAAAGATAAATTTGAAAACTTCTTGCCCTCAATTACATTCTAATGATGACAAACTGTTTACATAGATGTTATGAGAGTTAAGAAATCCTGGTTGATTTCCCCCGGTCCAAATGATATTACAGAAAGGGTGAGATACAACCAGGTGTTAAGATTTTAAATGTGATATAAGAGTTTATATTCTTATTCTTTTAGGAAGAAGAACGTTCTTACAAGCAGATAATGAAATTTAAAAGTATTTTATCATTGATTGTCTAAAAATGGGCCCAAGAGAATGAATGTTGGGGTCCTGGGCCATGAGTTGCCCTGGTGTTTCTTGTGTATGTCTTACTATCATTCTGTATTCTGTATACACCAACTATTTGCACAGACTATGTACTCCAGGTTTAAAAGGGAACCAAAGATTCTCTTTGGCAGAGAGTGGGAAAGAACAGCATTCCAGGAATGGGGAGACAAGCAACACAAGGGTAGAGGGGTTGCGTCATGTATGAATAGCAACCAGTATGACTGGACCACAAAGTTTGTACAAAGAAATGAAGTACAATAAGGGGGTGACATGGTTAGATCTGTGCTTCAGGAAAATCACTTTGGCAGTTTTGTGGAAGATGGAGTACAGTGGAATGGAGAAAGACAAGACAGACTGATCAGGAGGCTATTTCAAAAGTTCAGACACAATGAGGAGGAGGACCCATACTCTAGGGTGGTGAGGGGAGAAGGGAACTGCATGGGGCTGTTGACAAGATTTGGTAACTGAACAGATATGAGGGATAAGAATCAAGGATGATAGGGTTTAAAAGCTGGAAAACTAGAAGGATGGCAGTCCTCTCAATAGAAATAGGAAGTTCAAAGTGGGGGAGGGGGAATGGTGGAGAAAATGTATGAGTTCTGTTTTGAACATTCTGTTTTGAATATGTCCAAAAGGCAGTGGATGCTGCTAGATTGGAGCTTAGGAGGAAAAAGTAGGACTGGTTATTATCGTATGAGTCATCTATATAGAGATAACTGAATTGTGAGAGCTGATGGAAGTCACCCAGATAAGAGGGCCCAGGATAGTAGGACGTGATATGAATAATGACCCAGCAAAAGATGTTGAGAAAGATCTGTTAGGATAACCAGGAGAGCTAATGTCATGAAAACCCAGAAACAAAGGGGATTGAGGAAGAGATGGTCAGTAAAGTCAAATGCTTCAGGCAAGGTTGAGAAGAGGACATTAGTCGGGCAACTAAAGGATTACTGGCAACTTGGAAGACATCAGTTTCAGCTCAGATGCCATATTTCAAAGGATTATGAAGAGCAAAAGAAAAGTGGAGACATCTGATAGTGTAGGACAAATGTTTTCTTAAAAATATATTTTTTTCAGGGGCAGCTAGGTGGTGCAGTAGATAAGAGTCCTGAAGTCAGGAGGACCTGAGTTCAAATCCGGCCTCAGACACTTAACACTTCCTAGCTGAGGGACTCTGGGCAAGTCACTTAACTCCAATTGCCTCGGGGCAGGGGAGGGGGAAGATATACATATATATATATATATATTCTACTGTATGAACTTAATACCAACACAATCATTTCTATATATGAACAGATAAAGATTGTATATGATGCCACAAATCTCTAATACGTATAGCTTTTAAAGTTTTTTTTTAAGACTAGAGTAGACTTGGACATGTTTTTAGGGATCTCTAAGGAACCAGCACCCAGGGAGATATTTAAGACTATAGGAGGATGATAATCAGAGTAATCTCATAGAGAAGACAGGAGGGGATGAGGTTAAGGGCATGTATAGAAGGGTTGGCTTTGAGATCACTTCAAAAAAAAAGGAATCATGGGGAATTGTAAGTGGGTGAGGAGGCAGAGAAGATCTTAGCCAACTGTTTAATTTTTTTAAGTAAATTCAGAGGAAAGAACCTCATCTGGGAGGACAGGGGGAGAGGCTGATGTAGGAAGCTTAAGACTAAAAGATTGGATGAAATTGTTATGGAGATAAGGAGCCCCCCCTCCCAAAAAAAATGCTTTGTTCCAGCAAGAGCCCAATTGAGATTAGATTTACAGCAGATTCAGTCAGCATGGATATAACTTCAGGAATATTTAAGAGAGGGGCAGGTGGGTTGGAAGTAATCCAGCTCTGGAGTAATTTAGCAAGGGATGAACAGTGATAGAACGAAGGAGCTAAGAATTTGAAAGTAGAGAGCAGTGTATAATTGGAATGGCTCCCCAATGGAAGTGATGGCTTGAAAAAATAGCAAAGAATGAAAAGATTATAGATCATGGTGAGAAAGAAGAAAAGATTTGATAAATGGAAAATGGGGGAAAGATAGGAGATGATTAGAGGAATTTCAGAGTTCTGGATCATGAAAATGAATTTATAAGATAGCAAGATTAAGGGTACAACCATCTGTATGTAAAACCTTGGAGTATAGATCATGGGAGTTGAGTAGATTGAACAGCAGAAATAAGGGTGGTCTAAGGGAAATTCCCTAGAATGAGAGAGAATTCGAGCCAGGCATGGAACTCATTGAGGGAGGAGGGAAAATGTCCTAGGAATCTATAGTTAGCAGCTATCAGTATGTCTCTGGATCATGTGAACAATTTTTATCAAGAGAATCTCAGGGTAGCAAAGGGACAATGTGGAAGTAGTGGTGGGGATCGAGGAGTTTCTAAGACCGGGCAATCTGGGGATATAGAATTGAAGTGGATAGGGACAGCAAAGTAGCCAGCAAAGGTTGGGTCAGGCAGTGGTGCTCTTTGGTAGTCAAATTCAATAACACAAGCTCTGGGAGAGCCAAAGGGGATAAGAACTGACCGAATAAGGAAAAGTCAAAGAGTAAAAGATCCATAGCTGAAAGCTGAGCAGAGGGCCTGGTCTTCCAGCCTTGGTGCCTGCTGTAGTAGCCCTGGGGCTGGCAGAGAAGGGCAACACAGTGGATCCAAGTGTCCAGTCTGGCTCCAATCTCAGATCCAATCTTCGTCTCAGTAAACAAGGTGGCCTGAACCTCTGGATGGTGGGTATGTGGACTATCCTGTCATAATAGTAATCAATAATGGTTCTGTCAGGTTGGCAGATCTCCATTGGAATGCCCCATGGGGCTATCTTTGATCATGCACTTACAACCCACTCCGTTTCTTGCTCCAGTCCCACTGGTTTGTGTCCCAGATCAGCTAACACATGCTAATTGTCTGAAAATGACATAAAGCTAGATTACACATAACAGGTGAGACACAAGATCCCAAATGATGTTTATAGATGAATTCATTCTAAGATTAAATTCAATAGGCATAAATACAAAGTCCTACATCTAAGTTCAATATCGAATTTTGAAAGTACTTGGGATGAGAAGGCGGAGTAGAGAGCAGTTCGTCTGAAAACATCTGGGTTTCGGTGGCCTGTGAATTCAGTGAATTATCAGGGCACTAGGGCACTAAAATAAAAAGATGCTATTTTGGCTTTGACTAGGAGGGATGCTCCCTATAACAAGGAGGGCTAGTCCTGCATTCTGCTCCAAGATTGCATCTTGTGTATCATGTTATATATTTTATTAAGACAAAGTGCTAAACCTGAAGGGAATAGCAAATAGTGACCGACAGCACGATCCATGCCATGTGATTGACCAAGGAATATTTAAACTGAAGACTCAGAACACAATAGCTCTCTTCAGGTATTTGGAGGTGTAAAAGACGTATTTGACTTATTCTGGTTGATCCCAAAAGCTAGCATGAGAAGCTATTAAAAGATGCACACGTACAAATTTAGCCCCTTTGGACTGGAATACTAAGTGATATAAAAATGGAATAGGGCTGCTTATAAACATGAAGGCTGGATGTTAACTTAGGATGTTAGATTCTAAGAGGTATGACTAGATGGCTCAAATTACCACCAACTCTTGAGATTCTGTAATTTTCCTCCCTCTGGACAGTTTATTATTGCAGCTCCAATATTTTTAATCCCAACAGAGACATAGTTGTGTCTGAGGATCTCATTCATAGGAATGAACTACAGGACCCTGGTTCTAGTCCTAGAGCAGCCTAACATGTACAGCCAGGACTGCCTCCTAGACTGAAGGGTCTAAACATTTAAAGTTTAAAGGAACCTGAGGAATGGGTAGTCCACCCATCTCATTTCTGTGCAGGGTTCTTAGCCCACCCTTTAAGTCTGGTGAAATCTCTGGGCCCGTTCCAAGATGCTGAAATATTTTTAGGAATTAAAAATACAAGGGATTATAAAGGAAAATAAGTTTTAAACATTAAAAAAAATAAGTTCATGAACCCATTTTAAAGAAATGATTCACCCAGGAAGTAATTATGTCAACCAAGATTTGTGATTCAGAATCTTAGGTTGGGCTGAAGATCTTGAGGGTACATATCTCTGGATCTTGCTTATTCGTGCTGGGGTCTAGTTCCTCTTTTGAAGTCTGTGGGCCAGTTCCTTATTCCAGAGAGCAGACATCGGTTGCTCTCTCTTCCCTGCACTGCTGGGGATGTGACATCTCTGTAGACCTACTTACAGTAGACAGGATTAGGAACTGTCCCAGAAATGGCCTCTGCCCTTCCATACACATTCCACATGTTAGAGGCTTGTGAGGATATAGGGGTAGACGGGAGATTTCTCAGATCAGAGACTCCCTTTTCTCATTGAGGACTCACACAGGGATCCAAGGAAACATGCATCCCAACTTTCAGCAGAGATGGTGACTCCATTCTTAGAAAATCTGTCCCTCTCCAACAATAAAATGAGATGTCACCTTCCGCCTGGCAGACACACACCCATACCACTTCCCCTAGCTATGACTGACACCAAAGAAAACCCATGAACCTCTCATTCTAGACCTTTTAAGGGGCAGTGTGGTACAATGAAAGGAGAGCTAGACTTGTTCCAGGGGACCCGAGTTCAAATTCTAGTTGTTCACAACTTCTGGGTTACAATTTTCTTAATTGAAAAATGAGACGACATGGGCTATGTGCCTAAAGACCTTTTGAAGGTACAGAAGTGAGTGGTTCCAACCACAGTCCAGAGCTAGAAGCCAAATGAGCACCTGCTCTGTGAGGAAAAAGAAATCCTTCCCTAAAACCAAGCCCTGGTGGTTCAGCCCCTCTATCATAGACAGTGTAGGACTTATCAAAAGGACAAAATAGTACATATACAGCTTGTAAACCTCTCAATGTGCACGTGCATTAGGAAACAAGGACTAGAAAGGGGAAAGGGCAACTAAATGCAGGTCACAGATCTCACTTTTTTTTTTTAATAGAACCCTGGTTTCTCCTGGAGGTGATAACATGACTCTTCAGCAAATTTTAACTTTTAACAAATATTTATTAAGCGCAGAGCACCAGGGTTCAGCGCCGAGGGAGATACATAGGATGGATAAGACACAGTCACTGTTCTTCTGGAGGTCCCACAATCTAGACAACACTATCAAGCAGTCCTGACCTCCCCCCCCCAAGGCCTGAGAAGGCACAAGGAGATATACAAGGAGAGTGCACACTCATCTCCAAATCCAGGGTACCTCTCCCACTCAACAGGATCCCCCCAGCCACTGATAGCTATTCCCCCATAACCAATCAAGTTCTTTCAAGTATCCAGCATCCGATGAAATAGGCTCCGTGGTGAAAACTGGAACCTTCCCAGTCCAAAGGCCCCAAAAAGCCAGGGGGAAGTTCCCAAGATAGGGAAAGGGGTATTTTTCTCTTCCACTGAAGAAATTCAGTAACTGGGAATCCAGGCAGGGGAGCTGAAGGGAAGGCACAGCTGAAGAGGAAGTAGTATAACAGGCAGGGGGTGAGCAGGTGGTGAGGAGTTTGGTTCTGAGATAAACAAGTTCTGGAGCTAAACAAATAGTTCTTTCAATCTGTCAAGTCCAGAAGTTGTTCTGCTGGCCTTAGTATCGTTGCTTTTAAGCAGCCACCTTTTTCAAGTTCCTCTGTATTCTCCTTAGTTGGGCAGCTCTAGTTGACCACCCTCTAGGCTTTTTAATTCCAGCAGGCCCAAAAGATATGAACTTTTTTTACAGGTAGAAAGATGTTCTTCCACTACCTCCTCACTTAATAAGCTTCTAACAAACATTAACATGGGCCCTCTAAAAGCAGAAAACACTGTGCCTGGGTTGAGGGGAGACACAAAAGATTAGGTAAGATAAAATCTCTGCCCTCATGGAGCTCACAATCTAACAAAGGGATGCATCACACACAAGTAACTATAATACTAAACATTCTGTGTTTATAAGTGCATCACAGGTGGTGCAAGCAATGGTGTTTAGGGAGCAAGGGAGCAGAAGCTTTGTGACTGGGGGAAGGGAGACATCGCTTGAGTTGGACCTTAAAGGGCTACATAGGCTTTAAACAGAGATGATTAGGGGGGAGGGAAAACAGGGATAGGAAATGATGTAAGCAAAATCACAGCAGCAGGAAAAAGCTGGACATAGGTGGAGGGGAAGGACAGAAAGGGAAGCAGTACAGATTGTCTGAAGCACTGAGCACACCCTATGGGGTATCTAACAAGACTGCATAGTAAGTGTGAAAGCATAATAGCACGGAGTCTTGACTGAATGCGAGGCTAAGAAATTGAACAGCTGTGAGAAAGATGAGTAAGGCTGATGTCATCAGATTCCTAGGTCCCAATTCCCTTGGATCCAATCATGTTTCCTTCCCAGGTGTGAAAAGCATAACTGCAGTTATATGAACTGCTGAGAGGCAGCAGTTAAGTTAACTTATGAAAACTCACTCAATTATCTTGTTTTGCAACTGTTCTCTGCAGGTTTATCTTTTCAACAGCATGAACAGCATTTTCAATGACTGTAGATGAGAGATGATTGATAACTTTTTTCAGTGACAAGATACTGCACTGAGGCTCATCCAGATGATTATCAACCTGAATATCTGAACACCTAAAGCAATGATCCAAGGAGTACCTCCCAGGCAAACTTTTTGTTCTTTCTCAGGGCCTACTACTCATCATCTGTTACTCATACATTTCCCTACTTTTGCCTGTAGAGCTAACCTATCTCCATGATTCCAGGCCTGTTAACACCTCAAACACTTCATCTTCAATGTCTCCAGTCTTGCCCCTTCCCAAGCTATCCTTTGATTTCATAGAGCCTTTTTGTGTTTAAAAATGACTTGTTTCTGCTTTCTTACTTTATGAAGTAAAAATTCTGATCCTGTCCTTACAAACACTCTCCACAATCTGATTTCTATACTTTCACAGCCTTATCTCATACTACCCGATCTCCTTTATACAATCTACCTGTCAGCTAAGATGGACTACTCATTATTTTTATCTCATCCTTTCCCTTCTCTATTGCCTTTGCTTACATGGCCCTCACACCTAAAACAAAAATTTCCAGTTATAATCTCTCAAGATTCAACTAAAGTGCCATAAAAAGTCTTTTCCCCTCCTAAAATCTCTTTTAGAATTATGTCCATCTTATTTCCTCTATTAAATCATAACTTCTTGAGGGCAGGGCTTATGTCTTTAATCTATCTTTTAATAATCCTCCCCCAAATCAGTGTGCCTTAATCCTACGACAAACTATGTTTGTTGAATGGAAGATGAATATCAAAGTAGCAATGGATCACAGAGGTAAGATTCCCAAAGAACTCAGGCTGGAATGATGGATCAAAAAAAAAAATTTATCAAGGCCTTCATTTAGGTTGAAAAGCAAAGCAGTTTCCTAAATATTGGCTGGATAACAGTGCAGCAGTTCACTTATAGACTATCTCAATTACCCTGACTCCACCTCTATTCAGGTCTAAAGGCCATAGCCATTTTGGACTTTTTCCTCTAAGGTTCTTGGTAGAGATGGTGAAAAGGCTTTGAGTAGGTAAAACTGACATGGCCCCAGACAGATCAGCTTTGAACCTGGGAACATGCTGGGGTCAGAATCAGGTTTACATAAGTTCTAGTCTGGGATGCTCCCAGGGATTGAATTCTGGGATATCACTGATCAGTCTTTAAGAGAGATACCAAGGACCTATATATTTCTCTGTCTGCTCCAGCACAGGAGGAAACACTAGAGGATAAGACTGGGTTTGGTTCTCCCTTCCATCCCTTGCAGTAAAAGCAATTTTTTGAATCCCCCTCAGCACCCAAGAGTTTGACATGCCTGCACATATCTGTCACAGGCTTATATGCTGGTGTGCAACTCCCCCGACCCGCCTTTGCAGGGCAATGTGGGTACTGAAGGGAATGATGAAAACTCAAAAGATAACAGTTCCAATAGTCTGTCCACAGAGAGCAATCTGAGGACCCGTCATTTCAACTTGTAAATTCTTGGCAGAAACTGGGTGGCACACAGCTCCCCATGAACAAAGTTGAGATTCACAAAGATTCCAACAAAGTGGACCAAGAAGCGAGATTAAATTTAGCAGGAATGAATGCCATGTCCTTCCTTCAGGAACAATTCCATCAGCATTGGCTGGGGAAGTCAGCAAACAATTCATGTGGAGTAAAATCCAATTACCCTGTTCATAGCTTGAGACCTTCCTCTCACTCCTATATTTTCCCATATTTAGCCAAGATCGTATAAGGGCTCCTTTTACCTTCCTTCTACCCTGGAATCTTGATACGCTCAGGTCAGGGTGAGGACTCCAGAGAAAAGAAGGTTCACTACCTGTTTCGCCCAGGTAGGTGATTATGAATCATCTGTGAAGCAATGCAGTCCATGCTGTGTCAACCTGGATAAGCAAAACGTCAACAGGTCCCCAATGCATGTGTTAGCCATAGCTGTTTTTTTTAGGAGTCAGGAAACCAAGTCTACACACAGACACATATATAATCTTTCCTGCTCCAATGTCTAGGGAATAACGAATAAAGAAGCAAGGGACAGGGAATGAAAGGGACAGGCACTAGTTCTGCCAGGCAGCTTTTTCCTCTGGGGTGAGGAAACAACCAGCTATCACTGTGACCTCTCTCACTGGGCTAAGCACCATGTACTCCTGGAATCCTGGAAATAAAAGGGATTGTCTTCTGTGAAATCTGGCAGGGGCAAAGTGGTATTAAATAAAATGCTGAATTAGTCTTGTTTCTGAGTAATGGAAAAATGAAAAATAATACTTCAGTGACACATAGTTCATTATCACCTCTTCCTCTAATTTGGGTAGAAACAGGGCAGATATTTAGCAATCTGATTATATAAGAATGTGTGTTATCTCTGAGCAGCAATCAGGAAGCATCCTGATTCCAAATGGTAACTGCTTTGGAAGAAAATCTCAAATAGGCAGTGGGATTCTGAGACAAGTTTTGTTGTCCTCTTTTCTGGGGCCCGAGAGGGTGTGGGTAAGGTTTATAGATGAAAAGAAGTTCACTAGGGCCAACTTAAGACTAAAAAACACCAGAAAGTTAAGTATCAAGTCTGTTCTGGAATTAATTTTTGTTGTAACTGATTGTAATTATCTTGGTTGTTATATTGTTTCCAAATCAATACCCTCTACTTTTAATTTAGGAATAAATTCTAGACAATATGTGAAGTACGGAGAAACAGGGTTAAGAAGGAAAAAAGGGACCAGTGAAAGCAAAACTAGGTATTCTGAGAGTGGCAATAACCATTAAAAAATAGGAAGATACATCAGCCAATGTGAGCTCAGGAGGAGCACAAGCAGCCCCAGGGACCAAGTGATGCTAGCTATCTCAAGCCAAGAGATTAAAAATCAAATGAGATTTGAAAATAATGAAATATTAAAGCCTTGGCAAGTTCAAAGAGGAACATGAGTCCTGGGGGAACTGAGGAAAAACCAGGCCTGAAGGTCCAAGGAAGGATCCCTGAGGCTGCCCTTTTCCACTGCCTGCCTCTTTGTGCCACTGAAGGGTGAGATGAAGGAGTAGCTAAGGCTGATGCAGCTGAAGAAGGGGCTAGCACCTGCCTAAGCTCAAACCCTTCCAGAATGAGGTAGAAGAGTAAAAGAAGAAAAAAAAAGTTGGCGGGACACTTGGAAAAGAGAAACCAGGAACTTAGGAGAAGACATGAGAAACTAAGTGGGCCTCTTTAGCCTGGCAGAAGAGAAGTTCACAGCAGGAGCTGTGCATTCCAAAGGGTGGGTCAGGAAGGAAAAAGCTGAAAGGCTACAGCTTACTCTTGACCAAGAAAGCTTCCGAGATATAATTCGGGAGCTCCAGGGTCTCAGCTTGGTATATGACCTTCCATTCCTCAGTAATGTACGCCAACTCCCTTCGCTCACTGGAGGATGGATACAATTATGCCCTTCCCATAGGAACAGTCAACCGAATGGGGTTCCAGAAGAGTGGGCCTATCCCCCTGGATGGGAGCTCCTCATTCACACTAGTCCTCCTTAGCAAGGATCCTTCAGCTGAGACACAGGTTGAAGCTTCCCTGTTAACTAGTCCCATTCCCCTGTCTGAAGAGAACAGGAAACAAGAACAAAGGTTCTGTGGCTCCCTACCTGTCCCCGAGAGCTGCTGCCCAGGAGGTGAGGCGGCTCTCCTGCCAGGCCCAGGGGAAACAGGTGACTGCAAAGGTCTCCCTGTCCCTGGCAGGCAGCCATCCTGTCACAAGCTAAAGTAGTCGGGCATATTTGGGCCATAGACATCGGTGGTCCACAGCACATCAGCCCGACCTGCTGCTATCAGCATCTGGTGCATCTCTCCCTGAACCTGAGCAAATTTCTCCTCGTCGATATAGTCCTCCAAGAGGTTAGCAGACAGGGGCACCCCAGGCAGGTCCTTGTAGCAGTCCACAGGAAACGGGTACACTACCAGCTGGAGGTCAGGCATGACCTCGGAGCGCGACAACAAAGCCTTTAGCCCAATGCTGGAAAGGGGATTGTCATAGAGACCAAGATATCGCAGGCGGGTGCAGCGGGACAGAAGGGGCAGGGTGCTGATGAGGTGAACATCCATAAGCTGGCACTCTGTCACCTTCAGACACAGCAAGGAGGCTGATGCCTCCCCCAAGAGTGCCTGGAAGGGGGGCAAGAGGTCACCTGACAGGTTGTTGCCACTGAGGTCTAGCTTCTTGAGGTGGGGAGCATGGGGACTCTGGGACAAGTAGCTCAAGTCCACAGGGAGCAGATAGCAGACGGGAAGTTCCAGGCTTTCCAGGGGACACTGTAGACCACTGCAAAGAGAGACACAGAAATGCTATTATTTTCCAGGAATAATGGAATAAACACAAAGAAATTGGGATAGTGCTTCATCTTCCTGGGGCTTGTTCTTCGGCACCAGCTGACCAGGCAATACTTTATTCCTGCTGAAAGGGTCAAATTTTGTCCAAGGTCATGGTAAGGAAAAGCACATACAGGAGAAAAGCTGCAAAGCTTTAAGACAGGAAACACAGTTCTCTGCCTAATGACAGAAACACTCACTCTCCTAGTCTCTTCACTGTTTAAAGAGTTTTCCTCACACTGGTTCTAAGAGGAAACTAGAGTATCAACTATCACACCCTTCCCATTTTCCCCAGGTTAACTCGATTGCCCAAAGTTGTCCAAGAGTGTACTAAAAGCTGGTGGTATTTAGTGTTATCCATTAGGATAAAAACTCTGAGGAGAGGGAATGTTTTATTTGTCTTTGTATCCTTATTTTTTATACATTATAGACACTTAAGTGTTTGTTAAAGGGAAGTTCTGGGGCAAGGATTTCAGAACAGTTCTCCCACAGTCCTTTTATTCTAACATGTTTGTAAAAGCAAAAGAAATTTAGATTTAAGCAAAGAAAAGGAAGGGGACCTTCAGACAAAGATTTGAGAGTATATTTTTCTCAAGCTGAACAGTTCCTGTTTGTGAGTTTCATTCAGAGCTCCCTTTTACCATAAGCTTCCTTTCAGCTAAAGATCCTGACCAGTTACTCGGAGCAAGGGCAGGTAAATGAATAAGAGGCTCACTCACCTGAGCAGCTGCCGCAGCTGGCCAGAAAGCCAAGAGGTGCCCAGATTAAGCTCCTTGAGGCGTTTCAGCTTGCTCATCTCTGAAGCCAGGAAGCTAAAGGTGCCTTCCAACATGGCCCAAAGTCGCCACACATCCATGTTGCTGTACTGAAGTTTCAAGCTCAGCAGATTAGTAAACTTCATAATGGAAGCTACGATCTCCCATACACCCCCTGCTTCTAAAGTAAAGAAGGACAGGTCTAACCGGCGTAAGCTGGAATGGTCTAATAACCCCAGAAGATCCACAGTGATGTCTGGTGGGAGATCTTCAGCTCGGAAATCCCTGCAGCACAAACGCAGGGGGCTGACAGCATTATTTTGCAGGGCCTGCTTCAGAAAGCCACTGGAAGAAGGGGTTACCCAGAGATCTACACGCACTTCCACAGGGAGAAGTGTGCACGGCAAGTCCTCAACCTTCCTGCACTTGTTGGGGCTTTCGTTTGGCTGCTCGACTTTGTCCAAGAGGTGACAAATGCCAGTTTGGGCCATGGTCATGGTACGGGCCCACATTTTCATAGTTTTTAGGTCTTCCTCATAGCCATAATCCAGAAGTCCAGTCATGTCTAATAGCTGCAGTGGATGTCTCCTGAGAAATGGACAGAGAAGATGAGACCCTGTGCCAGGATATACTACAAATACTGCTAACTACATTCTAATTTAGCCAGCATATTCCGGAAATAACTAAATTTAAGAACTAAATGAGGCTGTGATAAAATAGAGGAGAAAAAGGGCATGGAAAGCATAAAATATAATACCACAATTCTGTGGGATCTCCTTAGAAGTCAATATAATCCAATTATGCCTAAAGAATCTCCTCTATAATATATTCAAAAGGTGTTTTTCCAGTTTTTTTTCAAAGATCATCATTGGGGCCTAGAATCACCGGATCTTAAACTTATTAATAAAAAATTTGGTTGAAAAATAGAAATAGAAAAGAAGATGTAAGCCAAGACCAGAAACATCTGAATCCATAACAGTGCCAAGTGTGTGATAAAAACTTAGACATTCAACTACTGTATTAAGGACAAAAATTTCAGTGAAAGAGCAGCTACTAGTCTAGCTTTGGAAAGGTAATGATCAAGTAGGCCCAGCAATCAAGCTAAAATCTGCTTCTCTGCAACTAATATCCACTGTTCCCGATCAAACCTAAATCAAGTCTCATTCATCTTTCACTCAACAGTCCCCCTTAAATATTTAGGATTCTCAGCAAATTTCATGAGGAATGGCATTCCAACCCTCTCTCACCATCCTGCCTATCTAAGGCTCTTGGTAAATTCCAGTTTTGCAATGTCCTTAGTTAGGACGTAAACAAAATGGAAGTCTGACCAGAGTAGATATTTTGCCTGTTAATGCTGCCTCTTTCTTGTATTTCACAGGGAGAATACCAAGCTGTTCCATCAATACAGACAATAATAATGGGTCACAGCCTTTGGCTAAGACAGCACCTGAGTTATAGTTTGGGCTGGTGATACCTTTAGATATCATTAGACTTGCTCTAGGGTCATAATTTAGCCTAAAAATAGCTGTGGGAACCTACTTCTACTTCTCAAGGATTATTCTCCTAGTTGGCACTTCCTAATAAATCCCAGGCAGCTCTTGAAGCAATGAATTTTCATTGCTCATTGCCAGAGGCCCATGGATCATAACAGTCTAACAAAAAATCCAAGCAGCCTCTTTTTCCTAACTTGGAACATCTGCTACTTTAGGAAATGTGTTTGACTATGTCCTTTAACAAGACTAAGGCCTGGCACGCAGATTCCTCATGGCCCTGATGTCTCTGAAGAGCAGGCATTCAATAAATGGTGGTGTCAGGATTCTCCCCTTCTGCTGTTGTTTCTAAAAAACTATGGGTTCTGAAAAGATTCTCTCCTATGAGCTGAGGTCCTGACTGCCTCTCCAACTATTACCAACTTCTTACCTCAAGTCAACAGCAATTAGGCATTTACCTATAGAGCGACTGCTGGGTTCCATTATCTGTTGCTTCTTCCAGCCGAGCCTTGACTCCCATGATCATTGCCTGTACCAGCTCTTCTGCAGGCCGGTCTTGAAGCAGGGCACGCGGGCAATTTGGACACTCCTGGAGGAGGGCCCGAAGGCAGTGTGGCCAGTCCTGCCTCAGAGCCCTGCGGCAGTGTGGCCGATCCTGCAATAATTGCTTGAAACTGAGGATGGGGTAGGGCCACGTATGCACCAAAGCCTGGAGCAAGAGTGTCTTCCCATGCATGAAGGCTGCCTTGAATAGGACTGGGTACAGGTCCTGCGGCAGAAGCTCCAAGGCCTGGCACGCAGATTCCTCATCCTTGATCACCTGCTGGGCACACAGGAACACCAGCGGACGCATAGCTGAATATGGTGGGCAGCTGCCACCTATGACGCAGGACAGGTAGTACCTGCCAGGAGGAAAATCATTTTACATTGAGAATGGTTATTTGGGAATCAGACTAAAGAGTTGGGCCTGATAGCTCCATGGCCTCTTCTCCACCCATTGCCATACCTTGGGCTCCAAGTTATTACAATATTCAGCACTAAATTCCATCACAGACTTCTCTTTGCTTTTCTAGTAGTTATCAAAATCCAAACCAAATTTCTGAATGCTTGCTACGTACTGGGGTCATGCCTTACCCTCACCATTCCCACTCTGAAAGATTCTTGTTCACTAGTTGATCTACATTCGAATTGCTACAACCTCCTGCCTTCACTGAGGCTTATACTTTCAGAATCTTCCATTTATATGCCAGGAACGACTAGACTGGGTGCTTTTTCAGATATTTTCCAACACTAGATTCTAGGACATAAAGACTTGGATGGGATGATGGGATGAAAGGCTTTGGGGTTATGGCCACCACTGTTGTCCTCGGAAACAAGGAGGTTCAAGGGCTAGGCACTATGGGACACAATAGTAGCCAATGACAGGCAGTGAGGTATATCATGGAGCAGATTGGATTCTGATCCCAGGTCCTTCAATTACAAATTATATGACCTTAAAAGTCCCATGACCTCACTAGGTCTCAACTTCCTTATTTTAAGTGGTCAGATTTGCACCTTGGGAAGATTATTTTGGCAGTCCTGGGAAGGACTAAGGGTAAGAAAGGGAAGAGTAAGAAATGTCTATCAGATAGAAAGCTAGTAATAGAGAGAAATGATGGTTTGAAACAGTGATGAAGTGAGAGAAGGAACATAATAATTATCTACATTGTGGAGTTAGAATAGCTAGAAAACTTGGAAACTGACCATATTATAATATGTAAATGATAATATTATGATTATAATTCAAGCTTAGGTACCACCACTGAGTTTTAGGGGGAAAATGATCAATTTCATCCTGAATATGTTAAAGTTTGACATTTTAGGGGGCATCAAGACACCAAGAAGAATGTGGTAATGTGGTAGTAATGTGGTATGAGTAGGGCAGACTGTGAGGACAGGTTAAGAGTCATCTGCATACAAGTAATTTTTGAAGCTATTTAAAATAGTGCAAACCTCATCTCTGACAGGAAATTTTAAGTGAGTCATGATCAGCAGAGAATTAAGATTAACATCTACCTTTTTTCCAAAGTAGTGACAATGTTTCAACTTTTCCAGGAACTATTAATAAGGTGTCACTTTGTTAGAACTGAGCTAGAATGCTGCCCCTAAAGCTCAAGTGGATGCACCTCAGCATTGTGAAGGGGAAGGCAATTGGGCTGGGTGAGAAAAGGAGAAAAAGGTAACAAGGAAATGAAGGAAGGAAGGAAACTGGAAACAGCAGAACGAAACATGGACAGGATAAGACCTCAGAGAGAAGGCGTAAAGGCAGAATGAGTAAAAAGAGGCTGTCAAAAGAGGGAGACTGAAGACAGAGGAAAAGCGCTGGGCTAGCAAGAGACATGAATGCTTAGATTTAAATCACACTTCTTAGTTGGGTGATCTTGAACAATGCTCCATTTTTCATCTACAAAATAGAATTGAACAAGATGGAACCCTAGCATTCCTTCTAGGTGACATTTTAGGACCACAACCAAATCAAAGAGTAGTTAATGATTCATCATCTTACAACAAGCGTGGGGAACCTTTTTTCTGCCAAGGGTTACTGAATATTTATAACATTATTTGCGGGCCATACAAAATTATCATGTTATAAAACTCAAGCAGGGGGAGGTTATTGTACCTGGCTTTCAACTTATCACCACCTACAGTGGCCTTAGAAAATCAGTTCACATGATCAGATGTTTCCCACTCCTGTCTTAGAAGTTGCTAGTAGAGAATACCAAGGATGTATCCTTAGCCCTGGGCTATGTAATATTTTTTATCAATGATGTAATGAGATCTTACCCAGTGGGCAGAAGATATCTTTGAACCTGGTCTTCCTAAATTCTACTTCAACACATTAGCTGTGTGACCTGAGGCAAGTCGTTAACTTCTCAGCAACCCAAAATACTCACCCTCTAAGACTGTAAACTACAGATAAATTATCAATCTGCATTGGTGGATGGAGTGTCCATTCTGGGATTCCCCTCCACCCCCATCATTCTCTCACAGAGCCTTAAACAATGATTTTAATAAACTGACATACTTAACAAATTTGTAAATCATAAAACAAAGACAACTAACATATATGTAAGTCAAGATCCAAAACGATTTCAATAGGTTAAAACACTGAGTCAAAATTAAATTGAAATTTAATGAGAGTGAATTAGACAAAGTAGCAGATAGAGTACTAGAGTCTGAGTCCAGAAAGACCTGGGTTCAATTCCTTCCTCTGACACTTACCAGCTGTGTGACCATGGACAAGTCAATTAACCTCTCTGAGCCTCAGTTTCCTCGTCTGCAAAATAGAGATAATACCTGTAGTACCTACCTTACAGGTTTATTGTGAGGCACAAATAAGATAATGTATATAATGTCTTTTGAAACCTTAAAGAGCTATAAAATGTCAGTCATTATTACAAATTTAGGCCTATAATTTTAAAAAATCAATTTAAACAAAAGATAAACTAGACAGCAATTTATATTAATAATCTCAATATAAAACTAAAAATGTGATTATAATAAAAAAGGCTAATTTAATTTCCCAATCAAATCAACAAGCATTTATTAAGGGCCTACTATGTGCTAGGTACTGTGCTAAGGCTACTATCAAAAACTGCAGAGGCAAGAATACCATTGTACTCTACCTTGGTCAATCTTTGTACTGTTTCTTATATTCTAGTTACTGTAATTTATGAAGAATATTGATGAGCTGGACTCAATCCATAATTGTGATCAGGATAAAGAAGTGTTTTTGAATCAACCAAAGGACTAGAAAAGGAAAGACAGGGTAGGAAAAATAGCTATCTTTAAGTATATGAAGTATGGTCACATGGAAGAATTAGGTTTGATTTTAAAGGATAAAACCAAGAACAATGGATGATAAAAAGAGCTCTATTTTGGCTTGATATGAGAAAAAAAAATTTCTTTAATTATTTTTATCTGGAGAATGTTCCTTCAGAACATAATGTTCCTCCTTCTCATCAGATGTTCTCAATCAAAGACTGAATAATGTTAATATGCTGGAATAATATAGTTGGACTAGACCACTTCTCTGAGATTATGGGAAATGTTTGAGATGATAGGAAATGTATGATTCTTTTCAAAGGAATAAGAGATTAAACCAAAAACCAGTAAATTCATATACATAGGCTAAATTCTCACATGTATTATTAAAGTTTATGAGCTTTCAGAAACGTTAATCACTAAAAGGAGAATGAATTGTTTAAGCATATATTGATGACAGCAAGGCATGTGATTTAAAAAAAAAGCTAATGTTTACATCAGTAAATGGAGATATATAAGCAATTTAAATGTCTAAAGGGAAGTCTCTAGTAGTCAGCACCACCGATCTGTCCTTAAACCGGTTTTATTTCATACTTTTAGAAAATGAAGGTGATAGGTTTACTATTCTTTTTCCCTAGCCAGATTACATGTAGACTACTATGTTAGTTCTAGATACATTTTAGAAAGCATACTCACAACTTGGATCACATCTAGACCCTATCTCTTACAATCCATGATGGTGACAGAGCCAGAAAATACCATAAAAGATAAGATCAGCAAAAATGAAGATATTTGGCTTGGAGAAGATATTGTGAAAGAGAGATCAGACTAGAAGAAACATGGGAAAAATAAAACCATCAATATTTGCAAGTTTTATTTGTATCACAAAATCTCAAGAGTTAGACAAAAAAAATCAGAGGTCATCTAGTCCAACCTATACCTGAGAAGGAATCCTCATCAGTTGTTCCTGGAATCCATTCATCTAATGAGGTAGTACATAACACTTTTGGATAACTCAAATTGTAGTTTTTCTTTATAAGCCCAAGTCTGCTTCTGAAACATTCATCCATTGCTCCTAGTTCAGCTAAGATAAAGCAAAAACAAACTTAATCTCTCCTTTCCATATGATAGTCAAACACTTGAAGATAACTGTCCCACCACCAGAAATCTTTTGTCCTTTTTCCTAATCCTTCCTCCTGTGGAAGATTTATGGGAAAAAATGGGAAACAAACAAGTTATAGCTAGATTACAATCTGACAGACTGAATATAGCATGCAATGAATTCAAACATACAAAGGCCACATTAGCGGTTTTAACTGCCAGCCATGTCATAATGTTGACTCACATTGAGTCTGAAGTCTACATGGCCTTTTGTCTAGTTTTAACGCCCCCCCCCCCCTATTGTTAGGGGATTAGTATGACTTGCTTCAAGTCACTGATAAAAATGTAGAACATTCTTATGTTTAAGGATATTCAATAAGGTAAAACCTCTAGTAGAGGGGAAACCCTTTTACTATTTGACAGAATGTTTTTGAGCAAAGTACTTTGTATCACATAATCATCATCACCATCTTCAAACAAATAATTAGAATGGTTCTAACTGGTGGAAAAAATTATTTTATGGCTAGTGAGCCAAGCTCACTAGAAATCTTCAAAGTCAAACAATGGAACCATGACTTGTGTAAGGTTTGAATTAGATGACAATTCAAGTCTTTTCTACTTCTATGAGGGTGATTCAACCTTCCAAATCATGAACAAATTTCCTTCTGTATCATCTCCAACAAATGGTTTACTTCTGGTAAGTTAACCGAAATTATGCAAATTAATTCCCTTTTTTGGACAGGTTTAATTTTTACCATTTCTTTTTTGTTATTGTTTCCTTCTAAGCTAGTATCTGTATCTCTAACTTTCAACCACTAGTAAGTCCTACCCTTTTAGAACAAAGCAATCTAAGTCTAATCATTATTCTATATGACTACCAACCTGCTGGCTACCTGAAGGAGACCAATAAAAAATCACCCCACCCCTCTTCTTCTCTGTATTAAATATTCCTCAACTGCTCAAGATATGGTTTAACTTCTTTTATGCCACAGTGACTCATCTGGATATGTTTCAGTTCATCACAAACCATCTGCTGTGGTACCAGGAACCAATCACATAATAACCAGTACTAAGCACCACAAAACTCACTACCCTTATACTCTGAAAACTGATCATCTTGCCCACTTTGTCATTACCCTTCAATTGCCATTTACTTCCCTACTTCAAAAGCCAAACTATCTACATTTCTTGCTATTTTCTATACATGTCCTGAATTTTTTTATCCTTACAGGAGACCCATCTCTGCTGATACCCAGATTAAGACCAAGGAATCAGGTACATTCAGGTTTACATAGAAATCATTACATAGAAATAGGATTTTTATTTGCAATGGATACACCCCCAAATTTTTATATACAGACGTACATAACACACACACATACGTCAACGAAGGTTTTTCTTAATGTGGGCTCCAGTAGACACCATATATACTATCTTAAAATTCTCTCATAGTTTCACCAGATCACCCTATAGAAATTCTTAGAAAAAAGAGTGGATCAATAAGATATGCTATCCCGAGTATGAGCCAGCTGTTGTATTAAAAATCTCAGACCTGTGATTTCTATGTAAATAATGCTGCTCAACTACCTATATACCTTCTTTTTGTGATTTCAAAACAATGCAGTTCTTTCAAAACATATACAAAATAAAAGGTCATTTGGGAGAAAGAGATTAATGAAGGCTTTATGTTTAAGGCATTATTTCAATTGTTGCAATTAGAGACAGTGGTCTTGCAATCAGGAACACTCATTTTTAAGAGTTCAAATCCAATCTCAGACACTTACTGTGTGACTCTGTGCAAGTCACTTAAGCCTATCTATCTCAGTTCCTCATTTATAAAAATGAGTTGGTAAAATGCATTTCAGTCTCTTTGCCAAGAAAACACCAAAATAAGGTCATAAAGACTTGGACACAACTGGATAACGAATTCTAAATGGCAGTGGGGAGGCGAGAGTGAATTCCAGGCATGGAGGAAATTGCAACATAAAGGCAGCCTAAATAAGCTGGAAAAAGGTTTGGCTGGAATAACAAGTGAGTAAAGGAAAAATTGAGGCCAGACTGTGAAAGGCCTTAAGAATATAACAAGTTCTTATTTAATTCCAGAGGTAACAGAATACTACTGGAATTAGAGTGTCATTTTGGCAATTGAGTGGAAGATGGATTGGAAAGGGAACAGACTTGGGAAACCAATTTTAGAAGGTCTTATTTAAAATGATGGCCTTATAAGTGAAGAGAAGGGAACTGATTTAAGAGGTCAAATAGTGGTCTTACAAGGGTAGGGACCAAGGTTCTGAAGATGTTCTCAAACAGCAAGGGTAGAAGATGATTGCATCTCACCCTCCATACAATAACCAATCACAGGGTTTCCAACCAAGAATAATCAGAGCTACTTTTATTCCCCCCTCTCCCCCTAACACTCATCAGCTTTGCCTCCTCCCTATAATATACAAAAACTCACTAGTTTCCCTTTTTCAAAGACCCTCTCATAAAAGTCCCCAGAGGTCAGTTTTAACACAACAATCATACAAAAGCTACTCAGAAAATACAAACCATTGCCCAATTATAATTCAATAGTCATACAACATTCATTAAGAGAATCCAAACCACTACTCTACACACACTAGGTCATTTCATAGCTGTGATAAAAGCCCTTCATTTCTACACCTTTTACATTTTAGGTGAAAAAGAATGAATCATACCAAAAGAGTAGGACTAGGTAGGATGTGCCCTTCATCATGTATGAACAGTACTTTCCCTCCAAACCTATTCCTTTTCCACATTCTTATAATTATCCAGATTACTATTCTCAATGTCATTTTTGGACTTTTTTTTTTATCATCCTACATTTTCTCTCCACATCTCCCACACATCCTTTTCTTTTTTCACATGGCCAACACCCTACCTCATGTCATCATTACCTTTCATCAACAATATTGCAATAGCCCAATTGCTCTTATCTCAAGTCTCTTTCCTTTCAAATCCATCTTCCACAGTTGCCAAAGTACCTTTTCCATAGCAAAGGTCTAATTGGTTTAACTTCTTTTATGCCACAGTGACTTTGCTACTCAAAGTACTCTACTGTCTACTGTATTTAGGATCAATTATTTCAGCTTTATTTCTTTAATTTTTTTTTCATGTTTCACAATATTCAGAATTAGAAGGTACAGCAGTATATATATGGAAATTTATAAATTAGCAAATGTTTTTATCTTTAAGGAAAATTTGAGAACACTATAGTCAAAGTTAAAATAGTATCTCAAATAATTAATTGGCTATATGAGGTAACATTTAAGAAGCAAGTATGACTCTGAGGTATATGTGGACATGGACTCTGAGGAAGCCCTGAAGATTCATGGGGATCAATGCAATTAACACAATTTAATTTACAAATAAAAACATCTCAAATACTTAATCCACACAGGAGTCCATTTTCATTTGGATGTTACAAAACACCACAACAAATATCTTTTGTGAGTGTGTCTTCTTGGTTTTTTGTTTTAATATAAATGCTCAGGATCATTAATGTTTTCCAGGTTTGTATCTATAAAATAATTTTACATAATGTCAACATGAGTAAGAGAAACCTTGGATGAAAACTTATAAGAAGTTTGTATTTTGCTCTAATAAGTCAAATGACTTTTAGTAACCAGCAATAGAATATATACCTCAGCCAACAGTTTCAAGATGTTTTAACTAGTCTACAAAAAGCCTGCCTATCCCTTTCTCATATTTTCACTAAAGACACTCTCTAATTGTATAAGTCACTCCCAAAGATTTTACCTAGAGGTAAGTAGATACCGGAGTCCATAACTCCTATCTTCCTGGAAACTTTTTTAGGTACTATTTTTTTCTTTTGAACATTAAAAAACATGTTGAAAAATCAATTCTTATCCCCTTCTGAGCTGGTCACCTCCAATACAAGTTTCATCTGTACATATGTGGTCAGGTCATCTTTCTTCCTAAGCACCACTTCTACTTTATCTGCTGTCAGCATTGGTGGGAACAGATTGCTATATAAACACTGGCAAATCCTTTTCATTTCACATGTCATCATCCTTCCAGTTTTATCTGTAGTTGCCCTCAGATTGATATGGTTTAATTAGGTTTCACTCCAAGCTTTCAGCAGGCTTGTTTCCTCATCTAATAACTTTTCACTCTTTTGATACTGCTCTGAATTTTCTTTCCTCTTCTATGATGTTTTACAAACAAGATTGGCCTCTGAACAAGTGTTGCCCTTGGCTGTCATAACTCCCAATTCACTGAGACTAAATAGATGCTTGCTGGCTGAAGTAGTTTATGGGCTCTTCTAGCTGCCTGGTTGTAGCAGATGTTTTATATTTGTTAAACTTCTCTAAAAAGTCGTCATAAGCAGAATAAAGCTTCTTTACTTTTATCCGTTTCCTGTAGCAAATAGTTTAAAGAAATTAAGTTGGAGTTGCTATAACTTGCATGTAGTCTTCTCTTCATTGATTTTTCATGTTGGTGCTTGTTGGCCTTTGCAGTAAAGTACTTATCTACCAAACAGGTAGCCGAATAATTAATTCCCAACCTTCAAGTACAATGTTACCCATTTCCCTTTTGTATATCAAAAAATTTCACTGTAGCTGCATTGTTAGAAGTAGTTTTGTTCTGGGTCTGGATCTGGGATTTCATTAGTGTGGGTACTGCTACTTCTCAGATTCCTTTTTCATTGATGCAAACTGCTTTATTTCTAACTTAATAGTCTTGGAGAATTGCTTAGGGTCCTGAGAAGTGATGTGCTCATGGTAACACAAGAGGCAGAACTTGAACCCAGGAGTTCCTGACTCCAAGTTCTGCTCTCTACTGACTACATAGCCTCTTCAGAGAAAAGACAAAAATGTAAATCCAGTTATATCTTAAAATGAATTTTATTATCCAGAAAAGCATTTACATACATTTGAAAAATTATAGTATACATGTTCTAGACATTTATTAAGTCTACAAATCTGTTTAGTGGATTCAAGTCATTCAATTAAACAAACCCTTCAAAATAATTCCAAAACTTCTATGGTCCTTGAGTAGAAGGCATGGGTACACTAAAGTCTTTTTTGTAGTGGTGTTCAAGGGTTTACTACATCCAGCATCTTCTGACTTTTCTTGAGGAGGGGAGGAAAAACCATTTATGATATGTAATACTTAAGCCTTACATCTTTAGTCTCTCATTTCTTAAGCCCAAATGAAAATTTACAACTTTTCCCACTATTTCTTCCTATGCCCACCTTCACACTGAAGTTACCCTAAATACATGTTGACTTGGTCTAGAAAATGTTATCAAGTTTTTTTTATATTATTAAGTACATAAGCTGCAATTATCTTTGTAATGTTTACACTTACCACAGTGATTGTAATCCATGACCCAAGTGTCCCATAAAATGTGGATTTTATTTTTGTTGCTTGAGGGCATAATTCAACTCCCTTTAGCAAACACTTAAGGGTCTATAATGTATAAAAAATTAAGGATACAAAGACAAATAAAACATTCCGTTCTCCTCAGAGTTTATATCCTAATGGATAACACTAAATACCACTAGCTTTTAGTATATTCTTGGACAACTTTCTATTTATCACATTCTCTCTAGTTTCCAGCTTAACTCAAAGCAAAAATGTTAATAGTGATATAATTCAGTTACTCTAGTCATAGGAAACAACCTTTTCATTGTCAAAAGGATTAAAAAACTCCAAATTATAAGAGTGTCAGCAGTTAAGTTTAAATTTGTTTAACTTTTGTGTACATTCTATCTTGTATCATAATCAGTTTATATTTAATTCTCCTAGAGGACCACAGTAGTCCTTCAAGCCTAGAACAATCCTTTACACATAGTAGGCATTCAATAAAACGTTTGTTGAATTTAATTAAACCAAAACCCCTAAGTCTTTTTCACTTGAACAAATAGTGAGTATTGGAAGTTTCATGGAGGAAGGAAAGGACATGTGTAGCTAGGGAATAGCATGAGCAAAGGCAATTAGGTAGAATGACACCTACTGTACTTCAGGAAGATGTGAAGAACCAGGTTACCGTCTTTTGATGAACTTAGGGGTAACAAGCATAAAGTTAAATTCTGATCTTGCTGAGGTGATGGTGACATGCTCCCTGTTTATATTACCTTGGTTGGAGGGAAAAGCATTGAAAAAGTTAAGTAACAAATATGCATAATAAAACAAAACGTTTTGTTACAAACTCCCTGCCCCATCTCCCCCCAGAGGGAGGTATGAAAGAAAATAAATGCTTATTAATTGAAAAAAAAATCTATTTCTCTATAGAGAAATAGGGAAGAAGGGAGAGAGGAGGAGGGAGAAAGGTAAATGGAGAGAGATATTTTTTTAAACTACCAATTGCAAGCTTGACATATTATCAAGTGGTTTCCTGTTGAGCCTAGGAGAAATGAACCAATGAGCTCTATTCTGCAAGTAAGAGTGAGTAGAAATATTTTCAGTAGAAAAACTTCAAGTTAGATTAGGCAGATCTGTAAGTGAGCTAGCACTTAATAATACTAGATGGACTTATCTGGTGATACAGTAGATTGGATTTGGGAGTAAGGGTTTAATGATACTTATTACACTGTTTATTTACTAAGTGATTCTTGTTGAAACTTAGGATGGATTCTGCAAAGGGTGGTTTGTAAATATTAAGAGAAGTGGTGATCACCAAAACTAAGTATAGGCTAGCCCAGAAAAGATTATGTCAAATTAATATTATATCTTTTTTTTTTTAACTTAAAAGATGAGATGTCATAGAAAAGTACACATGATTTCAGCAATGCTCCTCAAGATGATCCAGTGGTCAAGAAAAGTGTTAATGAATTGAGAACTGGTACCTAATCCTAAAAAATAGTGGTAGTAGACTGGGATATATTAATATGAAGATGATCTCTCAAAATACCTCAATGATCTTATCTCATCTCTGGGCAATTCAACATCTTTAAAAACGATAGTGCTAAGCAAATGTTAAATAGATGTTTGAATTAAAAATTGCTTGGATGACAGCATTATTAACATACTTTTCTAACTTGCATTGGGCATCAGAAAGTTTGGATGAATAGGTACCATTTAAGGTAATATTATTAGGATATACAAAGAAGAGACTAGAACAACAAGACAAACCCAAAAAGGTGAAATGTAATCTGGATGAATACCAAGTAACGTTTACTTGAATTAAAAAAAAAATCAATACATAACTACAGTTTGAGAGACAAATGGCTACATAGTATTTACTATATGAAAAAGGCTTGAAGATGACAGTAAACTGGAAAGTTCAATGAATCAAAATGTGATGATGGCCAAAAGAACAATCACAACCTTTCTTAGATTGCAGTAAGAGAAGTACAAGCAAAGAGCTTAAAAAAAAAAAAGAAAAAGAAAAAGACTGGTAACAATTCCAGTGTAATTTTCACCGGCCAAACTGCATCTGAAATATCTTCTTCAGCTCAGCTACATTTAAGGAGGACATGGAGAGACCAGAAGCCAGACCACTATAAAAGGATAAGGTGACATAACAGAGGCATTTCAGCATAACACCTTGAATGAGGGGAAGGAGAAAGGAATAAATAATGGTCTTCACTTATTTAAAAGTCTATTAGAAAGAAGCATTGAATTTATTTCATCCCAGGGACAAAATTAGGAAAAATGGGTAGAATTTAATGCAGATTTTGCAAAACTTACATAGTCAGAGGTATTTAGCTATGGAATGGGCTACTTTAGGAGATATAGCTCAAGAAAAGATTCTTTACGTGGCCACTTATTGTTGGACTATATATCCTGAGTTCCCTTCCAAAACCAAGTTTTGATGATTATTATAGAACATTCATACATGAATGGTACCAATAATCTTTTTCCGTCCTTTCATATTCTTGAATCACTTTAAGATAGTTATTTCTCAAGGTTTGATTTTCAGCCCACTATTATCTTCTCTTCCTCAACAATTCCATTCACTGCTGTTCATTCAACTATCAGCTTTATACCAATGGGTCTAAAATCTATCTCCACTTTTGATCTCTCTTCTAAGTTCCAACTACTTCTAGAGTGAGAGCTTACTACTTAAAGAGCACTGTGCTAGGGACTGGAAGAGATGCAAAAGTCAAATAAAACATCTAACCAGTAGCCTCAAATAATTTTAATGTATTTTTCAAACTGGTACCATGCTAAGCTTTAGGGCGATGAATAGATGGCCATGACATCCTTGCAATAAAGGAGTCTTACTATCTACAAAATAAACTTCAAACTCAATCTAGTACTCTAAAGCTTGATCTTACCTTATAAATCTTTTCTCATTTTACTCCCCCCCCCAAATGTATCTATTAGCTGATCTAGTTTATGTTACATAATGTTAAGGTGTCCCAGAACATCAAAGTGCCCAAATGCCAAGCAAGAGAAACAAAGTTTAGCCTTTAGACATGAGTGACAGCTCTTTGACCTCAGGGGCAAATGAACAATAGGTTATAAAGAAAAAAAAAATTGCTCTATGAAACACCCAGCTGCTCTCACCTGACCTAGCGCACCCCTAGCTATCTTCAGGCCAGAAGACTTACTGGCAATATGATATAGAAAAAACATATGGAGAGTCAGGAGATAACCTGTTTTCAAAAATCTGGCCTAAGTCACTTCACTTCTGAGTCTGAATTTTTTTATCCATAAAATAAGGATAATACTACTTTGTGGCACCTTCCTCAGAAGACTGGGGGGAAGGGATCTTAATGAATTTTGAAAAACTCAACTATAGGAATACATTATTTTTGGCAATAGTTCTTAACTATATGCATTTGTGAGGTTAGATAATATTAAAACAAATTCAAATATTAGTGATAACTCATACTACCTCCTCATTCAATACGTTAAGGAAAGCATATAAAATATGCTTTATAATTGTAATTAAAACATATAAGATATGCTTTATAATTATAATAAATATGCTTTAATAAAATACATAAGTGATTCTTTTTAATCACTACGGTAAATATATTTTTGTTAAGGAATACTTTTGGGGGCAAAATATAAGATATTATCATCTTATTTTATTCTTTCTGGCCAAAAGCTGCTTTGAAGCTTCCTCTTTCCCCTCACAATCTCCTACTAGGGGTCACTCTTACTCTTAAATCAGTCTTTCAGCTTCAGTCTCCTTCCCAGATATCCCCTTCCCAACAGAGGCCTTTTTGCCCCTCCTCCTCACTGCCCCCCTCCTCTTTATGCCCCCCCACCCAGCAGAGGCCTTTCTACCCCGCCTCCTCATATAATCCCTCCCACCGGAGTCTTTCTGCCCCTCCTCTTTATATCCCCCTCCCATCTGGTCTTTCTGCCCCTCCTCCATGCATCCCCTCCCACCAGAGGCTTTCCTGCCCCGCCCCTCCCACCAAAGGTCCTTCTACTCCTCCCCTTTGTGCGCCCCCACCCATCACCAGAAGCCGTTCTTGTCCTCCTTCTAACACTCCCTCCCCTCACCAGAGGCCTTCCTACCCCTCCCCCCGGAATCTACCCCGCCGAGGAGTCGGCGGCAGCTCCTCCTCCCCCCCAGCTGAGGCCTCCTCAAGTTCCTCCCTCAAGAAGGCCTCAGCGCCCCGCTTCCCCCTGCCTTCCCCACTCCGGGGCGGGTAGGCCCGAGGTTCTGGGAGCGCTAGGCCTCAGGCCTTGTAGACCCCCGCCCCCGCCCTGGACCCAACAGCCCTCACCTAGCCCTCGGCCTGATCTTCGCTCTTCTCCCCGTCGACGCCGTCTTGGCCGCCGTAGTAGTAGCCGCCAACGCAGCCCTTGCCCCTCACCACCTTGGCCGCCGCCGCTGCCCAGCGAGCGGGAGTACGCCCGCCCCCGATTCTCCGCCGCACCACCGGAGAGCGAGGGACCACCCGCCCCGAGCTCCCGCCGCAGGCTGGCGAACAGGCGCCCGCCCTGAGCTCTCCGCTACAGGCCAGCGAACGAATACCGGCCCGAACTCTTCTCCACTGTCGCCGCCGCCGCTGCCGCTGCTGCTGCCCCCAAAGCCTGCACCCACCCGAGCTCTCCGCACCACCACAGCCGCAGCCAGCCGCTCCCACCGCCGCCTCCCCGCGTTCTGAGGGCGCGGCTGTCACTGGCGTCACAATGAATCCTGCCCCGCCCCTCGCCCGGAGGCGCGAGCTGGAGAGGCTTCGCGGTCCCCATTGGCTGCTCATCGAAAGCTCCCCCGGGGATTGGTTGGCCCCGTTCCTCCTCTCTGGTTTCTTCCCTCCCTCCTAGGCCCCAGGCGTTTGGGGGGGATTCTGGACAGCCCTGGAGTCTCCGCCTCCGGCTTTTCTTGCCAGAAAGTGGGGCTGGGGGACTGGAATGGAGTTTCTGGACCGCGGAACTTGCCCCTCCACACCCGGTCTGGCCGCCCTTCCCCCATCATCCTGGGTTAGTTATCCTCCCCGCTTTGGGAAGGGTAGTAGCTGAGCACTAAAAAGTTGCAGGAGGGTCTGCTTTCCTCCCGTGTAATGGGCTGCAAAGTCGAAAGGCCGAGAGAAGTTCAAAGGGTGTTTCTGGGTGACCTTGCAGCTTGCCCTTATCCCCTCTGTGCCCCAAGCAGTTCCCTAAAACTTGATGTTTAGTCTCTGCCAGAATTCAAGCTATGCACATCTCTGAAATCCTACGCAAGGACTAATAAATGAAAATGAGAGATCTGTATTCGATTGTAAGCTCTTTGAAGGCAGCCTATTTTTGTCTTTCTCCATAGAGTACAGTCCCTGAAACATGGTCCTGTCATAGATGCTTGTGACTTAAATGTGACTACATTCACAAATTGTCTTATTTCTTTCGAGCATAATTATATTTCCCCTTGGTGAATTATGGACAGATTTCAGGGAATCCCTGAACTTGGATAGAAAAAAAATTTACACCGTTATTTTCACTAACCTTTTCAATTTAGATTTTAATTATGAATTAAATATTTAAATTAAAAAAAAAAAAAACTTTGGAAAAGGGATCCATGACACACACACACACAAAAAAAAGGTTAAGGCTTTATAGACCTAATAGTCAAGAAGCAATTAAGCACCTACTATGTGCCAGAGGCCTTGTAAACTCCCGGGATACAAAGAAAGTCAAAAAAATAATCCCTGCCTTCAAGTTTCTGGCAGTCTAAAAAGAGAGAGACAACATACAAACAACTATGTACAAACAAACCAAATTAGTGATAATCAACAGAATGAGGGGGGAATTGGAAAGGTTTCTTGTGGAAGATGAGATTTTAGTTGGGATACTAAGCTAAGGAGGCCAAAAGACAGAGGTATGGAGGGAGAGAATTACAGGCATGAGGAACAGCTTATGGGTCAAGTTTTATGCTTGAGGATGAACGAGATGAGGTGAGATCTTTCAAAACAGTTGTGGAAATCGAGTAAGGCTTCATGTACTTCAGAGTTTGAGTAGGTCTAAAGGACTTTGAGCACTGATCCAAGGACATACCTATGGCCCCTTCCTGTTATCCTCCCATGACATGGTTTTCTCCTTATTTCAGTCAAATATGGGCACCTATGTACTTATTGGTCAAGTTCAATTTCTTAGGTAAATTCCCGAGTTTAGAATGTAAGATCCTCAGCCAATGAAGGTGAGAGTCAGTGATGGGAGAGGGTATTTGCATTAGGGATTAAAAGTGTTAACTCTGCCCCAGAAGGGGCTTCCTCCCTTTGATTGTTGCTAGCAGGGTGGGATACCCTTCTCTCAAGAGTGTATAATAAACTTTGCTTTGCTTCTAGAGAGCTCTCCAGCTTTTTTTTTTTTTTTTTTTTTTAATTAAATGGTGAGTCCTCACCATTTCTGAACCACACAAGGAGATGTGGACACCAGTGTTACTGGATCACAGAATATGTGAAGGGGGAATAAGGTATAAAAATAAACAGAAAGGTAGAAAACTATTGGGTTTAGAAGAGCTCTAAAAGCCAAATTAAAGGTTTTATATTTGATCCAAAAGGTAATAGCTATTGGAATTTATTGAATAGGGAGATGACAGAGGTCAGATCTGTGTTTAGGAAGATCATTTTGACAGTGGAGTAGGGGATAGAAATGTTAGGGAGAAACTTGAGGCAGGAAGACTAGGGCTCTGGCAATAGTCCAAGCATGAGGTGAGGGCAGCTTGCACCAGGGTAGTAGCAAGGTTAAAGGAGAGAAATAACAAATTGGATACGAGGAAATAAGAGAGTAAGAAGTTGAGGACAACACTTGGGTGTAAGGTGTACAGAGTGTTCAGGGAGGACCAGAGCTGCTGGTGTGAAGGCTGGGTGAGCCCTTTTCGGGACTGCTCCTCCACTTTGGTTGTCCATCTTATCTGTGGCTCCAAGAAGCAGCATGTGCAGTGGTCATGCCCCAGTAAACCCATCTCGGCAGACAGGCTAGACCAGGTTGAGGGAAACCAATGGGCCTCAAACCCGTGGGTGAATGTCTACTCCAAGCATGTGAAGACTTCCACTGGCAGAATGGGTGATGGGAACAATTTGTTCTAAAGGCCATGAGAGGTGCTGTGGAGTGCTAAAAGTTCAGTCCGATATTAAAGATGCCAAGGTCATACACTGCAGTACGAGCCATGTTCAGTTATCCTGACCGTTGTCCTCTCACTGGACTGTGATGACTCTAGAGGAAAGAGTGAGACTGATGACTTTGTGCAACTCAGACTCCCTTACAAGTCACTCAAAAGTCAAGACATCATCCCTGATGTAGTTGGTCCTCTTCAAAATCAAGGACACACAAGAAGCCTGGATGATTGGCAGAACAATACTGTGTTCAACAATAATAGAAGGGCTGGAAAGAGAGGAGGGCAGAGGTATAAAGGGAATTAGTTCAGTTTTAGGCTTGTTTGAGTTTAAGATTTCTACAGGACATCCATTCTGTGATGTCTAATGGGCAGTTGGAGGTGTAAGATTGATGAGGTTTAGATTTGGGGCACCCAAATGAAATTAGGGTTTCTGGTGGTCAGGGAATTAATTATAAGGTCTAAATGAGGTCTAGTAACAGCATAAGGGTAGAGAGTTCTGGGATTTCCTTATGGCGACACAAAAGTCCCCTGTAAAGGAATTTACAGACCCGAAAACCTAGATTGATAAAAAAGGTTTATTATGGGGATTGCAAGTAAAGTTAAAGTCTAGTTAAGGAAATAGGTGAGGATAAAGAGAGGAGGACACTGGAAACATTCCAGTGGGCAGAGAGTCCTTGGGGTGCCAGGTGGGGTGCCAGGTATGGTTTAGACCTTCTGCAAAGAGAGGATTTTAGTCTGGCTCTTTTATAATAGGGGGTTTTGGCTACAAGCTGAAGGGGTCTCGTGGGTGGAGTCCCAGGTTGGCTCCTTGCTGAATCTGAATTGAATTCAATGGGTTTCAGGACTGAGCCAACCCCACCCAGATAACAAAGATGAAACTGCTTGGGGTGGAGTCCCCTCACTGAGGTAGAATCGAAGGAGGTTTTCTCCTTTAAGGTTTTTCAGTTTTGGGGTTCCCTCTTCAAGATGAGAGGTCAGGAAAGAATTGAGTGCTGGATAAATAGATCTAGGAATCATCTTCATAGCGATGATCATTAAATCCATGAAAGCTGATGAATTCATCTAATGAAATAGTATAGAAAAAGAAGAGAAAGACCAGGACAGAGCCTTGGGAAATACCCAGTTAGTGGGTATGACCTGGAAAAAGATGCAGCAAAGTAGACTGAATAATTAAAATAATCAGGAGGAATTTCAAGAAAAGATAGGATCATCCCCCCCCTAAAAAAAAAAGAATATCAGGGAAAAGAAGTTAATAATAAAAGGCTACAGACCTTTTAAAAAAAAAAAAAAAAGAGTAAGAAAAGACCATTAGATTTGGTAATTAAAAGATCATTGGTAACTTTGGAGAAACCAGTTTTAGTGAAATGATAGATCAGAAGTCCGATTTCAGAATTAAGTAAGTGGAAGAACCTAATGTAGACAGCTTTATAATAGCAAGTGGGGAATGAATGGATTAAGAAAAAGTTTTTTGAGGATGAGGGGAAACATGTACATGTTTGTAGGCAGTAGGGAAGTAGCCAGCAGATGAAACCCAAGAAGAGAAGAAAGATTACAGAAAGTAAGAATTAGCAGAGGGGACACTCTGCTAGAAAAGACAGATTGGAATAGGATTCTACATTGGAATAGGATAGAGGAATTTCCTTTAGCAAAGAAAAGTACTATCTCTTCATGTGAAATAGAGGTGCAGGAAAAGATATTGGCAAAAGGCATGAGAGTGAGGAAAGAAGGAAGTGATAGAGGGAGTTGTCAGCGAATAGCCTTGATTTTTTTTTTTTTCCAGTAAATATGAGATTATCTTCTCAGCTAAGAGGATGGAGGAAGAAGGGAAGCCATGGAAGATTTGAAGAGGGATAAAAAGATTAGGAAAATATGCCATCACAGGTGGAATAATGAGTCATTTTGATAGATGGAAAAGGATTGCTTTGCTGAAGTTGAAGACCCAGTTGAGATGAAGTAACAAAAATTTATAGAGGATTCCAGTCATCATTATTTTGTGATTTTCTCTAGCTTTGGTCAAACCCATGACAGCAGAAGGGAAGGTGTGCACTGTCCAAGTCTGAGGTTCTCCAGAGCAAGATCAGCAATTGGATAAGAAAGCAACATAAGAGTAAATAAAAGACAGTACACAGTTGAATTGGTTTAACATCAGGTCAAGATGGGGAAGGTAAGGAGAGTGTTGCCAATGTAGGAATAATAATCCCCATGAGGAAGAAGAATAGGGTCAGAGATTGCAACCTAGAAAAGAGATAACAAAGTATTATCTTTGACTCTTTGCTAACCATTTGCCCCTTGCTGACATGATATAGCTGTTCCTTTTTGGTTCCTTTAATAGACAGAAGGAAGTCAAGGAATATGGAAAAAAACAATCTCTTGGGCAATAAAAGGAACTACTACTGCATTTGGCACCCTTCTCACCTTTCTCTTCCTTGGACTTCCAGAGAGGAAGAGGAAGGGATTCCTCCACCCATCTTTGCAGCAATAACCAGGAGAATATAAGCTTGCCCTTAAGCTGAGTTTTATTGCATCTTTCTGTTTCCTATTTTCTTATCTGAACATAGACCCATGACCAACGAGCATGAAAATTAGATATTTCCTGACTTCCAAGCCTCAAGAAATTTCCAAATCAGATGCCAATTGCCCCCTGACTTGAAACACTAAAGAACAAAAATGCAAGCAGAAGGAAGACAAAGAAAGTTCAAAGCCTTTTGTAGTGGCTAGAAACTGGAAACTGAGTAGATGCCCATCAACTGGAAAATGGCTGAATAAATTATGATATATGAATGTTATAGAATATTATTGTTCTGTAAGAAATGACCAGCAGGGTGATTTCAGAGAGCCCTGGAGAGACTTATATGAACTGATGCTAAGTGAAATGAGCAGAACCAGGAGATCACTGTAAACTTCAACAATACTATATGATGATCAATTCTGAGGGATGTGGCTCTCTTACAACGAGATGATTCAAACCAGTTCCAATTGTTCAGTAATGAGGAGAGTCAGTTATACTCAGAGAGAGAACTATGGGAAATGAATATGGATCACAATATAGCATTTCCACTCTTTCTGTTATTGTTTGCTTGCGTTTTTCTTTTCTTTCTCAGTTTTTTTCTTTCTTTCTGGAGCCAATTTTTCTTATGCAGCAAGATAACTGTATATATATGTATACATATATTGGATTTAACATATATTTTAACATAGTTAATATATATTAGACAATCTGTCATCTAGGGGAGGAGGTGGGGGGAAAGAAGGGAAAAGTTGGAACAGAAGGTTTTGCAAGAGTCAGTGTTGAAAAATTATCCATCCATATGTTTTGTAAATAAAAAGCTATAATAATAATAATAATAATAAAAAGTTCAAGCCTGCCCAGGCTGAGCAGGCCATGTGGATAATTCACAAAAATGAATTATCTAACTCAGGAACACTACAAAGCTGTCTTTGCCTTTGGAAAGAGTATAATATATGTCAGGGACTATTATTTTGTGCTTCTGTATTTGTTAATGCTTATAAGGTTTTTTAAAATGTATTATTTACAATAGTAAATAAAATAAATCATTGTCCTATACCTGATACTTCTATTATAAATCATATGCCTTTCATGACATACTAATGCAATAGCCATGCTAATCTTTTCTGTGACTTTCTAACTTTAATATTTATGTTCTGCTAAACTGAGAACCACTGAGTACTTTTTTTACAATGGACCCTGTTAACCACTTTTAGAGGAGCTCCTAGACAGAAGCCATATTTAAGTTTTGTTTTAGAAATGTCTGGACTTCTGAGGTGGGGGCAATGAGGAGAGAAAAAATAAGAGAAACTTGACCCTCTTATTTCATTTTAGGGGCAATTAGGGTTAAGTGATTTGCTCAGGTTACACTGCTTGTAAATGTTAAGTGTCTGGGCCCATTTGAATTCAGGTCCTCCTGACTCCAGGGTGGATACTCATCACTACTCCAGACCCTTTTCTTTTAAGGATCAGGTCTACCTTAGATTAAACTTAGACCAGGTGAATTCAGAGCCAAACTCCCTTTTGGACCACATATCTTTCCTTATAAATTCCAGGGGACAGACCTCTATTTGATATATTTAAATATTGTCTTTTTATTAACAACAAAGAAAGAAGTGCAATCAGAGGTATTTCATTCCATGACTATAAAGGCATTTCATAATGATTATGGGACATTTGGGTCTTGACTTCCACATCACTACTAAAATGATATTCCCAAAGGTCAGTTCTGACCATATCACTCCCCTGTTCAAAAATCTCTAGTGGCTCCCTGTTGACTCTAAGATCAAATACAAATTCTTCTGTTTGACTTTTAAAGTGCTTGATAGTCTGGCCCCATTCTTCCTTTAAAAGCTTATTATTTATTACCTTCCCTCATACACTGTATCTTTATGCTAAACTGGCTTGCCTGATATTTTGTGTACATTATATTCCCTCTTCTTCTTCATGCTTTTACCAGGGCTGAATACTGCCTCGAATACATTCTCCCCACTTTGAGCTTTCACCTCAACTGAAAGGTGATAGAAGGTGATAATCTTCTATAACAAGTCTAACCCTATTCCTACAGTTGCTAGTGCCCTGGCCCTGGAAATCACTTTGATGTATTTTGTGCTTAACTTTCTTGGTAAAAATTATTTTCCACAAATAGAATGTGGGTTCCTTGAACATAGTATAATTTTGTTTGTCTTTATAATCTCAATGTCTTCCACTGTTCTCAGCACATAATAAATTCAGTAAATGCTTATTCTTTTTTTCTCTCCTCTCTTCCATCCCCATCCCGACCTCCTGCCCTACAAATGCTTCCTTCACTGAGTTGTTGTGAGGATCAAATAAGATATTTGTAAAGTGATTGTTGTGCCACAGTTCTCTTTTAATGTCCTAACCCAGTTTCCCTAATTGTCCTATTCAGTTACTCTGCCTCAGGTTATAACTATTCCCTCTTAATGTTTGATAGGATAAAGGTTCCAGGGGTCCTCAAACTTTTTAAATAGGGGGCCAGTTCACTGTCCCTCAGACTGTTGGAGGGCCGGACCATAGTAAAAACAAAAACTTTGTTTTGTGCGCCTTTAAATAAAGAAACTTCATAGCCCTGGGTGAGGGGGATAATCATCCTCAGCTGCCGCATCTGGCCCGCCATATTATGAGGACCCCTGAATTAGACCTTAGGCTAATTCCCTCTTAATGTTTGATGGGATAAAGGTCTTTATTCATTTTAGACATCATTAGAATATCAGGAGCCTCTCCAGTACCTCCCATTATGTCATCCTAGGTGCCTCCCCCCATTTGGTCATCCCCATCCAGGTTCCTCCCCCATTATGTCATTGATTCTATAAACGAATCTTGTATCTGACATTCAGGGCTGGATTCTTGGAAACGATAGTCTCATTCAGCCCTGGGACCAAACCATAGATCCATTTGGTCCCAGTAAATCTCTCCCTTTTAAATAAATTATTAAATTGTTCTCTAATCGCTATCTTGCTCAGTTTCTCTGACATTACATGATGATCAATGCCAGCTACTTAATAAATGCTTATTCCCTTCTTGTTTCCTCTGGTAAATTCTTAATGAATTGAATTGTTGATCTGAATTGAATTCAAGATGATCAAAGGAAAAAAATTTTTTTTTTACTAGTCAAAAGAAGTATGTTGTTTAAAAAAAATTCTGGAGGAGAGAGGGAGTTTATAAGCAACATCCTGGGTGCCACAGACACTTTTACCTAATATGAATAGGCGTGCCCAATCAAAAACCACTGAATTTCCACAGTGTTGAATTATTCTTTGAGAAATGTTTTTCTGCATGTAGATTCCCTGCCAGAAGGCCTCTCACCTAGACTTTTGCAATATCCCCAATTTGGTCTTGTACCTTCAACCTTTTCCCTGTACCAATCCAAAGCTGCCAAAGTGTTTTTCTTAAAGTGCAGGTCTGATCATGTTACCCACCCACATTCACAATAAACTTTCTCCCTACCTCCAGAATTAAACATAGGTAAATCTCTTCACAGCCTGGCACCTTTCTACCTTTTAGTCTTCCTACATATTATTCTAAGTATAAACTCAGTGGCAAAATCACTCTGGCATCATCAATTCACAAAGGATTCTCTCTTTCCCCTGTCTCCATGCTGGGGAGCTGGCTGCCTCTCTCCTCCCTTCAACCTCTTGGAATTCCTGATGAAGCACCACCTTCTACCTCAGTGATTCTTAAACTTTTCCACAGTGGTAGAGATCCTCTAAAATTATTTTTTAATATCTATTAACATTAAGTTAATTTTTTTAATTGAAAACCAAGTC
Organism: Antechinus flavipes; assembly: GCF_016432865.1. Taxonomy (NCBI): domain Eukaryota; kingdom Metazoa; phylum Chordata; class Mammalia; order Dasyuromorphia; family Dasyuridae; genus Antechinus; species Antechinus flavipes. The sequence goes on from NC_067398.1 coordinate 648,266,548, forward strand.
CTTCCTGATTTCAAGCTCCTTCTCTCCCCAAATGACTTTCTATGCATTTTCGTGTTTACAGATATATTATTGTACTGGACAACTGTTGTATGGGTACAACATTATATACATGTATATGCCACATATGGATATATATTATGGAATTGTATATTTTTTTAAATATTCATACACAAGCCATACCTGTTTATAACACCAATAGTATGAATACATATTATGTATATAAATATATTTCATGTTACATAAATTATGTAAACATTTATGCTAATATGTAATATTAACTAATATAGCTAATATATGCTAATATATCATATCAATTAAAATGCAGACTCCTCGAGGGTAAGGTCAATTTTGACTTTGTATCCCATTGCCATTTGGCTCATATGGTACTCGGCATATAGTAGGTGTTTAATTTTGTGTTTAATGTTTGTCATTGATCAAAATATTCCAGGAAATGTTGGTTTGGGGAGAAATCATTAAATCTGGAACTATACCTTAGCACACTTATGGAGACCTGTAGCCTCAATGTTTAATTACACCTTGCTGGACATGCTAAGAATCCTGAATAGAAGACCTAATAGAACCAACATGTGTGACATTTATTTTTTTCAAACCTTCCCATTTTCCTCTTCAAAAAGGGGGAAAAAAGCAAGAAAAATAAAACCCTTGTAACAAATTTACATAGTTAAGCAGAACAAAATCCCATCCATGTAGCATTTCTTCTAGGACCAATGCCACAATTTTACCTCATTTGTGTTAGTGTTTGAGAGAAGGCTAAACTTTTCTATAGACTTGCACTTTGGGGTTTCAGAAGGTGGAAAGACAGAGGTCCATTATTAGTATGCCTCTTGGCTAAGTCCTGGCTAAAGCAAGCCTACCATTTAGCTACGACTTCAGAAGTGCTCTGATGCAATGTTCTAAGATGTGTGTATCTGTCTGTCTAAATACATAGGGAGGGCTCCCAAGTAGTGTGAATAGATATGATCTGTGGTCTGACTTTCCTTTACAGAAGTTATATCCGAGGTACTGGCTAGGGGAGGAGTAGGTAAGGTCCAAGACCATTGAAAGCTGGGAAACTTCTTTATTTCTATGTGGTATAGAATAATATCTGTCTGTCTCCCATCAAATATCTCTAGTGAATATTGATGAGGGTAGGGTGGTGAAGGAGAGATGTGGCAGGGATGGGTGTGCGATCCTCTTCTCCAAGACTCGGACAGGCTCCTAGTGAAAGAAATTCACTTACTAAAAGGCTGTGATAAAAAGGCTTTTATTGTTAGAAAGACACTAAGAGAATGCTCTTGGCGGGCAATATCATTCTCAAGAGAGAATTGATTTTTGCAAAGAGACATTTTCTGAAGACCTACTTTATACAGAAATAGAACAATAGAACAGAATAGGCAAGACCACTTAAGTTTGTATATGAAAGAGTACATTCTCTGGATATTCTTCTTCCTGGTTCCAGAGGGTGTGGGACCATTTAGGTTGGTACATGAAAAGACTCATTCTCTGGAAGTTCTTCCTGGTTCCAGAGAATGTAAGTCCATTTAAGTTTATATTAGGTTTTGTTGGTGATTTTACATAACTTTACAGGGCTGTCTGGTTTTGCTCTCATCAAATATGAAAATATGTTTAGAAGAATTCCACATGCTTAACCTGTGTCAGATTGTTTTTTTGCCTTAGAGAAGGGGACAGAAAGAAAGAGAAAAATTTGGAACACTAGGTTTTGCAAAGATGAATGTTGAAAATCATTGTTGCATGTGGAAAGATAAAATGCTATAAATTAGAAAAAATATCTCTAGGGATATGATATTTAGGGTTCAAAACAAAAGCCATTTTTCTAGGATATTACTCTTAAGTGAGGAAATGAGGGTAGCCCTCAGCTAATAATTGCAAGTTTAGTTCTTTTCCATCAAATGCTAGTCATATAAAAGACTATCATAAGCAATTATAAATCAACCCACTTATCCAAATAAAACAATAAACAGAAGTTGGAGAAATTCTACAGATTAGCTTGTACCAAAGAATACACAAGAGCAAATTAGCTCTTCAGCTGGGAACCAAATAAGACTTCAGCTTAAACCAAGAGGGAGGAAGAATGATCCCCTTTAGGGAGATCCATTCTCAGCAACATTTAATATCCCAGAGGTTAAGGAATATGATAAGGCTCCGCTCCCACATGTATTTGTGACTCCAATCTGCCCTTCAGAAGTCTGTAGAGAGCCACTGTGGAGCTCCTGTCACACTTGTGTCTACAAAGGGTCCCTCTGAGATCACTGCCTGAAATGGACTCATTATATTCAGAATTCTTTCAGCTAATTAAGAGTTCCTTCTCCTTCTGAGAATACAGCCCAGGACTTTTCCCTCTTTAAAACGTAATTAGGACGGGTCAGAAGCAAGGTGAAGATGATATGGAGCTTCAGATTATTGTCAAGAACTTCAGCAAGGTTTCCTGAGAAATCTTGGTATTCTGGAAACCAACAAGAGCATAGATTGATTAAAAGAAATTTATATCAAGTAGTTGAGGGCTTGGGCAAGTTGACAAGTCAATGAACTAAGAATATTGCAGAAGACATGATTACATATCTCAAGAAAACTGTACCAATGTATATGTGTCTAATTTATATTTTGGCTATAACTACATATGTTGGTATGTGCTGATTGAAATATCATTATGGAATGATGTTTGTTTTTTTCTTTTCTTTATTTTTAATGGTTTCTTGTTATTTGCTTATGAACCATGGCAGGATCAGTTAAATTGTGAATACTACAATATATTGCACGCCTAGTTTGTTATTGCTATATCTCTTTTTATAATGTACATAAGAATATGTTTACTAAGATTTTTGAAAACTGCAGAGATTTTCTTCCTTTGCTTGCTAGAAAATGTACTAAGGGAAAGTTCTAAACTCCTTAAATAAAAGCACTTATTGTCTCTTCCCCAAAATAGCATGTGTGAAGGTCATTTCCAAGGCCTTCATCAAGAAGCAGTCCAGTTATGTAGAGATAAAGTGAATTACATTAGGATATTAGAGTTTCTACTGTTTCCCTACTCACCTGTGCAATTATGACTTATCCACTTTTTAATTCATATTCTTACACTGCCAATAGAGTTTTCTCATTTCCCCAAATTAAAATTTAATTATTTTATTTAGGTAATCCTAAATCCATTTAGGTAATCATTGTATTATAAGCTCTGGGAACTATAAAACATTACTGAATTATGTCAAAGTTACAACCTTTTCTTTGTAAAAAGCAAAGGTAGGAAGTTGTTTTAGGATTGCTTCTGAAACTGGCTTGCTAGTAACCCCATCAATCACCTGGAGTATTGTGATCTACATAAATCATGTGGGGATGAATCTGCCATCTCCCTCCCCATAAACTGACCTTCAGCCTAGAGGTCCCTGTGATGACCAAATAGCCAATATATGCCCAAGTCAAATGCATATCTGAGAGTTCACAGACCTATCCCTCTTTTTCTTATCTTCTTGAGATCTCTGGGGTTTTAAGGACACATTTTAAAAAATAAACTTCATTAAGATACATAAATACATAGTACATAAATACTCTTTGATGAGGCAAGCTTATTCCAAAGTCATGCGTTTAGGGAGAAATTGCTCCTAAATGTAAGATATAATATAGAATGGAGTATTTTACCAATTCCATTTTCTAATTGGAAATTGGAAAATATTTTCTAATTATTCCTGAGGACCCCAAAATAGCATTAATTCATGTGTCACCGGTATGTAGGTGCTATTGCTCTATATACATATGATTTCTTCCATGTAAAATTTAGACATTTAATCACTGAAGCAACTCTATCAAATGATGTTTTGTGTTGTGTTATAGCACTTCATATGATGTTAATATGGATGTTATATAACTTACACTAAAAAATAATGTATTGAATTGGGTGCATTGAATCCCGGATATTATGTAGAATTCTAATATATGGAAGAAAAACAGGGTTCATGATGCATTTTTAGCCAAAATCTGTCAGAGACATATTATTAATGAGCATACAATTTGCTTGGAGAAAGATTATGGTAAATAAATTAATATAAGCAGAGACTTCCCTGAATTTCCAACTTATATTTCATAGTAATAGTGAAGTATATAAAAGATTTCAAAGCAAAAACAAAACAGAAAGCATAGAGTTCTTAGTTGTGATTTTTGAATTTATCAAAGGGAATGATAATTATGTGAATATACCCTTGGAAAAAAATCTGCCTTCTCAGGAAACTAACCCAGATATAGTAGAAAGAATATCCTGACTCTGAAATTAGTAGCTCTTGGTTCAAATCTCCCTCTGATACTTACTTTCTGTATAACTTTGCTTTATTTTTTATTTTTTTAAAAAGCTTTTTATTTACAAATCATATGCATGAGTAATTATTCAACATTGACCCTTGCAAAACTTTCTGTTCCAAATTTTTCCCTTCTTCCTCTCGCCCCTTTCTCTAGATGGCAAGTAATCCAATACATGTTAAATATGTTAAAATATATGTTAAACCCAATATGTGTGTGTATATATATATATATATATATTTATACAGTTATCTTGCTGCACAATAAAAATTGGATCTAAAAAGAAAAAAAAAACTCTGAGAAGGAAAACAAAAAATGCAAGTAGATAATAACTGACAGAGTGAAAATGCTATGTTGTGGTCCATACTCAGTTCCCACAGACCTCTCTGTGGATGTAGATGGCTTTCTATATTACTGAACAATTGGAACTGGTTTCAGTCATCTCATTGTTGAAGAGAGCCACGTCCATCAGAAGTGATCACCGTATAGTCTTCTTGTTGCTATGTATGATGATCTCCTGATTCTGCCCATTTCACTCAGATCAGTTCACATAAGTCTCTCCAAGCCTCTCTGAAATCATCCTGCTGGTCATTTCTTACAAATCAATAATATTCCATAACATTCATATACCCACAATTTACCCAGCCATTCTCCAATTGATGGGCATCCACTCAGTTTCCAGTTTCTGGCCACTACAAACAGGGCTGCCACAAACATTTTGGCACATACAGGTCCCTTTCCTTTCTTTAATATCTCTTTGGGGTATAAGCCCAGTAGAAACACTGCTAGATCAAAGGGTATGCACAGTTTGATAACTTTTTGAGCATAGTTCCAAATTGCTCTCCAGAATGGCTGAATCTATTCACAGTTCCACCAACAATGTATCAGTGTCCCAGTTTTCCCTCATCCCCTCCAACATTCATCATTATCTTTTCCTGTCATCTTAGACAATCTGATAGGTGTGTAGTAGTATCTCAGAGTTGTCTTAATTTGCATTTATTTGATCAATAGTAATTTGGAGCAACTTTTCATATGACTAGAAATAGCTTCAATTTCTTCATCTGAAAATTGTCTGTTCAAATCCTTTGACCATTTATCAATTGGAGAATGGCTTGAATTCTTGGAATTCATGGAATATTATTGTTCTGTAAGAAATGACTAGCAGGATGATTTTAGAAAGGCCTGGAGAGACTTATATGAACGGATGCTAAGTGAAATGAGCAGAACCAGAAGATCATTGTATACAGCAACAAGATTGTATAATGATCAATTCTGATGGATGTGGCTCTTTTCAACAGGGAGGTGATTCAAGTCAGTTCCAATGGTCTTGTGATGGAGAGAGCCATCTGCACCCCAAGAGAGAATTGTGGGGACTGAGTGTGAATCCCAATATGGCATTTTCACTTTTTTTTTATTTTACAAAGGAAGTATTTTTATTTTAATTGATGAAATCTGGTATTGTCCTGTAGTTTATTATGAAAATTTTTTATTATAGCTTTTTATTTACAAGATATATGCCCAGGTAATTTTTCAGCATTGACAATTGCAAAACCTTTTGTTCCAATTTTTCCCCTTCTTCCCCCCACCCCCTCCCACTGATGGCAGGTAGACCAATACATGTTAAATATGTTAAAGTATATGTTAAATACAATATATGTATACATATCCATATAGTTATTTTGCTGCACAAGAAGAATTGGACTTTGAAATAATGTACACTTAACCTGTGAAGAAAATAAAAAATGCAGGCACACAAAAAGAGAAGGATTGGGAATTCTATGTAGTTCACACTCATTTCCCAGAGTTCTTTCACTGAGTGTAATTAATTCTCTTCATTATTTAACAAATGGAACTGATTTGGTTCATCTCATTGTTGAAGAGAGCCAAGTCCCTCAGAATTGATCATCATATAGTATTGTTGTTGAAGTATATAATGATCTCCTGGTCCTGCTCATTTCACTCAGCATCAGTTCGTGTAAGTCTCTCCAGGCCTTTCTGAAATCTGAAATCATCCTGCTGATGACCTGCTGGTCATTTCTTACAGAACAATAATATTCCATCACATTCATATACCATATCTTATTCATCCATTCTCCAACTGATGGGTATCCATTCAATTTCCAGTTTCTAGCCCCTACAAAGAGGGCTGCTACAAACATTGTTGCACATGCAGGTCCCTTTCCCTTTAAGATCTCTTTGGGATATAAGCCCAATAGTAACACTGCTGGATCAAAGGATATGCAGAGTTTGATAACTTTTTGAGTGTAATTCCAAATTGCTCTCCAGAATGCATTTTCACTTTTTTGTTGTTGTTTGCTTGCATTTTGATTTCTTTCTCATTTTTTTTCCTTTTTGATCTGATTTTCCTTGTGCAGCAAGATAATTGTGGAAATATATATAGAAGAATTACACATGTTTAACATATATTAGATTACTTGCTGTCCAGGAGAAGAGGTGGGGAAAGAAGGAAGAAAAACATTTGGAACACAAAGGTTTTGAATATTGAAATCTATCTATGCATATGTTTTAAAAAATAAAAAGCTTTAATAACAAAAAAAAATTTGAAGTTATAAACTATAATTGATAAAATTATCATTCATGATTCCAGAGGATGAATGGTAAAATATGCTATCCCTTACAAAAAGCTGATGCATTTAGGGTACAGGATGAGAAATATTTTTATGTACTATTGGGAAAATTTGTTTTATTTGATTATGGATATTTGTTATAAGAAATGTACTTCTTTCTCTTTTTCTCCCCAATAGAATAAGGATAAGAAAAAGAGAAAACAAATTTCTGTTCATTTTAAAAAATAAAGATATGTGAATACTGCCAAAAAAAAAAAATCTCCATGAAGAGGAAATTGTGTTTGCTAAAATTTGCTTAGGTCTACCTCAGTTTTGCAAATATGTATATGTTGTATTTTTAATAATAACATAAGAATATTCAGATAGATGGAGTTTGAGATGCCCTAAGGGACTTCAGCTCTGGGCTCTTGATAGGCCTGGAATTTAGTCCTACAGAAGCCTGATCTCTTAGGACCAATCTGATTCTTTCTCACATTTCCTGGCTCTGTATTCTCCATCTTGAAGTTCCAAAGAAAACCACCTAAAGCTTAAACTTGGTTTATGCCCAAAGTATCCCCAAATGGGGATGGGAAGTTAACCAAAGTATGATGTATATAAGGTATATGGTCTATTTACTTGCTCATAGAACTGAAATGCTTAAAACATAAACTTCAGAAGTACACATTGACAAAGATTTGAAAAAGATGAAGTAATCAAAGTTTCTGCTGCTTCTCCCAAGGGTTGATGCTTAAAACATGGAACATTTAGTGGGACCATCAAATAAACAGTAATCTATCAACTATCAAATAGACATCTCACATCACCTTGATTCTACATTATCAGAATAATTCCCTTAGAGTTTGTGTCTTCTGGCAAGTCTGGCCCGGCTGGGCCACAGCTCATCTTCTAGTTGGTAATCACATCCTCCGACAGCTATCTCTGGGGGTACAGCAAGCACTGATTGAGGAACCCAGCTCCGGAGGTAGCTTCCCAGGCTGGAAACATCCATCTCAGTGTTGGTTCCTAAGGCCAGGAAAAGAAACACAAAGCGGCTGAGGCAGCCAGGACCTTGAGAGTGAGTCTGAGCCAACACACGTTCTTGTTGCTATGTGAGAGCAGCTGCTATTATCCAAAGGGAGAAGCTCCTCCTTTGCCCCTAAGAAATCCTAGAATGAGGTGAGAAATAGAGAATGAAAGTCTGTTCCTTTACTGTCTAATGCGTGGGCCAGTTCTTCCTAATTCAGGGACCAATTTCCCCTTTCCTGAGCTAATGAAAAGCAAGAGAATGTTGAATATCCCAAAACATTAAATCCTTCAGCACTGAACATGTCCCCAGAAATTGGCTGGGGGGAGGGGGAAGACATGCTACATGTATTGTATATATACTACATGAGCTGTATTCCAATTTAAACCCCATATGTATGTGTGTATACATACAGAATAGCTTTCTCTACATATATGTGTATGCATGCAATTTTTATATATGTATATGTATACATATATACACATATACATATTTACACATACACAGACTAGCTCTATGTATCTATATGTAAAATGTAGAATCACTAATAATAGGTTTTTGTTATAGTATTGAAATCTAGGGTTGTTTTTTTGTTTGTTTTGTTTTTCCATTTGGAATTGTTGGATTTTTTTCCCTGAGGAAACTGAATTTTTAATCTCATGCATAAAGTTAGAGATAATCTGGAACATATATATCCCTCCCTTATTTCCTATCATGAATCCTTAGTGAAATGAAACAAGACCAGAGAGTTCCCAGGTGTTGACTACTGCAATATGAACCATATGCAATACTGGAAAAATCATTTAATCTATCAATCTCATTTTCCTGTTCTGTAAAATGGAAAGGGCTGGACTTTTTACATTCTAAGGTCCCTTTTAGCTCTAAGAGATTATGATCCTATGTTTTATTGTATAAACTCAGACACTTACACAGAGACATATTTGTGATTATATGTATATAGTGGTATGTATACTGTATATATGCACATAGACACCTGTGTACATTGTGTATGTATATATGTATGCTGTGTATATATATATGGGTATGAATGGATGGATAAAGATATGTATAGATTATATGTGTGTATTTTCAGATTGTAGATTTCTTTCCTTCTCCAGTGAGGAAATGAATAGATATTTTCTGAATATTCCTTCCTTTAGCAAAATCAGCCTATAGACAAAATCTAAACCTTAACCATTGCTAATTACACATGATTATAAGTTTGGTACTATGGCCATTTTGCTTCAGTACAAAAAATAAAGAATTTTTATGATCTATTGAGTCAGAATTACCTCCTTAATTTTGAGAAAAGGGAGCCCAGTCTAGGACTGTGTGTTTCTAGGTTAAAGGTAAAGAGCAGCTCTGCTCCACTTTCCCTTTGTAGCTCTGAATCCTTCAATCTTCCATCTCAAGTTACAAGAAGCAGCACAAGTAGCTCCCTTAATTTTTTTTAAATCCCTTTTCATCCAATATGTAAGCCTTGAGTTAAGGTAGCAAGGGTTCTAAGATTTTGTGGGTCCTAGTGAAAAGGCACTCCAGCTTCATTCATGGATATTTTTTATGTTTCTGGGATATGGAACTTTATGATTAAATGAAGTTCTCCTGCTTGTGTCAATTTTTTTCTAAAAAGGGACACAACAAATGCAGCTTTGGCTTACATAGAATTACTCTTTTGAAAAGAAGATGAATTCTGAGGTTCTAAAGCATAAGATGTAAGGTGACATGAGAAAATTAATAAAAGAGGAATCTCAATTTCATGATTTAAAAACTCACAGTGTAAATCAACAGAGAAATTTAAAATCTCAAAGCAAATACTGACACTTAAATATATATATATACATATATAATATATAAAAGTGATATATAAAGGAAGTTATTGATACGAAGAAAGTCTCTTGATACACTAAAGTACTTAGAGCAGCACTTTTTGTAATTGTAAAGAATTGTAAACAAAATTGATGCTTATCCATTGGGGAATAGCTAAATAAATTGTAGTACATAAATGTAATGGAATAGATTACAGAGAAACATGGAAAACTGATGAACTGATGTAAAAGCCAAGACAATGTTATACACAATGATAACAGCAATGTAAATGGTTTCTTTAAACTTTTTATTAAATTTTTTTAAATTTTTGTTATAGCTTTTTATTTACAAAACATATGCATAGGTAATTTTTCAACATTGACCCTTGCAAAACCTCTGTTACAACTTTTCCCCTCCTTCCCCCCACCGCCTTCCCTAGATAGCAGGTAGTCCAATACATGTTAAATATGTTAAAGTATATGTTAAATACAACATATATATATATATATATATACACATATTTATACAGTTATCTTGCTGTACAAGAAAAATCAGATCTAGAAAGGAAGAAAAAAACCTGAGAAGGAAAACAATATGCAAGCAAACAATAACAGAAAGAGTGGAAATGTTATGTTGTGGTCCACACTCAGTTCCCAATGTCCTCTCTCTGGATGTAGCTGATTCCCTTCATTACTGAACAATTGGAACTGGTTTGAATTATCTCATTGTTGAAGAGAGAGAGCCACGTTCATCAGAACTGATCGTCATATAGTCATATAGTCATGTATAATGATCTCCTGGTTCTGCTCATCTCACTCAGCATCAGTTCATGTAAGCTTCTCCAGGCCTTTCTGAAATCATCCTGTTGGTCATTTCTTACCAAATGATAATATTCCATAACATTCATATGCCACAATTTACTCAGCCATTCTCCAATTGATGGGCATCCATTCAGTTTCCAGTTTCTGGCCACTACAAACAGGGCTGCCACAAACATTTTGGCACATACAGGTCCCTTTCCCTTCTTTAGTATTTCTTTGGGGTATAAGCCCAGTAGTAGCACTGCTGGATCAAAGGGTATGCACAGTTTGATAACTTTTTGAGCATAGTTCCAAATTGCTCTCCAGAATGGCTGGATGTATTCACAGTTCCACCAACAATGCATCAGTGTCCCAGTTTTTCCACATCCCTTCCAATATTCATCATCTTTTCCTGTCATCTTAGCCAATCTGAGAGCTGTGTAATGGTATCTCAGAATTGTCTTAATCTGCATTTCTCTGATCAATAGTGATTTGGAGCACCTTTTCATGTGACTACTGTAATGGGCCAGAACTCTGAAACAAGGATTCTTACAAGGTGTTAACTCAGTGGAATTGATAAGACAATGGTTATCTAGTTTAGCATGGTGATTAATAGTTCTCTAGTTCAGTACATGTACTTAGTACTTAATATAGTTCTACAAAATTCACACCTATTATACAAAATTGACACCTATGATGATGTAATTACAATAGAATCTAGAAGCTGGGACAAACTCAGCCAGAGACAGTCATTCCACCTTCTACCTTTGTGGTGGCTGGCTTCTCCTCCTTCATTTTTCCACTGAGACCAAGGCCTGTCTAAAGGCCACTGAGAAAGCGAGCTGGGCCCCAGGGAAGGAGACGGACTGAAGAAGACAATAGAGAATTTGGACTTCATCCTTGGCTCTTCTCATGGTGATTACTCTGCTTAAAAGAAGGTTGGTCCAAAGACCTCCAGAAAACTAACCAGAATGCTACAACTACAAATAATTTCAATTTCTTCATCTGAAAATTGTCTGTTCATATCCTTTGACCATTTATCAATTGGAGAATGGCTTGATTTCTTATAGAGTCAATTCTCTATATATTTTAGAAATGAGGCCTTTATCAGAACCTTTGAATGTAAAAATGTTTTCCTAGTTCATTGCTTCCCCTCTAAGGAGAGAACACTTTTTAAAAAATAAAAATGAATGTTGCAAAATTACAGTGAACAAGCATGGCTTGAAAGAAGAGATAAGAAAAAACATTTTTATCTCCACTCCTTTGAGGAGGCAAAAGGTCCATGAGCATAGCATGTTGCATATATTTCCATACTTTTCTTTTGATGTATTGATCAGTTATGATGCTTTTTCCCTCTTTTTCTTTTTTGTCTTTGGAAAATATTGCTAGATAGAAGAGGAAGGAAAGGAGAACTATAAGAAATCATGTTGACATATGAAAACAAATGATATCAATACAATCTCATTTTTTAAAAAAGTTAATATGTGCTCAATTGTTAAAATATGTAAAATCTAAGGCAGGATAACAGTTGAAGACTTAGTGAATTTAATTTTTTTTTACATTTTTACATTTTTAAATTTTAGGCAGAATGCTACCCATTTATAAGCCACCTATTCAAGGTGATAAAAACAGACACTTCTGAGATGATTCCCATTTCCTTATTGTTATATCTTGAATCACTTACAGTACAATGGTTTTCATATGGTTCTTTTAGGAACTCACCCTTTCAGGGGATCAGTGAGATCAAAACTATTTTTTTAATAATAAAATGTTTTAACTTCAAATGTAATAAATATAGATAGATTTACCTATATTAATACAAGCTCTTTGGAAGTCTCAATAATTTTTAAAGTGTTAAAAAGTTCTAAGATCAACAAGTTTGAGAAACACTGTTATGGAGGATCTTACTCTTCAGGCCCATCACTTGAATGACCTACACTTTTCCTGAAAGAAAAAGAAATCCAAGTCACAGCCAAAGAAAACATGTATGTATCTATACATATACACACACAATACATATATATGGAGGGGTATATATGTATATATAACTTTTACACATATATGCATTATAATATATAGATATAATATACATGTATTGTATGAAAATATGAACAAACATTTGGATCACATTTTTTCTTATTCACATAAAATACACATCTAGAGTTATCTTAATTTTCTGGCAGTAATGCTAATTCATATAATTAATCTATCCTGTTTAATGTGGTTTTTCAGAATAACTTAAACAATTTTGTTCAATGCTAAGGATTTGAAAAGGAAAAAGAAACTTAATAAAAATGTTATATGAATTAGCACATATACCAGAAAATTAAGATAATTCTGGGTGTGTATTTTATGTGAATGAGAAAAAAGATCCAAATGTTTGCTCATGTTTTTATATATATATGTGTAACATACATATATAATATACACATATGCATTGTGTGTATACATACATATATATACATATATACATATATATATATATACGTCCCCAGAGAGCAGCTACTATTCTCAGTAGGTTCTAGGTACCTTGTGAGTCTGCATTTCTAACATCAGAGTCTACAAGCCCTGACTAGTGGGGTTCCGTTGAACAAAAAACTAGTAAACACTCAGTAATAAACAGTGTCCAAAGGAAAACTAGGCACAAACCAAATGTACAATGTTGGTGAGACATATGTATAGAACAAACATATGGCCAAGGCAACTCATTACAGCACTCTCCCCTCAAAAGTCCTTTCTTTCCTGTTAAGCCCACACAAATTTCTCCCTTGGGTGCAGCAACTCTTTTATACAGATTGCTCAGCTAGATTCTTGGGGTCTGCTGCTCTCCACAACTCAATTCTCAGTTTCTAGGGCCCTCTCTTGGGTCTAAACTCTCCTCTCAGATGCCAGGAATTATTCTTCTTGAAGTGTCTTCCTACCTCAAGTATGTGTGTCTGGAGAGTGACACTTTGTTTCCTAACTGTGCCTTAAATTGTGAGTGAATTATGTGTAAATAGATGCTATGGCAGATAAGGGTGAGGCTCCCTTGCAGGGGTTTCTATCAAAAGCTGTTCCTGACCTGTATTCTCTCATACTGTCTTTTTTTTTTTTCATAATTATAACTTTTTATTGATAGAACTCATGCCAGGGTAATTTTTTACAGCATTATCCCTTGCGCTCACTTCTGTTCCGATTTTTCCCCTCCCTCCCTCCATTCCCTCCCCTAGATGACAAGCAGTCCTTTACATGTTAAATATGTCACAGTATATCCTAGATACAATATATGTGTGCAGAACCGAACAGTTCTCTTGTTGCACAGGGAGAATTGAATTCAGAAGGTATAAATAACCTGGGAAGAAAAACAAAAATGCAAACAGTTTATATTCATTTCCCAGTGTTCTTTCTTTGGGTGTAGCTGCTTCTGTCCATCCTTGATCAATTGAAACTGAGTTAGATCTTCTCTTTGTTGAAGAGATCCACTTCCATCAGAATACATCCTCAAACAGTATTGTTGTTGAGGTATATAATGATCTCCTGGTTCTGCTCATTTCACTCAGCATCAGTTCATGTAAGTCTCGCCAGTCCTCTCTGTATTCATCCTGCTGGTCATTCCTTACAGAACAATAATATTCCATAACTCGTTCACATACCACAATTTACCCAACCATTCTCCAATTGATGGACATCCATCAGTTTCCAGCTTCTAGCCACTACAAACAGGGTTGCCACAAACATTTTGGCACATACAGGTCCCTTTCCCTTCTTTAGTATCTCTTTGGGGTATAAGCCCAGTACATACTGTCTTTTTTTAAGGATCTTCCAGGAACAAATCTAAGCAGTGAGAGTACTCTCTCCAACTTGCTCAAAAGTATTCAAATTTGTTAAAGGGATTGCCATGGTAACCTTTATTAGTACATTAACAACTCTTTATCTGTGATGACATCTGAACTGATAAAACTAAATTCTTTCTTGCATCTATATATAGAGATAGATTGGCAAACATTTAACATTCAAATGAGAAAAGGGAAAGTATCTGATTTGTCTTGGATTTCAATTTGAACAGAGATAACGACTTTTCAAAGATACAGCCAGCTGTACAGAAAGGAATTCAATTTATGACCCCATAGGAAAAAAAAAAGTTAATGGAACATCTTCTTTGAGCCCCCCTCCCAACTCATACTAAATTGGCTCTCCCAGAGAATCATTATCCCAGATTTTAGGTAGTCTGTCAGTATCCCTAAAATTGTAGCTCTTAAGAAATGACCTCTTCATTCACCATAATTAGAAGTTGATACAATTAACTCAATGAAAAAGTTTTTACTGTGATAGCAAAGCAAGATAAGTGATACCAAAACATTGTCTGTTGGAGATACCTTAGGAGAGAGGGGAAGAAGAGATAGAAATTCCTTCTCTTTCTTTTTACACTCTCCAAGAGATAAAAAGGAAAAAGGGAAACAGAAAAATCTTCCCTTCAGATCTGCCTCTCTTCTCAGCAATCAGAGCTCCTTATTTAAAATAATCCATAGAAAGCTAGATGGCACAGTGGATAGTATACTAATTCTAGAGCCTAGAAGATCTTGATTTAAACAGGTCTCAAATTCTCACTAGCTGTGTGACCCTCAGTTTCCTCATCTGTCTAAAAAGTTGTAGAAGGAAATGGCAAACCATATCAGTATCTTTGCCAAGAAAATCCCAAATGGGGTCATGAAGAGATTGAACTACAAGGTTAATTTACTTCTTTATTGGCTTAAGGGACTTGGCTGTGGGGAGTATGTGTTTGTGTGTGTGTATGTGTGTGTGCGTTTAGCATTTCACTAAGATTGTTAACTTGAATACTGGAAATTCAAATATTTTCTCCAGCCTTATGGGATCTTTATTCTAGCATTATTAACTATCTCTTGACTGATGTCAGGTCTCACTATTACCGAAGTGGGGATTATACAGTACAACTTTATTGATCTTTTTTATAACAGACGTGTCTCAAATTTTTTTGTTATTTTCCCAGAATGGTAAAAATATTTTTATGGCTCCAATTCAGAGGACAAACTGTAGAATGTGTAATATATCATTAGAAACTGTTGAGATAAATAGCTATTCATTAAGTTAATTTTAATTTTTTTTGCCTTAAAATGATTTGAATATTCCTCTGTGTGCTAAGATTTCCTGATATGATCAAAGCATATTTAGTTTCTGAAAATGTGTACTTTTTAAATAGAAGAACTAGTTATTAAATAATTACTAAAATGTGCCTGGAAAGAATGTAAACTATGTCTATGACCTAGACAAAAATTTTAAATGTTAGGATTTGAAATGCTTCAGGTATAATTTCAAAATGAAAGGCAAGTATGTGTCTCCAATATAAACGCAGACTTTTTTTTAATAGAAAAGTTGTTGTAATATAAACTCTTTGGAAGCCTTAGAAGATAAAATTGTGACACCAAGAATTTAGTCTCTTACAATAAGGCATATGTATCTATTTGGGAACATGATGTTTTCTCTGAAAAAAAATTTATAGCAATTTCCAGTTCCAAGGAGTACTTTCTGTACAAATGAAAAATGTTTTATGATTTAAATCATTTCACTCAAATAAGAAATACCATCTATACTTTAATGGACCTTTACAGATATTCAGTAGTTCTCATGTAATGATAAAGAGAATGCCTCTTGGATTTTAAAATTTCAGATTAATTATAATTAAAGGCTACATGAAAATTATAAATTTAGATAGGCGAACACTACTACTTTTTCCTTATTGTTTTTGCTACTCTAATTATTCCTTCCTATAACTCAGAATGAGAGAATGGGAGGGACAGTAATCATGAATTTAGTACAATAAAGACAACAAAACAATGCAGTGGATTGTGTTGGTCAGAAAGTCTTCATTTCATATCCAACCCACATCAAAGAAGGCACTGTGCTTTATGAGCAAAGCAGAATTGCAATAACTCAAAAGAAAGGTGAAATGTGCAAATTTAGAGACAGTTCCATTCCAAATGTTTATGTGAACTCTTTGTGCTCAACCTGTGTTACAGCTTTCTGAGCTCATATTGGTCTGATCAGTCACAGTTGGACACACTGTAACTTGACTCTTACATAGTGATATCATTTTGGTTCTCTTAATGCATGAAGAACAACAATCAATTTGTTACTGCTTTGTTTGAAATGTTTTCTTTTTCAGATTAAGCAATGTAAATGCAGAGATCTGGAAATACTTTGGGCTTGCTTGTTGCCTATCTGTGCCTACTTATAATCACTGCTTAAAAACGATTTATACAGTAACATGAAATACGAATTATGGTGATTTTGTGATATATCTCTTTGCTATGACTTGTTTAAAATAATGATTTGCCCTATTATATTATATGTAAAATTCGATATCGTTTTATTTTTGTAATTTGTATCATTAATGTTTGATTTGAAAAGTATAATGGAAAGGACTCTAGCAGGTCATATTTATGAAAGAAAAATGGGAGTTAGAAATTTCAAAAGCTAAGGAGAAAAAATGAGCTGGCAGTTTTTGGAGAAACTCTTAGTGAAGTTAATAGGCACAAAAGATGGGTGTTTCATGAACATCATGTATTGTGCCACAAATATACACCAATTCCAAGACTTGTTGATACAGATGGTGATAGTTACCTATTAGTTAGAATTATAATTAATACCTATTAGTGATAGCCATACCAAGTTAAAGTTGGAATTCTTAATCTGGAATCCATAAACCCTCCAAGAGGTCCATAAATACATTTCAGGAAGCTGGGTAGGGAAAAGTTACATCTTTATTTCAATGCAATTCAATATAATAATAAATTGCAATATTTGAAATCTTACATATTTTATTTTATGCATGTAAAAACATTCTTTGGAGAAGAGGTCCATAGGTTTTATCGGAAGAACTCCTAACTTAAAGATGATTGTACACTGCTTTGATTGTGAGTGTTAGAACTTGTATGAAGTAAAATATTTTGGAATTATTACTGTGATTACTCTATTGCATTACACATTAGTGTGTGATTAACAAATCTCCTAAACTGGTTGAATTATTCAAATTTATACTATATGTCTTCACTGACCATATTTTAAATAATTATATCTTCAAATAGTGTGAATTTCATACATAATACACTTTGGGGATTTTATTATTTGGGACTATAATCTTGTTTTGAAAAGAATGTTATTTATGCTGATGATCAGTAACCTGTCATATAAGGGTCAATTCTTTACAGGCCTCTTCCGAAACACTAAAGTTTTAAGCTAGATTTGGGTTGATATACTGTGTTGCCAAGAGGTTTGGGAATGTTTTTGTAATGGCAGTGGCAGGATTTGCTGACCCATTTCCTGCTATCCTACTTCTTTCCTTTGAATCTTTCATTTGTTTAACCACTAGCCTCCCTATTATACCCCTTAAAACATGTTTCAATAGTCAGACTGATTATTCCAAGGAAATTTTCTGATCCAGAATCAAATAGAACTGAGAAAGTTTTATTCCAGCATGCTAATGTTGGATCCATCTAAAATTTTTAGATCCAGACCTGATAAATCAGTTAAAGATTATTAAAACAATTTCTTGTTTCCCATGTATACTATAATTCTGGTGTTATAGGAAATACCTCAAATGCTTTACAATACTTCAATTTTACCAAGCATACCTAAATCAATAATAACAAAAATAGTCAGCATTTACAAAGTACATTACAAAATTTAATTTCATTTTATCTTTATAAACAGCCTGGGAAATAGGTGCTATTATTATCCCCATTTTACAGAAGGGGAAACTGAGAGAAACAGAGATTAAGTGACTGCTCAAAGTCACATAACTCATAATGTCTGTGGTCAGATTTTAACTCAGATTAATCCTGACTTTAGGTCTAGAAATCTTTCTGCTTGACTACCTAGATATCTAGGTGATATCAGGAAAGTGGTACATGCCTATAATCCCTCCTGCTGAGGAGACCGAGGTTGGCCAATCACTAAAATTCAGAGTTCTGAGTTATAGTAGAGCAAAAGCCAATTCGGTGTCTGTACAAATTTTGGCAGCAATATGATGAACTCTCAGAGAGTGGGCTACCAGATTAACTAAGGTTGTATGAAATGGGCCAGGGCTGAAAAGAGTATGTATCATGACTGGAATCGGACCAGTGATCAGTTCATGGTCCTGGGCAAGAAAGAGAGATCTAGTCTCAAAAATAGATATAAACAAACAAATGCATAATAATAGAATTGGAAATTTTCTTATAAAAATCAGTTACTTTTCTTAATTATTCTATAATCCTCATTTTCAACCTCTCCATAATCAGTGACACTATCAAATTGCCTTCTTTTCTTCAATTACCCTTTCCTTGGGTTTTTGTGACAATACTTTCTCCCTTGCTTCTTCTGATTCATATTTTTATTCATACAGACCACAAAATGGCACATATGAGCAAAATAGGGATGATTATTATTGGGACAATTAGCCCCCTTTGTACTTCTTAAGTCGTCCCATTTGTCCAGAATATAACATCAAGAAGAATAAATAAAAGTAAAGGAAGCACCTTATTCCCTCAGGAGAATCTTTTATTTAAAATTAGAGTGCCATACACCTCTCATATTGGCTAAGATGATAGGAAAAAAATAATGACGAATGTTGGAGGGAATGTGGGAAAACTGGGACACTGATACATTGTTAGTGGAAATGTGAACAGATCCAGCCATTCTGGAGAGCAATTTGGAACTAAGCCCAAAAGGCTATCAGACTGAGCATACCCTTTGATCCAGCAGTATATCTTTTTTTTTTTTAATTTTTATTTAATAATTACTTTATATTGACAGAATCCATGCCAGGGTAATTTTTTTTTTTACAACATTATCCTTTGCACTCGTTTCTGTTCCAATTTTTTCTCCTCCCTCCCTCCACCCCCTCCCCTAGATGGCAAGCAGTCCTTTATATGTTGGATATGTTGCAGTATATCCTAGATACAATATATGTTTGCAGAACCGAACAGTTCTCTTGTTGCATAGGGAGAATTGGATTCAGAAGGTAGAAATAACCCAGGAAGAAAAACAAAAATGCAGATAGTTCACATTCGTTTCCCAGTGTTCTTTCTTTGGGTGTAGCTGCTTTTGTCCATCATTTATCAATTGAAACTCAGGTCTCTTTGTCAAAGAAATCCACTTCCATCAAAATATGTCCTCATACAATATTGTTGTCGAAGTGTATAATGATCTCCTGGTTCTGCTCATTTCATTTAGCATCAGTTCATGTAAGTCTCGCCAGTCCTCTCTGTATTCATCCTGCTGGTCATTTCTTACAGAACAATAATATTCCATAACATTCATATACCACAATTTACCCAGCCATTCTCCAATTGATGGGCATCCATTCATTTTCCAGTTTCTAGCCACTACAAACAGGGCTACTACAAACATTTTGGCACATACAGGTCCCTTTCCCTTCTTTAGTATTTCTTTGGGCTATAAGCCCAATAGAAACACTGCTGATCCAGCAGTATATCTACTGGGCCTATATACCAAAGAGATCTTAAAGGAGGGAAAAGGACCTGTATGTGCCAAAATGTTTGTGGCAGCCCTTTTTTTCCCTCTCTTTTTAAAACTTATTATTTATTTATTTTTTAATTATAATAACTTTTTATTGCCAGAACCCATGCCAGGGTAATTTTTTACAACATTATCCCTTGCGCTCATTTCTGTTCCGATTTTTCCCCTCTCTCCCTCTACCCCTTCCCCTAGATGGCAAGCAGTCCTTTACATGTTAAATAGGTCACAATAGATACAATATATGTGTGCAGAATCGAACAGTTCTCTTGTTGCACAGGGAGAATTGGATTCAGAAGGTAGAAATAACCCAGGAAAAAAAGCAAAAATGTAAACAGTTTACATTCATTTCCCAGTGTTCTTTTTTTGGGTGTGACTGCTTCTGTCCATCCTTGATCAATTGAAACTGAGTTAGAGCTTCTCTTTGTTGAAGAAATCCACTTTCATCAGAATACATCCTCATACAGTAGCGTTTTTGAGGTATATAATGATCTCCTGGTTCTGCTCATTTCACTTAGCATCCGTTCATGTATGTGGCAGCTCTTTTTGAAGTGGCAAAAAAGCAGAAATTGAATGGATGTCCATGAGTTAGAGAATGGCTGAACAAATTGTGGTATATGAATGTTATGGAATATTATTGTTCTATAAGAAATGGTCAGGAGGATGATTTCAGAGAGGCCTGGAGAGACTTACATGAACGGATGCTAAGTGAAATGGGCAGAACCAGGAGATCATTGTACACAGCAACAATAAGAGTATATGATGATCAATTCTTATGGACATGGCTCTCACCAATAATGAGATGATTCAGACCAGTTCCAATAATCTTGTGATGAAGAGAGTCATCTATACACAGAGAGAGGACTGTGGGAACCGAGTATGGACCACAACATAGCATTTTCATTCTTCCTGTTGTTGTTTGCTTGCATTTTGCTTTCTTTCTCAGTTTTTTTTCTTTCTTGATCCAATTTTTCTTGTGCAACAAGATAACTGTATAAATATGTATACATATATTGCATTTAACATATATTTTATGTATTTAACCTGTATTGAATTACATGCCAGCTAGGGGAGGGAGTAGGGAGAAGGAGGGGAAAATTTGGAACACAAGGTTTTACAAGGATCGATGTTGAAAAATTATCCATGCATATGTTTTGTAAATAAAAAGCTTTAATTAAAAAAAATAAAGTTAGAATGGGGGGCAGAGCCAAGATGGCAGATTAAAAGCAGGGACTCACAGTGCTCTCCCCCAAACCACTACAAATTCCTTTAAATAATGACTCTACATAAATTTTAGAGCATCAGAATACACAAAAAGATGAAGTGAAACATTTTCTATCTGAAGACAAGTTAGAAGTCAGCAGGAAAGGTCTGTGGCACCAGAGTGGGAGTCAACTGTCTGAAGTCCTGGTGCAGACTGTGCTCCAGCCCCAGCCCACACCAAAGCAGAAATGGGCCTTTGGGCAAATGAAGCAGCAGCAGTAATATTGGTTTCTAGACCTCTCAGTCCAGAGTCTTAGAAGATCAGTAAGAAAAGTTTTTCAGTAGAGTGAGAGACCCATGAGAAACCAGCAAATCAGGAATGGATGTAGGTCTAAGTGGCAAGAGCAGCTAGCTTCTGGAGGTCACATCTCATAAGAGATTTCTTTACTAACACTGAGAAGGACTATGTTGCTTTAGCACACTAGAATTTACAACCACATGGGAATACTCTTCAAGTTCCAGGGCAGAAAAGAGTGCTTGTAATCAGGTCCCTGGAAGGATCTCTGAAAATAGCTTGGGACAGTATACTCTCCACCCTGGAAATGGAGCCCTATTTTAACAAAGATTTAAAAAAACAAGTAATAGACAACAAAAAAAGATTTTGATTGTAGAAAGTTACTATGCTGACTAGGATGACTCAGAAGACAACTAAATCAAGCTCCTACATCCAAAACCTCCAAGAAAAATGAGAATTGGTCTTAGGCCACGGAAGAGTTCAAAATGGATTTTGAAAATCAAGTAAGAGAAATAGAGGAAAATTTGAGAGGAGAATTGAGAATGGTGCAAAAGAACATACGAAAAGCTAATGAGGAAAAGAATGCCTTAAAAAGAAAAAATAGCCAAAATGGGAAAGGAGGTAAAAAGGTCGCTGAAGAAAATAATTCCTTGAAAATTGGAATTGAGCAAATGCAAGCTAATGACTTTTTGAGAAATCAAGAAACAATAAAACAAAACTAAAAGAATGGAAAAATAGAAAATAATGTGAAATATCTCATTGGAAAAATACCTGACTGGAAAATAGATCCAGGAAAAATAATTTAAAAATAATTGGTCTACTTGAAAACCAGGATCAAAAAAAGAGCCTACATCATCTTTCCAGAAATTATCAAGAAAAACTATCCTGATACTGTAGAATCAGAGGTAAAATAGAATTTGAAAGAATTCATCAAACACTGAAAGAAATCCCAAAATGAAAACTCCCAGGAATATTATAGCCAACTTCCAGAACTCCCAGGTCAAGGAGAAAATATTGCAAGCATCTAGAAACAAACAATTCAAGTATAGTGGAGCCACAGCCAGGATAATACAAGATTTAGCAGCTTTTACATTAGAAGATTGAAGAACTTGGAATATGATATTCTAGAGAGCAATGGAGCTACTCAACAAAACCAAACATAATCCTTTAGGGGAAAGGTGGACATTCAATGAAAATAGGACATTTTCAAGCATTTGTGGAGTAGACCAGAACTGAATAGAAATTTTGATTTTCAAATACAGGACTCCAGAGAAGCACAAGGATTTTGATGGAATTGAACACAGAGATGGATGAATTTACCAACCTATTCTGCCATCTTCCCAGAATCCTCCCAGAATCCTCCCCCCATCAAACCAGTCTTGATGTGTGAGAGTGTTCTGACCCAGATGAGCTCATGTGATCTTGTACACCAAAAATCTGGAAGCTACCCACTCCTTTTCTGCTCCATTGTTGCCAACTAGGTGTGGGTTCAGCTTACTCTCCAAATTGGCCACAAACTGCTCCCTCTCAGAGAAGCACTCTAATCTGTTGACATGAATTCTTCTAGTAGTCTTTTTGCCTTGGGGCCGCCTCTTTGGCTGAATGTGAATATTCAGCTTGGAGAGGATAAGTCTGTGATCAGTCTAGCACGCTGCACCCCACATTGCCTTGGTCACTCTCACATCCTTTTTTCCTTCCAATCACATAGTCTATTAAATGCCATTGATTGCTGTGAGGATGCATCCATAAGGTTTTATTGCCTTTGTGTTGTTGATGAGGAGGTCGCGAGATGCCCAAGTTCAGCAGTAAATGACCATTGCTGTTGCTGTTTCCAACTCCATTCCTCCCAAGGACCCCTGCCACATCTGCTAGTCTGAGCCCACTCTAGCATTAAAGTCGCCCAGAATTAGGAGCTTGTCCTCCTTTGGCACACTGATGATAAGGGTCTCCGAGTCTCCTTAAGATTTTTCTCTGACCTCATCAGGATTCGTCCTGGTGGGAGCGTGGGCCTTGATGATGGTAATATGGGTTGTCTTGGAAGGGGCCATTGCTCCTTTGGGAAGGTGTGAGCTTGTTTACTGGATTAGTTTTAATTGCGCTCCCTTTCACTGCAGCCACTACTTCAATAAGGAGGCCTTCCTTGCCAGCCTTGTTTCCCCAGGGCCACTGTTTGGATGTGGTAACCCTGTGTTCTCTCCCAACAAGAGCTGTTCTTCTTTCAGGTGGACAGATTTTGTGTTGTCTGTAAGTGTGCGTGCTTTCCGTGTTCCGCTGGTGAGAGCAATCAGCTGTCGAGGAGTTTGTGTTCATTCTGTAGTGCGGGATCCCCGAGGTGGTCAGGCCAGGCTTGGGGAAGCACACGGTTTTTAGGACACTTTTCTAGCCCCTTCTTCACATCAGGGAGTCCTTAAAGGCTGCTCAGACACCTGGGGCTGCTGAATCCCAGGCTGCTTCCAGAGAGAAGGCAGCCCTATGGCCTGGGCATAAATGGCAAAACTCCATGAGGATGCTTTTGCCACGTACATTGGATCTGAGTGAGGCTGAGGTGCTCAGTGTCAGCCTCGCTCTTCCAGAGCCACCACTGTGGCAGGACAGAGTCAGGATGGCTGGAGAGGATGACCTTGGGGTCTCGGACATTCCACCACGCTCCCTGTGCCCACAGCACCGGCTTCACTGGCCTTCAAGGCCGTGGGAACAAACTGTTCTCACCCTCGAGTTCTACTAGGGGAAGTCACCCCCTCACCCATCACAGGGTTTGAGACCCCCTCGGTTACCCTCCCCTAGTGTAGCCCATCTGCCGAACGGTTTACCGGAGTGTGGCCGCTGTGCGTGCAGCAGCTTCTTGGACTCCCACAGGAGAGTTAGGGGGATCAAGTGGACACTGAGGGGGAAAGCAGCCCTGTAAGGGGCTTGGCAGCCTTTGCCCCAGAGGGACTAGTCTTCCCAGAACACACTCTACTCACAATAACCCTGTGGGTAGGAACTATTATCATCCTATTTTATAGAGAAGGAAACAAGCTGAGGAAGTTTAAATGTCATAATATCAAAGAGTATCTGTGGAAGCAGAATGTGAACTCAAATTGTCCTCACCTCAACTTTACTTCACTATCTATAAATGCCTGCATGATTTTTTTGTTTTGTTTTTAATTAAAGCCTTTTATTTTCGAAACATATGCAAGGATAATTTTTTACCACTGACCCCTGCAAAATTTTGTGTCCCAATTTCCCTCCCCTTCTCTCCACCCCTTTCCTTAGATGGCAAGGCAATCTTTTGAATAATATATTTGCAATAATTTTTTTTATATTCAGGATAGATCAAAGACTTCCTTTTAAGAAAGCAGAACTATTATTTTTAGTAAAATGCTTTTAAAAACAATTTATTCAGAGAGTTTATTCATGATAACAGAGTTACTCACTTGATAGGAAAGATTGTAAAAGAAGATCAGCAAGGTTTTGTGAAGTGAATTATATTTTCACTGCTCACATATCCATGAGGAGCAATAGAACAATGAAATTGAATTCTTAAGAATCATAGGGCTAAATTCAAAAAGAATTGTGATAGAAAGAGCCATCTACATCCAGAGAGAGGTCTATGTGGACTGAATGTGGATCACAACATGGTATTTTCCTTTCTGTTGTTGTTTGCTTGCTTGCTTTATTTTCTCATTTTTTCCCTTCTGATTTGATTTTTTCTTGTGTAGCATAAATGTGGAGATATGTTTTGAAGAATTGCATGTAAAGGGCTTGCTTGCTGTCTAGAAGAAGGGGGAAGGAGGAATGGAGGGGGAAATTTTGAAGCACAGGGTTGAATGTTAAAAATTATCTTTGCATATGTTTTGAGGAGAAAAGGGATATATTATTTAAAAAAAAAAGAATCATGGGGCTAAAATGTGTGCTGACTAGGTTTAAGCAGCCACTTTTTGTTTAATCCTGATGAGTTTAATTGTAACATCAACTATCAACAGGACAGGAAGACAGAAAATGTTAATGAGTATATCCCAATGATGTCTTTTACAATTGGTTAATATTGCTTTGAATTTTTGTACTGCATTACTGTGAAAGTTCTCAAAGGTTTTTCACCGGCATATGCAAGTTTCCTTGTCCATAGTACCAGAAAGGGTGGTCTCTTCATTCAGCCTGGAAATTGAGTTCACATGAAGGCCCATCAACAGAAATTCTGCCTGGAAACATGCTGAAAAAAGCCACACCATGACCTCCTTCCTACCAACACTGCAGGAAAGTATTAAAACCTCTCTACTTGGATTCATATTTCACTCTGTAAGATGACATCCGCTCCAAGCAACATTGGATAGCCATCACCTGTTTCATTGGAGTAATCCCTGTCAACTGGCAACAAGTCTTATGCTAGCCAGCAGGGTAATATAAGTCTAGTGATCAGCCAAGTGCCTACTGATAAAGAGGATTTGCCATAGCATTTCTGCTATGCCCTCTAGTCAAAGTCAAGGTCACCAGCCAGCTTCTAGTTTCTGAAGTAGACATGGCTATTTTCTGATGGCTGTTGCTCAGTGAACTATTTTGGATTATTATTATTACTGTCTGATACTCATTGAAATCAGCAACTAAACACAATTATTACAATATGTCCAACTTATTGTTCTGGACATGATCATCACCTTTTTAAAGTGATTATAACAGTGCCATCCTCTATTTTCTTTCCAGTTTACTAAACATGTTAACGTTTCTAAATGCTGAGTAGTTTTATGTTCTTCACTACATACACATGGTATCCCATGATAGCTATATTTTTGATATTTCCAAACTTTATATGCTTTTCCTTACTCTAAGAAATTAACCCTAAGTAAAAGATTATCAAGTTATCAGAAGGCACAGTGAATAGACTCCTGAAATCAGGAAGATTTATCCTCCTGGGTTCAAATTTAGCCTCAGACATTTATGCAACTTAACTCTGGGCAAATCACTTAACTCTGCTCCAGTTTCCTCATTAAATGAGGAATGAACTGGAAAAAGAAATGGCAAACCTTTCCAGTATCTTTGCCAAGAAAACCCCAAATGGGGTCGTGAAGAGTCAGATATGACTGAGAATGGCTGAATAACAAAAAGGTGTTATTATCTGTTTTAATTATGCTGAATGGAAAGTCAGACATTTTACTGATTGATGTTATCCAAATCCATGAAAGAAAAACTCCACTAAAAATTCCTTGTCTCTGTATTTGTCTCTGACCTAATAACTTAGGGTTTTTTGTGTATTGTTCCCAAAGGATCAGTCCCAGAATATCAAAGGACTATAATTAAACTGAAACCAGACCTAATTCTATCACAATCAAAGGATTTATCTGCCTAAATCTTAAGTTGATTCACTTACCGGTAGAGAACTTTAATTCTTAAGTGCAATGACTATATCTGTTGCTCTTCTGCTTACTGTTGATTACTCCATGAACTGTTCAGGATCAAACTATATTGAGATCTTGACCTTCTTTAATCCCATCAGGACACATTAAAATTTTTTAAAATAAATAATTTTTAAAGGAAATAAACTTAGTAGCATACTCTTTCTATTTTATGGAAATGTTAGAGCTTTTAAAGATATAAAATTTTTATTTACTATAATAGTTCTTCTAGTAAGGTTTAGGCTCAATCCCAAAGGATCTCAATTACTAAAGATCCTGGGACTTGTATTTCTTCCTAAAGGAAGGAAATAGGTCAGGAGTGGAAGGTGGGGTTTTCTCCCATCAGTTACAGTTTAGAGAATCTCTCCAATGAGAGGAGACAAGACAGTTGGAGAATAAAAAGGTTGTGAGGGCTCTTCCCTAATACAAAAAGGCTCTAATTTTTTAGAAATTTCACCTGTGAAAGTGTGGTCACAAAATTTATGAATGGCTCATGATGATGGCCCCAGTTAAAGAATGAACACATTATCAATGGTCAACTCTACCCTAGATAAGGTCACTCTCTACTGTACCCTGGAACTGCTAACAAAGCGACACGAGGAAATTCAAAGGATGGGTCACCCACAGGTGTTCATAAGAAATAAAATTTGTTCCACCAGATGCAGTCTTAAACAGAATAAAAAGTCACATTTAGAAAGTCACGCAGTGGTGTGCATCCAAAGTAAATTGGGGGTAGAAATAAGGATAACCAGTTGCTCTGTATTTTTTTCCCTTAAGAATTCTAGCCAATCTTTTCAACAATGAGGCAATTCAGGCCAATTCTAATAGACTTGTGATGGAAAAAGCCGTCTGCATCCAGAAAGAGGACTATGGGGATTGAATGTGGATCACAACTTTTTATTGTTGTTTGCTTGATTTTTTCTTTCTAATTTTTTCCTTAATGATCTGATTTTTATTGTGCAGCATGTGGAAATATGTATAGAAGAATTGCACATGTTTGATATATATTGGATTGTTTGCTGTCTAGGGGAGAGAGAGTCGGGAGAAGGGAGAGAGAAAAATTTGGAACACAAGGTTTTGCAAGAGTGAATGTTGAAAACTATATTTGCAATTATTTTGAAAATTAAAAAAAAACCATTGTTAAAAATATAATTTAATTTTAAAAAAGAATTCTAGCCAAATAAATATACAAAATCCCCACTTCTCTTTTTGTATCCTTAGCTTTCACCTTATAATTTAAATTACATAGTTTAGGATGAAATGTAAATAACAATTGTTTTGCTTCTGGTCAGAAACTTTAAGGGTCTTTACTTCCTAGCTTGATAGTTTTGTGATAGTAAATTAAGCTATCTTTTGTCTGTTTCTTATCTAGTCCTTAATCACTGAGTGGGTATTGCCTCAGACAAACTGAAATCTGAGAAAGCCCCTAATTTAGAAAGACCAAGGTTACCCCCATGTCCAGAACCATTGCTTATCTTGATTTTTCTTTTGCCATTGGACTTTAATGAATTTGGAGGAGGAGACTGACAATTTTGAGCAGCTCTGCCTCACTTAAATCCAATTGAGCAGTTCATCCAATTGATATCCTTGGTCCTCTTTAAGAACAAGGATGAACAATAACATGTTTGAGGAAGCCAACTGAAGATATCACTGTCATACATACAATTATGCTACTTTTCTTTATGTTAGGGAAAGTGCTCAATCAATAAAACTGTATTAGATCTTTATTATGTGACAGGCACTATGCTAAGCACTGGGGTACAAAGAAAGGCAAAAGACAGGCCCTGCTCTTTAGAAATTCATACTCTCAATAAAAATGATAATTGTTTCTAAATTAATTTACTTGATAAATCAATCAAACTATCAAAAAAGTATTTTGTAGAGCTAGAAAAAATAATAAAAAAATTCATCTGGTGAATGTTGGAGGGGATGCGGGAAAACTGGGACACTGATGCATTGTTGGTGGAGTTGTGAATGAATCCAACCATTCTGGAGAGCAATCTGGAATTATGCCCAAAAAATTATCAAATTGTGCATACCCTTTGACCCAGCAGTGTTTCTATTGGGCTTATATCCCAAAGAAATACTCAAGAAGGGAAAGGGACCTGTATGTGCCAAAATGTTTGTGGCAGCCCTGTTTGTAGTGGCTAGAAACTGGAAAATGAATGGATGCCCATCAATTGGAGAATGGCTGGGTAAATTGTGGTATATGAATGTTATGGAATATTATTGTTCTGTAAGAAATGACCAGCAGGATGAATACAGAGAGGACTGGCGAGACTTACATGAACTGATGCTAAGCGAAATGAGCAGAACCAGGAGATCATTATACACTTCGACAACGATACTGTATGAGGACATATTTTGATGGAAGTGGATTTCTTTGACAAAGAGACCTAACTGAGTTTCAATTGATAAATGACGGACAGAAGCAGCTACACCCAAAGAAAGAACACTGGGAAACGAATGTGAACTATCTGCATTTTTGTTTTTCTTCCCGGGTTATTTATACCTTCTGAATCCAATTCTCCCTGTGCAACAAGAGAACTGTTCGGTTCTGCAAACATATATTGTATCTAGGATATACTGCAACATATCTAACATATATAGGACTGCTTGCCATCTAGGGGAGGGGGTGGAGGGAGAGAGGGAAAAAAAATTGGAACAGAAATGAGTGCAAGGGATAATGTTGTAAAAAAAAATTACCCTGGCATGGATTCTGTCAATATAAAGTAATTATTAAATAAAAATTTTTAAAAAATTTATCTGGAAGAACAAAAGATCAAGAATATCAAGGGAATTGTGGTCTAGGAAGGGTACCCTAGAAGAATCAAATCTAAAACTATATAGCAGCAATCATTAAAAAACTATTTGATACTCTCAGATTGGCTAAGATGACAGGAAAAGTTAATGACAAATATCAGAGGGGATGTGAGAAAACTGGGACACTGATACATTGTTGGTGGAACTGTTAATGGATCCAGCCATTCTGGAGAGCAATTTGGAACTATGCTCAAAAGTTATCAAACTGTACATACCCTTCGATCCAGCTGTGTTTCTACTGGGCTTATACCCCAAAGAGATCTTAAAGAAGGGAAAGGGACTTGTATGTGCAAGAATGTTTGTGGCAACCCTCTTTATAGTGGCCAGAAACTGGAAAATGAAAGGATGCCCATCAATTGGAGAATAGTTGGGTAAATTGTGGTATATGAATGTTATGGAATATTATTGTTCTGTAAGAAATGATCAGGAGGATGACTTCAGAGAAGCCTGGAGAGACTTATATGAACTGATGCTAAATGAAGTGAACAGAACCAGGAAATCCAAGTACACAATAGCAAGATTATACAATGAGCAGTTCTGATGGACGTGACTCCAACAATAAGATGATTGATGCCAGTTCCAATGATCTTGTAATGAAGAGAGCCATGTGCTCCCAGAGAGAGGACTGTAGGAACTGAATGTGGATCACAACATAACATTTTCACTCTTTTTGTTGTTGTTCATTTACATTTTGTTTTCTTATTCATTTTCTTTCCTTTTTAATCTAATCTTTTTTTGTGCAGCAAGAGAATTGTATAAATATACTTACACATATTGAATTTAACATGTATTTTAACATGTATAACATAGATTGGATTACATGCCATCTAGGGGAGGGAGTGGGGGGAAGGAGGGGAAAATTTGGAGCACAAAACTATGTAAGGATCAATGTTGAAAAATTATCCATGTATATGTTTTGAAAATAAAAGGCTTTAATAAAAAAACTTTGATATTGACTAAGAAATAGAATGATGGATCAGTGAAATGGGTGGGATACATAAGGCACAGCAATAAATGACTATAATAATCTACTATTTGTTAAAACCAAAGACCGCAGTTTCTGGTTAAGAACTCACTCTATGACAAAATTGCTGGAAAAACTGGAGAACAGAATGGCAGAAACTAGGCATAGAACAACATCTCACACTCTTTATTAAGCTAAGATCCAAATTGGTACATAATTGGGAAGACTTAACATGATGCTGAATGAAGTGAGCAAAATCAGGAGAACATTGTAATAACAATATCATGTAATTATCCCTATGATAGACTTTGCTCTTCTCAGCAATGCGATGATCCAAGACAGTTCCAAGGAAAAATGCTGACCACATTCAGAGAAATAACTATGGAGTCTCAATGCAGATTGAAGCATACTATTTTCACTTTGGGTTTTTTTTCCTCGTGGTTTTTCTTTTTTGATCTGAATCTTCTTTCACAACATGACTAATGTGGAAAACAGTCGGCTATATTATTCTAGTTGGTTTAGAATAAATAGAGGTGGTCTGAATTAATACAATTGATGGATTAAAACAATGAGATGAAGAGAATTATCTCAGGTCCTAGAATACTATATCAAATATCATAAGAGGGTTAAAACATTGATGTGACTATATGGCAAGTTACAACATGAGCTACAGAAAAGAGTTATGTGGTGAGTTTTCTATATTAAACATATTATATAAAACATGAATTTGAGTTTCTAGTTCTTTAGTAGCTTGAACAATAGTTAAAGGAGTAATAATAATAATAGCAATATACTGCTGTAAGATTTGCATAGAGCTTTAAATGTATTATCTATTTTATCCTCACAACAACCCTATGTGCTATTATCATCCCTACTTTACAGTTGAGGAAATTGAGGCAGGAAGAAATGAAATGACTTGCTCATGCTAGTTAGTTTCTTGGATTATAGTTGAACTTAGTTCTTTCTGACTCCAGGTCCAGGACTCCTTCTACTATGTATGATCATGATGGTTCAATTAAAAAGTATTTAGAACTTAATAGTAACACTATTCTGTTGGTTGACTGGGCAATAGGTACTCCCCTGAATTGTAGCCACTATAAAATAGATATTCTGACTCCTAACATCATTTTCTACAATACAGCTATCATCAGCACCAAGTGATTTTCTATTCCTTGTGCTTATCCAATAGATTTGAGTATGTTCTATAATAGCTCTTCTATCTCTTAACTATTGTACACACTGAAGCTAGATGGTTATAAAGGTCAGAAAGTCCAATGATTCCCAGTTCCATATGAAACATTTGTTATTATCCCAAGAGTAATTATTATGACTTTTTAAGCTTTTTTGAAGACTTGATCTCTCATACTAACAAACCAACAATTAATAATCCCATAATCCCAATAGAGCTTGTAAATTAGGACTCAGATTCTCTTAATGGATCCAGACTTGAAAGTGGCTTTACTTCCAACCTTTGAATCTATATGAAAAGCTCCATGACTATAGGTCAGAAGGAATTCCTTAATTGTTATTCTAATTGTATGGACAATGTTGAAAAGTGAGGTTCTTAAATATGATTTATTTGGTCATTCAAGAAAAATCCAACTCTCATAGTACATTCTGTTCCTTTGACCTGCCATGGAACATTCAACAAATTTATCTATTAGGAAAGAAGAAAACATGCAAATTATTAAGCAGCTTTGAAGTTCTGTGCTAAGCACTTCACAAATATTATCTTATTTGGGAGTTCTTAGGTGGTTACCTAATGAAAAAATAATGTGAAATGTTCCCAGACCCAACTGGAGCTAATTCACTTAGACTCCTGTCATAAAGCCAGTGGCTTACTCTTACTGGTGTAAGCCTCCCAGACTTCATCGCAGAGGTGTCCAGTGAAATCTCTTCAGTCAATAAGGGCTCCCAGGGCTAGTCGGAGAGCTGGGTTGTGACACTTGGGGAACTGCCTCCTTGGAGCAATGAGGGAACTGAAAACCAAGGTGATTAAATAAAGGATAATTTTATAAATTCTAGCATAGCATTCATAGCCATCCACCTCTTCCCTCCTCTTTTAAGATTTTTTTAATGAGATAGTAATAGGGTCCCAACCCACTCATATGGACAGTACAAGAAAACACAGCTATATCCCTTCCCTTACAAAATGCAGTGATATATTATAAACAACATATAGGGTCACCAGTGGTGGGAATTTGCATGTCAATCATTGCAGATCTATTTGTATAACAGAGCATATCCCTGTCAGATATTATCTTATCTTGTAGGCGACAGGCAGCTGTTCTAAAGCCTGGGTAATTAGAGATCCACATTCCCAGCTGAGCCTTCTGGAATTCCCTTTAGAAAAGATTGGCCAGAAAGGCTCCATTTAAGATCTTTCTGCCTTAGAAATGATAAACCTTGCTGCTTGACAAATTCTCTTCTTTGAGAAGTTACTAGCATAGTTACCCTCCCTTTCTTGCTTTAAATTTTAAAGAGTCAAAAGGTTTTTTTTTTTTTTTTTTTACTGAGAGAATCATGAATTGAGCCTTGAAGACCCTGGTATTTAGCAGTCATATTGGAAATTAACAGTATCTGGTTTCAAAGTCTTTCAGCAGTTTCTTTCTAACTGCTTTGAAGAAGGCTTGAGGGGAGGGAAAGTAGGTTGGAGATGCCAACCCTTGCCCCAATATATACAGATTCATATGTTTATATGGATATAAGGATATATATTCATAATTACAACATTTAACCAATTAAATAAAATGATTTGCCGTTAACAAAAATGTTCCTATGAGAGGGACACTCCTCTTTTTGTTTTGTTTGGTTTCTCAATGTTATGAATCTGATAAATGGGATAACTATGGGGATAGTTTTGAATTATTGAAGAATAATTAGTTCTGTACCAAATAAGAGGGTCAAAGTTGTTTTCCAGTTCTGGATCTATGATCCCATCAAATCAATTTGGACTGCAGCAAAAGGACTGCCATACCTCACACCTTTGCTTAAAGGGGAATCAGTTTAAGATCAATCAGGGACCCTGTTGCTTTTGGCCATAACACTTCAGGCAGAGGCCGAGAAGAGAAAGCTGACCTGCTGGACAAGAAGTTTTTCCCATAGTCTCGAGATCTAGTGTCTTGGAGTAAGACTACTCAGAATTTAAAAAAAGAAAAAAAGGAAATGCTACAGAGAAAATCCATCCTGGTAATCTACATGGATTAGGCTGCAGAAGCAGCCTTGGGGGTAAGTGTCAGAGTGGTACATGTCCCCCTCCCATTCTTCTCTGCAACCCCAATTTTAACTCGCAGGTGTGGACACTGGGGTTTAGGTAGGATGATTCAAAACTGCTCGGAGCTTATAGACATACTGAAAGGGACGGAGCTCCTAGGAGTTCCTGGGAGATTTGTTGTTTGCTTCTGTCCACTAAAAGCGTTTAGCTCAAAACCCCCAAATTACAGCTGAACTGGGGGATGATCACTTCCCAACTCCTTTCTGCTCAATGAAGGCAGAAGAGGGAGGGGAGCGAGAGACAGGTGATTTGTCCCTCCTGGGCTCCTACCCAAAAGTGAGTGTTTACATTTCTGTTACCTTGACTATTAATCCTTTCAGTTCAGATGCTATTTCATTTATTTGATATAAAAAGAAAAGCTGGTGGCCATCAAAAGCCTGGCTGATGTAATTTAATGACAAGTGGCTCAAAGAAAGATTTGGAAGAGCATTTGCCCTCAAAGCAACTGCAGCCATTTTTAGACTCCAATGGGAGCTGAGGTGAGATGGGAGTAGGAGTTGGGGAGGGAGGGGGAAGAAAGCCCCTAGATTCCTATTGGAGAGGGAAAGAGAGCATATAAATCAGACTAATCCCCCAAATTAGTAAGAGACTAAATATGTATTATTATTATAATTATAATTCCTGGGATTAGCATCATTATTATGTACGAGCAATCCTTTTACATGGGTAGCAATGTTACAAATAAGACCTATCATAAGCATCTTTATCAAATGGGAACCTATTCAGACACATGTATAGCCCAGTTACATATCTACCTTACACAGGGGAATTCAGTATAACAATGCTACACTGGAGTTTACTGTCAAATTGAAGGACAACACATGAAAAAAAAAAAAGCTGAAAATATCACTACTTGAGCAGGTGTTCTGATGGCTGGATTCAAAACTTAGGAAATACTATAGCTAAAGTCGAGAGAAATCCTTTGTTCGTCCTGCCTTTTTCGAAGCTGGGTCTCCCCATCTTTCCAGAATCAGACATATAATAGCCACTCATAGTCCTGATCCCAATACAGGTCTTAAAAGAAGTTTTAATTTGTACCAGTTCATGCCTCCTTACGAATTCTGGGGGCTCTCTGCTTTTCTGAACTCACAATGTATAAGTTTGTAACTATTCATTCAGATACCTGATGGACTTCAACCTCATTGTGGCTCAGAATTTCATGCTCAAGTGATCTACCAGATTCAGTCTCCTCAATAGCAGGGATTATAGTCATGGGCCATTATGCCTAGCCATCTTGTTTTTCTACCTAAAATTTTCCTTCAATTCCCAGTGTTCTACCCTACAATTCCCAAGTATTTAAAATGCAGCTTTGTAAGTTTCAAAATTATTGATTAAGACAATGATAATATTATAAACAGTTAAAATAGAAAAGATAAATGAAATGTAGTATTTTCAATTCTAAAATGTTAGTCCAGTTAAATACATTTTTGAATTATTACATGCAAAAATATTCCATGGATATGTCTCTTAATATGGGCATTCCATGCTGGTGATAAGAAGTCAGCATAATTGTTATCAATAGTAATGTCACACTTAAAAAGATGTTACACTGTTTCTATTGATTATTATTTATAACATGAGATGAACTATGGCATGGATAAAAATTGTCCCATAATTTATCAAACCCCATCTTAATCAATCAATCAGCAAATATCAATTAAGTATCTACCAGTCACATGCCAGGGATTCTGTTCAATGCAAACTGCATAGTCCTACAGTTTGTTTTATGATTCCAGTTATCTTTTCAAAATCTAAACCAAAATACTATTGGTTGAAAATGAGAAAAATAACTCAGTGATACAAATGAAATAAGAAGAAATTTTTAAAAATTGAACTAATAACTCCAGAACATAAACAAACCCAAAGAACATAAGTTACTTAAGGAAAAGAACTTTGAAAAGAACTTCTGGCAAAACTAGAAATAAATTTGACAGAAATTAGAAACTGTCTTGTACCACAATAAGATCAAAATGAATATGTAATCTTTATATTAAAAATTGAACCATAAAAAACTAAAACAAATACATTTCACAATTAGAACTAAAGCAAGAATTTCAAAACAACAACAACAACAAAAAGAGAAAGGCAAGGGGAGTAGGAATGTATTAGAGCCAGATCAAACTGGCTTATGAAAATTGTTAAATTTTCAGTGTGATCATTCACATCTAGAAAATTGATAAACACTAAAAATCAAATCAAGGTATTTTGGGGGACTTTTGGTTGTCTAGACTTAAGAAAATGATGGGGAATATGTTAATAATACAAATTAAACTTTAAAATTATACTGTACATAATTTTCCCCCAAGAGAGCTATTGTTAGACATTAATCAGTATACTCCTGGATAGCAATAAGCATTCAATTACATGAAACTGGAAAGTTTTTGCACCAAGAAAATCAACGCAACTATGTTAAGTAGTTGAAAAATTATATTTATGTAAAATATCTTGGATAGGGATCTGATAGATAGCTAAAATATATAGAGAAGTAACATCAAAAATCATTCCCTAATTTGGATATGATCAAAGGATACAAATTATTGCCAAAAGAATTGAAAACTATTAAGAATCTTGGCTCTTTGTTTATCTTTTCATCAGCACAGAGACCAGAGTACGCCATGGATGTTTTAGCTCTTTCATCTTCAGAAGTTTTGAAATGGTGCCCTTTCTAATGACTGCCCTATCTGGCATACGATTTCATTTTTTAAATAGCTTTTTATTTTTCCAATTACATGCAAAGATAGTTTTCAACATTCACCTTTGCAAAATCTTGTGTTCCAAATTTTTCTCCCTCCTTCCCCTCTCCCCTAGACAGCAAGCAATACACTGTAGGTTAAACATGTGCAATTCTTCTTACCATATTTACATATTTGTCATGTTCTGGCATACTATTTCAATCAGGCTCCCACTCATGTCCCTCACCCAGCTTTCCTGGTTTCCTTCAAATTTCATTTAAAATCCCAGCTTCTGCAAAAAGCCTTTCTAGATCTGCCTTAAAGTGAGTGCCTTTCCTCTGAGAATACGTCTGATTTATCCTATAGATATATACAAATACTAATTTACTGAGTGGTTGGCTGATTCTGGGAAGAGTGGGCATGAACTCACCACCTAAACTCTTGAATTCCCAAATGGCTTGCTCCCTTGACCTTTTGAAACTTAAAAGTTTTAGCCCCCACCATCCTGGAAGTTGATACACTCTGGACAGGTTCATAAGTGTTGGTTAATCTCTCATGTAGATTGCTTTAAAAAAACATATAATAAGTCCTATACATTAGTTTCAAAACTATTCTGCTTATATAGATTTCCTCCTTCATTTTTGTGCATTGGAAAAAAATGTCAAAATGGACATTTTTTTGTGTGTGTGTGGAAGAATCTCATTTGTTAATCCTTTCCCTATTAAAACTAAGAGAAAGAAGGGGGAGGAAATTGTAAACAATTAGCATAGTCAAAAAGAAAAAATATATATACAAATAAATCCACATAATGGCTATGTCTAAAACTATGTTTCTGTACCTTAATCTATTACCTCTTTTAAAAGGTAATGTATTGGGGCAGCTAGGTGACTCAGTGGCTAGAGCACCAGCCCTGAAGTCCGGAGGCCCTGAGTTCAAATCTGACCTCAGACCCTTAACATTCCCTAATTGTGTGATCCTGGACAAGTTACTTAACCCCAGTTGCCTCAGGAAAAGAAAAAAAGTAATGTATTTCATCATAAGTATTCATGAGGCATATTTGGTCATTATATAAATTGTTATCCTCATTCTACTAATTTAACTTTGTGTCATTTCATATTATTCAGGATTCTTTGAGATCATCTTTTTTTTGACAGTTTTTACAGTTCAATTATATTCTGTTATTCAAATGCCACAATTTGTTCAGTCATACCCTAATAGTCTAAGGGGTGATCTAAGGCCCAGCTTCTTTTCTTTCTTTTAAATTTTATTTATTTATTCTTTTAATAACTTTTTATTGACAGAAACCATGCCAGGGTAATTTTTTACAGCATTATCCCTTGCACTCACTTCTGTTCCGATTTTTTCCCTTCCTCCCTCCACCCCCTCCCCCAGATGGCAAGCAGTCCTTTACATGCTAAATAGATTACAGTATATCCTAGATACAATATATGTGTGCAGAACCGAACAGTTCTCTTGTTGCACAGGGAAAATTGGATTCAGAAGTATAAATAACCTGGGGAAGAAAAACAAAAATGCAAGCAGTTTATATTCATTTCCCAGTGTTCTTTCTTTGGGTGTAGCTGCTTCTGTCCATCCTTGATCAGTTGGAACTGAGTTAGATCTCTTTGTCAAAGAAATCCACTTCCATCAGAATACATCTTCACAGGGAAAGATAATGCTGAATGTTGGAGGGGATGTGTGAAAACAGGGACACTGATACATTGTTGGTGGAATTGTGAACACATCCAGCCATTCTGGAGAGCAATTTGGAACTGTGATCAAAAAGTTATCAAACTGTGCATATCCTTTGATCTAGCAGTGTTTCTACTGGACTTATACCCCAAAGAGATACTAAAGAAGGGAAAGGGACCTGTATGTGCCAAAATGTTTGTGGCAGCCCTGTTTGTAGTGGCTAGAAGCTGGAAAATGAAAGGATGCCCATTAATTGGAGAATGGCTGAATAAATTGTGGTAAATGAATGTTATGGAATATTATTGTTCTGTAAGAAATGACCAGCAGGAAGAATACAGAGAGGCTTGGAGAGACTTAACATGAACTGATGCTGAGTGAAATGAGCAGGACCAGGAGACCATTATATACCTCAGCAATACTATATGATTATCAATTCTGATGGACGTGGATCTCTTCAGCAATGAGAGGATCCAAATCAATTCCATTTGTTCAATAATGAAGAGAACCAGCTACACCCAGCGAAAGAACTATGGGAAATGAGATTGAACCACTATATAGCATTTCTACTCCTTCTGTAAAAATCTGCCTGCATTTTTTATTTCTTTTACAGACTAATTGTACATTATTTCTTATACAGCAAAATAACTGTATGGATATGTATATATATGATATATATATTGTATTTAACATATACTTTAACATGTATGGGACTACCTGCCATCTAGGGAAGGGGGTGGGGGGAAGAAGGAGAAAAATTGGAACAAAAGGTTTTTACATTTGTCAATGCTGAAAAATTACCCATGCATATATCTTATAAATAAAAAGCTATAATAAAAAATATCTGATATCTTTGTGTTTTTTTTTTCCTACTATTATGGCCTGTTGCATCGGAGTAGCTAAGTCTGATACAAAAGTTCAATTCCTCCAAGAATTAATTTAACTTGGAAAGTTTGATATATAATGCAAGTTATATCTGGTGTATAATATTTGTATATACTTTTTTCCTAGAAATTTCTGATCTCAACAAGAGAACCATACTCTTGAATAGTAACATTAATGGGATAAACATTCAAGATGATCAGCAGTCTTGATCAAAAACCACAAGTGTAAAGATTGTCCACTTAAATCTTTTCTATATATGGTCAGCTCTAGCTTAGAGCCTTCTGGTCAGCTTCATAGTACCGCTCCCTCAATTACTCAGGTCCAGAAGGAGGCTCTCTAAATTGTCATTTGTTGGATTGAAGTCAAATGGGGAATATTGTACATTCTCTGAAATGCTGAAGGGTTCCTCCAGCAAGAATATCTGGAAGCAAGCCCACTGGAAGCTTCCATGTACCTTCCTAGAATGCAGATGAGCATGTGCCCGTGGGGGTGCCAGAGTGGTACTACATTATCCTGCCCCTTCAGAAACACATCAACATTTTGTGGGATGTCCGCAATCTAGCTACTGAGAATGTTCTTTATTCTCATTATAAAGGGACCAAAGAGAGCAACATCCTTTCCCATCTCCCCATCCCCATTCCTATGGTGGGAAAGGTGTTTTCCTATTTGTAAGTCAATCATTCACTTCCCATTTTTCCATCCAATCCAAAAGGAAGCATGAGAGAAAGAAAAGCTTCCCTTTTCAGCTCCTAACCAAAGCAGCCGGCTTACTTTCATATTTATATTATTTAGCCTATTAGAAAAGAAACTATATGATCATATACTATGCATCTATTGGTTTATGAATGGAGTCAGAAATAGATCCAAGAACCATGGGGAAAAAAACTATTTCAGGAGGAAAGGAAACTTTTATTTACATCCTACCTTTGTTACTTATTACTTGAATGAAATTATTTCATCCCCATAGATCTCAGTTTCCACATTTGTACAAGGAGGGTGTTAGACTAGCTGACCTATAAAGTCCCTTCCTAGATTCTGTGTATAAAACCGGATTCAGAAAGAGGGGAAAGCTAAGGGCAGAAGCTTGAGGAGGAAACCCAGTGGGGAGGAAGGGACTTTATTTGTATATTTTGCTTCTGCACTTCATTTGAAGTGAAGGACAATGAAAGAATCTATTTTCATAACCTTGAAGAGAGTAATGAGTTCTCATTATACCCTTAGACTTATTTCCTTTAAAAAAGCTTCATGAAAAATAGGGACAAGCCAGAAAGCCTCCTTGCTGTGAGGAAACAGCTGCTTTTTAAACTGAGGTCATCTTCGGGGGCAGTTGCCTGCCAAATCTGATACTGCGGCCTCCCACGTGGAGGGATGGGAAGATGAAGGGATTTTCTAGTGTGAACTTTGCGGAGATTGCAGCTGACTCTTCTAGCCTTAGGCTTTAGAGGATTCCTTGCATTGATTAAACACTCCCCTAAGTGTCTCCATGTTCTATGTAATAATTTGCTAAGCAATCCAGATTAGTTCTTATGGTTAAGCAAATAAATCAAAATCATCCTATTTGAAAATATTTCCTTTCCCCAAAAATATTTCTTCAGAAACTTTACCTTCTCCCAAGGCACCTTGTTTCCCTAAGACTATTTTCCAAGGGTTAAATATTAACTTCCACTTTAAGTAGAAAAGAAGGGAAAAAATATTAAAAGGACAACACCCACAAAGTGGGATTCTTCTGGACTGGATAAATGCAGCTGCCTCAGAGGTCTCCACACTATCTCCTGCAAAACTGACTCCAGTTTTCTTAGGGGTGGATTCTCTTTATTCTTACATAAATTCAAGGGTGAGTGGATTCCTCAATGACATTTTCAAGTCTTAAAACATAAATTTGATAATAACCTCCGAGATTATCTAAGATTAACTCTAATTTATCTTGTTATCTATGTTGTTTGCACAAAGTTGTTTGCATGTGTCTCCCTAATTAGATTGGGAACTCTTAGAGGGTAGATAGTATTTTTGCCTCTGTTTCCTCAAGACTTAGTGCAGAGCCTGACAAATAAAATGCTGACTTAAAACGATTCTCTTTGTAAATATTTATTATTGACCTCAGGCTTATATCAAATTATTTCAATAGTTCATATTGTTAATTATTATCATCAACATTATCAACAATCATTTTTATATATTTAAGTCCAATTTGCTCTAAAATCACAAATTTCTCCAGCCTCTTCTTCCAGTCTTATTATACATCACTTTCCTTTGTGTGCAAACTAGATTGGCTTCCTTATTGTTACACACAAGATTTCATCTCCCATCTCAGTGCCTTTGCGTCCTCTATACTTTGTACCTAAAATTCACTCCCTTATTACTTCCAACTTTAACAAATTTCCTTCAAAGTTCAGCTCAGATGCTGTCTTCTATGTGAGATTTCCCCCCCCCCGATCTCTTTTCACCCATAAATCCATAAACATTAAGTACCTATTATGGGCCAGGCATCTGCCTTCAAGGAACTTACAATCTAATGAGGGTGATAACAAGCATTAAATAATATACAAACAAATTATATAATGAATATATGTGAAATAATTAAGAGAAAGAAAACAGCGAATGTCTCCCACTAAATTAAAGAAATAAAGAAAAAGGATTTCGAGATTGGGCTAATCTCTCTTGTTTCCAAATATGCTTGGGAATTTCCAGGCAGTTTCTTCCTAATTTTCAAGACCAAATGGGAAAGACTAGGAGTTGTCCACATACATATTATAGAGAGAATTTGTACCAGCAAGGCCAACAGAATCCAAAGCAAGTAGTTACGGACACACATAGAATTATATATTAAAAAATACCTCTTTGTGGATCTGACCAACCTGAATTTATTTTTTTCTAATAGATTGTATGAGACTAAATGAAGAACCAATGTTACCAATAATTGACTCTGGGGGGAAAAACTTTTAGAAATTTCAAAAGGTCTCTTACTTTTTAGTCTGGTGCTGAAGTTTTCCTATGTAATTCAGAGTCTGACTGACTTTTTCAGGCATTGGAATCTGAGTAAGTGGCATTAAGAACTGTATAAGAAAAACATAAAAATGCATTTAGCATTTCAGCTAAAATTTTTAACCTGGTTCTCTGTTTCCTCACTCTGCCTCAGAGTTCCTCTTTTCCTTTAAGACATCACAAAAGTGCCACTTAATTTTAACGTTGTTATTCAGTTGTTTTTCAGTGATATCTAATTCTTCCTGACCCCTTTTGGGTTTTCTTGGCAAAAACACTGGAGGGGTTTGCCATTTCCTTCTCCAGCTCATTTTATAGCTGAGGAAACTGAGGCAAACAGGGTTAAGTGACTTTCCCAGGGTCCCACAGCTGGCAAGTGTGTGAAGTCAGATTTTATTTTAGGAAGCTGAATCTTCCTGATTCCAGGCATGGCACTTTGTCCACTTCATCATCTAGCTGCCCTATATCACATAATACAAGGAGATTTTTCTGATGTTTCGCCGTGTGCTCCCTCCCTAACTACCTTGCATTTATTCTTTTCATTTATTCTGCGTATACTTTTCAATGATGTGAATGCTTAACAATTGTCTCTCCGAGAAAAAAAATGTATGCAGGACACATCGTTTTGAGTTTAATCTGCATTATTAACATTTTGTCCATCACTTTCTTCACGTTAGACAATATACAAAACAGTAAATCCCCTGATTGTGTAGCATTGGCCAGTTTTTGATATGTAAATGTTCACACTAAATATTTAACAATTATCTCCCCCCTCCAGCACATCCCTGGTTATATATTTAGATACACACATACATATGTACATAAATGAATAACATATATATACTTGCCTTCCTGCTATAGAATACAAGCTCATTGAGAGTAGGGATCATTTCATTCCTTGTATTTGTAGTTCCCATACCTAATAAAGGCTTCTTGATTAATTATACATACTCTCGATACGGGAGATAGCGAATATAAAGATGCAGAGATAGGTGACAGTGTGTCGTGGATACAGACACACAAGTTGGCCAGTATGGCTGAATGTATGGTGTACAAAGGGAGTGATGGGTCAGATTAGAAAGGTAAGATGAAACCAAGTGGCAAGGATCTTTAAGTGCCAAATGAACAAAGATTATTTTTCATTCTAGACGTAATAGGGAGCCACTGAGTCAGAAAGTGACATGATCAGATCTGTTTCTTTAGGAAAGTATTGGGTGTCAATTGAATGGAGAATGGATTGGTTAATAGGGAGACCAAATAGGAGGTCACTGTCATAGCTCAGGTGAGAGGTGATGAGAGTCTGAACTAGGGTAGTGACTGGGTGAATGGAGAAGTGTTAGAATCCTAGTGTTAAGTCAGTGGAATTGATAGAAACAGTGCTTATGTGCTTGAGTTCACACCTTTGGGAGAATTCACACATTTAAGAGAGTTTACACATTGGCTCACACATTGGAGTTCCCAAATCAGGAGATATCCAAATTCACACCTCCCATAATCCCACTCTCGGAGGAGGAGTCAACCTTTGAGTTCACACCTCTAAAAGAGCATAAAAAGGAGCTGAGTCAGTGGAGTCAGTCAGTTCGGGAGACTGACAAGCTCGAGAGTGCAGTCGGGCAGAACGAAGGATTCGGAGGAGGAGAACCAAGATTCAGAGGGAGCTGGAGGCTGAAGCTGGCAGACAAGCTGCAAGAGCTCTTGGAACCAGGAGGGAGAGAGGCCACCAAGAAAACTAACCAGGCTATTTTGGAGGAAGCAATAAAAGATCTGAACTTTTATCAGTTGGCTGCATTTGGGGTGATTATTACTTGGAACTGAAACTAAGGCTGCCTCCAGAAAATCTCCCCGAGAAACCTGCTTCCCAGAGAGAACCATCATATTTTAGAAAAGAAGAAGAACATTACAGAGAAGGGACATGTAAACAAGATGCAATAAAGGTAGAGACAACAGTATTTGTCAGGTGGATTATGTAAGTGAAGTGAGAGTGAGTTTGAAAGGTGGCTCACTGGAAGGATGGGGCTGCCTTCCACAATAATAGAAAAGTCTAGGAAAGGGAATGTTTCCAAGGCAGGGAAGGGGAGATGTTTTGAACGGGTTCATTTTGAGATGCTTGAGGCTTTCCTGTTCTGCATATCCAAAAGGCAATTCGTGATGAACTCAGGAGAGAGACTAGGAAAGAATATATAGTTCTAGAAGTCATTTGCTTAGAGATGGCAATTGAACCTATGGGAGACAATGAGGACATCAAGAGAAGTTGAGATTCCACAATTTAATAGGCATGGTGAACTGCTGCTAGATGGTTTTTT
The DNA here is from genome assembly GCF_016432865.1 of Antechinus flavipes. Classification (NCBI taxonomy): domain Eukaryota; kingdom Metazoa; phylum Chordata; class Mammalia; order Dasyuromorphia; family Dasyuridae; genus Antechinus; species Antechinus flavipes. The sequence goes on from NC_067398.1 coordinate 648,311,016, forward strand.
TAAAATTGTATAGCATATGTTTCTTAGCAATACAATGATTTAAAAATACAAGTGGTGACCACTATAAATCATGGATGTGACATTTTCCCCAATAAGTTCTCCCCATTCGTTCCCAATAATAGTAATATCAGTAGCAATCCTACCTTATTAAAGCAAGGCATTGAATTATTTTTTTTCCTAGATGCAATATAATGCAGTATATTTTTACCATTCCCCTTGGAAGTATTGTTTAAAACAATATCACCGAAAAATAATAAATTGTATTAAAATAAATGTGATACATCAGCATAAATATCCTTTATTTTTAATTAACTTATCTCTCCCCCAACACTTATTGGGCAATTTTTTTAAATTCCCAAAATAAAACCTTTAATACATATTTTCACAGTCCAGCAAAACAAATTCCCACATTAACCATGCCCTCAAATGCATATCTTTGTTTGCATTTTATCACCTTTCCTCTTCATCGTTTTGTATTTGTGACTTATTATGTTGTTTGAAGTTTTTCTTTTCAATGTTGTTTTCATTATATAAATTTTTCTTTTGGTTCTGTTCACTTTGTTCTGCAGTGCTTAGTCTAAAGAGATTATCTAAAACACTCTATTTTTTTTGTTTTTCATTTTTAATTTTCCCTCCTTTCTTTCAGGGTGACCTTCAGGATCAGAAATGTTGTTTTGCTTAGGACTATTTTCTTACTGATGTTATCTTCCTTAACCATCCATTTCATATTCCATCTTGTTTCCCTATTTTATATATTTCTAAACCAAAGTGTGTGTGTGGGAAAAGGGGAATGGGAAGAATGTGATTAAAGTTCATATGATGGTCACATCTGACATCCTTCCCTCCATGTTTGTATATGCTTTTTCTCATGGTTCCCGATTATGATACTTGTTTCTTTTCCCTTTATTAGAAAATTATTTTATTAAAATAACCATATAACTCCTCCAACTTTTCAAATAAATCTTTCCAAATTTCTCTGGACATAGGTTCATATTTGAAAGTTTCAATTTAACTCTGGTCTTTTCTTCAGTGATACTTGAAGGTCCTCTGTTCCATTAAAGATCTATTTTTCCCTGTAGCATGAAACTTAGGTTTGCAGGGTAAGATTGATTTATTGATTTTAGGCTTCTTTTGACATTTAGAATACCATAATCCCAGATCTTTCTCATTTTTAGTAGATGTTGCCAGGTCTTGAATGATCCAGTCTAGTTCCTTATTCCTTAAACTGTTTCTTTCTGGATGCTCAAAAACAGTTTTATTTGATGTAGATTTTGGCTATGACATTCCTGGAACTTTTCCTTTTGGGGCTTCTTTCAGTAAATGATTATTAGATTCTTTCTGTCTTTACTTTACCCGCTAGTTCTAATTGATCTGGGCAGTTTGTATTTAGGATATCTTGAAATATAATATCTAAGCTTTAAAAAAAATTAGGTGGAATTCATTGATTCCTAAATTATCTATCTTTGACCTATTTTCCTGGTGAATTATTTTTGATAAATTTTACTTTCAATCCTTTTATTCTTTTTTTTTTTTTTTGCTACTATAGGAAGCCTTCCTCAACTCTTAAATCCAGTATCTTCTGTTTGTGAATGATATCCTATTTAACCTGGTCTCTACTTGATCTCTACTATGCAAGGTTTTTGAGGGCAGGGACTATCTTTTGCCTCTTTTTGTATCCCCCCATGCTTAGTATTGTACCTAGCAAATAGTAAATGCATAATAATTGTTTAAGCAATTGAACTGAAAAATGGCAATGGTTTATTTTAGTTGTCAAGGATTCAATTTTTGGAAAATGCTTATTATTTTATTTCTTTTCAGTTCTTTCCTTCAGAATTTTTATTTCATTTTTCATCTTTTGCTTCATTTCTTCTTGGTGTTCATGTAGTCTCTATGGAAAATCCATTTTCCCCACTTTGAGTCTTTGCTTAACATTGTTAAGAAGTTACTTGCAAATTGAGTGGATGCCCATCAGTTGGGGATTGACTGATTAAGTTATGGTATATGAATGTAATGGAATATTATTGTTAATAAGTTAGTAGAATCAAAAGAATATTATACATAGCAACATTAAGTTTATGTAATCTTCAACTGTGATGGACTTGGCTCTTTTCAATAATGGGGCAATTCAGGCCAATTCCAATAGACTTGTGATGGAGAGAGCCATTTGCATCCAGAAAGAGAACTAAGTGGATTGAATATGGATCACAACATAGAATTTTCATTTTTTGTTGGTGGTGGTTGCTTGCTTTTTTTTCTCATTTTTTCCCTTTTAATCTGATTTTTCTTGTGTAACATGATAAATGTGGAAATATATTTAGAAGAATTGCACATATTTAACCTATATTGGATTACTTGCTGGCTTGGAGAAGGGAAATGGGAGAAGGGAGAGAGAAAAATGTTGGACACATTTTTGCAAGGGTGAATGTTGAAAACTATGTTTGCATGTATTTTGAAAATAAAAACCATTATTAAAATTTTAGAAAAAAAAGTTACTTGCTCCTTCTTTTTGGAAATTTCTAGATTTGCAATGGTTTTTTTAATATCATTTAGCATTTTCTTTGCTTTACTTATCTTTCTATCTTTAGTTCCTGAATTTGGGCATTGTGCCAGATCTGAACACTGGGCTGTTATGCTGGCCATTGCTTCTTGCTGCCATCCTCAGGCACTTTCAAGGTTTCTACTCTGGCATGAGAACCCGGTTCTTTTGTTGTTTCCAGGCACATGACCTCAAAGAAAATATGTATTCTTGGCCATCTCTGCTAGAACTGAAAAGTTCCTGTGCATTAACATTCCATAGCCACAGGGCTCTGGCTGACTTTTTGTGCAGTTCTAGAATAGAAAAAGATACTTGCTATACTTTCATATTGAACTTCTTGATTATTATTAAGTCTGATGAAGACGTCAAGATTTTGTTGCTCTTTATGACCTCATGGACCATAGCACAATAAGACTTAGATTTATTCATCTCATCTTCTGCCAACCCTTTCTCCTTTTGCCTTCAATCTTGTGCAACATCACGGTCTTTTCTAATGAGTCCAGTTTTCTCATTATGTGACCAATATATTTAAGCTTCAGTTTCAGAGTCTGACCTTCCAAAGAAGAATTTGAATTAATTTCTTTAAATATTGATGGATTTGATTTCCTAAAGTATCCCTCTATTATGTATTTTTTTCTTTTTGGTACTGTAATACTTATTTTAAAATAAATTTATTTTATATAATTTATTGCCCAAATGAATTAATTTTAAAAATAAATTATATATGCAAGAAGAATAAATTATACATGAATCAAAAAAAAAAGATGTTGTTGCATTAGATATGTGAAAACTGGTCAGTCTGCCTCCCATTTAGGTTTCCATCTTAAGTGGAGAACTATTAATATGCTATAATTCTTCAACTATGATGCCGAGACATGAACACAATGTCCAGAGAAGGTTTATCTGGCTGAAGCAAAATGCAATAAGACTATCATTATCTCTCTACTTCTGGAATTTATCCCTTTAAATTTAGCCCAATATTGCATTAGATTGTTCACTTTAGCACAGCCTCTGGAACACCAAAGGTGCTTAATAAATGTTTATTGGCTGACTGACAAACTGACTGCTCTATCACACTATAATCTCATGTTGATATTGCAGTCCACTGAAACCCCCAGATCTTTTTCAGAACTATTATCTAATCAATTATCTCCTCTCTGTAATGGTGAAATTGCTTCTTTTCTCTCCTAAGTGTAAGACTCTAACATCTATCCCTATTAAATTCTATCTTATTAGATTTAGCTTGGGCTAAGGTCTTTTCAGATCCTGCCTCAGAAGCACCTCGGTGACACAGAAGATAACAAAAGGAGAGAGCTTAGGACCTAGAGTCAGAAAGCTCTAGATAACATTTATATAGTTCTAAGGTTTTCAACCTTAAGATGAAAGGTCTTTAACCCTGTTTTCCTTATTAATGTTTTACAAACATTATCACTTATTGTCCTTACAATATAGAAAGTAAATGCTATCATCTCCATTTTATGGACTTATACAGTTAAGTGACTTGACTAGAGTCACAAAGCTAGTAAATAAGTTTCAGGCTGGATTTGAATCCAAGTCTTCTTGGTTAAGTCCGGTGTTCTATCAACTTTATTCCCCATACACAATGTTCTAAGTCTAAGTCACAATGCCAGGGTGAAGAGGAGCACTGATAGTTGGTCACAAGGGAGTAGGGGTCCTGGACTCAGTACTAAAGCAGAGAGGAGGAGTGCTATCTTGTGAGGTGGCAGGGAACCACAGGCCTTCCTGGTTAAAACTAGAGGGAAAACCAGAAGAGCAGTGACCACACCTTTCCCCCAAAAAAACTTGCAGATCCCCAGAAATAGCTCTGAAAACAACAACATAGAATAAGTCTAAAGCTTGGGACAGGGTCTCCCTACCCTCATTTTAGCAGAGCTCAATTTTAACATAAAGTGGAAAATCAAAAAATTGTCTGGAAAAATGAGTATCAACAACAAAAAATAATTTAACCATAAAAAGCTATTATATTGGCAGGAAAGACCAAGACATAGATTCAGAAGTCAATAATGAGAAAACAGCTACCAAAAACACCTCAAAGAAAAAAGATACGTGGACCCAAGCCCAACAAAAAAATTTTTTTTAATTGAATAGTTTTTTATTTACAAGATATATGCATAGGTAATTTTATAGCATTGACAATTGCCAAACCTTTTGTTCCAATTTTTTCCCTCCTTCCTCCCACCCCCTCCTCTAGATAGCAGGGTGACCAATACATGTTAAATATGTTAAAGTATAAATTAAATACAAAATAAGTATACATGTCCAAACAGTTATTTTGCTGTATAAAAAGAATCGGACTCTGAAATATTGTACAATTAGCCTGTGAAGGGAATCAAAAATGCAGGCGGGCAAAAATAGAAGGATTGGGAATTCTATGTAATGGTTCTTAGTCATCTCCTAGAGTTCTTTCACTGGGTGTAGCTGGTTCAGTTCATTACTGCTCCATTGGAATTGATTTGGTTCATCTCATTGCAGAAGATGGCCAGGTCCATCATAATTGATCATCATATAGTATTCCAACAAAAAAATTTGAGAGAGTTAGAGAAAGAGATGGCTAGTGGAGGAAAAATTAAAAGGAAAATAAGAGTGATGCAAGAAAATTATTAAAAAATTAATAGCCTGTTAAAACACCACCAAAAAATACTAAAGAAAACAAGATCTTTAAAAATAAAATTAGCCTAATGATAAAAATATCACAAAAATTCAGTGAACAAAAGAACTTCTTAAAAAGCAGAATAGGCCAAATGAAAAATGAGATATTAAAATTCACCAAAGAAAAGAATTCCTTTAAAAGCAGAATTGAGCAAATGAAAAAAAAAAAAGAGGTACAAAATCTCATTGAAGAAAATAATTCCCTAAAAATCAGAATTGGGTAAGTGGAAGCTAATGACTCCAAGACACAACATAAGACAAAACAAAGTCAAAAGGATGGGGGAAAAAAAGAAGAAAATGGAAAAAACAACTGATCTGGAACATAGATACAGGAGAATTAATTTAAAAATTAATTTCAGGACTACCTGAAAGCCATAAGCAAAGAAAAAGCCTATATATCTATTTCAACAAATTATCAAGAAAAACTGCCCCAATATCCTAGAACTAGAGGATAAAAATGAAAGAATTCATCAATCACCTCCTGAAAGAGATATCAAAATGAAAACTCCTGAAAATATTATAATCAAATTCAGAACCTCTAGGTCAAGAAGAAAATACTGGAAACATCTAGGAAAAAAAAAAAAAAAAACAACAGTTCTAATATTATGGAGCTATAGTCAGGATCAAACAAGATTTAGCAGTTTCCACATAAAAGGAGTGGAGGTCTTGGAATGTGATATTCAGAAGGCAAAGGAGCTAGGATCACAACCCAAAATCCCCTACCCAGAAAAACTGAGTATAATTATTTAGTAGAAAAATAAACATTTAATGAAATAGAGGATTTTAATGAAACAGAGGACTTTCAAGCATTCCTGATAAAAAAAAAAGACCAGAACTGAATAGATCCAGTGCTCTGTCCATTGTATCAGCTGGCTACCTGAGTCTGCATCATTTCCCACATCTGTAAAATGAGGATAATTTTAGCACCTACTTTGTAAACTCTAAAGTGATATTATCTATCACTAGCCAACGTTATCCTCATTATCCAATGTATAAGTTATACATCCGCAGCTTTGTGTCATCTCAAAATTTGATTAGCATGATCTCTGTGCCTAATAAAGAATCCAATGGAATTGAGATTTCAGACTTTCTCTAGGAATAACCACACTCTTCCAGATTTCCAATGTTATATGTTCCTTTTACTTAGAATTAATTCAGTAAACATAATGAATACACATCAAAGCAACAAGGTGATGCATACAGGGGATAGTGTGTGGAGCCTGGAATCAGAAGGAAATGAGTTAAAATCAGGCCTCTGATACTTACTAATTGTGTGTCCTTGGGCAAGACATTTCACCCTATTTGCCTCAGTTTCCTCATCTGAAAAATGAGCTGGAGAAGGAAATGGTAAATCATTCTAGTATTTGTGCCAAGAAAACCCCACATTGGGTCACAAAAGAGTTGGACCTGACCAAAACGATTCAATAAGAAAGTGTATTACGGAGTTTGCTAAACATTAGGGATCAAAAGAAAGGCAAAAATAGGTTAAGAAGATTATATTCAAGCAGGAAAAAAGACAATACGTAAATAAGATTCAAACAAGACATGTGGATATAAACATTGACGAAACTAACATTAGAGGAAAGAACTTTAGCATCTAGAGGGATGGAGAAACATCTGCAGAAAATGAAATTTGAGCTTTTTTTCTTAAAGTTTTTATTTTCAAAATATAACATGGATAATTTCTCGACATTGACCCTTATAAAACCTTGTGTTCCAAATTTCTTCTCCCTTTGCAGCATGCCTTCCCCTAAATGGCAAGTAATCCAATATATGTTAAACATGTCAAAATATGTATTAAATCCAATATATGTATAATATTTATACAATTATCTTGTTGCACAAGAAAAATCAGATCAAAAAGGAAAAAAATGAGAAAGAAAACAAAATGCAAACAACCAACAACAAAAAGAGTAAACATACTATGTTGTGATCCACCCTTGGTTCCCACAGTGCTCTCTCTGGGTGTAGGTGGCTCTCTTCATCACAAGATCATTGGAACTGGCCTGGATCACCTCATTGTTGGAAAGAGCCATGTGCATCAGAATTGATCATCATATAATCTTGCTGTTGATGTGTGCAATGATCTCCTGGTTCTGCGAAATTTGAGCTACTCGAAGGAAGTCAGGAGTTATAAGAACTGAAAATGAAGTGATAAGAGCATCCCAGACATAGGAGACATTTAGTGCAAAGATAAAAACCAGGGTGATGGGATGTTGTGTGGGAGGAACAACAAGTATGTCAATATGACTGGATTATAGTTTGTGGATGAGGGCAGGGTGTAAGAAGACTTGAAAAGTAGAAAAGGACCGATTTGTAAAGAGCTTTAAATGTCCAACAAAGAAGTTTATAGTTGATACTACAAATAATAGCTTACATGGTTCAAAATTAAACTCCAGAAAAATTCCTTTGTCAGCTTGGTAAAGGGTGTGTGTATGTGTGTTTGTGTGTATGTATGAGACAGAGAGACAGACACACAGATACACAAAGAGAGACAGAGATGCGTGGAGGAGGGAGGGACAGAGCACATTTATGAGTGCTTACTATATATATGTTAATACACACATATATATGTGTTATAGCATAGCATTTTCCATTTTTTGTTGCTGTTTTATTTGCTTGCTTTTTTTCTTTCTCATTTTTCACCCCGTTTGATATGATTTTTCTTATGCAGCACGATAAAGGTGAAATTGTACATGTTTAATCTATATTAGATTACTTGCTAAGGAAGGAAGGAGGTGGAGAAGAAGAAAATTTTGGAACACAAGATTTTGCAAGGGTGAATACTGAAAACTCTCTTTACATATATTTTGAAAAACTAAAAAGCTATTATTATTTTTTTAAAAAGCACTGTTTTAATAGCTATACAAATAAAACATTCTAGATAGTTCCTGCCTATAGAAGTTTGCTTTAAATGGGAAAAAACAATTCCTAAAGTGGAGCTGGAATGCTTTAGATAGGATGGTGGGATACATCACAGTGATATGGTTGGAGATAATCAGGGAGTATGATTATGAAGGTCTAGACCTGAGCCAAAACTAGCCCATCAAAACCTAAAGAGGTTCCAATTTTCCAATGGGAAGAGAGAAAAGGTAATAGGCCTGAGTGGGGAGAACAAGACTGGATATGTCTGGGAGTGAATGAAGAAACAAGTTCAAATCTAGCTTTTCAAATCGCAGGATGGTTATATCAAGCAATGGAATCTGGGGGTCAAAGGATGCAGACATTGTAATCCCTTTATCACTCTTGCATTTTAATGTCATTTTCATTTACATCATTGTAATCATGATTTATATTGCACAGTTTATACAAGTCTTCCCAAGTTTCTTTCAATTCTTCTGGGACCTCTTGCCTTTTCTTATTTCTGTGGAAACATTTTCATCCAAAGCAATTAATCATAAAGAAAGAAAAAAAAAAACAGAAGAAACAGATTTACCTGTTAATGGAAGTACTTTGCTTTTTATTTGGACAATGTTCAAACCTTCTGTAACTGGTTCTTATCTTCTAGCCACATGATGATGAAAATCATTGATTATACGATTGATTAATGAAACCACAGCTGTGGTCAGTTGGTTAGTTGATTGGTATTTATTAAGTGCCAAAAACTGGGCTAATTGCTGGAGATTCAAATAAAAGCAAAAACCCCACTGTCAAAAAGCTTAGTCAAATCGGGGAGACAACACACAAAGAACTTTATACAAACAAGGTAGATACAGGATAAACTAGGGGTGGTCTCAGAGGAAAGGCACTAAGATTCAGGAGCAATGGGACATAGTGAGACTAATTGAGACTTGCAGAAATTTAGGGAAGATAAGAGGTAGAGATGAGGAAGGAGGGTGTACTAATCCTGAATAAGTGCTGAGTCTGGACATAGAGGATCACATTTGAGTAACAGAATTCAAAATATTATATATAATTTTTAAAAAATAATAAATTTTAGCAACAACAAGATTATATGATGATCAATCCTGATGGACGTAGCTCTTTTCAACAATAAGATGATCCAGGCCAGTTCCAATGATCTTGTGATGAAGAGAGCCATATAGACCCAGAGAGATGACTGTGGGAACTGACTGTGGATCACAATATAACATTCTCACTCTTTTTGTTTTTTACTTGCATTTTTTCTCATTTTTTCCCTTTTTGATCTGATTTTTCTTGTGCAGCAAGATAATTATATAAATACATATATATATTAGCTTTAACATATATTTTAACATGTTTGACATATATTGGATTATTTGTCATTTAGGGGAGGGGGTGGGGTGAAGGGGAAAGAAATTTGGAACACAAGCTTTTGCAAGGATCAATGTTTTTTTTTTAATTTTATTTTATTTAATAATAACTTTGTATTGACAGAATCCATGCCAGTGCAAGGGTCAATGTTAAAAAATTATCCATGCATATGTTTTGAAAATAAAAAGCTTTAATAAAAAAATGAGTTTTTTATTTTTCAAAATGTATGCAAAGATAGTTTTCAACATTCATCCTCGCAAAACCTTGTGTTTCAAATTTTTCTCCCTTCCTTAGACAGCAAGTAATCCAATATAGGTTAAACGTGCAATTCTTTTATATATATTTCCACCTTTATCATGCTGCACAAGAAAAATCAGATCCAACAGGGGAAAAATGAGAAAAAAAACAAACAAGCAGACAATAATAACAAAAAAGGTGAAAATACTATGTCCCTATAGTTCTCTCTCTGGCTGCAGATGGCTCTCTCCATCACAAATCTATTGGAGTTGGCCTGAATCATCTCATAGTTGAAAAGAGCCATATGGGTCCATCAGAGTTGATTACAACATAATTTTGTTGTTAGGGTTAGTGAAGGATCATTTTCAAACTTTCAGGTGTTGTAGAAGAAAACTAAGAGAACTAATACCTTGTGAACTTGGAAGTCAGGTATAGAGTTTATGTCAAGTTTAATATCCAGCAAATCCAGCAGCAAGGTCCTAAGCAGTCTTTGGGATCTATCCCCAAAGAAGCTGAGACATAATCTAAACCAGTGGCTAGGCTGTGTTCGCAAGTGAAATCGTAAGGCAAATATGATATAGAAACTGAATTGCCTGATCCCTCTCTCCTTAGGAACCAAGACAGGATAGGGGAGATTGTGCCATCTTGGTGTCCAGATCAAAAATTCTACTTCAGTTTTTTCTATATCTTCAAACTAAATACTCCTTTGTAAAAGTGATTGGTACTATATCTTTAAATGGAACAGGGACATTAATCACTGGGGATTAGCAGAGATGGGACAGGGAGGAGGGAACACACTGGGATGGATGCTCAAGCCACTAGCATTAGAGAAATAGACCTTCAGAAGATGGAGTCAAAGATGGTGAAAGGAAGCAGTAAACCCAAGCTCCCAACTAACCCTTCTCCATAATGATTTGCACCTGATCAAATTCTGAATGGGAAAGCTAAGGAAAACTCTCAGTGAGTCATTTTTCTACTCTAGGGTGGTCCAGGGAGACAGAGAGGGTTTTGGCTGTTAGGGACACAGATCCAGGGTGGAGAGAAGTGTTCATGTGTATGAGCTCTAATTGTATACTTAGCAAGGAACAAGGTCTGACAACATAGCTATATGACTGTAATGTTAAACCAGCATCTATTTCTACAATAGAATAACTAGGGCAGGGGTTCCAGACCCAAGGAGAACTGAGAGTTCATTCATTCTGAACCTGCAGAGCCTCTTGGAGGACTAATAATGACTGAGTCCAGAAGTTCCCTACCAAAGACAAGTCAATGGTCCCAAACCTGGGTCAGAAACTTTAAAAATTCAAATGCAAAGGGCAGTGAACAGACCTTGTTCCAATTGTTCCACTTTGAATTCCTGGAATGGTTAAAACAAGGGTTTTTTAAAAGAGTATAAAAATTATTTTAAAAATTAAATGAGAATACTAGAGAAAGAAATGGATAAAGAAAAGGAAGCCAGGAAAAATAGAATAGAATTGACAGTGTGAAAAAAAACAGGCACAAAACTGTATTGTAGAAAAGAATTCAAAAATTAGAATTGATCAATCAGCCAACATTTATTAAATGCTTATTATGATCCAAACACTATGCTAAGCACTGGAAATACAAAAGAGTAGAAGCTAATGACTATATGATATAACAAGAATTAATAAAAACAAAGTTAAAAGCCTAAAAAAAATAGAAGAAAATGTGAAATAGGAAAAACAATTGGCCTAAAAAACAGATCATGGAAAAACAATTTAAGAATCACTGAACTATCTAAAAGTGATGAACAACAGCAGTCTATATACCATATTTCACAAATTTTTTAAAAGATAACTGTTTAGAGAGCTTATAACTAGAGGGCAAAGTAGGAACTGAAAGAATTCACCAGTCACCTCTTGAGAGAAGCCTCCAAATGAGATGGATACTTCCAGTCTAGAATTTTGAGGGGGAGACACAGGCAATCTAGTTCTGAAAGAGTTAATCTGGAATTATTGCTAATGTAATTCATGTGATTCTCCTAGATCTTTTAATTAGAACTTAGGAAAACAACAGTTCCAGGGACTAAGAAATGAGCAATAACACTACACTTGGATAGCAATCTTGACCAGAGATGTTAGCCTACCTGGGAGCCATCATAAGGTCTCAGGAGGGCAGGTTCCATGCCATGGCCAGAATCAGGCAAGATCACTGAAAACCAATAGCTTCCATGCATTCATTCTGTAGCAGATGAGCTGAAGGAAACATCATTTCCCCCACTTTCCATTAATCCATGAACTTCAGAAAGTGGAGAAAGAACCCTCCTTCAAGATTTACTAATTTAGGAATTATTTCCATCTACAGGAAAGTTGGAAGACTACAGGCATATATGTTGCCATTTTATTTAATTTTATAATTTAAAAAATATAATGTTCTCAATATGTTAAGTGTTTGAATCTATGTCTGCCACTGGAAGGACCTTAGAAAGTGAAGTGTTTTTAAGAGATGATGGCCACAAATTTAGATATAAACAATACCTTCCATTTTAAAATAATTGAGCAATAATCCACTAGATCCTGGGAGATGGGCCAAATGTCTTTGAGGCAAAATGAGGCAAGCAGTCAGCCCCTCTAAAAAGTGAAGAGACAAAGAGCTTGCTTGGCAGACCAGGAATGGATTGAGTGGACTGTCACCTAGTGTCTAATTCAGATATTACACACTGAGATAATTCTTGGCTGGATTTTTACTTATGAAACCACACCTAGGAACATTGCAATGTTCCAAATGATTACCACACTGAATGTATTTACCTTTCCCTTTGAGCTTATATTATATAGAGAGTAGGAACAAAGTCACTATTATATTCATCATTTCTTACAAGAAGCTAATGATGTTATATTTCTACTACGTTTAATATATATTGGACTACTTGGTGCAAGGGGGAGAAATTGGAACACAGGATTTTGCAAGGGATAATGTTGAAGAATTGCCATGCATATTTTGAAAAAAAAGCTTTAATTTAAAAAAAGAAGCTAATGATATTTGTTATATTTACATGCTATAATGTGTTTATCCTTTCTCCAGCTGATAAGCACTCAATTTGTCCTTAGGTTTTTTCTACTACAAAAAGCACTGCTATGATTATTTATAAGATAATATATTTAGGGACAGGTAGATGACACAGTGGCCAGAGCCCTGGGCTCTGGAGTCAGGAGGAGCTGAGTTCAAATGTAGCTTCAGACACTGGACACTTTACTGTGTGACAATGGGCAAGTCACTTAACCCTGATTGCCCAAGCCTCCCAAAAATCAAATATTTAGAGCTCTTAACCTTGATTGCCTGAGCATCCCAAAAATCATATATTTAGAGCTCACAGAGATTTTAGAGATATCAAGCTCAACCACATAATTTTACAGAAAAATATATAACTTGTGGCTGAGTTAGGATCTAAATCTAGGCTTTCTTCATGGTTTCAGGTCCAGGTCTCTATCCATTACATCATAAGGGCTCACAATTATATATGAAAACTTTTCTTTTTTATCATTAACCTCTTTAGGGCCTGTGCCCAGTAGTGGGTTAACTGGATCAGAGTATGTATAGTTTTGTAACTTTTTTTTTATAATTCCAAATTTGCTCCATCATCTTTATCAGCAAAATGTTAGAATGGCTGTTTCCGTCATTCCTCCAATATGAGAACACTAAAACCCTACTTCCTCCCTTTTCATCCTAACCCCAATTGTGCCTTGCCAAAAAAAATTAAAAGTTTTGACTTTGTTATTTACTACCAACTTGGGCAAATCACTTAAGTAAATTCTCTGAGCATCAGTTTTCTTATCTGTAAAATGAGGGGGATTAGATAACCTGTAAAGTCTCTAAATCTATCATCTCATGATGATTTTCTTGATTTCTTTTGCCCCTATTTTGATTCCCCTGTCTGATTTTTGGGAATAAAGAAAGAGGAAAAATTAAGAAACAAGTGACCTGGAAAATAGATATCTGAAGTCCTCTCAACTAATAAAAATATAATAACTCATCACGACTTCAGAGGACTTCAGAGTAACATATCTTCCTCTGCCCAGTACAAAAGTGAGAGGCTAAGTATTTCTGATAAAGGCATCATTTCTAAAATATATAATGAACTGTGTCAAATTTATAAGAATAAAGAATAAAGGATTTTCTTTGCAAAGATAATGGATTTGCCATTTCATTCTTTGGTGTGTCCCTTTTTTAAAGATGAGGAACTAAGGCTGATAAGGGTTAAATCACTTGCCCAGGGACACACAGCTAGTAAGTTTATGAAGTCAAATTTGAACTCAGATCTTCCTGATCCCAGACCTAGTGCTCGATCCACTGAGCCATCACTTAGATGCCCTTCTCTGTTATATATTTTTTTAGATATACAGGGTTTTTAATCTACATATGTATATATAGATTTAAAATATCTATATGCACATATATGTACACATGTATATATGAGAAATTTCATATAGCAGTACCGACATGATCTTGTTTTTGAAGTCCTCTTCTGATATTCCTTCTGTTTTCTTTATGTGTTTTTTCAGTTATCAAGTATTTACTTTTTTCTCCTCCTTCCCTTCTCCAATCACAACCCCCCACATCCCACACACAGAGGACAAAAATACAAAACACTTGTAACAAAGAAGCAATCAAGCAAAACAAATGCCAAATTGGCCATATCCAAATAAGTGGATAGCATTCATCACTGGTTCTCTGATCATTGCATTAATCAGTTCTTACGTTTTTCAGAATTTTTACAATATTCCTGTTATTATTCTTCACTTTATGCTCACTTCACTCTGCATTAGTTCATTCAAGTCTTTCCATTCTCTAAAACCATTTCTTTCTTCCTGTCCTAAAGCAAAATTATATTTTGTAATATTCACATACCATAATTTGTTTAGCCATTTCCCAATTGATAGGCACCCCATTAGCTTCCAGTTCTTGTTGCTACAAAAAGTTACTCTAAATGTTTTTGATATATAGGAATTTTTCCTCTTTCTTTCTGTCTCTTTGGTCTGAGTCACCCTCATTGTTGAAGAGTCCATCAGTTGATCATCACATAATCTTGTTCTCTTGATTCTACTCATTCCACTTAGCATCAGTTCATGTGAGAGAGCTTTCTAATCTAAACTGCATTGGATTTTCTTTGTGTGTGCAAACTTTAAAATTTTATCTAATCAAGATTATCATTTTATCTCCTGCACTCCTCTTTATTAATCATGGACTATTTCTCTAACCATAGATCTGAAAGCTAATTTCTTCTATGTTCTAATTAGTTTATGATGTGACCTTTTTAAGTCATGTATCCATTTGGTGTTATCTCACTGTAGAGTATGAAATATTGGTCTAGTAAAATTTCTGTAAACTGCTTTTCTTAGTAGTTTTCTTAGTAGTTTCTCTCAAATAGCGAGCCCTTATCCCAGTAGCTGGGATCCTTAGGTTTATCAAACACTATATTACAAGGTTCATTTGTCTCTAAGCAAATAATTTAGATAGTAGTTGTTATTATATTTATCTGCCTTACCCATAAGAAATTAGTATTTCTCTGAGTATGTAGGTCTATGTCTATACTTAGTGTATAGTAGAGTAGTATAGTATAAAATAGTATAATACTAATGTTTTGTAGTTGTATCTGGGTAATTAGACAAGAATTTTATACATTCTATGGTTAAACAGAATTTTTCTTCCTGATATTTTATATATCTACCCAGTAATTTATGTGACCTTATTTAGCAACTATATTCATAGCAGCTTTCAATGGGAATGTGTCAACCCTAAATTGTAATCCAGAAATCCAGATCCCATTCCCAGAACTTTCCTATCTAGCTGTTCACTTCCCAAAATAATGAAATTTCTGTGTGTGTGTGTGTGTGTGTGTGTGTGTGCACGCGTGCGCCTTTAAAGAGCAAAAGTGATGAAATTTAATTCTTTATGTTATTAAGCAACACCCTTTTGGGTATTTGTGTTCTTGATTTCATAATCACTGGCAATGCTTCTTGGATTCCTTCTGCAATTGCCATAGTAGTTGTATGAATCATCACAAGTGTACAGCTATTACTCATTTTGATAACTCTTGGGAAATTCTGTTATATCTTAGATACATGCTCCAGAAAGACAATAGGCATTTCTGTTGTTACTGAATTAGGAAATAGCTGTCTCAGTATCATTGAGCAGAGAATCACCAATTGATCATTTGGTTTTTTTGCTCTTTTACCTTCTTCAGAGAATCCAGCTGAGTTTACAAAGAGCCCCGAGTTAAATCCATTTTTAATCTCTAAATGTACATAAAGATTCTTTTCCCCTTCTTTTTCAACTCTACATAACATTCTTTTATTCTCTATCCTTCTAATAAGGGTAGTCTCCACTTAGCACTCTTTTTATACCCTCTTTTAGAGTCTGTTTTGGGAGTTCTTCATCCTCCCAAACAGTGTAAAGAGGCATCCTTCTACTCCTTCACCCATCTTTGGGAAGCATGCGTGAATGGAACGCCTTTAGTTGTAGCAGAAATACAAATATTACAGAATCCATGCAAGTCACTACATAATTTGCCCCATCATCTGCAACGATTGAAATTTTTATCCTTTCTTGAAATTACTCATGGGTATTTGCACTTCAATACGAAATATCTAGCAAAAACTTTCTATAGCCTATTAATTTTTAAAAGTTAAAACCATTAAGAAATGATCAGCGGGAACTTATATCCCAAAGAGATTTTTTTAATATTTTATTTCATTTTATAATAACTTTATATTGACAGAATCCATGCCAGGGTAATTTTTTTACAACATTATCCCTTGTACTCGCTTCTGTTCCAATTTTTCCCCTCTCTCCCTCCACTCCCTCCCCTAGATGGCAGTCCTATATATGTTAGATATGTTGCAGTATATCCTAGATACAACATATGTTTGCAGAACCAAACAGTTCTCTTACTGCACAGGGAGAATTGGATTCAGAAGGTAAAAATAACTGGGAAGAAAAACAAAAATGCAAATAGTTCACATTCGTTTCCCAGTGTTCTTTCCAAAGAGATTTTAAAGAAGGGAAAGGGGCCTATATGTGCAAAAATGTTTGTGGCAGGTCTCTTTGTAGTGGCTAGAAACTGGAAAAAGAGTGGATGCCCATTAGTTGGAGAATGGCTGAATAAATTGTGGTATATGAATATTATGGAATATTATTGTTCGGTAAGAAATGACCAGCAGGATGATTTGAGAAACGCCTGGAGAGACTTATACGAACTGATGCTGAGTGAAATGAGCAAAACCAGGAGATCATATACTTCAACAACAATTCTATATGATGATCAATTCTGATGGACATGGCCATCTTCAACAATGAGATGAACCAAATCAGTTCCAAAAGAGCAGTAATGAACTGAACCAGGTACACCCAGAGAAAGAACTCTGAGAGATGACTATGAACCACTACATAGAATTCCCAATCTCTCTGTTTTTGTCCACTTGCATTTTTGATTTCCTTCACAGGTTAATTATACACTATTTCAAAGTCCGATTCTTTTTGTACAGCAAAATAACTGTATAGACATGTATATATACATTGCATTTAACTTATACTTTAACATATTTAACATGTATTGGTCAACCTGCCATCTGGGGGAAGGGCTGGGGGGAAGGAGGGGAAAAGTTGGAACAAAAGGTTTGGCAACTGTCAATGCTGAAAAATTACCCATGCATATAACTTGTAAATCAAAAGCTATAATTATAAAAAAAAAAAGAAAAAAGAAAAAAGAAATGACCAGCAGGATGATGTCTGAGAAGCCTGGAGAGACTTACAGGAACTGATGCTGAGTGAAATGAGCAGGACCAGGAGATCATTGTACACAGTAATAAGACTATACGATGATCAATTCTGACTGATTCAACAAGGAAATGATTCAAACCAGTTCCAATTGTTTAGTGACGAAGCTATATACACCCAGAGAGAGGGTCGTAGGAACAGAATGTGGAAGTGGAATACAACATAGCATTTTTCACTTTCTGTTTTTCTTTGTTTGCATTTGTTTTCTTTTTCATTTTTTTCCTTTTTGGCCTGATTTTTCTTGTGTAGCAAGTTAACTGTAGAGATGTATACAGAAGAACTGCACATGTTTTATGGGACTACTTGCCATCTAGAGGAAGAGATGGGGGGAAGGAGGGGAAAAGTTGGAACAGAAGGTTTTGCAAGGGTCAATGTTGAAAAATTACCCGTGCATATGTTTTGTATATAAAAAGTTATAATAAAAAATAAATTAAACAAAAAAAAATGCACATGTTTAACATATATTGGATTACTTGTCATCTAGGGGAAGGAGTGGGGGGGGGAAGAAAGGGAAATTTGGGACACAAAGTTTTGCATGGGTCAATGTTGAAAAATTACCCATGCATGTTTTGAAAATAAAAAGTTATAATAAAAAATTTTTAAATGTCTCTTGTTTTCACATCACCTCTACTTTTCAATATTTCCCTCTTCCTCTCTTCTAAGAAGTAATTCTTATAATAGGCTCTTGCAAGTATTGAGTTTTCCAATATAACTCAAGAAGATGAACTTGATTAAGACAAAGAGATTAAAAAGAACATAACAAACACAAAGCAGCGAGTCATATTGATACTGACAAAATTTCAGGGTCATATGTGTATAAAATACCCTTCAGTGGCTACAACGCCATCTGTAAACTGGAGATAGAGACTGAAGGACTGAATGAAAATAATTGCAGAAATTTGAAAATCTGAAAGTGACATATAAATATTAATATATTCCTTGGAAGATGGTTTTTCAGTATAAGTATGACAGCTGTATATGTACCCTTTTCAATGGATGACTTCTTGGACCTATGTGACAACACACAACTACTGGTTCCTGTTGGATGATATCATGTCACTTTTTTCCTCCATTCTTTCTTTTGGAGATAATACAGCAAAGAGGAGTTAATTGAGCAATTTTTTTCCTAAAGAAATCACCCTCAAATTGGAAATTAGTATGGCAGAAACTAGGCATTGACCCACACTTAACACCGTACACCAAGATAAGGTCAAAATGGGTTCATGACCTAGGCATAAAGAATGAGATTATAAATAAATTGGAAGAACACAGGATAGTTTACCTCTCAGACCTGTGGAAGAGGGAGGAATTTGTGACCAAAGAAGAACTAGAGATCACTATTGACCACAAAATAGAAAATTTTGATTACATCAAATTGAAAAGTTTTTGTACAAACAAAACAAATGCAGAAAAGATTAGAAGGGAAACAATAAACTGGGAAAACATTTTTATAATCAAAGGTTCTGATAAAAGCCTCATTTCCAAAATATATAAAGAATTGACTCTAATTTATAAGAAATCAAGCCATTCTCCAATTGATAAATGGTCGAAGATATGAACACACAACTCTCAGAAGAAATTGGAACTATAGACATATGAAAATATACAACAAGTCATTATTAATCAGAGAAATGCAAATTAAGACAACTCTGAGATACCACTACACACCTGTCAGATTGACTAGAATGACAGGGAAAGATAATGTGGAATGTTGGAGGGGATATGGGAAAACAGCGACACTAAATACATTGTTGGTGGAATTGTGAACACATCCAGCCATTCTGGAGAGCAATTTGGAACTATGCTCAAAAAGTTATCAAACTGTGCATACCCTTTGATCCAGCAGTGCTACTACTGGGCTTATACCCCAAAGAGGTACTAAAGAAGGAAAGGGACCTGTATGTGCCATAATGTTTGTGGCAGCCCTGTTTGTAATGGCTAGAAGCTGGAAAATGAAAGGATGTCCATCAATTGCAGAATGGTTGAGTAAATTGTGGTATATTAACGTTATGGAATATTATTGTTCTATAAGGAATGACCAGCAGGATGAATACAGAGAGGCTTGGAGAGACTTACATGAACTGATGCTAAGTGAAATGAGCAGAACCAGGAGATCATTATACACCTCAACAATGATATGTTTGAGGATGTACTCTGATGGAAGTGGATCTCTTCGATAAAGAGAGCTTTAATTGATCAAGGATGGATAGAAGCAGCTACACCCAAAGAAAGAACACTGGGAAATGAATATAAGCTGCTTGCATTTTTGTTTTTCTTCCCGGGTTACTTCTACCTTCTGAATCCAATTCTCCCTGTGCAACAAGAAAACTGTTTGGTTCTGCACACATATATTGTATCTAGGATATATTATAACCTATTTAACATGTAAAGGACTGCTTGCCATCTGGAGGAGGGGGTAAATCAGAACAGAAGTGAGTGCAAGGGATAATGCTGTAAAAAATTACCCTGGCATGGGTAGTGTCAATAAAGTTATTAAAAAAATAAAATAAAATATTTTAATAATTTTTTAAAAATAAGACTAAAAAAAAAAATCATCCTCCATAGGTTCAACCAAGTCAATCTACAATAACCAATAATGGCAGTTGCATGATGTACTAATAAGTCAGTGGGTGTATCCACAACCTCTATGAGAAATATGGACAAAAGTTCTTGATCAAATAATGGGGAACTCTCACTCATCTATTACATTCAGTACCCAAAGATCTTCAACACAGAAGACAATAAAGGGTAAAGAGATAACTCCTTATCTATACTTCCTCCCCTGTATTTCCAGTACCTGAGTAAATGGGACTAGTTCCCTTTATCAAAAGGGGAATTTTAGAATGCTGGATGTTCAGGAACCAGCCCTGACATGGCTTCTACCCAATCCTAGAACCAACCAAACCCAGTAAGATGGTTAAAAGTTCCATCCTGAAGGACTCAAGAATTAGGAATAAGATTGTATTTTTCAAAAATTTTTATTTGGCATCTATTTCAATTTTACAACAACAAAAAGTATATTTAAACATGCACATAGCAATGGCAACTTATCAGCTTTCTCCTGATCCTTCGGATTCTCTATATTAACATATCTATACACACTTGCACATAAACTATATTCCTTCTATGAATGTGGTATTTGACTTGAAAATACAATTTTTTAAATGGCACTTCAGTTTTGATTTTTTCAAATGAAATTACTCATTTTGTACTTTCACTTCCACATATTCTTAGTGTTTATTATACTGCATGGAAAGTCACCTTAATGTTAGTGTGCCATATTCTCCCTGACTCTAACCCACCCATTCCTCAACAGTTGAGCATTTAGACCATTTCCAGTTTTTCCATTATTACAAATAACACAGCTTTAAACAATTTTTAACCATTTCTTTTAAAGATATTTCCTTGGGTGGAGATCCCCAATATTAGGATGACTCATTGAATCACAACTATAGCCAAGTTTATAATTCTTGCCAAGCACTGCCAATTTGTACTTCAGAAAGAATAATCTGGGGCAGCCAGATAGAGCAATGGATAGAACACTGGCCTGGAGTCGGGAGGATCTGATTTCAAATCCAGCCTCAGATGCTTAACATTGAGTAGCTGTGTGACTGGCAAGTCACTTAACCCTGATTGCCTACAATTAAAAAAATAATATAATAATCCCTTTGTAAGGTCAACAACACTGTTCCCTTACCATTCCCACCACTGAGTTTTCATAATTCCCAAGTTTTCCCAAAATTGGTGTATCACATTGGTAGTATCACATAATCAGAAGGAAATTTGGAGAGTATCTAACCATAACTAAAGAGAACATGTCCAAGTTACCATCAAGACTAAAGACCACAACAGGACAATTCTATTTGTTGACTTTTTTCTTAATCAAGTTTATACTGCCTCTAAACTTCTTCAATTTTTCCTGGTTCCTCTAGAACCAAAGAACAATCTTCCTAACTCATCTTTCAAACATTTGAACAATGATTATATGTATCTTTAACTTGGAATTGCTGACTTCTTTACATTTTTCTCAAACACGGTGTTGGATTTCTGTCATGTGAACTGCCTAGACATATCTTTTGGCCATTTGCTCAATAGGAACTTGGTATTGCCATTATAAATTCATAACATAATCAAGATGAAATTTTTTCTCATCATTACCCTTATATATACTAACATGTTTTTGGTGTATAGTCAAGCCTGATAACTTTATTTCAAATAATCTATTATTTTACCAAGAATTCGTCTCCACACTTAGGACAAGTATGCTAATGTACTTCTCAACCACGTAAAAAATGAGATTAAAAATGTAGCTCATCAATCTAGTTGGACAATATCACCGAGTATCATATAAGGATCTGAAATTGTTTTCTTTCATATTTATTACTTTCCTCAAAAACAACTGTTGAATTATTCCTTTCCCTATTAAAATAGGTGTTTACTCTGTGTTAACCTTTTATGTAGATTTCTGTACAAGTGCAAGCTTTAATAATTTGGGACTTTTAAAAAAATGACTCTAAGGATTCTTTTGTGAACTCCTCCCCCCTAAAATCCCCCCCCGCCCAGTATAACCTCTGATGGGTGTATTTATTTGCCCCATTATTTTCCAAGTAAAACATACTAATCAGCTCTATATAAATTAGCAGTATCATCAACATCACATTAAATCTTCATATAAATTGGGTCAGTAACACCACTTTTCTCCCCATCTCCAGACAAGGAAGATTCCTATTTTTAAAATTTTTCTCATTGCTTTAGTTTCCTACATAAAATTTTCATTTGTTCATTATTGTGAATATTCACACATATATGTCAGTAATCTAAATGGGATCATTGATTCTTCTGTTATTGTTGCCACATAATGTGAACAATTTTGATATGTTTTATCCTATAACCTATTACTTTGCTCTAATTTGATCATTAATAAAATCTCTTAACTTTTCTAGGTTTACATCACTCAGTGGTGAATTGAGCAGAACTAGAACATTGTGCACAGTAACAAGATTTGGTGATGATTACCTGTGATGGACTTGGTTCTTTTCAACAATGCAGTAATTCAAGGCAATTCCAATAGACTTAGGATGGAAAATACCACATCCAGAGAGAGAACTAGGGAGACTAAATAAGGATCAAAACATAATCATTTTCACCTTTTTTTTCTTTCTCATGTTTTTCCCCTCTTTGGTCTGATTTTTCTTGCACATGATAAATATGGAATTATGTTTAAAAGGACTACACATATTTAACCTATAACAGATTGCTTGTTCTTTTGGAGAGGGGGAAAAATTTAGAACAAAAAGTTTTACAAAAATGAATGCTGAAAACTATTTTTACATGTATTTGGAAAAAAATAAAATATTGGAAAAAAAATGCTATCACTCAGTGATCTTTTCCTTTCCAATGTTTGCCTTTCCAAGTTCTCTTTAATATTTTATTTAAACTGCTAGTTTTTCTAGTACTTTGTCACAGAGTAATGTCTAGCAGGCATTTTCTTACAATTTTTAATAGGAATGGTTTTTTCTATTAATACTTGACTACTAATACAAAAATTTTAAATACCAGCAGGGAGACCACAGCAATAACACAAACATCATACACTATGACAAGGATTTATACCAGGAATGCAGGGCTGGTTCAATATCAGAACAACTACAAACATAAAAGGAATATTGTCTCTTTCCTTAACTTTAAATTAAGAACATTTCTAAACTTTGAATAAACCTTTTATCATGGTGAATAATTTGATTAATTTGATGTTAAGTCTGGCTTAAATGCCTTCCATCTTATTTTGAGACTAAGATCACAGGGGTTAAGATCTGGACCTCTGCTTTCACTAACACAACTTCTCCCAAAAAGCCAGCACTTTCACTATAACTCAGTTTTAGAGAACTGGCTAAAACACTGAAGTTAACTGACCTACCCAGGGTCAAATATCTCATCTGTCAAAAGCAGGACTCTAAAACCCAAGACTTCTTAACTCTGAGGCAGGTGTTCCACTATTTCATGCAGTTCTCAATTATATCTGCTTTGCCCCCCAAAAAACAAACAAGAAAACAGGCAAAGTATACTACCATGTTTAGGAAAAAAAACTGATTTTATTTCCTAAGTATTTTTTCAAGAATTGATCCTTTCAATTTTTTTTAATGTCTTGCTGAGTTAATTTAGATGTTGTAATTATATAACTATCTGGCTTTTTTGTTACTTAATTTCTGTGACATTATAACTATGCACAGTATTACCTGATGTTTTAAAGTTCTACAACTTGTTCTTTTTCTCAGTTTCATTTATAAAATGGGGTAGTGAATTTAAGCTGGATACTACTGAAAGTACTGATTAGTACTGAAGAGTACATAATAGTGTTTTCTTTACATTGTTAAGTATGTGATTTTTCTACTTATTTGGTCATTTTCTGACGATGTGAGACACCATAAATATTAATTCTTTGTTCCTGCAGAACTGTAGCTTTTTCTTCCACAAATTATATTATTGAGGCATGTCTATTCATCATCATTTTCATTTTGTTATTCATTATGCCTTTCACATATAACATTCCTACTTCTCTCAAAACAGAGTTCAAATCAGAAAAATTAAATTTGCTATTTTTAATGGATGGCCCTGTTTTTCTTGTATTAGCATATAGACTGCTGATTTTTATAAAGTGACACGGTATCATCAAAAGCACACTGGTCTTGGAGTCATAAAGCATGAGTTCAAGTACTAGCCAGAACTAGCTATGTCATTATGTAAAAATTTCTAACTCTAAATGAATAAACGTATCAGAATACTTATTACCTATGTGACTCTGGGCACTCTGAAATACTTCAACTTTCTGGGCTTCAATGTATTCATCTGTAAAATGGGATTATGAAGATAGAGCTCTTCAAGTCTTAAGACATTAAAGAAATGTGAACTACTATTATCTGTTTCATTTTTTAAGTGTTTCATGAAGACATGTTATTGACATATAACTTTTATAGGATTTGAGTTAATACTTTCTGTTCTAACTATAATATGTGACATATCTTATCCTTTTAAAAATCCATTTTTGTTGAAAACTAGAAATGAATTTTTTAGGAGGTTTTTCTAATCAGAAGGAACTGTATTATTTATTATAATTTTACATAGGTGTGTACACTCATATGACCGTAGACCCATCTTCTCCCCTTCTTTTAGAGACTTAGAGCTGTGTTCCGAAGTTTGTTTACTCTTTCCTCTCCATATCCCTTCTGTATTATTGTCTTAAATTCACAAAATAATTCACTGATATCTCCTTTTCAAAAATAAAAACATTATATTGCTTATGTTTGATTTTATGTTGTATGAACTTGTAAAATTTAAATCTATTTCCTCATCTAATAACTGAACAAATGTAAAGCGCATCCCTGGTCTTAATTGTTTAATATTATGTCTTTAAATATGTTGATGTTGTCCCAACACATTTCAAAAACTTATGGAGACGAAATGAATATGGTCTTCTCATAATGATTTCTGTATTACTTATTTATATGGATATTCTTCTGACTTCAGAAAGGATGTTTAGTTCTTTGGCACTCTATTTACCCCCAGATTTTACCCCATGTTTTATGTTTTGGTTTTATGATGTTTGGAGGCCTTTTCTTTCATCTCCTATTATATCTGTACATAATTAGAGGTTGTAATCTTTTATACAGGATGTGCCAAAAAATTTTAAAATATTGCTAAAGCACTAGAGGCTTCATGTTATTATAGCTTTAAACTTCACTTAAGACTTCTGAAGCACATTATCTATACTCTTTTTTTGTTGTTGCTTGGAGAAGTCTCCCTTTATCTGATTTTGGGAATTTCACTTTTTTGTGCCATGGAATCTTTTGGTGCGATTTCTTCAACAACAAAAGCTAATGAATTTCTTCAATTTCTAAAACTGGTTTTGTTTTCAGATATGGAAAACTTGTCTAAATTCTCAGAAAACTATTTCTATATTCAGCTGTTTCTACATTTTGTAGCATAGATGATCCTAAGCCAGGCCCAGTTAAAACCCACAAACCCCTTAACAGTAAGTTCAAGGTCCATTTAAACCCTACTTTAATCTTGGAAATGCTTGTTCCAAGAACTGGATCTGACTTTTATCACTTTAATTCTGAATGATCCTTCATATTTTCAATGCCAAATTTGATTCCCGATTATCCTAGTCTTTACTGCTAAAGATCCAGAACTATCCAGGAAAGTTTCTTGAATTTGTCCTCTTTCCTTTTAAGATTAGGCCTTTCATGTCCTTAAAAACATATATCCAATCTCTCTTGTCCATTAGTTATCAAGTGAGTTCTGCTCCCCAACCTTCATATGTTCCTGGTGCTTTGACATTATTACTTGTACTGCAGAATTTTCAAATTGTGTTTTCACCAACCACTTTCATTTTCTTTTTTAGATTCAGGTTGATTTTAAATATTCTGGTTATATTTATTTTCAACATTTTCATTTTTCATTGAGGGCATGTTCTAAGCTAGATACCCCACATTACTTTTTGTCTCACCATCTTCCCTGAAATCTTCAAAATTAACACCCATTTCCTTTCACTTCCTCTGTATGGTAGAAAAAAGCTGCTCTATATTCCTATTTATTCCCTGGGAGTCCCTTAAATTAAAAAAAAAAAAAAAAAAGCAATCTCTCTCCCCCAAGAAACCTTTTCTTGCTACTAGGACTGAGGGTACTGCATTCTCTTACCCAATGAGCATGATTATGTCTCCCACCAAACCCTACACGGAACCCCCAGCAATTGTATTAATAATGTTCCACAACAGTCACATATCAAGGCACCAGAGCTATACCAAGAGCTAAGAGAAAAAATCACCATTATGTCTGAACAAGAAAAATAGACTGCATAGTATCATAAGAAATATATGAATTAGGGATCAGAAAATAAGAATTTGAACTCTAGCTCTGCAACTTCTGTAGGTTTTAGTTTCCTAATTTATAACATCAGGAGGTTGGACTAAGACAATTTCTAAGGTTCCCAACTAAAATTTTATGTTTGACCCTTTGATCCAAAAAATGGTTGAGAACTGGGATTTCTAGTCTATTCTCAGGTTAGCATATTTCAAGTCAGGCATGAAGAACTCTTTCTTACTGATTTGCCCTTTGATAACCTTGAGCTATATACACAGTCTTCTGAAGCAAATAAAATTATATTTACCCAAGTGTTAAAAGTCCACCTAGTGTTGGTATTAAAAAAATTCCTTTTATGTGGATCCTTAAAAAAATTCAAAGCTCCCAAAATAACCTGAGTCATGTTATGTAAGTGTCCAATTCAATTAAATCTATCAAAAAAGTATGAACCCCTTGGGTTAAAAAAAAAAAAAAAACTACAATGAATTCAGACACATGATTTCCTAGGTTACAATGGCAGACACTCTATTACCCCTACTCTCCATAACTAAACCATGATACAAGTTGGTTGCCCAATGTCACCTTTAAACTACATCCTAACCTGGGATCTATGAACTTGTTTAAAAAAATTTTAACTGCATTTCAATATAACTGGTTTCCTTTGTAATTCTATGTATTTTACTCTGAATTTAAAAACATTATTCAGAAAAGGGATCTATGGGCTTCATCAGTAACAAGAGGGTCCATGACACAAAATGTTAAAAACTCCTACCCTAGATCTATTCCTTAGATTAGAGAGGTTCTTAGTTTCAGCAGAATTATTCAGGTCAATCCCCTGAAATCAGACTCAGAATCAGAAAAACGATGCCTTCTAAAAATATTTAAAATGAACTAACAGCAGGACTATATGTACTATATTAGCCACAGATTATAAGGGTAGAGATATAATCTTAAGAATGTTAGTGTTAACCCCAGCACAAAAGAAGCAGATAGATGAACACGGGCATTCTAGAAATCCAATCATTATACCTGAATGTATTAAAGAGTAATAAGATAGTTTTTTAACTGATAGAGGAAGAAGTATTTACCTGATAATTTCTGAGTTCATTTCACAAGTACTGGGAGAACTTTAAGCATCTGAAAGAATGAAAAATAACTGCATAGGAAGCAAATATTTTTGAGTCCTTTCTTCAGGCAAATTAATAGTTTGAAAAATAATTATTCAAGTAAATTTTAAATGTGTACATGTGTCCAAAGGTATGAAAAGTTTTGTATGCAATGTGGGAGTTTAAAGTACAAGAAAATATTCTGCCAACTGATGCATCTGCTCTTTATGTGAATTACATGTACACTGTTATCCTAGAAGTGGAATAATTTGGAGACTAATTTATTCCAAAATCATTCAAGATTTCTCACTTGTCTAGAGTTAACAACTATGCTTTTGAGATTAAAATAGGAACTAAAGAAAATGTGAACCATGCTAAGAAAAGGTGTATATGTATAACTGTATTTTTATTGTTAATCACTGAACTGCTTTCTGGATATAAAATCCAAGCTGGCTTACTTTTAGTATTATCACTTAGTTTTCACCCAGGCAATATGCTGTAACTGGCAAGGAGTTTTCAACACATATGCAAAAGTAGAAGGCATAAGCAATAAAAATACACCCCCTTCAAAGAACAGCAGGAGATGCAGGTTTTACCTAACTTTACTTGCCAAGCATTAATGTTCCTTCAAGAAACAGATCACTCCCTATAGCAACCAAAGGAGAATTTCCGGCAAAACAAAGCCTTCTGGATCTATGCCAAATGGTGGCCAAGCTACTGGCTCTGCAGAATCAAATCCAAACAGTAAGAAACTTGTTTGGATTTTATTAGAATGAAGCTTTCTAACTTGGAAAGGTATAATATGTTGCTGTTTGTAATGTGTTATGTGAAGAATATAAAGAAATCCAAGAACCCGACCCTCAACTCTAGTGGCCCCCTGGAACACCCTGGCAGAACAGAACCCCTTTTAAATAAAAAAAGGGCACTCATTTAAGGATAACTTCAGTCAAGAAGAAGGATTCACACCTAGTTCCTATGTGATGCAAAGTTTTCCCCAATGGGAACCCACCTTAAATATGGACCACAATTTAGACATCTTCTCCTAAAATGAACAAGAATTCAGATAAAAACCTGGGAAAAGACTCCTGGAAAAAGGAGCCTTTTGGAGAACATTCCAGCTCTTACACAATCACCTAGAAGATACAATAGGAAATATATATCAAAAAGAAGACATCAAAAAACACAGGGGGACCTCACAATCTAAAGATAGAGATTTCTATTCTGGTACAACACTGGTGATTTGAACGGTTAATTCAAATATCCCCAAACACCCACAGAATTTAAGGGGGAATGCTAAGCAAGTTCATGCTACTTGTTCATAATATTAGTCCTTTATCCACAAAAATGTCATTATGGTTCAGAACTAAAGTAAGCATATGGAGCCCACAGAATGGCTAGAGTTAGATCCATGGGGACTCGGAAAGCAAACCCTAACACCAGCATTCCAAACTGGCCAGGGAAAACTCCTGAGTCTCCTTGGTATACTTAACCATTGACTGAACACTATAAGACTTTTAAGTGCTCACCTGGGTTAAATCAGCCCAGTATGTCCTGAGGACACAGGAATAAGCCTTATAAAGTAGAAAAAGATGAAGGTTCTCTCCACACCCTTGGAATGAGTATAAGAGAGTAAACCAGACACATGTCAGGACAACCTTTTCTGAATACCTGGCCTAGCTCATCTGGTATCCTTGATAGGACCCCGTAAGCCCCTCCGACCCACTTTTGATAGACTAGAAGGTAACCTAGGTTTTCATAAACCTGGTGGGTTCTCATAAATATCACTCCAACAGAAATACCCTCCCCAAACCCTCCCATCCCCAAACTAGAAAGTTAGCTCCATGCCCCTGCTAGACAAGCCGGAATTCCTAGTATTTAAAGATGACAAGCAGCAGGAGAGAAGGCCTCAAGACTCCTTGTGGGCCCCTAAGAATCAGCACCGGAACTACCGGTGACAGCCTCTCCAATCCAGGGAGGATGGATGGCCACAAGGTCCTCTCCATCCCTGGCAAGCAGACCACCAGTTATAAGCTAAAGTAGTCAGGCATGTTGGGACCGTAGACATCCGTGGTCCACAACACATTAGTGCGGTCAGCTGACAGGAGCATCTGGCGTAATTCAGCCTGAACGTGGGCAAACTTCTCCTCATCCAGCAGGATAGCAGCAGGGGGTGGCCACGGCAAAATCTCATAGCAGTCCACGGGGAATGGATAGACGACCAGCTGGAGCTCAGACAGGACCTCTGACCGGACCAAAAGGGTTTTAAGTCCAGAGGTAGAGAGAGGATTGCCATAGAGACCAAGGTAGCGGAGATGAACACAGCGGCACAGGCTTGGAAGAGTGGAAAGAAGGTGGGTATCCATAAGCTCACATTCAGTCACATTCAGGAGCGTCAGAGAGACGCAGACGGCCTTCAGCACAGACTGGAAGGGGCCCAGGAGGGCGCCTGAAAGGTTGTTCCCGCTGAGATCCAACTTCTTCAGGTGGGGACCGTGTGGGCTTTGGGCCAGGTACCTCAAGTCTGTGGGGAGGAGATAGCAGAAGGCCACTTCCAGGCTCTCCAGGGGATCCTGCAGGGCACTGCAAAGAGAAAGACGAGCCATTATTTGCTATCAAAACCCAGAGATTCACCCATACTGGAGGGACAAGTGAAATTTTGGTCTGCAAAAAGCTTTGCCCCCTGC
Source organism: Antechinus flavipes (assembly GCF_016432865.1). Lineage (NCBI taxonomy): Eukaryota > Metazoa > Chordata > Mammalia > Dasyuromorphia > Dasyuridae > Antechinus > Antechinus flavipes. Next base: position 648,341,141 of record NC_067398.1, read on the forward strand.
TGGGAGATACAGGTTTTGGCCACAGGGGCATTGAAGGAATGGGGAAGAACACAGTAAAAAAAAACAGGTTAATAAGGATAAAAATCCTTATGCTATAATGATCATTAAGATTATGAAACTTTTAGAGGCATAAAGAACTGACAAGTCAAACACTTAACACTTCCTAGTTGTGTGACCCTGGGCAAGTCACTTAACCCCAATTGCCTCAGCCAAAAAAAAAAATAATAAGCAGCAATTGTTGGGGCAGCTAGATGGCTCAGTGGCTAGAGCACCAGTCCTAAAATCAAGAGGACATGAGTTCAAATCTGGCTTCAGACACTTAACACGTCCCAGCTGTGTGACCTGGACAAGTCACTTAACCCCAACTGCCTTAGCCAAAAAAAAAGAAAAAGAATTGGCAAGGCTTTAAGAAGGTAAAAGTAGGAAGACTTTTAGGTAAGTTTTGATATCAAAAGATCTCTAGCCATCTAGATGATTACAAGGACTACATCTTGTAACATTTTCTCATGGACGCAATCAAGAACTGAGTTAGTGAAATCAGCATAACGTAGGCCATGGAAGAGGGAGTCACTGAACTGTCACGAGCACAAGACAATAAGAATAAAGCTGTCTCCCAGGTCCATTTACCTGAGCAACTGACCCAGCCGACCAGAAAGGCAAGAGGAACCCAAATTGAGTTCTCTGAGGCGGTTCAACTTGTTAAGCTCTGTGATAAACAAACGGAAGCTCTCTTCTGCCTCAGAGGAGAGCTGCCAGAGGTCCACATAGCTGTATTGAAGCTTCAGGCTCAGCAAGTTGTTGAACTTCACGATCGAAGCCATGAGTTCACACAGGCCAGATAACTCGAGGCTGTTGAAACACAGGTCCACTCGGCGCAAGTGCATGGGGTCCAGTAACTCCAACATGTCGACAGTGCTGTTCAAAGGGAGCTCTTCAGCCCGGAAATCTCGACAGCAGAGGCGCAGAGGGCTGAAAGCACTCGTCTGTAGTGTGTCCTTCAGAAAGCCATAGGAGCTGTGGGTCACCCGGAGATCCACCCGAACCTCTATGGGGGTCGGAGTGTAGATGGGCGGGACCGCCTTCCTGCGCTTGGCCCGCCGCCGTCTCTGTCGTAAAGATTTGTTCAGCTGACCCATGATGCAGGTCTGGATCACAGACACAGTACGGGACCACATGGTCATGGTTGTGAGGTCTTCCTCATAGCCAGAATCCAGAATTCCTGTCATGTCCAACAACTGCAACTGCAGCTTCCTAAAGAAAGGAGGGGACAAGGTGAGACCTGTCCTAGAAACCACCACTGCATGGCTGACTACCCTAAAAGGCACAATCTGTCCAATTTGTTCTCGATTTCCCTCTAAGAAGTTAATAGGACTATAATACAGTCAGGAACGGAGAGTTATGGAGGGAACGGCACACAGCCATTCCAACAGGATCTCGTTAAGTATCTGCCACAAGGGAAAAAATAATTGGCTTGACTGTGCTTGAAATCATCACTCTTGAGTCTCAGACTTATTTTTTTAACCTCCAGAGGAAAAAGGGAATGTCTGAGGAAGGATCTTACCATCCATGGAATAAATGAAATAGAAAGGCTCTAAGGTCAAGTTCCTAGATTAATATGACCATGCTGAATGGCACAATTCGAATGGGTTCAGGATGAATATACATTTTCCTAGCTATTTTAAAGCTGTACAATCCACTGGCTCTACTTGTTAAGCCAAAGTATTTTAGAGGCCTAGAAAAGACTGAAAATATTATCTGGTTTTCCCTTTATTTGATAACTAGTGATTCTGTTTCCTGGTTTTTACTTTCCAAACATTTGATTTTTACCAAACATTAATCTTCTGTATATATTTGGTTTTATTTCTAGGAGCCCTCTTTGGCTAGGTATTAGTTCTTCTGCCACCTAAGGTTTACTTTGGTGCCTCATTTATGACATGGTGCCAGGCTTTGACAGCTGAGTAAAAAAGAATTTAAGTCCAGTTTAAGACATAGATTTTATATTTTATCTCTTAGCCCAGCTAAGTTTGGAAATGGTAATAGCTTTTTTTTCATGGTAGCAAAGAAATAAATGGAAACTGAGAGGCGTCCATGCGGATGGCTGAACAAATTATAGGGGATGTGTATATGATGGCATGCTATTGTTCTGTAAGAAATTACAGAGAGGATAGTTTTAGGAAAAACCTGGAAAGACTTGTATGAACAGATGCAATATGAAAGAAGTAGAACTAGAATAGTTATCAAATACAATAGTACTATAAAGTCAAATGATTGTTAAAGACTTCTGAACTCTGATCAACACAGTGGAACTAACCACAGTTACAGAAGACTCATGATGACATTCAATTCACCTCCAGACAGAGAAGTAAAAAGACTCGAGTGCAAATTGAATTATATTTATTTTTTTGGATATGGCTAAAATGTGGGAATAATTTAATGATCTTTGTTTTATTATTTTGTTTTTCTTTTTTTAATTTCTTAGTAGAAGAGAAGGAAGTGAGCAGAAAATTGGATTAAAAAATTAAAAAGGTAACTACTAGATGAGGAGGCAGGTTAAAATTCATGAAAGTGCTTAATAAGACCATAAGGGGCTATCATCCTTATCACAAACAGACAGAGATAAAGAGTTCATACAATGATGAAATCAAGAACCCTTAAAGCACTGTAGCTAAATTTTGGGTAGTTTTGATGGTAACTGCCTTATAATAGATCCATTTCTATCATCTTCTTCCAGATTCCAGACCCAAGCTAAATATTCTTGCCCTCTTATTTTTTATATAAACTATTGATATTTTCATTAATAATTTTCATCAATAAATTTATGAATTAACTCCAAAAATATAGTCATTTCTTACTATGCTGATCTTATCCAAATGTAAATAACAACTGTCCCTCTAACTTTCTATGGCTTTCATTTTTGTCAATAGAGTTTTATAACTATTTTTATAAAAGATCAAATGAGTGTCTAGATCAATTAATTCCAAAATATCTGATGATGTCTTGTTAGAAACAGAATATATTTTTTAAGCTTCCTTGATCTTTTCTGGTATTAACTTAAAAACAAAAACAATTCCTATGATTCAAGTTAATTCGTCTTCTTATTAAAGGCTAGATTTTCTATGTTAACATTTTTATAGTGCTTATATGCTAGACACAATGCTAAGCACTATGTAATTATCTCATTTGATCTTCACAACTCTGAGAAGTAGCTATTATTACCTCCATTTGACACATGAAGAAATTGAGGTAAGCAGAGATTAAATAACTTGCCCAGTGTGTCTTAGGCTGTATTTGAACTCAATTCTCCCTAACACCAGATCTGGCATTCTATTGGCTACACAATCTAATTGCCAATAATATTGGCCATCTCCAAATACTATCTTGACCTCAATTTCCAATGTTAAGTTCTTAATTTTTTTCCTTTTAGGAGTGTTAACATTTTTAGTATTTTATATTCTGTTGATCTGTCACTTGACAGAACTGAGTTTAAAAAGATTATGATATCAATCCAATCCAAGTTATTCCCAAAAAGAATGCCCATTATATTATACTTAACAAGTGGTAACCCAGAATCTGCTAAAAGACCTCCAACTGGGAGGGAAGGAGAATCCAGCACATCTCAAGATAGCCCATTTGCCTTTTAGACAGCTCCAGTTGTCCAATATTAAGTGTAAATTTGCTTCTTTGCAACTTTTACACATTCTATTATATGACAAATGTCTCCCACATGACAGCTCTTCAAATATTAGAAGTAAGTTAGGATATCCCCACGTCTTCTCTTAGTCAAACTCAACTGAACTTCATGTGACAAGGCCTCGAGTTTCCCCTACCACCCTGAGCTTACCAATGTCTTTCTTAAACTTTAGAGCTCAAAACTGAGCCCAACAATCCAAGATGGCCTGATTAGAGAAGAATACAAAGGGACTATTACCTAATGCTTAGAAATGAGGCTCTCAGTGAAAGTGGAGATTGCATTAATTTATTTGGCTGCCGTATCACACTCTTGACTCATGTTGGGTTTAGTATCCACTAAAACTTCTAGGTCTTTTTCAGACAAATTCAGACAAAATGGAATCAAATTATCACTCTGACATCTTCTACTTAAGCAGGTGATTTTTTTTTTTACCCAACTGTAAAGTTTTACACATTTATTCATACCAAATTATATCTTATTAGATAAAATAGAAAATTCTCTTTGGCATGTAAAGCTCTTCACTACCTAGCCCCTTCCTACCTTTCCAGTCTTACATATTTTACAACCCTCCATACACTGTACCATTCAGTTACACATTAACCTACTAGTTGCTCCTCACACATGGCACCATTTTTTAAAAAAATCATTTAAACTAATAATCATTTATTTTCTCTCCTTTCTATTCCCCAATGGGAAAAAAAAAACCACAAAAAAACAAACCTATAAACATACATACTCAAGCAAAACAAATTCCCAGACTGACCACATCAAAAAAAGACCTCTCATTCTATCACTTCCATGTTAGGAGGTGGATTATCATGATTTTCATTGGCCTGATCACAACCTTTCCACAAATTCTCCCTTTGCATTATTCTTATCTATGTCTTTCCCTCCATTTTCCCCTTAAAAGTCTTTTTTTCTGGTTCTTTTAATAGTACAAACCTTAACTCTACTTCCAACTTTCTCATTTTCAAAAATTTCACAAGAGATGTCAGATAAGTCTTATCTAAGTAGCAATTTCTAGTACAAAATGCCAGCAAGTGTCTTCTGCTTGAATGCCACCAGTGAAGCTGAACTTCCCCCATTATACTTTTGGACAACTCTGTTGGAATATTTTTACCCTTTCATGGAATTTCTCTTTTTGTCCTCAGAAACAAATGATGACACACAAAAGCTGCAATTATTTTCATGATACTTGTTACAATGACTAATGGCTAGAGTGCTGGGGAAAGAAGAGCAGGCCTAGGTAATAACAAATTTTGGTTCAATTAGGGAGAAAAGCTGCCAGGACTTCTTCCATTGCCTCCCTGTTTGCATATTCTGTGAAGATTTTTAGGAAAGATGATCAAGTGTTCTTATAGTGCCTGTGACTGCACCAGGAAAGCAACTATGCCATTTAATTTGCTTCTTGGGGAAAGTTTATGAGCCTTTCTTCCATTTAGTGCCAAGTTATTACATCTTGATTTCATTTATAAAAACTGTCACTATGGATATGATTCAATTCCAGCATTTACTCTGCTCATTAATCTTGAAATAAAGATCATGTCATTATATACTTCAACAACAATACTATATGATGATCAATTCTGATGAACATGGCCATCTTCAGCAATGAGATGAAACAAATCAGTTCCAATATGACAGTAATGAATAGAACCAGCTACACCCATCAAAAGAACTCTGGGAAATGAGTATGAACCACTATATAGAATTCCCACTCCCTCTATTTTTGTCCGCCTGCATTTTTGATTTCCTTCACAGGTTAATTGTACACTATTTCAAAGTCCGATTCTTTTTGTGCAGCAAAATAACTGTATGGACATGTATACATATATTGTATTTAATATATACTTCAACATATTTTTAACATGTGTAATCTGCCATCTGGGAGAGGGGGTAGGGTAAAGGAGGGGAAAAATTGGAACGAAAGGTTTTGCAATTGTCAATGCTGAAAAATTACCCATGCCTATATCTTGTAAATAAAAAGCTATTAAAAACAAATAAATAAATAAAGATCATGGCTACACGTTTGTGTAATTTACCTAAAAACCAGGTGATCCTAAGTACATTCTGCCCTTTTTTGATATTGTTATCACTATGAAGGAGTAGGAAACCTTACAATCTTAAAGGCTACGTTGCATTTTTAAATTATTTCCCCCACAGAATGTAAAGTCTTTGAGTGAAGGGTTGTTTTTGTATTTTCTATGCATAGCACATAGTAGATTGTTTAATAAATGCCCTGTGAATTAAATAATTTTAAAAAATTATTTGATACAGTTTTCTTTATTAAAGATATTTCTAAAAGCAGTTGTTTTCATTGTAAAAAGCTGAAAATCACAGTATAGTATTATCTAATAATCGGGTAATAGTTGAAAAAACTCTAGTAAACCAAAGTACTAGATAAGTACTAATAATATAATAATAATAAATAAGGACTAAAAAGAAAAAGATATGCAAAAAATGAAAAACAAAAAAAGCAGAGTTGGAGCTATATATAACAATAAAACTATAGCAAAAAAATATATGCACAAATATAGGGTAAAATGAACAAAGGCATTTGGAAAGAAAAGTAACTGTTTAAACTGTTATAAATTAAAGTTTGTTTATTTAGTTATTAAATAAATTACTCATCTTGAAGGAAAAAATTTCTGAATATCATCAGTGATTCATCCCTCAGCCCTAGGAAGATATCCTACATGCTTTTTTTGCTGGGCCCACTACACACCAGTTTCCCCAGCTCACATTACCTGCGAGGGGGTGGCTCCCTCAGTCGTGCAGAGAGCCCCAGGATCACAGCCTGAACACTCTCTTTTGTTGGCCTTTCCTGTAGTGGAATCCGACGACAATCTGAATTCTCCCGCAGCAGCTGGTGGAAGCTCAGGAGAGGGAAAGGCCACATCTGTACCAGCTTCTGCAGCACCAATGTTTTTCTGTCTAAGAAGGCGGCCTTGAATAGCACTGCATACAGCTCCTGGGGCAGGAATGCCAGGGCCTGGCAGGCAAAGACCTGGTCCTGGATCACCTGACGGGCACACAGGAACACTAGGGAATGCATGGTTGCAAGCAATGTACATTAGAAGTCCAGGAGGCATAGAAGGGGAAGCACCTGCCAAGAGAAAAGAGAACACTTAAAAATTAGTCTTACAGGTTACCATGACATTCACCCACCTGGCTCACATGCAACTGCTATTTTATATCTCTGAAGAATCAAAAAATTCAACTCAGTTTTTACTGGGTACCTGCAATGTGCACAGCCCAGAATTACTGTAGGGTCCCCTCTCTTCCTTAGTTTACTACTAACAAAGCTTTCTATCACAGTAGATCTACAACTGAATTGTTCCAATTTCCTCCTTCGGGTCTTCATTTAGTCAGTCTCTCTTTTTTCTATTCCAATCACTGGAGAAAAAGCTTTAGAGAGAGAGCACAGGTGGAAACTTTCAAAGGTCCTTTCTCCTTTTGGGACTACCGACAAACTCCCAGCAGGTATAAGACAAAATTGGAAGGCACAGATGGATGGCATAGTGATCATAAATAGGGGTAATGAGAGGCTGTTAAGGTAAATCAAAAAAGCATTTATTAAGTTCCTAATATGTTCCAAGCACTGGGCTAAGTTCTAGAAAGGGGAAAAAAAAGTCTCTACTTGAGAACTCACAGTTTAATAAAGGAGGCAACATGCAAACAGATATGTATAAACAAGCTATATACAGGTTAAATTAAAGATAATCTCAGAGGGAGTAACTAAGATTAAGAAGAACTGAGACACTCTTCTTGTAGAAGGTAGGGCTTTAGGTGAGATTAGAAGGAAGCCAAATGAAGCTGCCAGAAAATAAAGAAAAGTGGGGGAAGAGAGAAAGATGGGGAGAGTTCAAAAGAGGGACTGAGAGTACCTATGTATTGGAGAGGAATAGTAAATTCATTCAACAGAATCAATAACCCAAAAGATTTGATTAAGCTTGACAAGGGAAGGTGGGAGGAGAATGAACTGAGTAGGGCAAAATTTAATAGGGATAAATGCAAAGTCACATACCTGAGACAACAAGAACTGAACTGTACAAGATGAAGAAATTTTGGCTAGAAAGAAATTCATGTATATAATTCAATTCAGTAAATATTTACTAAGCACCTAATGTATGCCAGGTACTGTGCAAAGTGCTAGAGATTCAGATAAGAAAAAGACAGCCCATGCTCTCAAGGAATTTACAATCTCATAAAGCTGAAAAGCAAGAGTAGTGGAAGATTTGGACAGCAGGGAGACAGCAGGGAGAACCTGACACGCGGGTCCAATATTCTACCTCAAGATAATATCAGACTACAAACTTACTAAGTCAGCAATATGTGGAAACCAATAAAGTTAATGCAGCCTTTGGAGACATAAATACTAGTATTCAGAACTTGAACTATAGGTGGTTCACATTTGAAACAGTATTTTGGTATGAATATGTCATTTTAGGAAAACCACTGGTAACCAACCCCAAGATGTATTAAAGAGAAGGGAACTAGAATGGTCAGGGAGATCTAAAACCCTGCCACAGAGGGGTTGTTGAAAGAAATTCGAGATGTTTAGCATGAAACAATTTAAGGGACCACAGCTTTGACAAGCTGCCAAAAGTACAGGCAAAATTTCAGAAGAGAGGTCAGCACCTGAGATGTGGAAGTCATCCAACCAGGTGTGGCACATAAATAGGGAGAAAGACATTCAAAAACATTTTGAGGTTTGGGTCTTGGCTCAACATATACAATCTCAATGGCCCAACTATTCTGAGGAAGAATAGTACTGTGGAAAATGGATTTGTGATGATCCAAGTTTATGTAGAAAATCATATTTGTTATCATGAAATACATAAGTGCCTAACATAAAGTAAGCACTTAATAAAATGCTAGTTGAATTAGACTGAACAGTGATCTTCTTCCAGTAGGAAAGTCCCCTCAGGACAATAAAATAATCAGAAAGGTATTTGGAGAATAAATAGGATCAGAACTAGAAAATTATTGTCAATGATAAACTTGAGCAAGTCCATCAGAAATGCCTCTTTGGTCTGTAGAAGAGCTTGATTGTATACTTAAGAGACAACAACACTCCTAGCAGCTTTCTTGCCATTGGAGACACCATGTCAACAAGAAGGCATTCAGTTCTGTAACACTGTTTGTTTTTTTAACTAATTAATTTATTTTTGGTAGAAATTGAAATGTGATTTTTTTTGTTAAACATGGTAGAAATATGTTAAATCCAATATATGCATACATATTTATACAATTATCTTACTGAACAAGAAGAATCAAATCAAACAGGAGAAAAAAATGAGAAAAAATAAAATGGGAGCAAACAACAAAATAAGAGTGTTATGTTGTGATCCACACTCAGTTTCCATAGTACTTTCTCTGGGTTTAGATGGTTCTCTTTATCACAAGATCATTGGAACTGGCCTCAATTATTGAAGAGACCACGTCTATCAGAAGTGATCATTGTATAATATTGTTGTTGCCGTGTATGATGATTGCCTGGTTCTGCTCACTCACTTGGCATCAATTAATGTCTCTCCAGGTCTCTCTGAAATCATCCTGCTGATTATTTCTTACAGAACAATAATATTCCATAACATTCATATACCATCACTTATTCAGCCATTCTCCAATTGATGGGCATCCATTTTCCAGTTTCTAGCTACTACAAACAGGGCTGCCACAAACATTTTTGCACATACAAGTCCCTTTCCCTTCTTTAAGATCTCTTTGAGATATAAGTCCAATAGCAACACTGCTGGGTCAAAGGGTATGCACAGTTTGATAGCTCTTTGAACATAGTTCCAGATTGCTCTCCAGAATGGTTGGATCCATTCACAACTCCACCAATAATGTGTCTCAGTTTTCCCATATCCCCCCCGACATTGATCATTATCTTTTCCTGGCATCTTAGCCAATCTGAGAGGTGTGTAGTATCTCAGAGTTGTCTTGAGTTGCATTTCTCTGATCAATAGTGATTTAGAGCACCTTCTCATATGACTAGAAATGGTTTCAAGTCTTCATCTGAAAAATGTTCATATCCTTTGACTATTTATCAATGGCTTGAATTCTTATAAATTTGAGTCAATTTTATTGACTATTTTAGAAATGAAGCCTTTATCAGAACTCTTGAATGTAAAAATGTTTTTCCAGTTTATTGCTTCCCTTCTAATCTTGTCTGCATTAATGCAGTATCATTTTGAAAATGCAAATCTGTTCCAAGACAAGTGATGTATTGGGGGAATAATTTGAGAATAACTTAAATTTCACATTTGTTCATGTTTGAGTTTGTCATCAGCATTGAGAGTATAGAAAACACATTGCTTTACAATAAATCACAATCTGTAGCCATTCTTTTCAGTTCTTTTCAAGATAAAATGTCTCCAAATCTTAGACCTTAATTCCACTGACAACGCCTTCTTCTGACTGATAGCCATCAATTTTGCCAGCCACAGCAGCCAGATACCGTGGATTCCACCATTATTTATTAAGGCATACATGCATTTCTTAGTCATTTAAGATGGATAAAACTATGCTAATGTTTTCATTTGGTTCATCTTTTTTATGTATCACTGATGAAGTTTTTTAATGTTGTGCCCCAAGTCCCTTTCCCCCATAAGACTTGTGGTCTTAAACTGCTTGATTTTGTATATACAATGTTTAGGAAATTTCATACTATTTCATATTATGGCAACTAGATGGCGCAGTAGATAGAGGGCTAGGCCTGATGTCAGGAAGACATTCTAAATTCAAATCTGGCCTCAGACACTTAATGCAGCTCTGTTTTTGCCTCAATTCCACATCTATAAAAAGAACTAAAGAAGGAAATGACAAACTACTTCAGTGTCTTTGCCAAGAAAACCCACAACTGAAATGACTGATCAATACAAGTCGCGTTATAGCAGATCTGACAATTCTGTTGTTCTTTGAGCCCATGATCCCACTCACATTTACTTACAGCCTCTTTCACAGTTCATTATATACAAGCTTTCTTCCCAATCACCCAGCCTCACATCACCTCTGACAACTGTTCTAAAGTCTGGTAGAGTCTGGGATAAAAGATTTTCTAGAAATCATCTAGTCCAGAGTTAACCTTTTTGTGTCATGGAACCCTTTGGCAATCTGGTGAAATGTATGGATTCTTTATCAGAATAGTGCTTTTAATAATAGAGAGAAATACTAAATTTCAATCAGAAGTTAGTGAAAATAAAGATAAAAATTTCTCCCAAGTTTATGAACCCCTTAAAATCAATCCACAGACAAGATTCCAGGTTTAGAACTCTTATTCTCTTCTCATTCTTGTTTTATATAAGAGAAATTAATCCAGAAAGGAAGTGTTTTGCCCAGGGTCACTAGCATTAGTGCTAGAGATTAGCTCCCACCTTAACACAATAAGAATTTTCCTAGGTAACTAGGAGGTTATTGGGAATCCAAGCACCTCCAAGGATTCAGAAAGCAGAGTAGCAATGGTGTTGCTACCCCATGAGATGAGAGGCAGAAAAACTGCTCAAGCTGCCATTTGGGCTCAGGAACAAAAGTTCTGGGAAAGGGAGGGAGGAAAGAAAAAAAAGGGGGAGCCACATCCTTTCTTCAGATGTTATATATGCCAAATAAGATCATACAATTTTGCTCCCCAAGACCCAGTTTTCAGGATTCCCAGCAAAACTGAAAAAGCCTCAAACCACACCCCTCTCCTCCAGACATCTGATCTCCATTTTTCCCCTAGAAAAGGGTTCTCAAAGTATGATCCCTGAAAGATTTTCAAGGTAATATTAAAATGTCTTCATTTCTATCATGGCAAATATGGATAAATAAAATCCACTCAAACAAAAGGTCTTTGGGGAAATCCTCAATAATTTTTGAAATTGCAAAAGGATCCTGAGATCACTGCTCTGCAAAATGTCTTCCGTATATTCATCTTCCCTCACAACCCTTTAGCAACCCATTTGGGTGGCCTATTCAGCCCTTATCCTTCCTGCCTCAGATCCCAATTCCCTCAAGTAGCTTCGGCTCCACCCTTCATGCTTTACCCAGCAACCACCAAACCTCAAAGTGCTTCCTATGCAGTCCCTCCTATGACAAATATAATCATACGCTATTGTATCTATATTTGCCACTCCCTCCCACCCAGAAAATCGCTATTTCTCTTCTCCCCTTTAACCTGCTCTTTGTCTATTTCCCCTGGTCTGCAGTCCCCCTCCGCCCACTTTCTAAAGCAGCCTCCCCTCCTGCTCCCTCCTCTCTTCCTGCAATCTTCATTTTTACCTTAAAATGTCCACTCCCCTTGTCTAGCCCTACTAGCCTGAGCCCTCCGTCACAATTTGAATGCAATCTCCATCAATGCCTGCCCCATCCTTATCGTTTTGGCTTCCCTCTATTCCCGCATCTGTTCCAAGTCCATTTCCTCGAGCTTGACATCGCCCCTTCTAAATACAGCTTCCATTACTGCAACGCCCTTTCTTCCCCACGAAGCCTTCATTCTTCGCCCCCCTCCAACCTGCCATCTTTAGTCTTTATCTGCCTCCCCGTATGTTCCAAGCATATTCCTCCCGGCCTGAGCCCCCTTCTAAATAGCTTTTTTTCTCCCGATCCCCCCACCCATTCTCCAATCCAGCTTTCATGTACCCATCCTAATGCAATCTGCACTCCTGTTCCACTCCCCTCCCCCTCCGCTCCCCTCCCATCTGGCTCCTCCAGTCTAGACAGCTCCGCTCTCTTTTGGGGGGGACGCCCATCCGCACCTCCCGAAAGAGTGTGGGGAAGGTGCGGGGGGCTGCACCCTCCTACCCCTCTCTTACCCCTCTCCCTTTCCGCCCCTCCCGTTCTCCAGGGCTCCCCCAGTCCGCGGCAGCCCATCTGTCCCTCCTAGGCCTAGCCCTAGGTCCCCACTGCATGCCATCCTCAGCCTGGCTCTCCTCCCCTCACCCTCGGTTCGCAGTCCAGCGGGTCCGACTAGCTCACCCCGGAGCCGCGGGGCCGAGCCGAGCCGTACTTCACCCCCCGGCCCGGGTGCGGCCGCCGCCCTCGCCGCCGTCGTCGCCGTTGTGATCTACCGCAGTTGTTATACTTGTCTATTTCTGAGAAACCCACCGCCTCCCTCCGCCACGAAAAATAGATCCGGCTTGGTACGGCAGCAGGGCGGGGCTGGTGATGCAGGATGTTCCCATTGGCCACCACCCTTTAGATTCTCTAGGATTGGTTGGTTTGGCTCCTCCACCGATTACAAAAACATCACCCCGCCTCTGCAGCCGTGGCTTTTTGGCTGATTGGCTGAGGCCGCGGAGCCTCGGCTCCTAAAGCGGGAGATTTACTAGTGCGGTAAGAGGGAGGGGGTGGCGTTCCCGCGTTGTTTCCCCCGGTGCTGAGCACCGGAGCGGACAGAGAGTGTGGTCTTTTGGTGAGTAGCTGGGCTCCGGGGGGCGCGGGCAGCTTGAGACTGCCCGGGGAGAGGGGCTGGGCGGGGGGACCAGCCTCAACGCTCTTGCCTCCCCTTGCCTTGTTATCGGAAGCGAAGCACACGGTCCAGCCTTGTAATGGGAGAGATAGGGGGAAGAAACTTGAGGGTCCCTGGATTAAAAAATGCTTGGAGATCTTCGGAAGCCCGAGGTCCGATCCCCTGCCCCGGGCGTCGGAGCCCCACCCGAGGCTAGTTTGCAGCCTCTGGAGGCTGGGCTCGGACTCCCCCGCCCCACCCCCTACCCACTGGGTGCTGTCCCGAGATGGAACAGCTGCAAGCTGCCCCGGAGCTCCCCTTGGAAAGCCACTCGGGATCTGGCAGTCAGAGCAGAGAAGAGGAAGGGGAAAAGGGACCAGTCATCTGTTACGCTTCTACAGGGTGCCAGGCACTGTGCTGGGTGCTCCTACAAATATTATTTTATTTGAACCTCGCAACAATCCTGGGAGGAAAGTGCTATTATTATTATTATCCTCTTTATATAGTTGGGGAAACTGAGGCAGATTTGCCCCTTGTCATCTCATTAGGAAATATCTGAGGCTGAATTTGAACTCAGGTCTTCCTAAATCCAGGCCCAGACGTTCTGATTCACTGAGTTTAGCAACTTCAGATTTTAAAATGGGGACTGTTGCTAATCAGGAAGTGAACCTCAGTTTCCCCATTTGTACAACAGGAATTACACTCCTTTCCCCATCGAGTTTTTGCTAAGATGATGAGTTCTAATCCTTCAAGTGTTCTACAAATAATTGTTTTAATGTTAGTAATGTCTAATGGGTTTTTGCTGCGTTTTCCTCAGCTTTTAGACCAGCAATGGAGCGGTGCAGGGAGGTGAGGGCCCTGCTGAAGGCCTGGGAGATGGCATTCCTTCAAGAACACAAAAGGAAACCCAACAAGGTATAGAAGTTTTCTCTTCTATAACAAGATGGTTTTAGAGCAGATGGCACCTTCAGCAGTTTGAATGTTCTCCAACACATCTATACACCAGCCTATACTGGGCTAATGTTAATGTAACACTTTTTAAAAATGTAATCAGTCTGAGGCTTCATAAATGGCCCCTCTTTGGTTTTTTGTATACTGAAATGTTTGTTTGTTGATGATTGAATAATAAAATTTTTAATTTAAAAATAGTTCCCCTAATTATATAGCCTTAGAGGAAGCAAATGATGATACAATTGATACAATTATTTACCAACAAGTGAATAAACAGATATTAGATAGAAAGGCTGAAATATGGGTATGAAGAATATCAAGAGTATCGAAGTTCTATGAGCCGAACTTCTGGTCCTAGTAGCCTTTTCCTTAAGGGGCTTAGAACATGCGCAGCATATGCATTGGGAGCTGTCAGCATCATCTGATGATGAAATGAAATGAACAGCAAGAGTTCCACCCTTGTCCCCATAATCTCTCCTGTGGAGTTTCTTAGGATGATCTAAAGAACAGGAACTTTGAACTACTACATGAACCAAAGCTCTACCCAGAGCACTGAGGAAACTATTATTCAAAAAGAAATGATGCTTCAGACATCTGGGCTGTACAGTAGATAGATCACCAGCCCTGGGGTCAGGATCTAAGTTAAAATGCAGTCTTAGACACTTGGCATTTAACTAGCTGTGTGATCCTGGACTAGTCACTTAACTCCAGTTTCCTGGACAAAAAAAGAGAAAAGATGCTTCATTCTGTCTGCCTCCAGAGCTGCTTAGACTTCCCTAATCTTAAAGCTTTCCCTTGATTCTTCCAGTTCCTCCAGGTACAGTCTAGTCAATCCTTTGAAAGACTGACGTCTCCATTTTATAATTACTCTTGGCTTCTACCCTTGTCACTTTTCTGAAACTTCTCTTTGAGATCATCCATGGCCTCTTAAGTCCTAACTCTGAGGATCTTTTTTTTTTTTTTTTCATGAAGACTTTATCCTTCTTAATCTCCCTGTAGTTTTTGACACTATCACTCCCTTTTTCTGAATATGTTTTTCTTTCAGAAACATCATATTTTGATGGGAGTGGTACAAGTACATTCCTGTGTTCATGTTCTTCTTTATCCATTAAAATGCATGTTTCCCAAGGAGCAATCTTTGACCCTTTTTCATTATATTCTCTCCTTTGAGACCTCAACCATTCTCAAGAGTTTCAACCATTACTTCTGCTATAGAAGAAACAACACTATCTCAGATCCTGACCTTTCTTCTGAAACATTGATCCCCAAATCCAGCTCATTATCTTCCCTCTGTAAACCCTGTGCTTCAGTCTACCACTCACCATGTTTTTAATCTTGAGGTTATTTTTGACTTTTCATCTCACTCAAGCTTCATATCTAAGATCTCATTGCAAGAACTGAGATTTGAAATCAGAAAGGAGATGTCCAACTCTGTAATCGGTGATTTTCCCACACCAGGCTCTATAATATGAACTGGGGGATCTTGAAAGTATCTTTCAGCTCTCAATCCTGTGAGAGGAGAACATATTCCATCTTTCTTTCTGGGTGTCCCAAGTCAGGTCCACCTCTGGGAATGGTGATTTAGAAATCCAAGCCCACAGCTTATAGTTGTGTATTTCATCTCTTTACCTGTTGAATTCCTATCTAGCCTTTAAAACCTGTGTTATGTCATCTCTGTGAAAATCTCCCAGACCATAATAGCCTTTCTATCCTGGCTTCATAGAATAAATCTGACTACAGTTATTTGAAATTCAACCAAGTTCAACATAAGAATAAGTAAACTAATGCCCTCTTAAAAAAAAAGTCTGGATTGTGTGTATGAAAGAAGAATTGGCCTGTATGTAGAACTTGTCCCCAGAACCCTTTTCCACAAGGAGACCAGAACAGTCATTACACACAGTTATTAATAACTAAATACAGTTGCCTATTATGGTTATTTCTGTTGCTGTCTTATCATGTTCCTACCAATACTTTCTGAAGACACCAGTCATGGCTTTGTCTCTACTCGGAACTTAACACATTGATTTTATTGTATTACATGGGGTGAACTAATATCAAGAACTATCTCTTACAGAATGATGTGGAGTCAGCACCAGAGGAAATGAAAGGTGAGTGTGTAGCAAAAAAAAAATATTCTCCAAAACAACCCAGGTCACATAAGAACTTTTCTGCTGATCAGGAGCATGGACATGAATAGCCACTGAACTTTTAGGTTGGACGAAATAGGGTGAGATGGCTATTTTTTTGGTTTTATTTTGTTTTTTTTGGCATTTGGGGTTAAGTGACTTGTTAGAGTCACACTGCTGGTAAGTGTCTGAGATCTGATTTGAACTTAAGTCTTGATTTCAAGTCTGTTGTTCTACCTACTGCACCAGCATACCTGCTCTTAGACCCCAGTCTTTAAAAATAAATCTTTCTATGTTTATTTTTTTTTGTTATTATTATTAACCTGCAGCTGCTGGTTATTTATTGCACAAGAGGTCAGCATAAGTGAGACATTATGAGACTGAGGGATATTGTGAAATAAGCTGGTGACCAGCAGAAGGTGACCTACAGCAGAAGGATTTTTTCTTTACAGATACCTCATTTATATACACATATGTACACACATACACATCTAGAACTAATACTTCATGGCAATGACTGCAACCTGTAAGAGCAAAGGGGTTGCAGTACAACCCAGCAAACAAGTGAGAAAATGGGTTGGTTCCCCCATCCTTAGCTAGACTTCATTCAAAGGAATTCTGTGTTTAGAAGAATTGTGATTGCTTGCTCTCTAAGGTTGGGGTGAAGTGGGAGGGAGGGAGAAAAATTTGGAATAAAAGAATTTACAGGGGTGAATATTGAAAACCAGGTTTGCATATATTTTGAAAAATAAAAAGCTATTGTTATTTAAAAAAAAAAAAGACACACCATGTACTTTTGATGGGACTTCTAATTAGTCCAATCGTTTTGGAAATTATGTCTTGACAGTATCTAAAATGCCTATACCCTTTGACTCAGATTCTACAGCAAGACATGTAATTAAGGAAGTGAAAAGCAAAAATCTAGCTCCCATATTTATAGTAACAACATTATTGTTATTATTTTATCATTTGCAGAACTGGAGTTAAAGTAGATGTTCATTATTGGGAAATAGCTAGACAAGTTAAGCTCGATAAATGAAACAAAATTTGACCATCTCCAACATTCTAAGCTTATTCAATACTTGAAAAAAATCAAATTAAAAAAGAGAAAAAATAGTCTTTACAATAATGTAAGCACTGTGATAGGTCATGAAGGCAAAAGGTTGAACTTGAGTTTTTGAAACCACTTGATCTCAAAAGTCTTGAAATTACCACTCACTTGGGGCAGGCTAAAGATATTGGCCCAGTGATGACCAAAGGACCAATCAAGACAAATTAAAAATTCTCATCAACTAGAATTTGGGAACCATAAGTCTCCCCAAAAACCATTGATCATGTCATTTGGGAAAGTTGAACCCTATTCAGTTGGAGGGAGTGCCCACATCAATATTTTAAATCACTCATATCTCATAACTATCCTGATAAGATTAAACAACTCATATATTTACAAGATTTCATAAAAAGAAAGCATTCATTGAATAAAATATTTTTGTGAGTCCTAAAAGTTTTTAGCTTATAAGTTAACATAAAATATAAACATCTGCCTTTTAAAAAATAAAAATAAATCCTCTAAGAACTGTGAGTGGAATGAGCATAAACACAACCATGAGAATGTAAGCTGACTATACCTCAAATCTTTGAAAAGGTAAAAGTTACCCTCTACTTGCTACTTGGGTAAACTGGTGATGTTGGGAGGGTGGAGTCGTGAAGGGACTTAGACCTTTCAGAAAGATTAAGTTCAGAAAACATGAGAAAGCTTTAGAAGAACATTAGTTCAGAGAGTTGCTGAGTAGAGCACCTAGTATCTAGCAAAGGAGGAGTCTATTTTTGTGAAATGTACAGAGCTGAATCAAGAGTTGCTACTGAGTGGGCCTTCAGGTGACTTTTAGGAGAACAATTTCAACCTAAGATTGAGGTTGACGATGACAAGGAGATGAGGGAAAGAGCATCATACTTAAAGGCCTAGATATGGAACAAGAAGGGTCAGTTGTCTGATTTCAGAAGTCTGATCTGTGTGGAACTCTTCCACATTGTGTTGAGTAAAGCAGAATTGCTCCATCTGTTCATGTGGTGTTTGTGTGTAAATATGTATTTATTCTAATTGTCTAGGCACTTTAGATAGCCAACTCAGAATGTTTCTAAAGAGAGGAGGCGAGAGGAGGTGTTGAAATTGCACCTGTCTTTGGATCAGAAAACCTTGGATTCTTGGGAAACAGCAGCAGCCAAGAAGAACTTGTTTTAGGGGATGGGAAAGAGGCTGTTCCAGGTTATGACTGGAGATGATGAGCTTCAGTATTGATGGGGTTGTTAAAATTTGGGACAGCAAAAAAAAGAATTAAAATCTGGGACAGCCAGGTACCAAGTTGTATTATTTGGTAGCTGGAAGATCCTTTGGGTTTTCTATAGTGTTTCACATTCTCTCCTTCCTCATGAGTCAAGATCCTGATTCCCTTTCTCTCCCAAACAGAACTCTATCGAGAATATCGAGCCCTAAGAAGAGGCCAGGAGTCAGCAGGTCTTCCTCAGCCTAGCAACTTGGGCCAGAAGGATGCAGCTGCAGAACAGGTAAATAGAAGGGGCCCCAAAAGGCCCAAATAAGTCTTTAATTTTCCTTAGACAGTTGCTCAAACTGGCTTTTATCAAAGAAAGGGTTTCTGATTAAAGGGCAAATGGGCTATTTCTAGAAGAAACTCCAATGAAAAGAGCATTTAATGGTTAGTCCATAGACAAGGGTCTATCATTCTTACTGACTATGGATAACTATCTTCCGTCAAGTGAATGTCTGGGGTTAAATGATCTTCAGTACCCTTAAGTGTGTTCCCTAGGGTTCATTAGATTAGGTGGGTCCAAGGTCCCCTCCAGCTCATAGAGTGATCAACCTAGTTCTATCGATTTGTTCCCTTCTTAAATTATGAATTTCCTCTAACAAAATACTATTTTGACACCTCCTCAGATCATAGAGGTGATCTTGAGACTTTAAAGGCTCTCCAGCAGAAGAGACTTCAATTATAGACCCAGTGATGACATTCAGTGACCAACCCTAGTTATATTCAAGAGGCACCTATTCCCAGACTGACTATAGGACCAAGTAGCTGTCAAAGACTTCATAGGAAGGGAGAAATCACATGGATAAAACTAGATCCTTGAAAAAAAGAATGTTATTATATAACTTTATCTTAAACTTTTTATAATTAGAAATATGCTCTAATGGATAAATAACAATTTTATCTTCCAGTAATTTTCAAAATCCCAGAGTACAGTCCTTACAACTGTACATTTACTTATGTGTGTACTTAGAGCCAATTTTTGTAATATTTTAATTGCTGTTAGAAAATTTTTGCCTATGAAGATGATGGTCAGTTTGAGCAGCCTGACCATTATTTGATACTCTAATATGGAAACAGTCTTATTGAAGTTATGATCAATTTTGGAAGTGTGTCATAAGTTTGGTAATCCTGCTTACAAACCCATCTGACCAAAGTGTTTTTTGAGAGATTGACATGATGTGGCAGAGTGGAATTCTTATCAGTCAAATAAGACACATATATAAATCACTTTACAAATCTTAAAGTGATGAATATTTGTGTGTAAATATACATATAGTACATATATATGTGTTTATTTCTACTGTAAATGTAATTGTAATGCTATAGTGCTGTATTTTCAGTTCTGCTTTTGAGTTAATATATTTTTGATGTCATATAGGTTACAATGAAAAAAAAATACATCTTTTACATGTAGTTTTCTCTTTTGACTTTTTGCAATGACAAATATTTTGGCAAGGCGCCTCAGAAAGACCAGCAATTAGATTACAGAGGGTTTTAATCTGTGAGTAAGGTACTCACATTCACCAAATTATGGAACCCTGAAGTATTCTTCCCCCCCCCCCCCCCGGGGCAATTGGGGTTAAGTGACTTGCCCAGAGTCACACAGCTAGAAAATTTCTGAGGGCATATTTGAACTCGAATTTTCTTAACTTCAGGACCAGCAGTGTACTCACTGTTCTACCAAGCTGGTCCTAAATACCCAGACATTTATTTAAACTTGAATTTATTGAATTGATTTATACTTAAATATTTCAGGGTTCCATAATTTGGTGAATGTGAGTACTTCACTAACAGATTAAAACCCTCTGTAATCTAATTGCTGGTCTTTGTGAGGCGCCTTGCCAAAATATTTGTCATGGCAAACAGCCTGATAATGTGCATAATTGAATGAACTTCATGCAGCTTCTCTGACTGCAGATATGAGTCCATCTCTGTGTCACATTGGAAGCCCTTTCAAGTTCAGTAGGACCTACCAAGTGCTAA
The DNA here is from genome assembly GCF_016432865.1 of Antechinus flavipes. Classification (NCBI taxonomy): domain Eukaryota; kingdom Metazoa; phylum Chordata; class Mammalia; order Dasyuromorphia; family Dasyuridae; genus Antechinus; species Antechinus flavipes. Next base: position 648,361,652 of record NC_067398.1, read on the forward strand.
TGATCTGCTGTCACAGCCTTTGAGCTGAAATCAGCAAAAAATTTTAATGGATGATGTGATTTGTTAGTAATTGTTATTTATATAAATATTTAAGTTATAATTAATTTATACATCTTTAAAATATGTGTATGTTTGTGTGTACACAAATGTTTTACATACCAAATGCACCTGTGATTTCATCAATTTGGAACAGTGCTCCAGAAGTGAAGATTGCAACCTATGCATGCTTACCTGTCCTATGCAGCTTTTGTCCATGTCCTCCCAAAAGTTACAGGTTTCCACCCATTTTGCTGGAGGTGTAACTTACAAGGGATCTCAATGGAACATTCTGCTGATTCACTTGAAGTCTCTTGCTCTTGATACATTCTATCTTACAATTCTTTCAGTTAATCTGAAGTTCCTCGTGAGTTATAGCCTGTAGCCTGCTCATACTGACCAGCTTAGGCAGTTGAGCATTTATTAAGTCTATTACTCATTTCCCTGACTTCCATTAAGTTACAATAAAATCCTACCTTCCACAGAAAGCTTCCCATAAACTTTTTAATATTAGTAACCACCTCCTGGTAATTTTTTCTTATTTATCCTATATGTGTCTTTCTTTGCTTTATATAATGTTTGTTTACATGTCATCTCCCTCATTTGTTTGTAAGATTTTTGAGGGCAGGAACTGTCTTCTGCCTCTTTTTGTATCCCTACTGCTTGTCATAGTGTCTGACGCATAGTAGATGTTTAATAAAATATTTATTGATTGCTTACTTGATTTAAGTCTTTACCAAAGTAAGCCCAAGTAAGTGCTTTCCTGCGCTAACAGATAAAAAGGAAGATAAAAGGAGTCCCAGAGCCCAAGGAGCTCACATTCCAATGGGGAGACAACAGGCAGAGAGGCAAAGATTTACATAGGTTAAACTAGGGGTAGTCTTGGAGGGAAAGCATTGGTTTTAAGGGTGACCAGGAAAGGCTTCATAGATCAGATAGGTAAACTGTTCCTTATTTTTATTGACTGGGGGCTTTCCCCTAATATAAGGAACAGGTGGTGCAATTGTATATGTGATAGTGATATCTTCAGTTTCCTTCCTCAAATTTGTTGTTGTTCATCCTTTGTTTTTTTCCTCAGCAGTATTTTATTTTTTCAAATGTATATAGGTTTTCAACATTCATTTTTATAAAACTTTGTGTTCTACTATGCCCAAAGGACTACCAAACTGTGTAAACCCTTGTTTGCTTGCATTTTGGTTTTTTTCTCTTTTTTTTTTTCCTTTTTGATCTGATACTTTTCCAAAATTTTGTCTTTGACAAGACAAAAATCAAGATGACAGGTAGTGGCCCTGGAAGTAATAGGTGACCTAAATTAAAGGTTTACCCAGGTGTCAGTTTGTCTAAGGCAGTGCCTATTTGGTAACTAAAGACAAGGTAAAGAAATAAAATGAAAGAGTCTAAATTTATTCTCACAAAAATATCAGTCATGGAGAAGACCCTCAAAGTTTCTAGCTAGAGTAGAAAGCAATTGTAATTACATTCATTCTGAGCTATCAGAACCTAAATGATCTCAAATTTAAATTTCAAAGAAAAACTATTAGATAAAAGCTAAGGGTACAAGTAGAGAAGTCAAGATTTTTGTACATTTATTTGGCTAGAAAGTTTCAGAGCAACTGGTGATCCTTGCTGTTATCTTTACTTATTTTGGATGCATATCATTTTGTGACTTTCCAAGTGTGACTCTTTATTTTCTTCAAGGTGGCATTTAAGGAATGTTTGGCCAGCCTAAAAGAACCTATAAGGTACCAAGCAAAGAAGTTCCTTTATAAATAGGGAATCCCTCTTCAACTTGGACTCTGGACAAAATCTTCTTCATGATAGTGGTGAAACCCTTTGATATCCTCTCTAATTTTTGACATACGTGATATTTATGATCAGAGGGTCATTGGAACAGTGAATTCTGGTTTATCTTTCAAGAATAATTTTTGTTTTGTTTTGTTTTGTTATAACTTTTTATTGACAGAACATATGCCTGGATAATTTTTTACAACATTATCCCTTGCACTCACTTCTGGTTCCGACTTTTCCCTTCCCTCCCTCCACCCCCTCCCCTAGATGGCAGGCAGTCTTATATATGTTAAATATGTTACAGTATATCCTAGATACAATATATGTGTGCAGAACCGAACAGCTCACTTGTTGCACAGGGAGAATTGGATTCAGAAGGTAAAAATAATCTGGGAAGAAAAGCAAAAATGTATACAGTTTACATTCATTTCCCAGTGTTCCTTTTCTGGGTGTAGCTGCTTCTGTCCATCATTGATCAATTGAAACCGACTTAGATCTTCTCTTTGTCGAAGAAATCCACTTCCATCAGAATACATCCTCATTCAGTATCATTGTTGAAGTGTATAATGATCTCCTGGTTCTGCTCATTTCACTTAGCATCAGTTCATGTAAGTCTCTCCAAGCCTCTCCGTATTCATCCTGCTGGTCATTTTCAAAAATAACTTTATGGCAGAATGACACTTTTTTAAAAGAGAATCTCTAAGGTAACATTTTGCTTTCCTGAATGAAATGGCTTTTCATAACCATGTTAGGAACTTATTCTTTCCATTTTTAAGTTAATTGTGAAATGTTAAAAATAGATGTGATTCATTATTGAGTATCACTCATGAAAGCCTGATTGTTCCCTGCTACTGCCCTCTTGGAATATGCCCTTAATAACCACTCATTAAAATTTTGTATAGATGCATTGAAATAAAAGTCAGTAATTATAGTCTTTCATCAGCTTTTTTTCAGTATTAATGAAAGCCAAAGTTTTTTCCCACCCTTTTTATTTCTTTCCTTCCTCCTTGTACTTTATATAATCTGTCAGTCACTAGATGTGCTCAGAATTGTATTATCTTCAGCATTTACATATATTTGAACCAAAAGAGCTGCTTTTTTGTTGTTGTTGTTCTTTTTAGTCTTATTTCTGCAAGTTCCTAATAAGCATATCTGGGACTATAATAAGTCTAAGGGTGGTGATCCCACTCTCTGTGATGAAGAAAAGAATATAACAATTTTTATACTTTTCAGTTTTTCTTCTCTTCATATTCCTTCCGTTTTCATGCTTGAATTTTCTTGAGGTATCTGTTCTCAGTCAGATATTTTGCCATGCTTTTTTTAAGTTGTTATTTATCTAAATTCTAGGAGTCTGTTCTGCTTTATGAGAGGACACTCCTCACAATTGCCCATTATTCTTCTTTGTAAGATTTTTTTTTTTTTGCAAAGTCTTTTTTCTTATCCAATCCTGGGTAATGGTAGTTATCTCACTCCATTCAGCAAACTAGGTCAGATATGTGCTGGCTAAGGTACTTACTGGACTCTTTATTATTGCAATTAATTTACATTGCTTAAGCTTCTGGATAAAATTATTATAATTGGGGTCATATTGTTTTAGTTGTCTATTTCTCATTTTTTATTGTTAATGATATACTTGTTTCATTCAAGATTGATTTGTTTTGGTTGTATACCATATTTCTTTATTATTATTTGACTTGGTTATTTGTTTATTTATTTATATGTATGTTATTTATTTATTATTTTTATTTGTTTATTTCTAATCCTAATCTTAGTTCTAAGAGGTTAGCAAACTGAATGTACATACATGGTTGACTCAGGAATAACTCCTATATGAATAACAAGTCTGTTTAAATGTAATCTATTTTATCCTTGCTCGTCACGTGCAATACATACCAAAGTGAATTTCAGGGGTAGAGTGAACATCCAGAATGAATAGAGTTCCTGAGGGATGGTAGAAAGAATCTGGACTATATAACCTTGAGAGAATCTAAAGAGAACTACACAGGATTCTGCTTCCTTTTTTATTTTTCTTATTTCCATTGATTGTTCCTGGCTAAAAAGTTCTAGTGATATGCCTCGTAATTAGACAGAACCTAACTCCAGTTCACTAGCCACTTAGTCTGTTGCAGGGACTTGTTTTATAATATATATATTTATCAAATAAATAATGTTGATGTATAATTTTATAGTGTTAAATTAGATAAATAAAAATACAAGATGACGTTTAAGTTACATTACAGCTTTTGAGTCTGGAAGGCAGATAAATGGTTTAGTAGTACAGCAATTGAAGTCATGAGGATTTGAGTTAAAATAGTCAAAAAGTGACAAGTCACCCTATATTACATCAGTTTTCTAATCTGTAAAATGGGGGACATAACTCCTAGAGTTATTCTAAGAATCAAATAAGATAACATGGACAGCGTGTTGTAAACTTCAAAGCACTATGGAAATGCTAGCTATTAGTATTTTCCCCCAAAAGCCCCTTTGGTGCTCTTAACCATTTCTTTTCTCATAAAATCTCTGGTGATCCATCCACTTATACAAAATACGGATTTTTAAATTTCTACACTCACATTGTTTACAAAAAGCAGTATTTTCATTTATTTCTAATAATTAACTCTCTGACATCTTTTTCATGACACTGAAATTGTTGACATTTCCATGTGGAGTAGAGGTGGTGACACCTATTTAGCCCCTATTTTTTTAATAGATTTGCAACTAATATTTATCCATTGAGAAAAATCTTGGTTCTTGATTTCAAGTTTAGAGTTCTTAATATATTAAAGAAAAATTCCTTTATTTTTTTTTAATTTTGATTATGAATGAATACTGATTTTTGTTTAAAAGCCTTCTCTGTATCTTTTAATCCAGAGAATTAGGTTTTGTGTGTGTATATGTGTGTATATGAATGAAATCACCCCAGCAATTCTAGGATAAAACCTATTTGATCAGAGCAAGTACCTTTTTGATGTATTCCATTTGTTGGTGTTCAGGGATACATGGGATCCCCAAAATATATTGAGGTTCTGAACCATTGTTGCAGGTGTCCCAAAAGAATTTAGAAACTTAGATAATTTCTAAGGCAGGAGGCAAAATTTTATTATATTTATAATGCCAATTAAAGCTGGCTAAATTCTAAAAGAGGAAGAGAGCAAAGAGCGAAGAACAAGCAGATAAATTTATAGGGAAAACTGTTAGAGGTGGAGTTCAGGAGTTGTCAGAGGAGTTAAGACATCATGGGACTGGGGTTCACATAATTGATGGTAGGTTTGGTAATGAGGGCTTAACAACAATTCCCTTTCTTCTTGGAATAAAGATAACAGGCCCAGCTCCCTTTCTTTCACACCCATTCTCCCTGGCTCTGTCACAGTACTCTCAGTAACCACATGTCTAAGATGACTACATCCTTCTCAAGGCCAGGCGACTTGGAATTTCTTAAAGAGTCTTGGAGTCTCTACTACTATTGGGATTTCTCCTATATTGTTTTGATCTGTTCCTAAATTATTTAGGAGGATAAGGCAATAAGGATTAAGTGACTTGCCCAAGATCACATAGCTGATGAGTTTTTAAGTACCTGAGGCCATATTTGAACTTATTTTGATTCTTTTAGAATATTTTTTCATCAACATTTATTAAGGAGGTTTCTAGTTTTCAGTATTGTTTGTGGTTTTAAAATATGTTTTCATAGAAACCCAGATGTTTCCTGTATTGACTGTCAAGTTTAGCAAAATGTATCATTCCAATTAGATATGATATTCACAAAAATCTTTCCAGCATTATGTAAAAGTTAGTTTTTTGTCAATGATTTTCCTTATAGCTATCTTTCTTTCAAATTGATTTATTGAAATTGTTAGTTTGGGCAATTTATATTTTTACAAAATTTACAAATCACCATTTCACTTTAGCTCTCTGATGAATCAGTATAAAGTAAAGGTGATAAAATTTCTGTTGTTTCCTTTCTCTGTCTTTTCTGTCTTGTCTTTTCCTTTCTCATTTTGGTAATTTGTGTTTTTTTTTTTATTTCTTTATTATGTCATTAATGGTTCATCCACATTCTTCAATTGTGTCATTAATGGTTCATCCACATTCTTCATTTCACTTATTTTTTAGGTCAATTGTTTACATCCTTCCACATCCTTAGGTCTTTTTTTATTTTTATTCCTTTGCTTGATATAAATTTACCTCAGAGAATCCCCAAAGGCTGTCGCTGCTCCTCATTAGATTTGATGTGAAAATTTTTTTAAAATTTTCCCTGATGAGTAGTCTGTTGTTTTCTGAATTTACTCCCTGCCCTAGTCATTTAAATTTAAAAATTATTTTTTTCTTTTTGCCTTGTAGGCCAAAAAAGTGAGGTTTGTACAGTTCACTGAGTATGCGATCATTTGTTTGTGAAAGTGTATATTGTGTGTACTCAGCAAGAAAAAAATGCAATCTTCCTTTTCTGTTTAGTTCTCTCCAAATATCTGTTCTTTCAGAGGTGAACTCATCTGGTCAGCTCAATGGCACAAGTGGATATATCCCTGAGCCCCAGGAATCAGGAAGATCTGAGTTCAGACATAATCTCAGACACATATTAGCTATAGCTAAGTGACTCTGGGCAAACAACTTAATCTCTATCTGCCTCAGTTTCCTCAACTGTAAAATGGGGGTCATAATATCATTTGCCTGCCAGCATTGTTGTAAGGATTAAGTAAGATAATATTTGTAAAGCATTTAGTACAATGCCTGATACTGCATTTTAGGTCCTTCATAAATGCTTGTTTCCTTCCTTCCTCTTCCTTCCTGCTTTCCTCTTCTCTTTCTTTCTTCTTCCCCTTCCTCTTCCCCTTTCTTCCTTCCTTTCTTGAGCTCTGTGCAGGGTTGAATGAGTTAGGAGGCACAGCAGGTGACGGTAAGCAGCATGCTTACCATCTGTTTAGGCCCCTAGGATATACATAGGTAAAGAAGCCCTCAGCTTTAGAAAAAGGATGAGTGCAGAGCTGGTAGGGGCAAGGTGAGTCATAAACTTGCTCATTTTCTGCCTGTCTATACCCAAGTCCCAAAGGACAGGCAGGTGGGCATCCAGCTGTGGCCTTTGGTATAATCCTAATGCATTTGCAGAAGTCCAGCGGGTGCTCAATAGCCTTTTAGTAGCCTCTTCCTCTACCCACTGCAGGGCAAGCTTCTAGTAAGCTAGGTTCCATTTTCCTCTACTGCTAGCCCCCCTAAGTAGCCTCAATCCTCCTGACATTGCTGCCGGCCTTTATATTTCATAAAGCACTTTTCCATTCAAGATCTCATTTGCTCCTCCCCACACCACTTTGAGATATAAATAGGAGGGTTATTGCTGATGTTTTAATAGAGTGAGCCACAGTCTCATTATTGTGGGCACACTTTCCTCTGGCACAGAGTGCAATCCATCTATGCCCTTTCACCAAATGCATTTTTGTTCTCCTATCAATCTGCCATAAAGCATTTACCTAGGAGTGGGGAGCCTCTCTCTAGGTCTTTCACTATTTCACAGATAGAAGATGGACAGCTCAGCCTGTCCATCTGTTTTCCTCTCCATTCACCCTTCCACCTGTCCTTCTTTGCACCTTCTATTATTCGGGTCACCAGTGGTGATCGGCTATGCAATTTCCATACAAGCAACATTGCATGCAGTTTGCCGCTGAGGGACCTTAAACTAGTTTGTCTATTCTAAATAAGTGTTGATTGAAGTGAATTTTACTGACAAGGCATCTGAAGCCCAGAAAGGTAAAAAGTGATCCTCAAACAGACTTTTTCCCCCCTTCTGTGGGTTCTTTGCTCTGTTTAAAGCCCACTAAAGAATAATAGAATTGTAGAACCTCAGTCTGGAGGCAGCCTCAGAGGCCATCTCGTCCTTAAGTGTAGCAGTAGGGAGGATAAGACCGTGGCCCAAACTGCTGTTCAGACGCCTCTCCCCCATGTAACGGGGGTCCTGGAGAAGGGTTTTGTGCTGGTCAGGGTCAGGGAAGAAGGCTGTAGTCCTCAGGGAGGTTCTAAGGCCTTCTTTGTCTTCACGTGGGCCATAGATCTTGCTTCCCAAACATAAAACCCTCTTTTCAGCAGCAGACTGAGAGGGTGTTAGAGCTGGAAAAGAGAGTGTGGATTGTATCCAACCATCTTATTTCACATGTGGGCTCTGCACTGTGCCAGGGGACCCTTATCCTCGGTGTTCCCACCTTTCTCTGCCCACCTTGGCTTCAGCCCTGGTTCCTCTGTCTCCTCTCGGCAGGCTCCAGAGCTGGGCTGCTGGGGGGCACATCTGAACAGGAAGGGGACCAAGCCCCTGCCGCCGGCCCAGACGGCCCCCCTCCGGGCACCTTCCAAATGCTATGGGAGCACGCTCAAGGCTAACCTGAAGGCTGACCTGCAGGTATGTTTCTGGGGCCGCAGGAGAGGCTGGGGGCAGCTTCCCACGCCTTACTGTTTGTAGAAAGTGGGAGTGAGGGCAGGACCAGAATGCCAGTCTGGGAGAAAGAAGCTATGCTGTTTTTCAAGACCTTTGTCCCCTGCCAGGTTGAGACGGAGGGTTCTCACCTGTACTACACAATGAACACACTGGTGTATCTGGCCTGGTGCCTCTGTATTCCGGGCAAGGTCTCTGAAGCTTCTCAAGGTGATCTTGCAGGCGACTAAAGGGCTGGTGTTAGGGTGACTGAAACCAAAAGGCTGTTCTTCAGGAAACTGAGTGGTTTCTCCCCTTCCCAGGCAGGACCACACTTGGGCCGGATACCTCGGCTCCCACGCAGACAGCAGCCCGAGAAGTGCCCTTCACCCAAGTCTCATTTGTCGGTGCCCTCTGCCCCAACAGAAGCCATGCCCGATCCCTGTGAGGAAGACACTGCCAGGCTTGAGCCCCCCGTATCTCCCTGGGGCTTTGGACCAAGGCCCGTTCCCCAGCCTGGGAAGCTGAAGCACTTACAGCACACTCTGGGCCAGAGGCTGAGCTCCCTGGATCCTGACTGGTTGCAGAGGTGCCAGGTTGAGACAAGGGAGAAGCTAGGAAGGATAGAATGCTCCAGCTTGCCGTCCAGCTCCCCGGCCTCACCAGCTGAGACCCAGAACCCATATCCAGAGTGGGAGAAGAGCATAGAACTCCCTGCTGAGAGAGACCTGAAGTCGGCCCCTCAGGGGGATGCTGTCAGTGATAGCCCCCTGCCCGAGACCCTGGAAACAAGGCCACTTTGTGGCAGCCCTCCTGGGAAAGAGGAAACCCCTTCTATGAGTAAGGTCAGGACGCTGCAGAGAAGTCCCACTCAGAAGAGAAAAAGGGATGGCAGCCAAGACAGACCTCCAAAGCAGCAGAAAACTGGCACCGAGAAGGCAAGGCTTGGGACTGAGCCTGATGGGGAGCAAAGCAAAGAGTCTGAGAAAGTGGCAGCTCTGGACATACCCGAGGAAGACCTCCTGGGAGAAATTGTGAGGCAGACACCCAAGACTGGCACCAGGGCCAGAGCCCCCAGGTACTGCCCACAGGTCGGGCTGGGCAGGTGGGCTCAAATGGTGGCGGTCACTTGGTCTCAAGGCCCGGAGCTCAGCAGGAGGCAGTGTGCGCTGAGATGGGTTTGGAGGATGTCACACAGGTGGTGGGGCTTCTGAGTCCCTCCCCTCTGGGTCTCTTTCAGGACGTTCTCGAAGGCTACTGGTAATTTTGTACGTCTCAACTTAAAGAAGAAATGCTACGTTAAGGGCTTTGGTTTGAGGGGTAACCGTCTCCGAAAGCAGGTAAGGGGCCCCCGAACTCCATTTCTGACCCCCACTGACCTCAGTTCAAACCCACAGAGAGAAGCAGATTTCCCATGGAGGCTGGAGAGAAAAGGGTACCCAGCATCCTCGGGGAGATAATTAAGAATAATTATGTTCCAGAGCACTGGAGCCTGAAGTGTCTCCTCCCTTGTGTCTCCTCCCCGCCAGATATGGAAGAAGAAGTGGCAGATGAAGGGCGAGCAGTTTGGGGGTGGCTGGTCCAGAGAGCAGGGGAAAGACCTCTGCTTCAGGTGTGGGGCTGCTGGGCACTGGGCTTCCCAGTGCCGCGCAACAGGTAAGGCCTCATGCCAACGGCCCCGTGGCAGGGCTGCGGGGGCCTGGAATTCTGCTCAGCAGATTCTGCCGAGGGCAGAGGCTCTTTGTGAGGGAAGCCCATGTTCTGGCCCATAGGAGGCTGGGCGTGGACGGGACTGGGTGTTTTAATTCAGCTCAACAAGTGCTTGTTGATACATTGGATTGCTTGCTTTCTAGGGGAGGGAGTGGGGAGAAGGAAGAAAAATCAGAAAACAAGGCATGCAAGGGTCAGTGATGGAAAATTATCCGTGCATATGTTTTGAAACTAAAAAGCTTTAAAAAAAAAAATACAATACACCTAAGGGAAAAAAACAAGTGCTTGTTGAAGGCCCGTTCTATAATGGCAATAATTCCCATTTCTGTGATTAGAGACTGTTTTTCTTAAAATTAGCCTGGGAGGCACATAGTGCAAAGGTTATTTTACCATTGTACAAGTAAAGTAACCTGAGCTTCAGAGAGATGGTTTGCCAGTGGTCTGTACACAGCTGGTGAATGATGGGCCCGGGACTTAAAACCTGGGCCTCCACTCCATAGTGTTGGGGGGAAGAAGGCGAGGGAGACGCTCAGATAGTTCCTTCCCCCACAGCTCCCGCCTGTCACCAGCTGTCTGAGGAGGGAAGCAGTGAGCCCCCTGAAGAGCAGGAGGAGGATGAGGAGCCGCCCCTTCCCACCCTAGAGGAGGAAGCCCAGAGAGCCAGCAGTGCCTCCTGCCAGGCTGCTGGTGAGCTGTCTGTGGTCCCTGGCGTTGGCCAGCAGCCTGGGAGGGGGGGGGGGGGTCTCCCAGACCCATGTTCGCTTCGTGAGCAGACATCCCTTCCCTGATCACATCCAAGGGAGGTGGGCGGGGACTTCTGGGTTTTCTCTGCCCTGTGCACCGGCCTTTGCCTAGGGGAACATTCGGGTCTCAGGGCCACACTTTGTGCCCCCTGCTCCCGGAGGGCATCCTGGCTCTGGGGGGTGCGGGCAGGGTCTGTGCCCTGGGGTGGTGTCAGGGGGCTTGTTCCATGCTGAAGCTGTCTCTCTTGGCTTCTGCTTCTTCCCAGGGAGTGAGGAGCGCAGCAGGCCGGTGTCTCCCAGGGGGCCGGTGCCTCCCAGGGGGCCGGTGCGAGAACCTCCCGCCCTCCCCCCTGCTGTGGAGCCGCTGTACGGCCTGGGGCCCTCCGGCCAGCTGGCAGGTGAGAGCCCAGGACACAGAATAGAGCAGGCGCCCGAGCCACAAACTGGGACTGCTTGGAGGGACCCATTTCATCCGAGTGTCACAACCACCGAGGCCACTAGGTGGTGCCATGGATTGTGCCCTAAACTCAAATTCCTCCCCAGAAGCTTAGGAGCTCTGTGACTCTGGGCAAGTTTCTTTAATCTGACTGCCTCGGCTTCTTCATCTGTAAAATGGACATCATAATAGCATCTGCCTCCCAGAGCTGTTTTGAAGTTAAAATGAGATGATATTTGTCCAAGGGCTTTGCAAATCTTAAATCACTATGTAAATGTTGGCTCTTATTATTATCATCAACTTCCTGATTTAGGCAAGGGCAAGGATCCTTTGCCCTATTTTACAGATGAGAGAATCTGAGATTCATAAAGATGAGAGCCACATAGTTGGTGATTGAAAGAATTTCGATTCAAACCCGAGATGAGATCTGCTGCCCTTTGCAGGAAATCACTTTGGGGGAAGCAGACCTATCTTCCCCTGTCCTAAAAAATCCCACCCTGGCACCAGTCATCCCATTAGCCATCATCTTCTCTCGTGTCTCCTCTCTCTCAGCCAAACTCCTTGAAAAAACACCCCTGTTTCCCCTTCCTCTCCTTTTGTTCTCTTCTGGCCCTCTGCATCTGGCTTTCGACCTCATCATTCAGTTGGTACTGTTCTCCCCAAGTTACTGGTGACCTTCAAATTGCAGGACATGATGGCTTCTTCCTGACCTCTCCCGCTCCCAGTGCTGTTGGACACTTTCTCTTCCTGGATACTTCATCCTCTTTGGATTTTTGTGACCCTGCTGCCTCTTGTTTCTCCTCCTCATGGTGCCTTCCCAGGCTGCTTTGCCGGATTGTCACTCAGATTATACCACCTAACTGTACCTCCACTCCTTCCCCTCAATCCTGGAACCCCTTCCCTTTTCTCTATACAGCCTCCCATGGTGACTTCATGGCTTCAGTTATAATCTGTATTCAGATTATTCCTAGATATATGCCGCCCTTGTTGCCTAATTACTCGTGGATTATTGGTCTTCCTATCTCTGCTCCATACAGCTGCCAAAATTACTTTTCTAAAACACGGCTCTGACCATGTTCTCACACTTCCCCACCCTCTTAGTCAACTCCAACGAGCCCTGTTACCACTAGATCCAAAGATAAAATTCTCTGTCTGGATTTTAAAACTCATCACTCTGCCTTTCCAGCCTTCTTACGCATGACTGCCCTCCGTTTACTCTCCATCTGGCCTTGCTCTTCTCACACACAACTTTCCAGCTCAAACCTCCATGCCTTTGTACTGCGCCTCTGCCTGGCAGACCTTCCCTCCTCACCCGTGTGTCTTTGAATCTGTTTGCTGTGAGAGGCTCCGCAAGTGCCCCTTGTGCAGGAAGCCTTCCCGCTCCCCAGCTTCCTGCCGCTTCCCCTCTGCTCCTGTTTATCTGTGCGTGTGCTCGCCACCTTCTAGAGGGGGGAACTCTTTAACCTTGGCATTCTCAGCGCCTCGCGCAGTGCCTGCCCCATAATAAGGGGTTCTAAAGTGCTTTGTTTACTGAAGGACCCCGAAATCTGAGCATGGCCTTGACCCGGTTTTGCCTTGTACGCAAAGTTCGAATCCGGCCTCAGACACTTTGTTTCCCTGGGAGTCACTCCTGCACAAGTAGTAGCCGCAGCCACTCGCGGGACTGGGGTGAAGAAGGAGTGAGACCATGTTTGTAAAGCAGTTAGCCCAGTGCCTGACATGCCGCAAATGCTGTAGAGATGCTTGCTCCTCGTTCTGCTTCCCACCCACCCCCCGGCAGGCTGCCCGTGCTTTGTCCGGCTCAGTTCTCTGGCAACCACATTTCTTTCAGAGACCCCGTCGGAGGTGTTTGCCGCACTGACCCAGTTTGGTCACCGTACTTTCCGCCCTGGGCAAGAGGCTGCCATTATGCGGATTCTCTCTGGTGAGCACCTCTCCCTGGTACCAGGCGTCCCTCCCGCCCCAGAACCGGAGAGCTCCGGAGGCCGAGGGCTCCTCTCTTCCGCAAACATCCTCCAGTTTTACTGACCAAGGGGGGCCTCAGTACTGGGTCCCCTCCCTTGTGCTTCATTCTGCTTCCTTCTCTCCAAAACCGAGGTCCGAGGGGCACATTGGGAGGAGGCAGCTGTGGGCCCTCAGGGACGCTCCCAGACCTAGCTGGCTTAAGGGGCCACGTTCTAAACCGGCTCTGGGGGATCCCGGAAACAGGAGATGGAGATAACTGGGCGCTGCTGCCTCCGTGCGGAGGTGCCGGGAGGGCTGCTGCTTCTCTCTGAGGAGACGGCCTTCTTGGGGTCTGTTCTAGGTCTTTCTACCCTGGTGGTCCTGCCCACGGGCATGGGGAAGTCGCTCTGCTATCAGCTCCCGGCCCTCCTCTATGCCCGGCGCAGCCGCTGCGTCACGCTGGTGGTGTCTCCCCTTGTGTCACTCATGGATGACCAGGTGAGCCACGAGCACCACTCTCCTCACCCCAGGGAGGGAGAATCCCCCCCACACGGATGTCCCACCCTGCCTTAGGGGGTCCTCAAGGGGCCTCCCACAGGCCTCGGGAGCTCACGGCCCCGAAGCTCTCCCCCCGGGAAGCTCTGGCCTGAGCCCTGCAGAGCTGCCACGCAGCCAGCGCAGTCTCCAGAGCGGGGGCCGCGTCCCGTTCGGGTCAGTCCTCCTGCTTTGTCCCCAGGCCGCCGTGCTGCCGCCCGCTGTCTCGGATACCTCCTTGGACAGCTCTTCTTTACCTTCTGGCCATTAGCCATCCAGGACCGGGTCCTCGGTCCTCCCCCTCGTGGCCCGGGCAGGAAGCCTCCGGGGCTGGCTTGTTTCATCCTCCGGGGTGCTGGGCGTCGGCCTCAGCTTCCTTACCCAAGGCTCGGGGGAAGTTCCAGGAGCGGGGCAGGGGTGGAGCTGGCCCTCCTGGACTCCGTGCCATGGAGGGCCCGTGTTTCCTGCAGGTGTCGGGGCTGCCCCGGGGGCTGAGAGCTGTCTGCATGCACTCCAGCATGACCAGGAAGCAGAGGGAGGCCGCCATGGAGAAGGTCAGTCATCTGGGAGTCAGATGGAGATGCCTCGGGCTCGCAGCCAGGGAGACCCTGCCTTCCCAGCTGCCCCAGATCGTCACCCTGGCCGGAGCACCTGGGAAGCGTGGGCGGGCGGCTCAGGCTGCTGAGGTCCTGCCTGGGAGGATGGGAGAAGCCGCGCGGGGCCTGCGCTTCGGTCTGATGAGGATGGGCTCCTTGCAGGTGGGCTCCGGCCAGGCGCAGGTGCTGCTGCTGTCTCCGGAAGCGGTGGTTGGGGCTGGAGCCGGGGGCTCCAGCTGCCTCCCCCCGGCCTCCCGGCTGCCCCCCGTGGCGTTTGCCTGCATCGATGAGGCGCACTGTCTCTCCCAGTGGTCCCACAACTTCCGGCCCTGCTACCTGCGGCTTTGTAAGGTGGGCCCCGGAGGGGGGTGGGGGGCAGCTAGCAGGGCGGGGATGTGGAGGGAAAGGGAGAGCCCCCGGGGAGCTGGAGCAAAGGGCCCTGGCAGCCTGGGTGGGCATCGTTCGGCGTGGCTGAGCCTCAGCCACCCTCCTCCCCCAGGTGCTGCGAGAGCGCCTGGGCGTGCGCTGCTTCCTGGGGCTCACAGCCACTGCCACCCGCGCCACGGCCAGGGACGTGGGCCAGCACCTGGGCATCCCAGAGGGAGCCATCTGCGGGACACACTCGGCCTCCATCCCCCCCAATCTGCTCCTCTCGGTCTCCCTGGACAGAGACAAGGACCAGGTAGGAGTCCGTCCTGCTTCTCCTGGAGGCAAAAGACAGGGAACCTGGCGAGAACTGGTTCCGCATATAAACAGCTCCTGCTCCCACCAGAGTCCAGCCTGTGAGGGGTTATGAGCCGTGGGAAGGGCGCATGAGTGGAAATCCCAGGCCTGACTGGGTGTGCTTCTAGTTCTGGCTCTGTGAGGTCCCTTCCAGCTCTAACGTTCTGTAGTGACAAATCTTCCATTTCTCTCTCCTCTAAAAACCAAGGGAATAAGTATTACGGTTTAAAGAACTCTTTTCTTACAAGCAATGCTGCCTGGAAGCAGGTCATCAACATCTTATTCTGTCCTTTCCCAACTTTTTTTAACCATACCGCACACAGGCTCTCCGTGATGATCCTTTGTCCTTCATAAAACTGATCTGGTTCCCTTAGTGGGAAAGAGCTTCCCTTTGGCTAGTAATCAAACTTGATTAGTTTTGTGGTCAAGCTGCCTCTCGAGTCTTAGTCCTTCTGCTTCTTCCTGGCAAATGAAACAGGGTGTTTTCCAAGCAAATGGCATTTCTCTGCCTTTCCCACAGTCAGGAATTTTTCCAATCCAGCTCCCAAAACAGTGATCGCAGGAATTGGAAATCCAGGCACTCACAGCTCCTGCCTTCTTACATCTGCCCAAAGAACAGATTGGCCATGAGCTATAATCCGCTTCATCCGTAGGCATTTCTGCAGTTCACAAGGAAGCACTGTTCAAGGCACATTTCTGGCTTGCCCTGCTTGTTTCTGAACAGGGAAACGGCTTGGCAGGCTACCCTTTTTAAACTACTCTTCCGTTTTCAGCTTTTCACAGGCCCCATCCAGTTTCTCTGTCTCTGGCAGACACTTCAAAATGTTGGGTAGCTTACCACCCTCTCTCAAGTGTAACCCTGTATGCGGTGGTGGATTCTATCTAAGTGCACTGGAGAGGTGGGGAGCGCTCTACTTGAGGGAAGGAGCCCTCTTTCCCTCCAGGCAGAACCCCTATAATATCCCTTGGTGGATGCATTTTCTGCTTGAGCACAGTTTCTAATCTGTCAACCACCAAAGACTTACATTCTACAATGTGCCAGGAACCATGATGAGCTCTGCAGATAACAGACACAAAAATGTGCTAGATGCTGGCATAAAAGGATTTAAAAAATTAAGCAATCCTTCTCTCGGGGAGGTTATATTCCAAAGGGGCAACATATATGTTTATAATTACAAATGGAATAAATTCCAGGCAGTTAGGAAGGAAGAGCGATAAGGGGAGAGGCCGTCAGGAAAGGCTTGTTAAAGATTGTGCTCGAGCCAGGTCTGAAGGAAGTGAAATATGCTCTGAAGTGAAGATGAGGAGGGATGAAAACTTGCAAAGGTGGGGAGAAGGGAGCTCGGATGTCACATGTGAAAAGGAGAGAAAATCCGTTTGACTGCATCTCAGAATGCAAAAGTGTGAAGCTAGAAAAATGGATCGAGACCAGGTCGTGAAGGACTTTAAGTGACAAGCAGAGGGATTTCTGTCTTACTCTGAAGGCCATAAGAGATCTGTCTGGCAGTTCTGTGGAGGATAGATTGGAATAGGAAGAACCTGAGACAAGGAGATCGGTTAAGAGGCCCCTGCAGTAGTCTAGTTGAAAAACAGTAACGTGGTGACTATGAGTAAGAGTGTGCAAGGGTGCAAGAGGTGGCGTGGGTAGAAATAGTAAGATTTGAGAACCACGTGGTGTAGGATAAGTGAGAGGGAAGATTTGAGAACGATAACAAGTTTGGAAGCACAATGGTGTCCGTAACAGACATTTACTAGAGAATTGGGTTTAGGGGGAGAGAAAATGAGTTTGTTTTGAACTTTGAGATTTCAGTACCGATGGGACAGCCAATGTGAAATGCCTAACAGGGCATGGGACCCTGGAG
Organism: Antechinus flavipes; assembly: GCF_016432865.1. NCBI lineage: Eukaryota > Metazoa > Chordata > Mammalia > Dasyuromorphia > Dasyuridae > Antechinus > Antechinus flavipes. The sequence continues at coordinate 648,378,415 of NC_067398.1, forward strand.
TGAGAGTTCTCGGGGATTTCTGTATGTGGAGGGCTATGGGAGTTGTGGTTGAGTGAGATTGTGAAGAGAGAATTTAGAGAGGAAGAGAGACTGGGCTGTGATTTGGATGGTGAGCCAGCAGAGTCAGAACAGGTTAGATGAGAAACCCCAAGAGAACTTCAGGAGGAGAGGGCTGCTAACAATGTCAAACTGCTTGACTGAGCCGTGTTATTTGAGTGATTAGGTTGGAGGTCAGGTTGCAAAAAGTTAAGGAGCCAGGGAGAGTGAGGGGAGGGCGGTGAACATGGAGAGCTTCGTTAAGGAGATGATAGAATGGAATCAGAGCTTTTTGGAGGATGGGGAGTCTGAAGGCAGAAGGGAAGGACCTAGATGGATGTTAGATAAAAGATGGAGACTGAACATTAAAGAGGAGGGAGGGATTGAGAGGGCCGCTTATTGGAGAAGAAATGAGAGCACACGAAGGGTACATGATCACAGGGCTTGGCTTTGACCAATAGAAAGCTCATCTCTTCATCAGAGGAACATTTTTTATTGAGTTAGAAAGCCTGGGCTTGTGTCTACTCTGTGACTATGACTTCATTCTTCCAAACTCGGGCTTTCTGGGCTATACATTTGAGGTAACCTACCTGACTAGCGGGGGGGGGGGCAAGTTCCCTTGGAATATGAGCTATTTGAATTAAAAGAGGAATACAGGCTGTTTGATGCTAGACCCTGCAGCCATTGCTTCTTATCCCTCAAAAGAGTTACCACGACTTTTTTCTACAAATGTTGTCTTTCCTTCACATCTGTTGGCCAGTACCTAGCTAATCTTGGGGTGGGGGAGGGGAGGGGAATGCTCCCTAAAGCCTCTTCCACTAGTGCAACTGTAGTCACAGTCTTCTGAGCTTATAGCTGAGAAAAGACAGAGCTCCTCTTGGACAGTCGGAGCATCTGCCAGCTGGCTCCATTTTCTACTAGTAAAACATGTGCTGCTCTTCCTGCCCTATTGGGCTTCCTAAGGCCAGTTTTCTCATCTCTGACTGACATTAGTGTCCTCAAAGACTTTGTACTTATTTCCTACTACTTACTACCAGTACTCTGTGTTCTAGCCAAACTGGACTACTTACCTTAGGATCCCTCACTCACCTGGATTCTGGCCATAGCCTCCCCTTCGTATCTATTCTTTGTACTCTGCCAGACAAATATTCCTTCTGCATAATCATAACTCGGATTTCTGTGATGCTTTCTTCACAACAGCCTGGGAGGGCGGTAGTGCAGGCAGCATTCTTATTTCATGGAAGAGTGGGAATCAAATTGTGGCTTTCCCTGTGGTAAATCCAAAACCTTTCACTATCTCCACTTATCATGGCTTTTCACTGAAACTCTTCACTGTCTCCCCAATATTTATTGATCAACTCAGACCTTTTTGCTTTGTATTTAAGGTCCTTCTTAGCCTGACACTTCCCTATCTCCCACCATTCCTCTCTATATAATCTAAACTTCCAACAACCCATCCTGCTCTTTGTCCCTTGAACACATCTTACTTTTGCTTAGTTTTCCTTGTTCCTGGAATGCCTGTCTTCCCTTCATCCCTTTTAGCAACTCACTCCCTATTTGTCTTTGCAATCTCACTTTTGCATCGGCTTACCCCCGGGTCTAGAATACACTCCATTCCCACTCCTTTTAGAATCTAATTCCAAGGTTTCAAGCTTGGGTGACTTGGAGTATGATGGTACCAATGAAAGAAGCAAGCTTGGGTTTGAGGGGAGTTGGGAAATTCTATTTCAGAACTGTTGCGTTGGAGGAATTGTTGGGACATTCAAGTAGAGATGTCAAGCAGATAAAATTGGAGCTGTGGAACTAGAGTTCAAATGAGTCAAGTAATCTTTCAAAGAAAAACATTACTACTGAGACTGTATTTTGCATTTTAATATTCAAATCATTAATTACACATCCAATCCATTTCTGGTTTAAAGAGAGAAATTCAAAATGGTATAATGCCCGATACCTGCTAACATGACTGTGCCCCAAAATGATTTTACATAATACTTACAGGAATATTGAACAAGTGAAAATATGGTATTGAACAAGAAAAAAATATGGTAAGATAGAATCTGGGTAAGAATTCAAGAAGACCTGAAAAATCAAATTCCTATTTCATTCCTCTTGAATCTCGTCTCTCCAAGAAAATCTAAACTGAATAGGAGTTCTAGAATAGTAGCCTCCCTTTTAGTGGCCGAGGCAGTTCCCTAGTTGGGTCCAAAACTTTGTCCCTTCATGAATGAGGAAGGCAGTGATCTTAATTAGTCAAGTTTGACTATCATCCTTAACCTAGTTCTCAAAAAAAAAAAAAAAAAAAAAAAAAGGCCTTTTGTTCTGAAAGGGATTTAAGCTGGAAAAGTATCATTTCATAATGTCTCTAGAGAAGAAAAAGGAGGTTTTAAAGGATTTTCTCCAGTTATACCAGGTATGGTTTCCATCAGTTCTAAGAGAAGGGTCCTTTCTTTGTACAGGCCCTGGTGACCCTGCTCCGGGGAGAACGGTTCAGAACTCTAGGTTCCATCATCGTGTACTGCAACCGCAGGGACGAGACTGTGCGTGTGGCTGCGCTGATTCGCACTTGTCTTCAGGAGTCTCCGAGCCTAGGACATTCTGAGGAGTCCCCAAGACCCAGAGGTGAGACCTTGAGGGAAGCCGTGCTGCCAGAGCACCACAAATCATGGGATTGAGAGCTAAAGTGAACTAATGAATCATAGGGCTATGTGGCAAAGCTGGCAAAGCATTTGGCAAATCTCATTCACTTCTTATAACAAAGAGGTGGTCTGTTATTGTCCCCATATTATAGTCTAAGAAACTGAGGCAGAAAGAGGTGATATCAGTCCTGTCAGAGGAATTAACAATTCTGTGTAAGGAAATCTGTGCAGTTAACAGACTTGTAGGAAATGGGATGTAAAAAATATTAGCCAAATTTGAGGAGTTGGAAAAGGATGTGGAAACCAAATTATTAAAAAAGAAAAAAAGTGGTGGGGGGGGGCCAAGGGGGGGATTGTGAGAAGTAGAAAGGCATTTATCTGGTTTCCACAGATAGGAAATTTAAATTGGAAAAGTGAAATTCAAATTAGAAAACTGGAACTCACCAGGGTGGTGGTCTAAGACTTGAAAAGAATCTTTTGTTCTTTGCCTTTAGCCCTGCTCCATTACCTTCCCTCTTCTAGAATCTAAGTTCTTTGGGGCAGGGACTGTCTTTGTAGTAGAGGTGGTAACTTCTATTACCTCCAATTCGTGGGGACTTTGGAGAGGATAGGAAATAAAGTGCTGCCTTTGGAGTTTCTAAGGTATGTCTGCTAACCTAGGCACTCATTCTTGCAAGAATGTAAAATAAATCTTTCCTGTATTCAGGGAGGAAAAAGAAAGAAAGCGGCCAGGTGACCGCCCAGTGTCGCACAGTTAGTGAGTGAAGGAAACAGGATTCAGACTCAGGATTCAGGCTTCCTGCAGGCCGGGTGCTCTCTCCTCTCTGGGACCCACTTCCTGGTCTAACCTCACTTGATCAGACTAGTTAAGGAAAGCCCAGGGAAGTTAGATAACTTGCCTGATACGGTCAAAAATGGGGGAAATACTCTGTTCTCACCAGTCTTGGCTGGTCCTTCTAGCTCTAGCCTCTCTCCCAAGAGAAGAAGCCAAGTCTGACCACTGGACACCAGAATGCCTTCCCTCGGTCAGAGCCAGGGCTTTAGGCCCAAGCATGCTCCTTTTGGGAAAGGGGAGCTCCCTCCCCCCAAAGCAGGGCTTCTGCTCCTGCCTAGGATCTAGGAGTCTGCTTCCCTGGCCCAGCCTGGTCACTGTGACACCGTGGGAAGAAGCACCACAGCCCCTGAGGCTGTTTCAGCCCACTGGGTGTGAGACCTTGTAAGGAGCCTTGCCCTTGGAACCGGAGACCAGACTTTGAATTCCAGCTGCCAGTGAGTGACCTGGACGAGCTCTGGCTGCTCTTGCATCAGCCAGTGGGAAGCCTGGACTAGATGTTCCCCAGAGTCCAAGATTCTGATTTTCTCCGAGCCTGGGTCAGACGGAGTCCTGCCCCTCTCCCTCCCCTGGGCCTGTGACTGTTATTAATAACCGGCCTCTTTTGCAGGACGGCTGCCAGAGGCCGTGGCAGAGGCGTACCACGCAGGCCTGCCAGCCTCGGAGCGCCGGCGAGTCCAGCGGGCCTTCATGCAGGGCCGGCTGAGGGTGGTGGTGGCCACGGTGGCGTTCGGGATGGGGCTGGACAGGCCCGACGTTCGGGCTGTGCTGCACCATGGGCTCCCTGGAAGCATCGAGAGCTACGTGCAGGAGATTGGCCGTGCTGGGCGGGACGGGCTACCTGCCCACTGCCATCTCTTCCTGCAGCCCCAGGTCAGTGCCCAGGGCCGGGCCCCTCTTGTGCCCTTCAGGACTTCCCCTCAGTCTCACGATTCTTGGTCTTGAGCATTCCTTGGCTCCTCTTTAGAAAGGACACTTGGGAGAGTGATGTCTGACCCACTTCTCTCCTGGCTGCAGGGAGAAGACCTTCGAGAACTGCGCAGACACATCTACGCTGACACTGTGGACTACCTGACTCTCAAGAAACTGGTGCAGAGAGTGTTTCCCCCATGCACCTGCTCAAGCCTCCTCCAACAGCTGCAAGTGCTGGTGCGTTGGAGGGAAGACCATTCACACAGGAGTCCCTGTCCCATCTGTTTCCAAGCTGAGCCTTTGGGAATAAAAGGGATCCCTGTGGGGATGGGGACTAGGGGGTCAACCCAGGTGCTTCTTCAATCCCTAGCCCTGTCATCCTGTGGGGAAGGGTTTTCACCTGGGGAGCCTTGGTGATGTTGTTGGGGTGGGGAGGTGTCTTCCTGCAGAATGGGGAAGTCCTGGAGGAGCAGGAAGTGCCCAGCTCAGGAGGAGAGGGTGCCCAGGAAGAAAGTGGGTTTGCTGCCAGTGTACAGAGAGCCTGCCCAGGCCATGAGCGCGCCCTCTCTGTCCAGCAGATGGTGGAGGCTCTGGACATGCGGGAAGAGGGTAAGACCCCGAAATGTCTCCTGAATAGATGAGCCTGCTGCTGGTTTCTCCCAGCTGGCTCTGGGGAAAAAAGGAATCTCTTATTTCTGTTGTTCTTACAAGTTACAGATGAGAATATGGAAGCTTGGGGGGAAGTTAGGTGATTTGCCCATGGGACTCAGAGGCCCCAGCAATCCTGTCTTCTGAGGAAAGTGGTTTTTCCCCTGTGTCACTCATTTCAGAAGATCCTAGATTTTAGGTAGAGCTGTAAAACACTTTAAAGACCATTCAGCCAAGTAACAAGCATTAATTAAGCACTTACTACATGCCAAGGGCCTGTACTAAGCACTGGGGAAACAACAAAAAGGGGGGGAAAGTCTGCTGTCAGTAAGCTTATCAAACTAATGGGGAAGACTATTGGCAAACAAGATATATACTGGATACATTAGAGATAACCAACTGAGAGAAGCATTAGTATTAAGGAGAATCACGAAAGAGTGGGGTTTAATCTGGGATTTGAAGGAAGCCAAGGAGGGAAAGAGAAACTCCAGGCCCAGGAGCTGGCCAGTGAAAATGGAGATGGGAACTGGAGCATTTCAGGTGGGGAACTGCAAGGAGATCATTGTCATCGGATCACAGAGTATGTGTGTGTGTAGTAAGGTATAAGAGTGGAAAGGTAAGAGGAAAGGTTCTGAACATGAGAGAATATGTTTGATCACAGAGGTAAAAGGGAACCACTGACTTTTCTTGAACAGGGAAGGTAACACCGTCAGAAGTGTGACAACTCAGCAGCAGAATTAGACTGAAGCAGGGACACCAACTAGCAAGAGTCTAGATGTGAGGTGGTGAGGGCCTTTATCTGGGCGATGACAGTACCAAGAGAGGTATGCGACGTTATGAAGGTAGAAATGACAGGGTTTGGCAACAGAATGGCTATGGAAAGTGAGAGTGAGAAGCTGAGCATGAACCTGGGTTACAAGGCAGAGTGACTGAGAGAATGGGACTATCCTTGGACAGTACCACAAAGACAGGAACTATAGGAAAGGGGGAAGAGTTTGGGAGGAAAGATAAATGGATTGTGTTTAAGATACATATGGGGCATCTAGTTTGAGATGTCTGATGGAAGCTGAAGATGGAACTGGAATTTAGGGCTAGATAAACAGCTATTGACCGAGAGAGAACTGAATCTGTGGGAGCCGATAATACCATCAAGGAAAATAGTCTCGAGGCTATGACCACGTGGGCATGACCACGAGGAAGAGCTAATGGAGAAGCCTGAAAATCTAACCCCTCATTTCACCTGAGAATAAATGAGATGAGGAAATCACCCAGTTCAGGGATCTGTCCCTGACACAAGTAGTATTCACATTGGTCTGCCTTTCTCTTACACTACTTTGGCCCCCTCCTTCCAACCCATAAAGTTGGCCACCAGTCAGACACAAGAACCTGAAGCAGGCCTTATTGTTAGTAGCCTATGGAAATGGGCAAGACTTGCCTCCCACAGCTGCTCCTCTCTTGCACTTTGCCAGCCATTGAGACACTGCTCTGCTATCTGGAGCTACACCCTAAAAACTGGCTGAAGCTGCTGGCCCCGACCTTTGCCACTTGCCATCTGAAATGCTACGGTGGGCCCCCAGAACTCCAGGCCGTGGCCAAGAGGTAAGGAAATCCCGTGTCAACATCCCACAAGAGTTGAATGTCTCCGAATCACTTCTGCCTCGGGCTTGACTTTCTGCCTCACACTGGTGGCCTTGGGTGGGAGGATACCTCTGAATAAAGGTAGAAACTAAGACCTGTTCTGTGTGTTTGCCATCATTGCCTAGAGGACTGGGGCAAGGGCCTTTTTATAGGTGGCAATGAGAATTTCAGGTATTTGAGAGGTCCAAGAGCCAAAGCAGGCCTCTTTCTTCCAACTGCCCCCTGGCAGATGCCCTCCTGTGGCTGTGACCCTGACTCAACAGCAGACAGCCAAGACCAAAGGCAGGAGCTCCCTAGAATTCAACGTGGTGGAACTGGCCGACTCCATGGGCTGGGAAGCGGCCCTTGTGCGGCGCACACTGAACCACCTGCAATGGGAAGCAGCTCCTGGAACGAGTAAGGAGGCCTGGGTGGGCTCTTCCCCTGTACATACCCTGCTTCCTTCTATTCAGTCTTTCAATGTGGATTGTCTTACAATAGACTTCTCTTTAGAATTTGTATTCCACATAGAAAGCTTCCTGATGGGACCCTCTTGGGGGCAATGGGGACAGGAGAAAGGGCCTTTGTCTGGGATGGGACCTTTGGGTAGTTAGAAAAGCATAACCATTCCCAGGTTATCTGAGTGACCCCATGTCTCCTCTTGGTACAGGAGCTCGTCGTCGTACTGGGGTGCTGGTGGAGTTTGGAGACCTCTCATTCCACATGCAATCCCCAGGGGACCTAACACCCTTTGAACGGGATGAGATCTGTGATTTTCTGCATCAGCGGATCCAAGCCCGAGAAAGGGAAGCTCTAGCCCAGTTACGGGCTACTTTCCAGGCCTTCCAAAGGTGAGGGGAAATTAGGGTCCAGGGGCTGAAGCCAGTGCTGTCCCCCATCTCTCCTTCCTAGAGCGTGGAAGGAAGTTGCTTGACACTGGTTACTGGGCAATGCACTTCATGGAGGGTAGGCCCTGTACCACCTGACCCATACTGCCAGGTGGGGCATCTATGCACATTGCTTAGAAGCCTTGTGATGGTTTCATTTAGCATGTGTCTTGCCCTGCTTCCTAGGGTAGCGTTCCCCAACTGTGGGCCCTGCATGGAGCACGCAGATGAAGAAAGGAGTGACCAGCTGAAGAGCCTGCTTACCCGATACTTCGAGGAAGGGGCGGCAGCCCTTTGGGAGGGGGAGTTCAGGGAAGACAATGAACAGGACCATGATTTTGGTCAGGCCAGAGTAAGTGTCCCTAATTTCCAATTATCGCCCTCCCTTGAAAAGACTCTTAATCTGGCTGCACTGTGGGAGACAGGGACAAGGACAGGCCTTCTCTGCAGGAGCCCCTGGGCTGGTGGGAAAAGCAAAACTCTGGCACACTACTCTAAGGGTGGCTAGAGGGGCAGAGACAGGAATAAGCCTGACCTGGGAGTGGGAGGTGACTGTGACCCATGAGCCTGACCAGAGTGACTGAGGAGCGTTTGGATAAACTGGGGAGGGGCAAGGAGCATTATGGGGGCAGCTGGGTAGCACAGTGGGTACAGTGCCAGGCCTGAAGACAAAAACTCATCTTCCTGAGTTCAGATACATACGAGCTGTGAGACCCTGGGCAAGTCACTTAATCCAGTCTACCTCAGTTTTTCATGATGAGCTGGAGAAGAAAATGGCTTTCTGCCAAGAAAACCCCAAATGGGATACAACTAAAGTGATTGAATAACAAGGGATCTTACGTTACCATCAAACTGGAACTTTCTCTTTAGAATTCTGGCCATTATGTGGCCTGGCCTAACTTCTCCGTTTACCCTCATGTACACACAGCTCCAGGACTGGGAGAGTTCTGTCTGCTCTGACATCCGCCATCTGCTCTCCATCCGGCAGGAGGAACAGTTCTCAGGCAGAGCTGTTGCCAGGATCTTCCATGGCATTGGTGAGAGCTGGGCCCCCTGCCTTGTGATGCCTTCTTGCCTCCATGTTATTCCCCATCATTAGGATCCAACTCATTGTTCCCAGAACCATTGTTAGTCCCAACCCCCCTGAGAAGAAATGCCACTTTCTCCACTTCTGGCGGTGGGTGAGGCAGGGTGGTGGTAAGCTAGTCCTGGGTCTCATGCCACAGTACCCCCGTCTCATGGCCACAGGAAGCCCCCGTTACCCAGCAGAGGTGTATGGTCAGGACCGTCGATTCTGGAGGAAATACCTGCACGTGAGCTTTCCCAGCCTCCTCTGCCTGGCCACGAGAGAGATTCTGGCCTGGAAGCGAGCCTGAAAGGGCCTCATCTCAGTGAGGACATGCTAGCCGACCGCATGCCTTTCCTGCTTTCTGCCAGAAAAGGCACGAGGTACTGGACTGGAAACATGTTCCAACTACCATTTACTGTCTAAGGAGAAAGGACAATCCTCAAGGTGGGAAATAAAAAGCTCGTGGATTTGTTTTTATTAATGCTGAAAATAGGGCCCAGGGCCCAGCCCCAGTCTGGGATGAGCGAATGTTCCCTTTCTTTCCTCTCCTCGTTCAGCCCAGGTTCCCAGGAGCCAAGTCCAGATAGAGCAGGGCCACCAGAGAAAGGGCCAGGAAGAGGCTGAAGCACAGCCCCAGGCCCAGGCCGTCTGCCAGGGCTCCTGCCCCTGTGGTCAGCAGCAGCTTCCCCAGCAGCTCCAGTGTGGCCAGAAAGCTGTAGTGAGTGGACTGGGGAGAGGAAAGGGCAGAGCCTAAAGGGACTCCAGGGTCCCACAATGCCCCGCAGTAACTACCGTTGCTGACAAGCACCTCCCCTGCCCACATCCAGGGGCCCAGAAGGTAAAGGCTCCCCAGAACTCGTGACTCTGGGATGCTGGGCCTTTGTCATCTTGGGCAAGGAAATGCCTCATCCTCACTTCAAGGAGCCTGTGCTTGGTCCAGGGGGCCCAAGAAGTCACCTCCCCCACATCCCCAGTACCTGAATGGTGCCGGGTGCTCGCTGGCTGCAGTGCATCATAAGGGCAAAGGTCAGGGTGGTCACTGTGCCGCTCAGAAAGTGCTGGGGACCAAGGCTCACCAAGGCCGCTCCTGCGGGGAGCGAAGGCTCAGTGCCAGCCTGCAGTTCCCATAGTCTGCCCTGAGGGACCCCACATCCCAGCCCCGCTTTCTTTCTTACCTTTTAAGAGGCTGCCCAGACTGGCGCTAGGGAAGCAGGAGAGCAGAGCCATCTGGAAAGCCAGGGCCCCGATGCGCAGCTGCAGAAGGGGCTTCAGGAGAGGTAGGGGCTGCCTGGACAGGGACAGAGAGTGGATCAGTGAGGGCCGGCCTTGACCCAACACCTTGTGGTGACCCTTTTCTCACCTGTGCCGAGCTAGAAGGACCCCGCCCAGGGAAGAGCCCGCGATGGAGAAGCCCACAGCCACAACGCCATTCCACAGCCCCACTTCTGCAGCCGGCACACCCTGGTCCAGCAGAAAGAGAGGGAACAGACTGATGGCACCCTGTTCACCTAAGCATGGGACAGACACAGGACAGGATGGGGCAGCTGAGTGGGACAATTCAGGCCCTCTCCCAAAAAGAGCCCTGGCATGGGCTTGCCCAGACTTCCAAATCTCAAGTCTACCCTCCTCAGGGTCCTTTCCTTCCCACCTAAATAATCTCCCCGGGCAAAGCCCCTGCAGAGATGGATAGTCCAGGGACCGCAAAAGTAACTGCCTAGGACTATCCATCTCTCAGGAAGGGGAGGATCTCAAAACTGGCGGTTCACGCCCCCATCTCTCTCCTAGGCAACGGCCTGTCCCATTAAGGATCCACCTGGACTAGTCACGGGTAAATCCAGGGTCAGGCTCAGTTTACATGGAGAGACTGAGGTCCAAGCAGTTGTCCAACACTCACCTAACTTGTAGAGGAGGACAAAGCCGGCAGTCCAGGGGGTCCCCGGCACGGCCAGGAGAGCTCGGAACCCACGCGGGGGGTGGCAGTGGTTCTCTTGGGCCTGTGGGGGTGGGAGCTGCAGGGCAGGGGCCCCCCAGGCCAGGGCGGCTGCCAGCCCATAGGCTGCGGCCAGCCCGAGAAAAAGGGGCCCCCACGTGAGGTCGGGAGTAACTGCCAGAAGGCCCCCGCCGGCCAAGGCGGCCCCCAGTTTGTAGGCTACCACCTGGACGGTGTTGCCCGGGCCCAGCTCGGCAGGGGCCAGCAGCCGCACGGCCAGCCCGTCCAGCGCCACGTCCTGCATCGCGGCCCCGGCGTTCAGCAGCAGCAGCAGCACGGCGGCGCCGGCGGGCAGTCCGGACGAGCCGGGCCCCGATTCAGGGGGCAACGCGGCCAGCAGCGAGCACAGCAGTCCCAGCGCCCCAGTGCTCAGTGCTAGCCATGCCCGTGGGGAGCCGCGCCGGTCCACCAGCGGAGCCCAGGCGACCTTGAGCAGCCAGGGCGCGTGCAAAGCGCGGGTCAGCCCCACGCGCGTCAGCGACAGGCCGTGGGAACGGAGCAGCAGGGGCAACAGCCCCGCCTGTAGCCCGTGGGGTAGGCCTTGCACCAAGTACAGAGCGCCCAGCAGCGCCAGCTTGGCGCCCATCGGAAGTCACACAGGTCAGGGGTCAGATTCAGTCTCCCCTCAGGTGAGGCTTCTAGGATGAAAGGCTGACATTAGGACTCTCACCAAGCCGGGGGTTATCGTGGCTGCCTCGGCAAGATGAGCGGGGCCTCTGCGGAGAAGGAACACAAACCCGACCGGTGAGGGGGACCACCTCCGCCCTTAACCGCGATTCCCCATAGCAGCCTGTCACTGTGTCAGAAGGAGCTCCATGCAACTTTCAGCCTACGCGGTCCTCCAAAGCCATAGAGTACGCCGCGAAGCTAGAAAGTCCCCTGGACTTCCGGCTATTTAGCAAGAGCCGCTGAGTGGATTTCCAAGTCGTATCTCACTCCTCTAAGCACAATCTTCCTAACTGGAGTACTTCCGTCGAGATCATAGAGAAATGAGGCCGGTACCTAGAGAGACCCAGAGACCCAGGTTTGAGCTTGCGGCCCTGTAGTGAGCGGAGTCTACGGGTGCGCGTGCGCGCTACGGTTCTCTCTGTCCTCACAGTTGCCCCTCGGCTTTGGCTGTTACTGAATTGGGAGCTTAGGGACGGAAGACGTAGTGTGGATCCCCTCCCCCCCAGCCTAAGCATTTAGCGTGAGAAGCCCGAGTCAGTGGTCCTCTCCGACCTTCAGTTTCCATATTTGTAAATGGCACGTGGTCAACTTGATTGACGACTACTATTTAAGTTGCTTCCCTCTGCCAACAGGACTGAGTCTACAAGCACTTATTAGGCGCGGGGTATGTGTGACCAAAAAAAGAAATCCCATTATTTGAGGGAAACGGGAGATGTGGGTTACTATATTAGCCACAATTTCCTCATCTGTAAAATAGAGGTACCTGTTCACAGACTGGTTGTGAAGATCAAACGAGATAATAAATGACCCCAAAGTAAATACATTATTGAGCACTTACTGTGTGTCAGGTACTGTGCTGAGGCAAAAAGTAGAGTCTCCAGGGGACTTGATATTCCTATAAAAGACCACACATTAAGAGGAACAGTGACTGGAAAGTGGTGTCATAGGCAATTAATTTACAAATCCTTCCAAGAATGGAAAGTGGATTTGGTTATTCAGAGCTAAAGCTGGGAAGGGAAGGTGTCCCTAAGACACCTTGGTTGCAAGACCAGAAAGTGGCAGGCTGGGTCTGGGTGCAGGCAAGGGTCCCAAGATGGGAGCTTGAGTGCTCAATGATAGCTGAAGGCTGGAGCAAAGGGACTGGAAGGTTGAAGATGGGGTTAAATGCATACAACCCTGACCAGAATCTTCTGGTGGTACTTGTTTCCAATTTAAAGGTTACTGCCTTCATCATGAGCCTTTCAGAATTGTTTTGGATCTTTGTGTTGCTGAGACTAAATGACAGTTGATCATGCTATTAGATTGCTGTGTATGATCTGGTTCTGCAATTTGAAGAACAGTCTTGAGGGGGAGTGGACAAATATGAAACTGTAGTTTTAGGAAAATGTTAAGTAACTTAATCCCCCAAAGGCATTGTGATCTTTCCTAGACCTTATTCTTTTATAGAATGCCTATAAATTGTACCTCAGATTGACTTTTGTTATGTTTGTAATAGTGTTATTTGTCTTTCTTAAGGAAAAAGAAACTTTGTGCAACTCTGCTTCACTTAATTCCATTTCACTCATGAGTAGAGACATCACTCCATGATGGCATTGGCCCTCTTCAAAAATGAAGGACAAACAACAGCAAAGGTAGACAAACGTGCCTTATTTGAAATGAGTTCTCTGTGATTTGGCCCTAGCCACATTAGCAGTCTCTACCTCACCACCACCCCCTTACCAGCTCAGCACAAACACCCTTGCCTCCCCCTAAAGCAAGGGCTCACTTTTTCTGGATTTGCCAGAAGAAATTAGTGGGCATCCAGTCACAGCAGAGTTAATGAGGAGGGAACAAAGTGACTTATTGCACCCTGTGACAAGGGTACTCAAGTGCTTTGTTCATGGATGGAGAAAGGAGAGAAAGAACTTTCTATGACATCATTTCAGCCCCATTCAAGAAAGTCCTTTGTTTAAAGAGTTTGCATAGTTGCCCTGGGATGTTGGCAGAGAAATTCATGGAGATATTTTGGAAACCTCTGCTTTTCAATCATTATATTTAGAAAAAAAATAATCCTGGGTAAAAATTACACCTGTTTTTAAGTTAGTTTGGTTGTGGTTGTTAATGTTTTTTAACATGCCTCCATACAGACTTGAATTCTAATGGCTAGTAGAGGAAGAGAACAAAAAGTTTACATTTCCTACTTGGTTGGTTGGTGTAACATTATGCCCTCTTAATCCCAGGCATTTCTATTGAACACAGTTGAATTCCCAAAAGAAATTTCAGGGTGGGTACTCTGTAAAGGGAGTCCTTTACAGTTAAAAGAATTCTGAGAACTATTGTATAGAAGCTGCTTTTTTTTTTTTGAGGGGGGAAAGGAGGGAAGGGTGCTAAAGTGGCCATGGCTTCTACTACTTGCAGCTCAAGATGGGATGGGAAAACTGGGAGGTTTCAGGTCCTGAAAATAATTTGCAGTGAATCTGATTTAGCAAAAATCTATATTTGTTTACATTTCTCTGCTGTCAAATTTTACTGCTAAAAATATCATAGATTAGAAATTTGTGTGATGTTGTAAATAGAGTGTTATCTGGAGACAGGTAAACATGGGGTTCAAATTCTGATTCTTTGTAAGTCAATCTCGTTCTTCATCTCTAAAACAAGATTAATAAAATGTGTATGTGTGTGTGTCTGTATGTGTGTCTATACTGTTGTGGTGGTGGTTTGTCTTTCGTTCTCCAAGAGCACCATGATATCAGGGAGGTGACATGCAGGTGAATTGGATTTCAGTGAGGGAAGGTTGGGCAAGGTCACCTGCCTCAACTCCAGAGCCATCTGGGTCTAGTGGCCAGATGTCGATCAAGACTAAATGTATTTATATATTTATGTAATATAGGTATGGAGAGAGAATCAAACAGAGATAGAAATGGGGGGGGGGGGAAGGGAGATAGGCAAAGAGGGAAACAGAAAAATAACACATTGAGGTTTGCTGAAGGCTTTATGTACAATTCACATTGGATCCTCACCCTGTGAGATTAGTGCTATTATACCCATTTTATACATGAGGAAAAGGAGGCTAGACAGATTGTGACAACTAGTAAATGTCTAAGGTTGGATATGAACCAGGCCCTGCTACTCCAGGTCTAATACTCTGTCTGGAGGGCTTCTCCTAGAACCATTAGAAATCTCCATAACGTGTTATGTAAATTGCTTTGCAAAGTTTAAAGTACTTTATAAAAATTAGCTGTTAGGATAGTGATTTTCGCTGTAGATAAATCATAGATAACATTAACAAGCAATCACTTATAAAGTGTAGTTATAACTACATGCTAGTAATCACTATGGAAAGAATGCAAACAAAAGCAAAAAGGAGATAGTCCTGGCTTCAAGGAACTTACACTCTAATAGGGTGTGACAATAGTTACAATTGACCTCTATCATTTGTGCAAGAGATTGAAGGAATTAGTAAACGCAGAAAGATGAAAGGAAAGAAAAGGAAAGGGAAAGAGGCAAGTTCGCAACAGGAGTAATAAGCCATGGGATCAAGGTTTGGCTTGGTAAAGAAGAAAGGACACTTCTTCCTAGGGAAGCAAAAGGTAAGAGAATCAAGGACAATGTCAAGAAGAGTTGGAGTATAGAATTGGGGAGGAGAATGACACCTTTCTTAATTCAGCAGAAAGCAAGGCCTTTTCCTGAGAAGGAGGAGAAGGACAAAGAGGAAGTTTGGAATAGCACTGGTGAGGGTTAATCAGGAAAGAAAGTGCTGGATTTAGTTCATATGTATGACTCTGCCTTCTGAGAAGATTTTATCTAGAGGCAATTGTTCCTAACCAGGAGGGCATAGAGAAACCTTTTAGAATAATTCACATTCATAATTGCCTTTTGATGTAATAACTTCAACCTAAATCTGATTTAAAGAAAAAACTACAGTGTTTCCCTTTGTATAATTTCATTATATGTTAACAAACTTGGTTGCAAGACAGTAAAAGACTTATGCTATTTGGGGGAAAAGGAGTTAAAAAAGACTACCAGGCAGAGCTCAGTAAAATTCAGTAGAGCTAAGAAAATGAAAATTTGCAATGGATTCTTTTGGTCTCTAAAGCAGTGGGTCACCAGGCACTGTTATAGATATACAGGGGAGGTGTGGAGTTACTGAGGGCTGCTCAAAGGACATTCAGGTGGGCATTTGATTGGTATGACACAAGTGACACTTGAGAGGCTACAGAAGACACAGTTAACTTCAGCAAGCTGAACCCAGACTTTTGCAAGCCAAGAAGAAACAGAATATCTGTCAACAATTTAACCGATATATTGATTTCGTGTCTACAATGTGCCAAGTATTGTGCTAGAAGCCCTAGGGATTCAAATTTATATAAAAAAAAGACAGTCCCTGACCTCACAGAGTTTACTTTTATTCCCTCATGGGAGTCTGGCAGCTAAGTCCAGGAAAGGACAGCTGGCTCCTTCCCCAGAGTGGAGGTTTCTAGAAGAATTTGGGGCCCACAGGAACCAAGTTCAGAAGCAGTGGAGACATGGTCCAGAGAATCTGGCAAGACTGGTCTTGGACCTTTCCCCAGAATGGAAGAAGGTGCAATGATTGGGGTCGCACTGATTGTGAGTGATGATGTGCACTTAAAAGTAACCCAAATTTGAGAAACTTTGGGTTCGAAAGGTCTAGTCAAGAAGAAAGCCTACACTAGACTGGATTCTGGATCCTAGGGCTTGATAGGGAATATGCGCTGAAAGCTTTAAACATTTTTCCCAACAATCTTTTAAGTCTCTTTTCTCTTGAACTCCTTCCTCCGTCTCCTTCTGGTGAGGTCCTCCCCTCCCATTCACAGCTCTCTTCATTTTATTCCTGTTACTATCCTTCTTATGGTCATCGGCAATCCAGAGTGGCTGTTCACCTAGAGGGTCACAGAGGTGTCTGATGGGGACCTCCACCCTCAGGGTCCCATAAGGAGAATTGGAGGGGGGGGGGAGGAGGGGGGGGTGGGAGAGGCTCTCTCTCCAGACTAGAAGGGGCAGCAAGGAGCTTGGGTCACTTTAGTCCCCTGTCCTCCTGCCTCATCTGAGTCACATACCCAGAAGAGGCTCCTCTACTCTGCAGGCCTGGGGTCCCAGAATTCCCTCCATCCCCTACTGCTCACATTGTTTAAATGAGATAGAAGGCAAACAGTCCACTCCTTCCAGTGAGATAGATGGAGGCCCAACCAGGCCTTCTGTTTGTTACTTTTCTAAGCCTCGGCCCAGCCTCCAGTTTTCTTCAGAACTAGATCACTAGTCCTTTGCCACATGTCCTTCAGCTGAACTTGAGGGGTTCTATCCTTTAATTAATGAGAGCAAGAACTCAACCTCTTTTTCTTTGAATTTCCCATACTTAGCATAATGTTTAACATGTGGTAAGCACTTAAATACTTTTTCATTTATTCATTTTAGTCCCAGATAGAGTTCTTTGAGCAGAAGACTGATGATTCTAGAACACAGAGTAAAGCACACCCCACATTCCACAAATGAGGGGTCCAGTCTCAAGAGAAGAAAGCCTCCATATATGGTACCTAAGAGGAGCCAGAGATGGTTCCCCACCTTCTTGGGTCCAGGGATGGCAAAGAACTAGGACAGAGGCCTTGATGTTCCGAGGGGCCCCATCTACAACAGTTACAGAAGACTGGGGCATTTTATCAGACAGGAATAAGACACAAGGGATTCCAACTTCACAGAGAGCATCACCACTAACCCCCTCTTTCCTGTTGCTTCTCGGACTCTCAGGGATAACTGAGGGCTAACTTGTCCTTTGCTCCAGTGACAGCAGGTTCCAGGGCTAAGAGGCCTCCAGATTCAAATGAAGATGTGTAGCTCACCTCCATCCTTAGTGATTAGAGCTGCGACTTTTCAGACACAGACAAGCACCAGGCTCAAGCTCAAAGACTATTCAGTTTGTTAGAACCTGTTTGAGCTTTTATTCCCCTGATGTAGTCATTGAACACACCCCACAGTGAATCCCAGTGTAACGGGGTACATAAGTCTCAGAGGAAGGCTTTTGTCAATGGATAAATATAATGTAAATTAGAATATTGGATATAGTCAAGGTTTTAGGTATAATTATCACAATATTTTATATTTATATAGTACTTTGAGATTTGCAAAATGCTTTATAAATATTATTTCACTTCATCTTCACAACAACCCTGAGGGAAGATAGATAATGATATTATCACCTTATTCTACAGATGAGAAAACTGAGGCTCCCAGGAGTTAAGTGATTTGTTCAAGATCACACACCTAATAAGTATGGGAGGCAGGATCCAAACTCAGTTTATTTTGACTCCAAGTTCAGCACTTGATCCACTACATAACTTAGCTGCCATATCTCAGAAGTCTACAAGTTCAATCTAAATAACATAAGAGAAGAACTTATTGTAGAAGAGATGACCATGATGCATCTAGCTCGGGAAATCAGGAAAGGCTTTCTGGAGGAGATAATGCATGAAGTGGATTATGAAGTATGGTGGACAGGATAAGTAGTTTGAAGTATTTTTCGAATGATGAACAAGAGTTTGGGGGTGAAAAGAGTAGATTCTAAATGCAGGAGAAAACAGAGAGTATGTATGAGGAATGGAAAGTGGTCCCCCTTTGACAGTCTCAGATTGTGGAAGTATATTTATCTGAGACTGAAGTGGTTATTTTTATACAGTGGGGAGTTACAGAAGGTACCACTCCTATTCTTTCTAGTTTCTGCTCCAGAAAGATCAGCCTCTTCATAGTGTTATTTTTCTCTCCCCCCACTTCATTCCATTTCAAGCTTGTTCTATGAGACAGTGGCTTTAAGTGACAGGCATTCCACAGGGACCGTATGCCTGAAGGTAATGGAGTTGGGACTGATCTTAAAGGATGGGGACGATTGATCTCAATGACCTTTATGAGTAGAGGAGGGCCTCCTGTCCTAGTTGAGTCCAGTCTCTCTCCAGAAGGGTTTTCTTCTTTAACAGACCTTGTGCTTCCAGTTTTTCTCATCTAGAAAAGGGAACAAATATCTCCTTTCTCTCTGGAATATCTCCTTTCCCTTTTCTTCCACAGACTCAGTTTGAAAATTAATCTTTCCTCAATAATTAAGGGGCAAACATGGGGTTTGTCTGTGGTCTGTGATCTGTGGTCCAGCCCCTTGACTTATTTACTAGCCCCACCTTTAGAATATCTGGACTATCAGAATGTCACTCCTAGCTCCCCACCCCAGGCGTCACCTCCCATCTCTATCTATCCATGAATCTTTGTCTCTGAGGTAAAAACTCCCCTATTCAAATGTCCTTGCTCCTGCTTTGAAGCTACTTGAATATCAACAAAAAAAATTTAAAAATCAAGCTAACTTCTCTGATGACAAATTCATGGTGTATAGATTGTAAGTTGTTGTTCTTCATTTTCATAGAGGACCAAAATGATGTCACTATGTTAGAATCAAGTGACAGTGTATGACTGGCTGATCAGACTAGTACGAATTCAGAATGCTCTGCCAAGGTCAGACACAAATAATCCATATAAGCATTTGGTGACTTCTCTAATTTTGCAATTCCTTTGGGCTAATTCAGTTGTGCTTTGCTCAGAGCACAGTACCTTCCCTGATGAGGGCACCATGCTGGTTGGTCCTATGCCAGTGTCTCCCCTACAATCAATTCTAACATCATCTAGTTTCTCTGGCTTACAATCATTCACCTTCCTACCCCACAAAAACCATTGCAGACTTTTTCTTGTCTCCCTTCACTGCTAATCTCACACCTGGTCTTCCCATCCCTCTCCTTTCCTCACACTAAGAGCAAATGACTCACTGACTTCTCAGGTTATCCAAAGAGAGCTTTCTCAGCCCTACCCTTTCTCCATTCCTCCATGTTTCACAACATTATTTCCCTTTGGCTTTGGGCATAGTGTTCAATAATGGTGACATAAATTAATCCCTTTATTGGAACCTTTAATCCCACTTCCTCCCATACTCTAGGACTTTGCTCTAGAATATCTCTCTCTCTCTCTCTCCTCTTCCCCCCCCCTTACACACACACACACACACACACACACACACACACATTCTCACATGGCATAGAATCAAAGCCCTTTGTGTCATATTGGTTGCTGCTATCCTTTGGACATTTTTAAATGTCTTTTTTAAAAATGTAGTTTTTTAAATGTAGTTTTACTTTTTAGAATGTAGTTCCCAGAACTGAAAATAATGCTCCCAATGGCATCTGCCCAGAACAGAATACAGGGGGGATAAGTCCTAGTTTCTCTTTATGCAGCCTAAATCCTATTAGCTTTTTTGGCTGCCAGTATGTTAACACCCCTCCCCCCATCTTTTTTTCAAGAAAAACTGCTTTCTGATCATACTTCAAAAGCGAATTGAGACCAAGTATCAAATGTGACATTCCTTCCACCTTCCCCCCTCACCCCCCAGTTATCCTTTATCTTTCTCATGTACTTTTTGTGTCTCCCTTCCCATGTGCTTCAGATCTATATCTAAATACCAAATCCCATTGAGGTCTACTACCTGGGGGAGTTAGAGCACATAATTTAATCTCTGAGGGTTCAGTTTTTTTATCTGTAAAATGATGGACTGAATTTTTTTCATCTTCACCAATATATGATATAGAACATGGAGGCCCAGTAAAAAAAAAAAAAAAAAAAAAAAAAAGACCTAGCTGCTGGACAACCAATGCAGGGCACCTTGAAATCATGGCATGGTATTTGGATCCTCCTTTGTCCACTTATTCAGTCTGATAATGCCCACATATTTAGATTTTTTAATCTTCTGTATTACCACTTGGGGTAAGGCTTACTGACACTATATGATGACATCATGAAATACCTTCAAGTGGTTGCTGAGATTTTTCATCACAAACAGGGTGATTTTCTAAGACTGAACCTCAAAAAGAATGGGAATCATTAGGATAGATTCTGTGTCCTGCTCTCCAAGAGCACTCCACATCCCACTCATTCAGTGAGAAAACATCAGCCCTCATTCTGAGAGTTCCTTCCTCAGACAATCTTTCCATTCCATTCTATGCCTTGTGAGAATGTGTGTGTGTGTGTGTGTGTGTGTGTGTGTGTGTGTGTGTGTGTGTGTAAGCGGGGGGGAGAGAGGAGAGAGAAAGAGAGAGAGATTCCATTTCCATTACCAAAGTCAAACTTCTAGGCCCACTGGAGTGTTGGAGAGAAGGACATGTAATTCTTGGATGCTCTGCTTTACCATTGGCTCAGTCTTCTTGTCTTTGTGCTAGGGTGTCCAGGTAAGGAGTCCCAACCCCTTACTTCTAGTACTCTGCTAGGATTGTGAGTAGTCTGGAGTTGACCCTGATTATTTCTGACACCTCAGAGACATCCACAACATTTGGACATGCTAGAGTCAAATGTCAATCCAATCGTGGTGTGATGCATACACTTGTAATCCCTGTTAAAGCTGGCTGCTCTCTTGAACTCGGGAATTTTGAGTTAGAGTAGATTAAGGCACTCAAAAGTCTGCATTAATTTTGGCATAAGTTCAATTAGCCACTGGGAGTGGGGGTCCACCATATTGTTTGAAAAGGAAAGAATGGGCTCAAGTCATAAATGGAACAGGTTATACAATCTTATACAACCTGGAGGAGATGGGGGGAGGTTAGTCATTTAAAAAAAACTGATGTCAATTCTGAAGGCCTTATTATCAAAATGTCATCTACATCCAGTGTAGAGTGTATATTATTCTACATACACTTATGGAGCCTAAATGCAGTTGAAGTATATTTTTTGAACTTTGTTTATTCTTGTTATTTTTTCTCTGTTTTTCTTTTGAAATATAGTTGATATAGAAATGTCTTGCATGGCTGAATATGTTAATCTATATTAAATTGCATGCTTTTTCAAGGAGGAGAAAGAGGAGAAAAAAAGGAAGAGAATTTGGATTTTAAAATTGTAAAAAAATGAAGGTTAAAAATGGTTTTTACATGTAATTGAAAAAAATAAAATATAGAAATTGTTTTAAAATGCTAAAGATGTCAAGAAACCTCTGTTAAAACAATGAGTAAATTATTATCAAATTTTAAAAAAGGATGTTACTAAGTCAACAATCTATAAGAATCTATTAAGTATATACTATTTGCCTGGAACTGATAAGGACTGATGATACAAAGTATGTACTGAAAAGGCTCTTCAGAAAACTGTAACACAATTGCTCTTCTATCCAGCACTGAGCACTCTTGTCCTTATTAGGTAAGCCAGTCAACAAGTATTTATTAAGCACCTACTATGTGCCAGACACTCGGCCTTTAAGCACTGGGAAGACCAAGGCAGGCCCAAAGTCCCTGCTCTCAAAGGAGACGGCATGAAAACAACCCTAACCAAGCAACCTAAACACAGGATAAGTGGGAGATAGTCTACAGAGAAAGGTCCAAGCATTGTGTATGGAGGGCTTCTTGGAGAAGGTAGGATTTCAGCTGGGAGGTGAAGGAAGCAGAGATGAGGAGGGGGAGAGAGTCAGTGAAAAATGCCCAGGACTGGGAGACAGAATTCTGTGTTTAAGGAGCAGCATGGAAGCTAAAGTCCTAGGATGGCAGAGTACATGTAAAGAATAAGGTGCGGGAAGCCCAGAGTGTAGAAGGGGGCTGGGGTACGAAGGGCTTCATTGAACAGGGAGGCCGGGGTGCTCAGGCAGGAGACATTAGCAAGACCAGCCTTCCCACGGAGTGGAGAGGGCAGACACTTGGGGCAAGCACTCCCACTAGTGATGAGGACCTCCACCAGAGGGCCGGCAGGCTCAGGAGAGAGGGGGGCCTATTCAAGAGAGGCTGCCAAGGGGAAACCAGGTGGTCTTGGCAACAGGGTGGAGATGGGGGGTGAGAGAGAGAGTGGAGGCAGCTGCGGCAAGGGGCAGCTCTTGCCTGCTCAGATTCTCATGCTGTTCTAACTTGCTATGGGATTGTGGCGAGCTGGAGAGGACTTCACACTGGCTTTTGTCATTTTTAAAGTTCCTTGGTGACTCCGGAGGAAGCAGTGTCCATATAATTTGGGGACACAAGTCAGGGTAGGAGGGATCAAAGTTAGGTAACAATGCAGACAACTCTGATGGTGAAGAAGAAGAGAGAGAAACGTTTGAGGGAATGTGAAGATTAAAAGGACAGCTACTGCTCCTTTTGTGATAGCAAAGAATTAGAAAAAGCGGATGCCCATCAACTGGGGAACGGCTGAATTAGCTGTGGTATGTGAAGATTATAGAATATTACTGTCCTATAAAAAATGATGAACAAGCTGATTATAGAAAGGCCTGGAAAGATTTTCATGAACTGATGCAAACAAGCAGAACCAGGAATACACTGTACACAGTAACAGCAAGAATATGCGATGATCAACTATGAAAGGCTTAGTTCTTCTTAGTGGGTTGGTGATCCAAAGCAATCCCAATAGACTTTGGACAGAAAATGCCTTCTGCATCCAGAAAAGGATTTAAGGAGACTGAATATAAATCAACACATGCTAATGAAGCGGGTTATGGTCCCTTTAAGAAACTGATTTGTGATCCTTTCAATCTTTTGATTGATTTGTGATTGAGATTACTCCCAGCCCCTCCTGGCTGATGCATTATCAATTCAGGAAGCCAGGACCTTTTATTCACAAATCCTGGTCAAAAGCACCCCTTTGAATTCCAATAGAAGATCCTGGCTTCTCCCAGCTCCCACTGGATCTGAGCCAACTTGGGCTGTCCCAGCCCCCACTGGCTAATGATAATGCTTGGGTTTCCCAACCCCACCAAGCAAATTCTAGCCTTAGCTGAAACCCAGTGAGGAGCCAACTTGGGACCTCTTTAGCTAAATCTCTCATTATAAAAGAGCCAAGCTGGAGTCCTCTCTTTGCAGAGGGTCCAAACATGCCAGCTGTGCCATGCTTGGCGTCCCAAGGAGCCTCTGCCCACTGGAATCCTGTTTCCAGTGCCCTCTTCTCTTTACCTAACACCTTTTACTAACCAGACTTTAACCTTACTTCCAATCCCCATAATAAACCTCTTTTATCAATCTAGGTTTTTGGGTCTGTAAATTCCTTTACAGGGGACTCTTGTGCCACCACTCACTAGACCTCATTTAACTCCCTACCCCTTCACCAAAGGAGTTGCAGGGGAGCTCCATTTGACTCCATGTACCCCAAATCTGCTACTAGATCTCATTTTTATTTGGGTACCCCAAATCTAAACCTCATCACTATGTTCACTTTTTTCTGTTTGTTTTTTTTTTAATCTCGCCCATGGTTTTTCCCTTTTGCTGATTTTTCTCTTCCAACATGATTCATAAAGCAATGTGTATTAAAAAATAAATTTACAATAAAAAAAAAAAAGATTGCTACTGAGTTGAGTTTAGATAGCACAAACCTACAGTGGGCCTGTTGGCAATAATTTTGTCACTTCCTTCAGTCACATAATGGAGGACTTGCAATTGAGTGACTTGGATTTAGACCTAGGCTTTGATATTTACTAGCTTTTCTGAACCTCACCTTTCTCATCTGTAAAATGGGGCTAATAATTCTTGCACAGGCTGTCCTGAAGAAAATGAATTGTAAACTTCAAAACATAATGGAAACGTGAGCTGCTACTTTTATCTAGGGAGAAACACTGATGGAGCTCAAAGGATTCAAGAGTATAACCACTTCTACAGCACTTTATGCTTCACCTTCGGCTTCTTGTGCTCTCCATATTTCTACTTGGCAAATAATAATAGCTCATCTTTCCCATTTATCTTAGGGAAAACTGTTTTGCATAAGATGACTGTATCTTGGTCAGTAGATAAGAACAATAAGGATGGGCAGAAAGGGGTACAAACAGAATGAATGGACTTTGAAAGATGAAAGGTCACTGGGAATTGGTAGTAGAAGAATGAATTGGAAACAGGAGAGAAGTGGAGTGTAAGTGTTAGCACAGGACAAATGGAGCTTGCCCCAGGGGACTAACATATTCCTTCCTATGAAGAAATCTATCTTACAGGAAGCAGCTCTGCATTTTAGTGCCTTGTATGCTTGTACCTAAATTTGTGCATTGTTGTTTGCATGTTGTCTCCTCCCTTAGATTGTGAGCTCCTTGAGGGTAGAGATGCTCCCTTTTTTGTCTCCCCAGTGGGTATTTGACACATAATTGGTCCTAAACACAGTAGCAGCAGTCCTAGAGCCGTGTTTCCCACCTCACTAAGGGGATCTCTGAGAGATGGGCAAAATCCTCTTCCAATAACTTCTGTCTTTTTTGAACAGTCCTTTATGCCACCAGCCATTACATGGTTCTATTATGATTGAACCAAAGCCAGATCACTGAATTGGCCCCAGACACAGTAATTCCCAGCATGGGCTTTGGTGAGGAAACCAGAATGGTATTAATCCTTCTTTTTGGAGCTTTGGGTCATAAGAAATGGAGAAGGAACGGACACACTGGTGGCTAAAGTTTCTAGGGATATGGTGTTCCAGGGTTTCTGTTAAATGGAAGAAGCAGTGTGCAGGTAGAAAGTCTGAGAATGTCAGTCATGAAGGGTAGGTTCCAAAGGGCACAGGCCAAGGGAGGAGGTGCTGATAACCAGGAACCCTGAAGAGGAGGGATGACAGAATAGAGCAGAGTGTGAAAAGTAAAGTTAGAATGGGCCAATTACAATGAGATTGGGTGGTCAGGATGGCCAACAGAATGGCCCTCTCCTCTGGTCTTACTTTCTCATCTAACCATCAGTTAACTGGGTCCCCTCTGTGACCCTTTTTTCGCCATCCTACACTCATTTGATCACCTCATTCCCTGCATACACACGGTCTCTGGGACTTGGCTCTTCTTCGGCAGGCGTCCTGGACTGCTCTTCTCTTCCTAGGTTCTTACCCAGGTTCTTACTCTGACCCAGCTCCCTTCCTACTACAGAACACCCAACCAGAAAATGGTGTACAGTGTGAAAGTGTGATTGCAAAAAATGGGACGAGATTTGGGGCCGGCCTCACCCAGGGGATCTGGGTCCATGACTCACAGCTAAGAGCCCAGGGGAGAAGGAAGGGCTGTTAATTCCAGTGGGAAGTGGGAAGCGAGGGCAGATGAAGGGAAAGGGAACTGTGCGAGCCGGCTAAAGGGAGTCCTCAAGCTTGGAATCATCAGGCCAGGCACCAACAGGGACTGTACTAGGGCTGCTCAGATTCAGGTCTAAGTCACTACAAGAAAGTCAGGTAAAACTGCTGCACAATAAAGCCCCAAGCATGTATTTACTGAGTTGTCGCTAGCAGAGGAGACAATTCAGTTTTATTATGCCTGAAACCAGACTCAAGGTCAGACTGGCCTTTTTTGGGGTGTCACCTCCCAGCTAAGGAACAAAAGGGGAGAGAGAGGAGGGGGGCAGTAAAGGGAAAGTAGAGGCAGTAGGAAGGGACCCAGAAAACCCATTTTCCCCCAAATGCCAGAGCTCTGAGGACAGCAGAGGGGGAGCGCAACTCATACCCTAAGAATCAACTGCTAAAGGCATCAGATGATGACTGGGGGACTTATAAAGACTGAATATTGGAATTGAGGATGTTTAGCTTGAAGAAGATAAGACTTAGGGCAAACTGCTTTCAAGTATTTGTCTCATAAAAGGGGGATTATCGGTTTGTCATCAAAAGGTCGAACTCGGGGGAGCAACAGTAGAAACTGGAGATGGATTTTGGTGTGATTTTGTCAAACTTGCTAAAAATTAGTGCTGTCCCAAACTGGATAAAATGCTGGGCCTGAAGTCAGGAAGATTAATCTTCAAATCAGGTCTTAGGCACACTAGCTATATGAACTTGGGTAAGTCACCTGTTTGCCTCAATTTTCTCATCTGCAAAATAATTGGAGAAAGAAATGACAAAACACTCCGTATCTCAGTCAAGAAAAATGGGATTATGGAGAGCAGACACAACTGAAAAATGACTTGACTTAAAAGTGAAATGGGATACCCCAGAAAGTAGTTTCTTAAACTGGAAGTCTTTTATATGTAGATTGGATCAGACTAATGTCTCAACCACGACTGTTATTCTCTTTAGATCTGTAAGGTGACAGACTAGTTTTCTTCTTTAACCACAAATAGCTTATAAAGGTAGGCAGAGATTAAGGGCAATGGACTGCCATTGTAGTGTTAAATGCTCACCTCCCCTTTGGAAAGTAAACATGTATTGGGCAATCACTTGTCAGGCATGTTGTAGATACTTTTTTTGACTACAGATTGAATTATAAAGTTACTGAGGTCCTTACCAAATTTGAAATTCTGTAATACTTTTTTTCCACCAACTTCCATTTTTTTCTTTTTGTGTGAACTACACTGTAATTGTAAGGATAGGCTTTTCTTTTTTTTTCTCTTAAATCAAAAGTTCCAAGTATATGAGTTCCACTCTTTTGGGAGAAAATTAAATGATAGCATGGATAGGTTAACTCAAGGTCAAGGTCTATGGCTTTTTCTTAGAACATTACTATCTTTGGGTCTGATATTTTTCAGTAGACATCAATTAAATGATCTCTGTTAAAAAGTATTTAGAAATGATTTTCTTCATGTTTAACTTTTCAAATAGAAATACTCAAATAAGGAGGAGTGGGGAAAGAACTGTGAGATGTGAATTTGAGAAGCTTCCAAGTTAGATCATTCCAATTTTTCAGGTGATAAGAACTTTTTGTACTTGTTGCATTTCCTCATTCTTGCCTAGCCTACAGGGAAAAGGGCATGAGAGGAGGAATCTGGTACTGGGAGTTGGTACTGGGAGTCTTTGCAAAAATTAGTAGAGAAGCAAAACCTGAGTCTGAGATAGGGACATTTTCTTTTTGTCCAGGAACCTGAGGGTCAGTCTAGTGAATCATGTTTGATTCTAGATCCTTGTAAACAAACTCAAGACCACCACTTTGTACTCTGGGGTGGATAATGAGCTAAGATGCCTCCAGGGAGAGGACCTGCAGTAGAGACCATTCAGTGTGGCTGCAGCTGATCAGGATGCAGGGCACCAGTAGGTGGGGGGTGGGTGGAAGCAGCTCATAGGTCTCAGGGTGTGGTTCAGTGATAAAAGGCGGCTCTAAAAGCAGTGAAAAGTAGAAACCTAAAGGGCAAAGGTACCCCCGGAAGAACACAGCCAGAGAAGGCAGATTCAGGATTGTAGGATGTGGGACCTGAAGGAATCTTAGTTGATGTGGTTCCAGTCCCTCATTTTACAGATGATGGAGGTCCTGAGAAACCAGAGTTCCCACAGGTACTAAGTGCTGATCAGAGCCCAGGTTGACTGAAGCAACTCTCCTTCCTACCCAAATCTCACTCCACCTCCTGCTTGTCATTCGCAACTCACCTCTCCCTGACATTCTCTTGTCTGGCTAGTCCTTGACACTGTCCTGTCATACCTTTCTTAGGAGAAATTTCGTTTTCTACAAGACTGTGAACTTTGTGTGTGTGTGTGGGGGGGGGGTCTCCTGTAAAGTTTGCCCCCTGAGGATTAATCACCAGGCTCCCCCCATAAGACTCTATTTATGTTTGTTGTACCTCATCCTGCAGGATGATGGGAGGCTCTTCTTGTATCTATCCTATGGAGATTCCAGATAGACAGCTGAGGGAAAGCCAGGAGTCAGGGGGGGGGGGGGGGGGGGGGGAGATGGAGGAGGAGAGAGATAGTCTGTGAAACTGCACAGGAGCCAGGAGGAAGATTCCCACCTAAGGAGCTGGTGGGAGGAGTGAAGGAGGAGGAAGAGGAGGAAGTCAGGCTCCTGAATGTGCTGTGTGCTTTGCCACATGTTCCAAGCCCAGTCACATACATGGTCCTCAGGAGTCACAAAGTCACCTACTCCTTTATTGTTCATCCTAAAAAGTAGGGGCAGCAGAGCATCTTCAATACTTTTATTAGGCCCAGTCCCTCAACCCTGGTACTTCCCAGGGATCTCTAGGGATCTCACTGGGATCCTCAGAGAGAAGCTGAGAACCTCATCCCTCTAGAAGTCTGTGCTGATGCCCCTGGGCACCATCCACTGTTCTGTTCTCACCTCATGGAAAAAGGAAGAGAGACTCACAGGGAAAGAAGGGAAAGAAAGGTAGGGGGCCCAAGACTTATTTCCAGAGAAGGGCTAGATAATGGAGAAGCAGAAGTCCTCCCCTCTTTGCCTTTCCGTCTCTGTCCGTTATGAATATTCCCGAGTAAACTTGGCATAAAATTGACTCAGTTTCTCTAGAAGGATCTTCAGCTTCTCCAAAGGGGGAAGAATGGTCATCCTGAGGGGGGAAGGAAAGGGGAGAAAAGGTCAGTGGTTAGCATCTCCCCTCAATGTTATGGAAGGGGCCCTTCAGCCAGTGGCCTTTAGCTCTTGGTGGAAACCTCCCACCCTCTACCTGAAGTGGTAGGTGCCATCCTTCTGGCCAAAGCCACTGCCAGGTACCACACAGATACCAGTCTCTTCCAGGAGTTGTATGCAGAAGAACATGTCAGCAGGCTGGCCCAGCTCCTGAGCAGCAACAGAGAGAGGAGACATGGATATACACATCAAGGATCTAGCCCCCCAGTCCAGCCCATCCCAACCTCTCAAAGACCGTTCCCACTCCAGAGTGGGTTGTGTCCCACCTTTGCACGCTGCAGTGCTTTGGGGGGTAGCTGGATGCGGGGGAAAGAATACATGGCCCCTTGCACTGGGTTACATTGGATGCCAGGTTCCTTGTTCAAAATCTCCTCTGTGAGCTGGGCCTTCTTTGCCAGATCTGCCAGCACAGCCTTCTTCTCCTGGGGTTGGAAGAAGAGTCGGGGCTTGGTCAGTATGCTGGCCACCCCTATCCCACGTCATTTGGGTGGGTGGGGGGGAGTCTCATGGAATAATTTCCTAGATCCTACAATATTCTGCTGAAACTCTGAGGTCATCAGTGGCCTAAGTGGCAGATCTGATATCCTCTCCGAGATGCTCAATGAACCACTTTCTTCTTCTTCCTCCTCCTCTGGCAGAAACAGCATCCATTGTCCCTGGTTCTTGCCACTGGCTTCTTCTTAACCTCCTGGCCTTAATGGATCTATTCCTGGTCCTTTGACACTTCTATTTACCCTTTCTCTCTTGAGAATCCCATTCAGCTTTGTCTCTCCCACTCTAATTTCCAGCTTCTTAAATTTTAGGTCATGACCCCATGTGGGGTCACGTATAGATTATGAAATTATGATTTGTTATCAATAAATGTTTGATTTGTATTATCTATTTTATATACATATATGCCTGGGGTCACATAAAAATTTCTCATGCAAAAAAGGGTCACAAGTGGAAAAAGTTTACAAAGCCTTGCTCCAATGTAAACTCCTTGCCAGTAGAGATGATTTCATCCTTTGTACCCCTATAGCAGTGTGTTATCTGCCAATTGACCGACATCCCATCTCTGCAGACAAGTTGGCCTCTCATTTCTGGGGATGTCACAGGCCCCTCCCCAAGGCCCGAATCCTGCTGTTTCATCTCCTCCACATCTGTCATCTGTCTCCTTCTATTTCCCCCCTGCCCCCCATCATGCAACTCGGTGCCCTCACTGCCACCTGGGTTCAAGGCCCACCACAGAAAGCTCCAAGGCACCCTACCCTTCTCAGCATTTACTACTCCTTTCCCTTCAGTGTATGCTATAGCCACGTTCTGGATTATTGAGAATAGCCTGAACTCTCTGGATTCCATGCCTTTGTCCTTCTTCCTTGTGTCTGGGACGCTCTCTCTCGCGCCCTCCGCCTGCCGCATTCTTTCCTCGGTATTTCCTTTTTATTGTTGTTGGGTTTGTGAGGCATTTGGGGTTAAGTGACTTGCCCAGAGTCACACAGCCAGGCAGTGTTAAGGGTCAGGCTGGATTTGGACTCGGGCCAAAATGACTTTGGGGCCCGTGCTCCATCCACTGCGCCATCCAGCTGCCCCTCAGTATTTCCAAAGCACTTCCAGTAAACTCTTGCTCAGATGTTTCATTGTGGAATGGGGGTCTCCCTGTGTTCTTGGCAGCCGTGCCATGGAGGCCCAGCTCCAACCACGCGCCCGAGTCGGTTCCGACCTTCCCCCTCTGGCCTCACGAACACGCCCTTTTCAGGCTTTCACTTCCTCATCTCCAAATTATGGGTCCGATTCTGTCTGAGCTCACTTCCACCCCCACATCCAGGCCCTGTGGGTGATCCCTGGAACTGTCCCTGGGAGGAAGGCCCCCCAGCCCGGGCGCCCCATCCCCGGCCCTGGTCCTACTCACCTCTTGGAACTGTTGATAAGAGGGTTCCCCAGGTTGGGGGGGATTCGTCACTATGTCCATGAGAATTTGCCCTGGGACCGGCGGGCACAGCCTCACTGACAACAACTTTAACATCTGCTGCTTTACTGCAGGGTCCATGTTCACTACTTCTGTGTAGCCCCCCCGGAACCCACACCTGGGAAGGAAAGGATCAGAGGGTCAGAAGGACTAAGGACCTGGGAAAGGGGGACCAGAGGGCCCGAGGGCCGTGGGCGTGCCTGAGCGGTGTGGAGGGATGGCTGGGGCCTCGTATCTGCGGATAAGGACTTTTTAGGGATTGGGGGTGGGAGTTCTCTCTGTCTGACTTGGAGGGAGAGGAAGGAGCCCTGTGTCTCCCTGCCCAAGAAGGGGGAGCAGGGCCTGTGTCTTACTCGCCCATGTAGCCTTTGGAGCAGGAGTGGAAGGAAGCGAGCTCCAGCTGCTGGGCATAGGGTGGGCCCATCTCCATTAGCACCTTCTTGAATGAGTGAAACTGGGAGCCCTCAGCATATACATTGTCCTGGTAAACCTGAGGATCCAGGCGAAAGGAAGGGGCGCTGCCCGTCAGACGCCCCGAGCCTCCCTCACCCCGCCCGAACCGCCCCGGCAGGCCCCCCCTAAACACCTCATCAGCCAGCAGGAAGAGATGCTCCTCGTAGGCAAACCGGATGACAGCTTCAATGTTCTCCCGGCTCTGGACCTGCCCTGGGTTGGGGGTTGGGGGGCACAAAAGGGGACAGCGGGAGGTCACAGGAGGTCACAGGGCCCGGGGGGAAGGAGGTGGGGCGGGGAACGAGGCGCACGAACAAAGCCCAGCCCAAGACTTGGGGGACCTGGCGCCGAGGAGGGGGCCAGGGCCGGGGAAATCTACCTGTGGGGTTGCCGGGATTGATGACGCACAGGACCCGAGGCTGGCAGTGGGCCCTGGCCTGGTCTAAGGCCCGCCGCAGCTCGGCCACGTCGAGGGCCCACTGGTGCTCCTCGTCCAGGTAGTAGTTGATCTGGACCGCGTCGTACTCAGCCAGGGTGGCTGAATACAGCGGGTACTGGGGGATAGGGATCAGGACCCCGGTGCGATTCTTCCCTTTGCCGGACACCAGCAGGCTCAGCACTGCCTGGGGAAGGGAGGGAAAGGCTCAGCCCTCTCCCGCCGTTCTCCACCCCCTCCTCCGAACACCATCGGATGTCCTGGTTGGGAGTCTGTGCCCACCCCTCCCCCTCCCCATTTCCTTGCCAACCGGGCATAGGCCGTGCCAGGCTCGGGCACAATGGGGGCCTCTGTGCGGACGGCTGCAAGGGGGAGGGCTGAGCGGGCGGGGTGAGGAAGGGTCTAAGGAAATCAGAGCGGGGAGGGAAGAGACAAAGAGAGAGGGAGGTGTACCATGATGGCACTGCTGGCCCCTGTGGACAGGAAGATGTTCTCAGGGTCGGAAGCAATGCCCCCGTCACGCTGCTCAATGTACCTCGCCACATCTTCTCGGATCGCCTGGATGCCGGCGCTGGCGCTGTAAGACCCTAAACCGGGGGGGGGGGGACGGGGACAGAGGTGGGCGTGAGGCTGGGGGCAGCGCCCGCACTCCCCTTTAGTCAGAGCCTGCCCAGGGGGAGGCCCCCAAGCTGCGAGGCCTCCGAAGTCTCACGGTCCAGCACCATCTTACAGGGGAGCAAACAGGCCCGAGGGTCCGGGGTCACGGTCCCAAACCGTGCTCCCCGCAGGCAGGGCAGGGAGCGGTGTGGGAGGGGCAGGGGCACCCACCGGCGCTGTGGCCCTCGCAGGCCTGCAGGATTCGCGTGGCGCGTTTCTTGGCGTCTTCCGGGAAGGCCGGGCTGCTCAGGAGGTCTGGGTACTGGCAGAGCGCCAAGACCTGGGAGTTGTGAGAGAGCGGGGAAGGGCACAGCGTGAGGCCCCCGGGGTCCCCCAGGGGTGGGCAGGGGGCGGGGTCCCCGGCCTCTCACCTGGCGCAGGAAAGTGATGGGCCGCTGGCCCATGGCGTGGGCGTCCCCGATGTTGGCCCGGATGATCTCCGTGAAGGGCTTCTTCACCCCCTGGAGAGAGAGGAGAGCCCTCCTTAGCCGGATCCTTCTCCCCACCCAGCTCCCAGAGCCAAGGAGCCCGGGGCTGGGAGCGGGCCGGCCTCTCCCAGTGCCTGCCCTGGTCTGCCTCGACAAGCTGCAGGGCCCCCGGCAGGGGCTGGGAGCGCAGAGACTGCCTTACTCACTCAGCCCCCGCCTGTGCCGGGCGGGGGTCGGGGCGAGGGCAGCGGGAACCCTTTAGGGGCCGGGGTGCGGACGGCGGGTCCACCTCTCGTCCGGCCCGGGGGCCTGGGGGACGGAGCGGAGCAGCGGGCCGAGCCCTTGGGATCCCTCCGGCCTGTTCCTCGGGGGCCTGGGGTCTCCTGGGAACCCTCAGTTACAGAGAGGAGGCTCTCGGGCCTGGGAAGGAGCGTGGAACCCTGAGCCAGGGCACGTGCAGGGGTCGGCCGCAGCTGGGGGCAGGCAGAAGCCCCTGGGGAGGGGCCGGGCGGTACCTGCTGCAGCTCTTTCTCCAGCTCCAAAGCCCGCAGCAGGATGGGCCCTCGCACGGCGTACTCGATGTTTTTCACCGACTGGTTCATGGTGTCCATGGTCAGCACCTTGTCCCGGATCCCATTCACCGCCAGCTGCTTGATGGTCTTGTGGGCCATGGTCCTACACAAGGGGAACGGGTGAAGCCTCCTCAGAGCGCCCCACCTCATGCTAGCAGCCCCCGAGCCCCTCTCAGGGCAGGGCCAGGCTCTGGGAGGGTCCTGAGGAGGGGGAGGGTAGGAAAGGGGGAGCAGGGAGAGGAAGAAGGGGTGCCCGAGAGGAGCGCCACATAAGGCTATTAGAGAAGCAGGAAAGGCACGAAGGAGTTTACAGGAGAAAGTTGGAGAGGAAGGAGGAAAAATGCAGGTTTAGGACCCAGGAAGGGAAGGAGGGATTAGAGAAGCAGGTGAAGGGGAGGAGGAATAGATGAGAGGGGTGTGGGAAATGTCAGAAAGGGGTCGGGGAAGAGGGAGTGAAGAAAAAGGGATGAAAGGGAGAAAGAGGAGGGACATGGGGGACGGGTGGGAAGGAAAAAAGGAGAGACATTTGAAAAGAGAAAGGTGGTGAGGGAAGGAAGTGATCCCAGTGGAGGGGCAAAGTCATTGGGGGAAGGGTGAGAGGATAGGAAACCTGTGCTGGGGGAGGGCTGGGGGGCAGTCCCCTCTCCCACTCAGAGCCTTGAGATCTCGGATTGTCCCACAGAGAATGGAGGCAGTGAGGAGTGAGCCGGGGCCCCCTGCCCCGCCTCAGCAGCCCTGGCATACAGCTCTGCCCCTGGCAGGGGTGAGGGAGGGAGGAAGGGAGGGAGGGAGGGAGGGAAGGTAGAGGCGGGGCTTGGGGGAACTCTTGTCACTGCCAGGAGCAGGAGACAGTCACATACACAGCTCGGGCGAGAAGAGGCGAGACCCGGACCATCCCAGGGCCAACGGAGAGATAGGGGAAGAGAGAGACGAGGGACCGAGAGAGGGGAAAGGCAGAGGGCCGACGGCCCGGGCCCCGGGGCCCGAGAGCCCCTGCCAGTGTCAGGACAGTTTGGATGTGAGGACGGGGTGCTCATCTTGCCAGTTCCCTGAGAACTTGGACTGTTTACCCCATCAGGGTCCGCGTGAGGCTCAGCCCCTTCATCTTTCTGTCTGATCAGGCCTGTTTCCCTGGCAACTGGGCAAGGCCCCAGGAATCCTGGCTGGGGGTGGGGAATTCCGATACCATCATTCTATACCCTCTGCTCACTCGAGCACCTGGGCCTGATCTAGGTTGGGGGGTGGGGAACCCTCTTGCAGCTTCCCAGGCTCTGCTCCCTTCCTGGGTAGGGAAGGAGAGAAAGGCATTCGGAGCCCTTTCCCCAAGGCCAGAATGGAGGAGTTGTCCCGCCCGTCCTTGGGGAAGAGTCCTGCAAGGCTCTGGGAAGGGGAACTCAATGTCTGGTTTCTGGACTTTGGTCCAAGGGCACAGACTTTTCAGATACCAAGGACAGGGAAATGGACGGGGAAGAGTGATCTGTCCAGCAGGGATGGGAGTCTGAGCAATCAGCAGGCCTGGAAATAGAAGTCTGCCAGGCTGTGGGTGTGGAGGACTCTTTCTACCTAAAGTTCCCCCTCCCTCGCCGGGAAGGAGTGGGCAAGAGCAGGTCCCCAGAGACAGTATAATAGGAAGCCCTAGGATAAATAACAGGGCGAAAATGGAGCCAAGCAGAACATGAGTGGAGCAGGGACTTTGCCCCTTGGATGCCAATATGGGAGGGTGCAAGGGCCCAAGGAAGGGATTTCTTTCTTCTCCACAAGCCCCGCCACCACTGATGTTCCGGGGAACTGGTCGAACTCTGCTAACCCAAGTGCATCCTCACTGGTCCTGTCCTATGGACTTCAGGCTCCAAAAGAACTTGGTTTCAGGTAATTACAGCTTTGGGTCTAGAGACGCCAGGGGAACTAGGCTGGTGGATCGGGGCAGAGGGGCAAAGGTACATATAGGAGTAAAAGATATGCTAGGAGAAGGGAAGCAAGGTCAAGGAAAGGGGGACGGGCAGAAACAGAGAAAGAATCAGGATTATGGATTCAGGAGAACCCAGAGAGGGAAAGAGATCAGAAACAGTGATGGGAACAAATTCAAAGGCAAGGATGGGGCATGGGAAGAAACCAGAAGGATGGTCAGGAAGAGAAATGAGGGATTTACTGAACTTCTGCAGAGTCCCATCGGTACTGGGCTGGCACAGGGGCAGCCGTCTCTGGAAGGGCTCAGATCTGTCCCCAAGAGGACACCCTAGGGGTTGATCACTGGCCATATCCTCAGTTCCCTAATCTCCTAGGCCTTGATTTATGGGGAAAGTTGGATCAGAACTATTGATAAGTTCTCAGAGCCCACCTCCTCCTCCTCCTCCACTCTCTAATCTGCCAGACTATTCTTCCAGGCTTCCCGAGTACCAAGGGTCTGGGGAAACTGGGAAGGGAATGCCGGGCAAAACCCCGCTTTCTAAAGGGAGTGATCTGGGAGAGGGAAGGAGTCTGAAGGACGATGCATGTCAAGCCCTCCTCTAGCCCTAGTCTGAAAATGGAGCCATAGAGATGAGTGGGTTCATTCTGTTCCCAGTCCTGAGAAACTTTTGTGAGCTTCCAACCCCCTGGAAACACACCTGTCAGGGGTGGGATCACAGTCCAGCCCTCTCCCCTATCCCCCACTCACCTTGTGGGTAGTGTCCGGGTTTCCTAGGTGCTCTCTCTGTCTTCCCTACCCCTGGCAGGAAGGGAGACGGTCAGAGGGCCCCACCAGCAGGCAGGAGGAGGAGCTAGGAGTCCCTTAATCTCATCTAGCCCCACCTCTCCCTTTCCCTTCCTTTAGGGGCCACCTGTAAGTAGCCAACCCAGCCCCAGACAGCTCCAGCCAAGTTTCGCTCTGCTTCCAAATAACCGCACACAGCCGAGCCCAGTGGTTCTCAGCCCTAATGCCAACCACCGCCGTGCCCGGTTGCCTGCAGTTACCTTTGCCCACCCCCCTAAGCCCCCTCTGTGCCAAGAAGCAGTCAGGGCCCCGAAGCTGGCCTAGAATCCGCCCTGGCTCGAAGTGAGTGAAAGTGCATCTTTCCTCCCAGAGGTCTCACCTCTAGGATAAAGTGGGCCTCAGGCTTCTCTCTACTTAGCCCTTCCCTCTCCCAGAGGACAAGGTTAATATGGGCTTGGACCCCGGGCGGGGCCAGAGAGATCCCCTCCCCCTGATGACCTTTTCAGCAGCAGCTGCACCATCCCACACTAAATTTAACCCCAGCCCGCCCATCGGGCCCTCCCTCCCCACCACCCAAGCCCAATCAGGGGCTATGCCCTTTGTTAAGTGCCCCTACCTCCCCGAAGAAGGGGAAATCGGGAGAAGAGGAAAGGTAGACCCAAGCCAGGTAAGTGGAGATAATGAGTACGAGCTGGTCCCGGCCAAACCCATCCACACAAGATGGGGAAGGAGACAAGAGTGGGCTGGGCGCGTTCCTTAGGGCTGGGGGAGGAAGGTGGTCACCTGAAGACTGCCCGGGGGGCTGACGTAGACCGAGCGGACGAGAGCTGGTAAAGGCTCCAGCCCTCGGAGGGCCCAGGCCAAGCTCAGCAGGGGTGTTTTCCTGGCCCCCAAGGAGCCTCGGCCCTGACAGACATTGGGCCCTGGCCAGCTCGTTGAAGGGGGAGGAGGCAGGGAAGGGCCCGGGCTATGCCAATCTCTTCTCGAGAGGAAGCTGGCAGCCTGCTCCTCACTCCCCCTGCCCCCATTAGGCGCCTGTCCTAGGCAAGAGGCCAGGGTCTAGGTGAGATCCACCCCCTGTGGAAGGAGGCCAGGCACCAGGCTGCTTCCTCCTTCCTACTGAGGCCCCGGCCAGGTAGCCTTGCCTGTGGCTCCCCCAGCCTTGGAGCCAAGAAATCCCTTCTCCCCACTTTTCCCTGTCCTTGCACCCACACTTGCTTCAAAGGGGAAGCCTTTTTTTTTTTTTTAAAGCTGCCCCCCCCCAAAGAGAAGACAAAAAGAATCCTTGTCAGATATATAGGGGCTCATTCTTGAGAGACATAACTGTGAGAGAAATGAGTATTTTCTATCATATCAATAAATAAGCAATTAAGATGAAGGCTTTTTTATTTCCTCATTAAGGGACCAGCTCCCGGGTAGGTCACTCAGTCTCTGAAGGAGAAGGCTGATGAGAGTGGCCTAATTATTGGCATTCGATCTTGGCGATGTTGGGCAGGACCCCACCCAACTAGGAGGTCTTAGTTGTGGTTAGAATGTAAACAATCTAATCTGGGTGAATTCCAGCCCCAAAGCCTTTAGTACCCCTCCCTCCAATGGAGGTTAGGGTAACCCAAATTCATGAAGGAGAAAACCCATCAGAGTGGGCTAGGTAGAGATGGATGCCTAGTCTAGCTTGCTGGAGGCAGCAGCGGAGTCTCGAGCAAATCAAGCCGCATTCTCAGCTGGAGAGGCTGAAGACTAATCCCTCAATAACTGTTCACTAGTTGGGTTGATTCATGCACCCCACCCCACTCCTTTTCTAAAAGGACATACTAAAGCAGTATTTCCACTGGGGGTCTTTGGTTACAGAGAGGAACTACTGAGCCGTCACTATTAGCAAATAGCCTAATTAATAAAGTGTTCCCCAGATACTGCCACAAGTCTTTCATTTCATCTGTATGCACACAGGCACGTACCAAATACTGATAACACAAAATCATAGGTTAGAGATGTAAGATGTCTTAGAGATTATAGATTACAACACCCTTATTTTGCAAAAAAGAAAACTACTTGCTCAAAGTCACATAGCTTGGAGAAGTGATGGGAATTGAACTTGGATGTCCTGCATGGAAGTCATGTTCTTTCTCCCCTTCACTGTTTTCCCCACGGCTGTGTCTGTGGTGGTGACAAGTAAGCCCCCCACAGGGGCCCGTGAAACCCTCCTGGAGATCCAAAGAGAAAGTGGTATGTTTCTGCTTGTCAATCCCTGATGTCACAGACACAAAATGACAGCAACACCAATGGCAGAAAATTCCTTTATCAAGTTTCACAGAATAAAAATATGGATTTCCTTCCTCCCGTGCCCCAAACCCAGGGCATCTGTCCCCAGAGGGTCTGAACCTGAGACAGGAGCCTAGGCGAGGGCCCCGGAGCCACTTCCCCCACTCTGGATGCTCTGTTCGGAAGCTGCCAGGAAGTGGGTTGGCAAGGATAAGGCAAGGGTGAAGCTGAGGGGAGAGGCTCCTGGCTCCCCCAGGGCAGGAATGAAGAGATGAGTAAGACCTCAGCCCCTTCCTGCTCCAGAACCCAAAGATGGGGAGGTGAAGTTGGCCTAGCTGTAGGACCTTCAGGCCCAGAAGGCTTAAGGCTAACTGCAGCTTGGAGCCCCCAGCCCCACTCCTTGGCCAGCTGCCCTATTACCACTAAGTGGGGGGAAAGGGGCTGAGCCGGGCCGCTGTCCAACAGTGTCTAGGCTGGGGCTCCAATTTTCCTTTGTGCCTAACACAAGTAACTCAGCTTCCCACTGGCCGAGTGTGAGAGAGTAGCTCCATCCCCTTTCCCTGGGAGATAAAAGGAAGAGAGAGGAAGCAAGCCTGCTGGCCTGAGACCCCTTGACCCCCATCCCCCTCACATGATGCCACAGCAGGGCCTCTTCTCGGCCGGGGCCTCCTCGGCGGGGGCGGTCAGCTTCAGCAGGGGAGGGTCTCCGCTCGCTGCGGTGTAGTAGACTGGTGTTTGAGGGAGTCCAGAGGGTTGGGCTTCAGCACAGGGCAGACCCTCACTCCCTGACCCCACAAGGTCCTCAGTCACAGGATGCTGCAGCTTGGCGGCGGCCCGCTGGCGCTTCAGGTCAGCCAGGGTGTGGTGCGCCTTGTCCCGAGTGAGGGGTCCAGGCCCATCTGGCTCCTGGGCGGACAGCTGGTAGGAGACACTTCGGTCCAGCCTCTTGGAGTACAGGTGCCTGCTGGGGGGCCCCGGGGCCGCGCCCGCGCTGCCGTTCCGATGTCTCAGGGCCTCGGGGTCCAGCTCCTGCAGGCCAGAGAGGAGCCCAGGGAGAGGTTAGCAGGGCCAACTGAAGATGGGGCCTTGGGCTGGAGATGGGCAAAAGGCATGAAACATGGGCCTGAGTGATGTCAGTGAAGGATGGGTGACGGTAACAGGCGATAACAAGCGGCTGGAGAGGAGATGAGAGAATGGGACAAAGGAGAGTGGCCCTTAGGGCCCGGGCTCCTCACCACAGCCTGTGGCTGGAGCTCAGCATCCGTCTGCTTATCCTCATCCTCTTCTGGGGGTTCGGCGGCAGTGGCTGGCTGCTGTTGCCACACAATGGCCTCCCGTGCATGCTCTTTACGATACAGGTGGGTGCGCTCTGTCACACTCACCCTTCGCACAACCTTCCTGCAGTGGGGAACACAAGGACCCCTTTGAGCTCCCTGCCTGCTTTGGGATGCCATGGGTCGCTGCGGGTCAGAGTTGTGTCCCCACTATCCCATCCTCCCCCAGTTAGCTTTCCCAGCTTTCTTGGCCAGGTCAGAGCCAGGCACTGGCCCAGGGCCCAGGACAGGAGAAACTCCACCTCAAGGAACACCTACCTAGGACCGCCTCCCTTTGGACTCTGCCCTAGAACCTCCAGCTGAGCTGGGGGAGGTACCTCAGGGGAAAGAATGGGGGCAAGAGTACATGACCCCGGAACGCTTCTGACGTCAGCACGGGTCCTTTTGTATCAGTTAGTACAAGGGGTTCTAGGAAAGGCTGGGGATGGGAAACCATATTCTGAGGGGCAAAGGCTATGGGCATAAGGGGCACAATGTCACACCTAGATGGAAGGGGGATGAGCCTCTTTAGAGCAAAATCTATAAAGTGAAGAGGAGAAAGAAGGGGACAAAAAGGGAGGGAAAGTAGGGACTAGGTGGTGGTTTGGGAAACAATTCCTTCCTGGACCTACTATGGACCAGGCACTGTGCTAAGTTCTTTACAAACACTTCACTTAATTCAACAATTCTGGGAAGTAAGTGCAATTATGATACACACTTTACAGTTGAAGAAACTGAGGCAGCAGCGATTACATGCCCTGCCCAGGACCACTCGGCTAGTAAGTGTCTGAGGGCACTCAAGTCTTGCTGACCCCAGGCCCAGCGCCCTACCCATTATGCCACCTTGTTGCGTCTGGGGGGATGAAGATGGAAAAGAAAAGCCAGGGCCGGATGGCCCGTGGAATGGCACTAGTGTCAGTTCAGGAGCCTAGGCCAGTCACCATTCCAAGGAACTCTGGACCATCTGGGTCCTCAAGGCCTATAAGGGGAGAATGTGGGAAAAACAGGGAAAGGAAATGGATAAAGTAAGAACTTGTAAAAGGAGAGAAGAAAGGAAGCTGGGTGCTGGGAGACTGGAGACAGGGAAGAAAGGGGCCCCCCAGGAGGAGGAGGACAGGGAAAGATGGAGCTGAGCATTAGAAATTTGGGGAGAAGAGCCCCAGGGTGTGGGTGCCCCCCAGTGCCTGTGCTGAGAGACGCAGGCTGAGTAGCAGCCGGGGACCCCCGTGGAAGGACTCACCCCCGGCTGCCAGCACTGGAGGTTCGCCGCTGGAGCAGGGAGCCCGAGCCGCGGTGGCGATCGTGGGAGCGCATGATGGCCTCGTGCTTGTGCTTCAGCTCCAGCAGCTTGGCCCGCATCTCTTCGTCACCACACACATCTAGGGGAGGGGAACAAGGAAGGTCCGTGATCTCAGCCTTGCCCCCCTCTCGGCGGTGCCCAGTGACTTGGGGGCGCTCCCCACTCACCCAGGGGCGTCTCATCCAGAAGCGATTTCCCATTCAGATTGGCTCCATGCGCTACCAGCAGCTCCACCAGAGGCACCTGGGAGGACAAGCCAAGTTGCCCCTGACACTGCCCCGATGTAGCAGGGGGAGCGGCAAGAGGTGGGAGGGTGGGAGGCTTGGGGCCATGGAATGTTCTGCAAATATGTATGGGGGTGAGTGGCAAGTGGAGCACACTCCATGTGGGAGTCCTGCCCTGGAGCCCAGCAGGCCCGGCCGGCTCTCGCCGAGGATGAGCGCTGACTGCCCTCCTGCCCCGGCCTCCCCTCCCCACTCACCTGGCCCCAGCAGGCTGCTGCATGCAGCGGCTCCCAACCGTCTTGGTCCTTGGCGCTCAGGTCAGCCTTGTGCTCCAGCAACAGCTCAGCTGCCTCCAGGTAGCCATTGGCTGAGGCAATGTGCAGCTAGGGGGAGGAGCCTGGGCTGAGGAAGTCCCATCAGTCCAGGGATGGACAAATTTCCCCTTTCCATTGTATCCATTTCTTCCCCTTCCTCTGCCACCCCCCCCCCATCACTGTCCCAAAGAGTGAAGGAAGCTGGGAGGCCCACAAGTTTCCTCAGGGTCCTCATCTTGACCCCATACCCTACATCTGTCCAAGGGGCCCTCCGGCTGGCCAGAGATGCACGCCATGTGGCTCCCTCCCCCTCACCACCATGGCCCTTACCAGTGTGGCCCCATGGTCTTGGGGAGCGTTGATGTCAGCCCCGGCCCGGAGCAGGCTGCGGATGTCCTCCACCATGTGCAGCTCGGGCACTCCCCGCGCCTCCTCGATACTCTCCTGAGTGATGCCTAGGGAGTACGCAGCTCGAGGTTGCTGCAGAACCCCTCCCTCCCACACCCCCCATTATTCCTACCTCACACCAGGCCCTGGGGCTCCTAAAGTGAGGGACTGCTGCTTCATCCCAGCCCTGACCAGCCCAGAGGGGCGCTCCCACTCACCTTGCTCAGCCATCGCTGTCTCGATGGAGTCCAAAGTCAGCTCATCCTCACACAGGTCATAAGGCATGTTCCCATCCGTGTTGATGGCCAGAAGGTTGGCACCCCTGCAAGGGAGGAAGAGTTCTCCTAAGGAAGAGCGCTCTCCCTCTTACACAAAGAGCTCTGGAGCCCCTCGGCCCGGCCTGCTTGTGGGTGGGAGTGACCCTAACCAACATGGATTCCAAGCCTGACTTTCTACTCCTCGCCCACACTCTGCACACTCCCAATTAAAAGTCAGGGAGGAAACCCCACCGTCCCAGTGCCAACAGGTTGGGGATGGTGAGCAGGCCATCCACCCCCTCACCCCCACGGGAGCCTCCCAAAGATTCACAGGACAGGGCCCACTCATATCTGGCTGTAGTCTCCTCCAGGGAGGTTTAGGTTTGAGAAAACGGCATTCTCAGTCCTCGGTCCCATCAGTGGATCCCTACAAAGTAGCCAGCTGATTGTGCAACAGCGGCGATGGCAGGACATCAGGGGTCTGTTCTAGCACCACAAGCTCCACCATTTCATTCCCATTATGGGCTTCAAGGGGAAGCCAGGCAGGGCCACTTCGGGTTGACTTTGGGTCCCACATCAAATTAAGACCCCAGGGAGAGAACACAGCTAGATGGCACAGGGATAGAGTACTGAAGTTAGAGTCAGAAAGGCACGAGTCCCTTGAGTTACCAGCTTTGCAATCTTTCACCAAGTCACATAAACCTTTTTGTCTTGGTTTCCTCAACTGTAAAATGGGGATAATAAAAATTTCTACCTCACAGGGTGGTTATGAGAACCAAATGAGACAATTTTTGTAAAGTGCTTTACAAACCTTAAAGTTTATAAAATATATATAAGCTATTATTCTCAGAAAGAATGATGCTAGTTTTCTTTCCTCCTTCCTCCTTTCATGAAGGAGGACTTGCTGGAAGCAAGGCTGCTTTTTGAGAGCCATTACCATAGTTCTTTTCCAGGAAGCCCTGTAGGATTCTGCCTCCTGCTGATTTCATAGGAAGATGGGCTGCTGCTCCGTGGTAAAGGGCCTCCTGCTGCTGGGCCAGGGCCAGCTTCAGGGGTCTCTTTCTTTTGGGCCAGTTCTTGGCTGAGTAGCATGAGTTTCTATAGAGATCTGCAAAGGTCCTACCCAGATGATGACCTCCTTAACTTATCTCCCTATCTTTGTACTGACTCTGCTGGCTGTGCACCCTTCTAGAAGTCTGGTTCTCATTGACCTTAGATCTAGGTTAGAGAATAATAATCAAAAAGACAAAAGCTTAGCCCCAAACATTCCTCTTACTTGCAACTGGTTGGCAGATGTGCAAACCAGAAACCTGGGGCTCAGGTTACCTGTGGACTATCTGCCCATTAAACATTTACATCAGGCCTCTCTGCCTACCTGCCTGCCCATCCATCCATCTGCCCCAGTGGGAGCAACTAACTGCCTGCTGATCCCTGGGGGCAGGGCAAAGGTAAGCAGTTCAAGACAGGGCCCAGCCTGTTGAGACCAGGGGCTGGAGCCAGTTCTGAATTTTTTTGTAAACTCTGGAGACTGATATCCTGACCCTGAAGGAGAATGAAAATAAGAAGACCAAAGACACTTGTCTCTAGATAATACCCAATAAAGAAGAGGCCACTAAAAAGCAACAAATAAACCAGACTACTTATCTCTGTGGCAGTCCCATGAGTGAAAGAACAAAAGACATTCCTATGTAGGATAATACCATCATAGAACATAAGTGTTAGAAGGGAATTCTGAGGGTAAATAATCACACCTTTTCTTGAATCATATATTTTCTCTATAACATCTCCAACTAATGGTCACTGTTAACTAACTTCAGTGACAGGGAACTCCTGGCTCATCACAAGACAGAACCTTTTAATTTTGTGACAGAGCTAAGTGTGAGAAATTTCTCTCTTAAAATTGAATTATGCTTCCTTGCAACTTTCACTTTTTCTCCTAATTCTTCTTTCTGAGGACAAGGAAAATAAATTTAATTCTTCCATACAATAGTCTTTCAGATATCTGCATAGTATGTTCCTCCTAAATCTTCTGTTCTCCGAGGTAAACACAATCAAGCCCATTGAATCCTGTCACAATGCTGATTTCTCTCCTCTAAATACTTCAGCTAGTCAATGTCCTTCT
The DNA here is from genome assembly GCF_016432865.1 of Antechinus flavipes. Taxonomy (NCBI): domain Eukaryota; kingdom Metazoa; phylum Chordata; class Mammalia; order Dasyuromorphia; family Dasyuridae; genus Antechinus; species Antechinus flavipes. The sequence goes on from NC_067398.1 coordinate 648,422,330, forward strand.
TAAAATGTGATGCCCCAAGCTAGATCCCTAACCTGGGCAGAGTGGAATAGACTCCTTTGCACTGGACATTCTGTTAACGCTGTCTAACAGATTAGTAGCCACTTCATTTTGTTGGTTCATACTGGGCTTGCTCGCTCAGAAGCTCTCAAGATCTTTCCCACAAAATTACAGAATTTCAAAGGCAAGAAGGCCATCTAGGCCAAGCACTAAAGTATGGGAACAAAAAACAGAAAGCTCTGTGGATAAAGGGAGTATTTTCATCACTGCACAGACAGATAGCAAAGGCTTCAGAAGAGAAAAGCAGATTTGGGAAGTGAACAGCTAGTTCCAAAGATGATATCTAGGATTTAGAGTGCTGGACCATAGTTTAAAATATAATAATGACATTCTCTTCCCTGGGAATGTAGTATATATAACAAAGGTTGGCAAAAATATATGTCTATGTATACATATATTGTATTTAACATATACTTTAACATATTTAACATGTATTGGTCTACCTGCCATCTAGGAGGTGGAGGGAAGGAGAGGAAAAATTAGAACAAAAAGTTTTGCAACTCTCAATGCTGAAAAATTACCCATGCATATATCTTGTAAATAAAAAACTATAATAATAAAAATATAAATGTCTAGAATATGAAAATAGGTTTTGCATATTTCTTGCCTTCTCAATGGGTGGGGCAGAGTTGGAACTGAAATTTCTTTTAAGTCTAAAATGGACAGAATGTAGAGCTAAGTGAAAACTCTGACTGTTCCTCTACTCCCGAAAAAAAAAATGTTTTTAAAAGAACGTATAACTATATTTTTGCAAATCAAATCAAAAGACTGTCATAGTCAAAATCTAGAAGTCCCACAAGAGAAAAACACAACAAAGAAAAAATACAATAATCATTCAAAAAATACCAAGGAACTCAGGGTCACACAAGGCTTGAAAGCTTTTACTAAAAAAAAGAGATTTTGATATACAATGTTCTAAAAACAAAAGATAATGGCTTAAAAAGAAGAATAAAACAGTATAATCTTACAAGAGAAAAAAGATGGATCATTAACAGAAAAGGACTCATGTGTTCTGCTAAAAACCAAAACAAAATAGAGCTGAAATAGGAATTTAGAAATACAAATATGAATCCAGTGAAAGCTAGAAGGCAAGACTTAATTGAGTTTATTAGTTTACTTTTTTTTTTGTCTATCTATCTATTTATTATTTGAGTGTAATGATACAGATTAATAGGAGAGAAGATATAAGTGCCCTTTGAAACTCTTAATGTCTCTAAAGGGTACTGGGAGGTTTTCTACCAAGATGTCTACCCAAAAGAAGGGCAGGTTGCTTGGGTCTTAGGTAGCAAAACCTTGACGTTTGAGCTAGTCCAAATAATGATAGGTATTCAATGAGAAACTACAGTAAATGACATCTACCTTCCCAGAAGTACACAAAAGGTCAGATAGCAGTTCAGGAACAAGCAAAAGCCTATTCTCATCACTAGTCTATCTCACCCCACCTTGCAAAAAACCAGTATCTTTTAGTACAAGCAGGATCTGCAAATCTCTCTTTCAAGGCAGCAAAAATAGATCTATCCACCCTCCCCAAAGGATTCACGATGCTCAGAAATCCCCAGGGAGCCTCAGCAATCATTAGTCTGTGCAGGGTTGCCCAGTTGGGGGAGGGGGAAGAAGAGGAAAGGGGGCCGGACAGCCCATGCTCAGAGGTTCTGAGGTCCCTAAAGACCCAGAATTTGACCTCAAAGATCCAAGAGTATCTAAACCTGGGAGGCAGAGATTTGCTATGACTTAAGACAAACAGAAATCAATGACTCCAAGAGATGTAAGAAATATTGGAACAAAATCAAAAGATTGAAAAAAAAAAAAACAGAAGAAAATTGAAGTATTGCAGAACCAATCAATCACAAAAACAAGTCAATGAGAATGATTTAAGGATCACTGGACTTCTTGAAAAACATGATTTTAAAAAGTCTAAGCACTGTAGTTCAAGAAACCATAAATGAAAATTTTCTAAATCTATCAGAATCAGAGATCAAAGTAAAGAAAGTAAAAAAAAGTAAAGAAAAAAAAAATTACTTTCTGATAGACACAACAAAAGGAAAAGTCCCAGGAATGTTATAGCCAAAATCTAAAATTGCCACATCAAAAGAAAAAAAAAATTACAGCAAGCATCCAGAAAGCAGCAGTTCAAATAACAAAGAATTACAATCAGGTTCACAAAAGACCTGGTAGCTTCTATTTAAACTGGGGTCACAAAGAGTTAGACATGACTAGAATGAATGAATAACATAACTTTCCATTTCCCTCTGTAATCCATTGACATCAGCCTCCTTGCTATTTTTCTTCTTTTGGGGGGGATGGGTGGGTGGATATGGAGGTGAGACAATTGGGATTAAGTGACTTGCCCAAGATTACACAGTTAGGAAGTGTTAAGTGTCTGAAGCTGGATTTGAACCCAGGTCCTAAGGACTCCATAGTTCTATCCACTGTGCCATCTAGCTACCCCATCTTATTATTCTTAAAATAAAGCACTCCATCATCCCACTCTGAGCATTTTCTATGGCTGTTCCTATGTCTGGAACACTTCATCCTCACCACTTCCTCTCCGTTTCCCTAACTTCAGCTAAAATCCAACTTTGCATTGGAAGCCTTTTCTGATCCCCCTTAGTGCCTTCGCTTCTGATTATCTCCAATTTGTTGCCTGTATGTGGATACACACATGTGTGTACACTATGCACACACCTATATCTATTTTTTATGTATGTAGTTGTGTGCATGCTATTTCTTTTAAAAGCTTTTTGAGTCCTTGAGAGAACAGAGAATTGGGGGGTGGGGGTGGGAGAGAAGGATGTCTTTCAATGTATGTTCAGTACAATGCCTGGCACATACTAGGTGTTTAACAAATGTTTTGTTGACTTTGGATATAGTTGTTCAACCAGTTTTGAATCCAACTATCAGTACTGACATTCCATCTATATATTTCTGTATTGTTCATAAGGGAAAGAGGCTTTGCCATTGTTGAAATCCAGGCACACCATACTTAAAGCATTATTCTCAATAATAATAAAGATCCAGTTATTTTAAAATTTATGGGAAAGGCAGAAAAGGTAGATGAAATCTCACCAATCCGAGAAAAATAAAGGGAAAACTCATTAAAAATATTGATGTGAATTCACAGAAAGTTCTCTAGTGAATTCAGATTTTTAAAGGCTTTGTCAAAAAAAAATTAACAAAAATTAAGTTTATATATAAAATTTAATTTCCATTTCTAAAGAAATTATATATTTTTGTTATGCCATAAAAATATGTCAAAACTAAAATGGGCCATCATTTTCACTCAAAGTAAATTGTTTCATGCTAAACACAAAAAGATTCAGGAATGTTCTAAAATTTTTTCTGAGTTCAATATCAAACTCACCAGTCTATACTTTTTAGAATTCATTATCTTCCCATGTTAAAACAAACAAACAAACAAACAAACAAACAAACAAAAAACAAACTTTTTCTCTCCCCATTTCTGGTCTTCCTGCTCCTCTGAAATTATTCCTCATGAGAGTGATTCACATGTAGGATATTGGTCAGTATCCACAGGTATAATTGATCCAAATTAATAAACTCAAATTCATTTAAAGTCAGTAGGTATTCTCTTACTATCTCTTCACCTATAATCATTTTCAATTTTCTCCTATTTCTGTTTATTCTCTACTTCTCAGTCCTAATTGAAACAAAATAGTAGGGCAATTTTACTTTCTTTTAGCAGCCCAATAACAGTTAAAATATTATTTCTTTTCCTTTTGTTTCAGCTTTGAACATAACTTCTAAATTCCTTTTGTACTTAGCATTTTCACAAATTTCTATACCAACTGCATATGTGTATTCTTCCATTCTTTTACCAGTTCAGATTAGAGTTGGGTTCAGTGTTAGCCAATCCTTCCCTACTTTATCCTTCTTGTTTGTATAAATGTCTATTTGTGCACTCTGATCATGTAAGATAATTTCCCCTAATTTTCTAGTCTTTTCTCCTTTCCTCCCTATATCTAGAATCCTTGTCAGGCAGGTGACCCAGCAGAAGAAAGGTGATAAGATTCTTCTGAAAGCCTGCTTCCCAGGATGGGTGGGAACTCACATGATAATGCCTAAGGCTACCAAAAATCCAGAAGGGAAGAGCTGAAACACAAACCTGAGATGTTGCAGAACTTCATGGCCAGTTTGTAATGGAGATAAAAAAGGTTGAAAAATGGTAAGCTTAATTTGTGAATCTATTCTAGTAATACTAGAATATTATACTTCTTGGATTTGATTTAAAAGTGCATTTAGAAAGAAATAAAAATCAATTGAAAATGACTGAACAAGTTGTTGTATATGATTGTGATGGATAAACATAACTGATAGAAAGTTTATTACACAAAAGCAGAACAGTGTACATAGTAACAGCAATATTTGTATGCTGTGAATAACAACTATTCTCAGCTAGCCAATGGGATCTAAGACAATTCTGAAGTACCTATGATGAAAGGTGCCATGTACCATCACAGTAAGAACTGGCAGAGCCTAAATGTAGATTGGAAATACTTTTTCTTAACTTTCTTTGTTTTTCTTTTTTGGAGGTCTGGGTTTTCTTTCACAGAATGATCAGACTTATGTAACCTATGTCAAATTGCTTGCGTTCTCAAGAGAAGGGTGTGAGAAGGCAGAGAATTTAGAACTCAAAATTTAAAAAAAAAAAAAAAAGAATATTAAAATTGTTTTAATATGTAATTGGAAAAAATTAAATATTGAATTTTTTTAAAAGGAAAAAAAATAAAAATACATTTTGTGGCTTTACTAATTGTCACAGTTAAATCCTATAAGGTGTTATCTTTTGACTTGCCTATCAACTATGTGAAAGACTGTAATGACTGAGATTTATAATGTTGTTATAAACATGCATACTTCAAATTATTTAAATAGAATGCATCCTAGTTTTCAAAAAATCATGAATAAAAAAATCATTGAAAAATTTAAAAATGTACAGAAAAGAAAAATTAGAAAAAAAAAGAAATCCAAGAAAATTACGAAAAGAAAGTAAACCAACTGGAGAAAAAGTATCAAAAACTTAAAGAAGAAAATAATTCCTTGAAAATTAGTACTAGGCAGGGGGGAGTAATGACATCCTTAGACACCAAGAAATTATAGAACAAAATGAAAAGGATGAAAAAAATAGAAGAGAAAGTAAAACATCTCATTAGAAAAACAATGGATCTGGTGAACAGATCAAGAGAATATAAGAATAGTCAAGACTATCTGAAAAAATACAATAAAAAATCTTGATACAATATTACAAGAAATTATTAAGGAAATTGTCAAGAAGTTTTAGAATAAAAGAAGAAATAGAAAAAAATCCACCTTGATTACCATCTGAAAGAGATCCCAGGGAGAAAACTTACAGGAATATCATGGCTAAGTTTCAAAGTTCCCAGGTTAAAGAGAAAATATTGGAAGCAACAAGAAAAAAATTTTAAATATTATGGAGCTACAATAAGAATTACACAATATTTAGCAGCTACTACACTGAAGGGACCATAAGACTTAGAATATTATATTCCATAGAGCAAAAGAGCTGGGATTATGACCAAGGGTAATTTAGCCAGCAAAGTTAAGTTATAATCTCGAATGAAAAAAAAAACAAACGTTTAAAGACTTTCAGGTTTTTGTGACAAAACCCCTAAAACTTAAGGGAAAATTCTACATATAACATCCAGGAGAAATATACCTTAAAGACCAATTACAAGGAACTTAATAAGATCAAATTGTTTATTTTGTTGTGAAAATATTAGCAGTACTCTTATGATTGTCATTATTTGGGTAGTTTGAAAGAAACCTATGGGCTAATCTGAGTAAGATGGGATCATCCTAAAAAAATTAAATAAAACTGTAGGGAGAGATAAAAAGAATTATCTCATACAAATGAGGCATACAAGAAAAAATTGATACAGAACAAGCTAGTAGAGGGGAGGGTTGGTAGTGCTGGAATCTTATTCTCATCAGGAATGGGTTAAAGAGGGAGTTATATACATTACATATATATTTATATGTATTATAAAAGTATTCTAAATTCAGAAAGAAATAAGAGGGCAAGGGGATAGATGGGGGAAAGGAAAAGGGAAGGACTTTTAGAAAGATGTGTAAGTTAAGGAGGACAAGGGAGTGAGTAGAAATAAAGCTGAGTGAAGAGAGATGAGATAAATAGGATGAGGATAGTGAGGAAAAATAGAAATAAGGAAAATACAAGCAAGTAATTGTAATTAAGAATATGGAATGAAGTTACACATAAAATCGAAATGGATAACAGATCAAACATTTGAATTCAACTGTATGTTGCTTTCAAGAAACATAAAAATGAGAGATATAAATAAAAATAAAATAAAGGGCAGGAGTATATAAATGCATGTGTATATAAATTATATATTTGTGAATTTATGATGTACATAATATTATGTATATGAAAGGACAGTAATCATGATCTCAAAGTTAAAGTTAAAATAGTTAAAAGAAGAAAAAAAAGAGAAACTACACTATGTATAAGCAATGTTATTCAGTATTATGTAAGACCATTTAAAATACCTCTACAGTATAAAATACCTGACTGCATATCTGCCAAATGAGATACAGGAACCACATGAACATTAATATAAAACACTTTTTATGCTAATAAATTCATATCTAAAGAAATGAAATAACATTTATTGTTCATGGGTAGGTAAAGCAAATATAATTTTAAAATTGTAATTTTACCTGTCTATTCATTCAATGTCATTCATTTTATTGAATTAGAAAATAAAATAATAATTTTTATCTGGTAGACCAAAAGGTCAGGAACTTTAAAAAAAAAAAAAAAAGTAGAGGAAGTAGATTCAGCAGTACTTGTGAGGTCAAGAGGAAGGCCACAGTACATTGAGTGAAATGACAGGCTGGAATTTGCATTGATGAAATCATAGGTACACTGTAGTAACTAATATAAGGTCTTATATTCATAACTATTAAATTTCATCTTATTTGATTTGGCGCAAATGTCAGCCTGCCAAGACCTTGGAATTATTATTATTCCTTTTCTAGAAGGCCACCATTCTTTTAATAAAAACATATAGTTTGCAAGTTCCATATTCTCTCTCTCCTCTTCTTTCCTTCCTTTCTTGAGATCATCCAGTCCATACCATACTTGAATAATATCCCCTAGTTAGAATAAAACAGAAATACGGTATTCAGTTCTCATCACCATATTTTAGAATGGACAAAGATAACCTGGAAGGTAATTAGGGTGGTAAGAGGGCTGAGAATTGTTATATTGAGATTGGTTGAACTGTGGTTCTTTAATTTGGAGAAGAGACTTAGGGGAAGGAGGGAGACATGATGGTAACCATCAAATACTTAAAAGCTGTCAAGTGGATGAGGCTCCAGACAGCATAATTAGAACACTGAATGAATGCTATAAACACAAACTTTGGATGAATGTAAGAAAAAGTTTCCAAACAATTAGAGCTGTCCAAAAGTGAAATGTACTGATTCAGGCACAAACAATCTCATCACTAAAGATCCTCAAGAAGAAACTAGATTTTAGATTTGTTAGGGATGTTGTAAAGGAGAAGTATCAAACACACAGCCCATGGATCATATGCAACTCACAGCATTCCTGAGCATACCCGAGTTAGATTATATGTAATTGAGAAACATTTAACAAAATAAATAAAAAATATAATAAAACTTTGCATTTAAAATTAAGTTGATAAGTGGCCCACCCAGATCCTTATATACGCATTAGAAGCTCCTATTTCTATTTGAGTTTGGCATCACTGTTGTGGTGGGTATTTCTATTTAAATATAAGTTGGAACAAATGATCTAAAACCTCATATTCTGATTCTGAAACTTATATGTGTTGTTCTGTGAAACTCACTCAACAAGGGCCACTAGCTATTTTTAAGAGTAGTGCTGCTGGGTTTCTAGGAAAAATAGGCTGTTGACTATATTGATACAAAGAAGTTATTACAGTGAAACTCCAGTCCTCTTTCCTTCCTATTCTAAGCTGTCTTAAACTAAGAGAATCTTAAGAGGTTGAAATAGACTTTAAAGGAATCTAGTCTATCTTCCCATTTGAGACAGGATTCTGCTCTTTGGTATCCAGGTAGATAACTTCTGCCTGAAGCCTGCAGCACCACAACACCAAGTGCCTGTTGGATATTTCACACTAGATATTTCAGAAACATCTCAAACATGTCCAAAATAGGACTCGTTATCTTTCTCCAAAAACTCACACATCTTCCAAATTTCCTTATTTCTATGGAGGATACCACCCCCTTCCAAGATTCAAAAGCTTGGCTTTCTCCTTGATGCCTTATTCTCCCTCATAAATCCAATCAGTTGTCAAATTTGCCATTTCTACCACCAAACATCTTGGTCCTTTATCACTTTTTATATGAATTATTACAGTGGTCTAGTATAAATGGTCTCCTTATCTCACATGTCTTCTCTTTTTATTTTTATTTTTATTTATTTTTTTTTTTTTTGCTGAGGCAATTGGGTTAAGTGACTTGCCCAGGGTCACACAGCTAGGAAGTATTAAGTGTCTGAGAGGCCAGATTTGAACTCAGATCTTCCTGACTTCAGGGCTGGTGCTCTATCCACTGCACCACCTAGCTGCCCCTCCTTATCTCAAGTGTCTTCTCTTTTTAATACAACTTTCATATAGTTGCCAAAGTGGATTTTCATTAACCACAGAACTGACCGTGCCACTTCCTTTTTCAGTAAACTCTAATGACTTTCTATTGTCTTGAGGATACAAAATAAATCCTTTGTTTTATTTTTAAAGCCCTCCATGACTATCTATCTTTCTAGCCTCTTTATATTTACTCCCTTTCCCATCCATACTCCACCAGAAGAAGCCAATCAAATTGGCCTTTTCCCTGTCCCTCCCATTTCCATGTCTTTGCACTCCCAGTCCTTTCCACTCTCTAGTGTTCTAGAAGGCACTTCTCTCACTTTAAGATTTAGTTCTAGCACCAACTAGTACACAAATCTTTTCATCTTCAACTACTAGTGGTTTCCCTCCAATTCTTATATTTATTTCACAAAACATCTATTAAGTGCCTTGTGCTGGGCACAAAGATCCCCTAGATCTTTCCTTCTTCAGATTAAATACCTCCATTTCTTTTAAAGTGATTCTCAGACATCAACTTAAGAACCCTCAATAGGGAGAGCTAGCTGTCTCTCCTAGATATATTCCAAATTGTCCAAGTACATAAATGTGTTACCAGAATCATACACAATACTGCCCAAGGGGTTTGTCTAATGCAGAGGATAGCAGGAATAGCATTTCCCTTGTAGATACTAGGCTGCTATTAATGCAACTTAAGATAACATTAGCTTTTTTGGCTGTTGTGTTATTGTTAGTTGATATTGGGCAGCTAAGTAGAACAGTAGAAAGTGCCAGGCCTGGAATCAGAAAGATCTATCTTCCTGAATTCAAATTATTAGCTGTGTCACTCTAGGAAGTCACTTAGCCCTATTTGCCTCCATTTCCCTATCTATAAAAAAGTAGAGTAGGAAATGGCAAACCACTCCAGTATCTTTTTGCCAAGAAAATCCCAAATGGGGTTACAAAAAATCAGAAACAACTGAAAATGAATGAACAATGACAACACAGGAGTTCAAGGATACCTCCACTGTCCATTTCTCTAAAAGAAAAGGAAAGAGGTTATTCTGTGACAATCATAAATAAGTCTCTCAGTCATTGCTGGCAAAATTCTTGCAAAGTCCTCCTTAATAAACTGATCCTTCACTTGGAAAATGGTCATATACCCAAGAGTCAGTGTGGCTTTATAAAGAGGTGAGGAAAGATCACTGTGGTGTTTTTTGCTCCACAACTCCACGAGAAATTCCATGAACAGAACAAAGGTCTGTATGTGACATTTTTTGACCTGACCAAGGCCGCTGATACTGTTGATCATGATCATGGCAAAATGGGATTGCTGGAGAAATTCTATCAGTTTCATGACAGCATGCTTGTACAGGTTCTAGATAATGGATGATGCGCTCCTGCTTTCCAGTCACTATCAGAGTGAAACAAGGCTGTGTGTTTACTCTCACACTTTTTAACATGATGTTTTCTTTGATGTTGGCTGCCTTCAAGGAGGACAAAAATGGCATCAAGGTCCACTACCACACTGAAGATAAATTATTTACTTTGAAAAGGTTATTAAGTCAAGACTAAAGTGAAGGGAGAGTTGGTGTGTAATTTTGTGCACTCAATGCTGCCTCTGAAATGGAGATGCAACAAAATAAGCATCAACTCTCTGCTGCTTGTGCCAATATTGGCTTGACAATAAACACCAAGAAAACAGAGGATATCCATCAGCCAACACTGTACCATCCATATGTGGAACCATCAATTATAGCAAATGGAAAAATTTTGAATAATATGGGTAAGTTCACTTATCTTGGCACTATATTTCTCAGAGATGTATACAGATGATTGTTGGAATCTTTACAAACTGCTAATTCATTAGAGTTGATACAGACAATAATTATCTAATTTAGCATGGTTCAGTATCACTGATCTGATCTTACAAGGAGATGTTTTGGGCCAGAACCTGAAACAAGGTACTAAGTAGAACTAATTGATACAATGCTTATGTTCACACCTTTACTCATTGGAGTTCACATGTTTGGGAGATTTCAGGGTTTAGTATGAGATATGTGAATTCACACCTCCCTTGAAGCTCTTAGGGCCAGAGAACACGCTGGGAGATATCCCACAATCCCACTCTCTCATATATAAGAAACAGATAGAGGTTCTCGGAGAGAGTTCAGCTGAATTAGATAGAGAGGGGAGCATCAAGTGAGTTCAGCCAGAAGCCCTCTCTCGGAAGAGAGTTACTTCAGAACATTGACTGGGGTCGGAGAGAAGCACTCTGGGGGGAAGTCCACAATCCCTCTCTCAGAGGCAAGACAGATTTACCTCTGTGCTGGCTGGAGGCTGCAGGACAAACCTTTGGATTTGGAGACATTTGGAGGGAGCTCTTGGAACCAAGCAGAGAGATAGGCCTCTAAGCTAACCGGGCTATATTGGGGACAGTAAAAGATCTGAACTTTTATCACCTGACTGCATTTGGAGTAATTATTGATCTGAACTGATACTAAGGCTGCCTCCAGAAAACCTCTCGAGAAACCTGCTCCCAGAGAGAACCTTTATATTATTTTACAGAAGAAAAACACCAACAGATGATGAGGTTGATGTAGTCATTAAAAGAGTTAGCTCGTTGTTTTGAAGGCAGTATGGGAAAGAAGTATTAGGCCACCTACCAAACTGAAGGTCGACAGAGCCCCTGTGCCGACCTTACTGTTGCATGCCCATAACACCTGGACCATGCCGGGAACTGAATCACTTCCATTTGAATTGTCTTAGAAAGACTCTGAATATCACCTGGCAAAATAAAGTACCTAGACGCTAAGATCCTTTCTTGAACTAAATTGCTAAGCATTCAAACTCCACTGCAGAGCGCACAGCTCTGATGGGCTGGACACATTGTTCAAGTGCCAAATACATATTTGCCAAAAGACTATTTTATGGAGAAGTCACACAAGGCAAGCACTCACATGAAGAAGTGCTAAAAGGACACACTGTTGTGCTTTATGAAAAAGAATTGTAATATTCAACAGAAATGTGATGTGAAAATATAGTGCCCTCTCTACTTCAAATGTTCAAAGGACTATTTGTGTCCAACCTGTGGTAGAGCCTTCTGAGTCCCTGTTGGTCTGATGAGCCTATCAGACTGCACACACTGTACCTTGACCCCAATATAGTGTTGTCATTTTTGGTCTTCTTAGACCAAGGACAACCACCACAACTGTGCCTTATTACTTCTGCCAAGTCTGTTGTGCAAAGCTCCAATATCCTAAGCCACCTCCACAAATTGTTTCTCTGTTCCTTACAAATTTATCTATAAAATAGGGATGAATCCTGTACTTCTCCCCTTTAGGAGTGTTGTGACAATATGTATTTGTCACATTTGGCAGGTATATTTTAGAGCAGTCATATCAAACTCAGATAGAAATGGATCCCTGCCAGCTACATATTGACTTAGAAAATCACAAATTAACCTTATGTTGTGTTATATTTTGTACTTTTATTTATTTTCTTAAACACTTCCAATGATGTTTCAATCTGATTTAGAGCTCCAACAGTTCACAGGCCAGGACTTTGACCTCTCAGGTCCCTTCCAGTGCTGAGATTCTGTGCTGAGATTGTTATTCTCCTTGGCTTTTCTGCAACTCTAGATAATACTGATCTTCCTTTCTGTTCAATTTCACACCATACTATCTCTCTCTACCTAATATTTTCCAGCTCTCCTATATATGTGGTGATCTTGTTCTTCTCAAGACGCAGCCAGGTGATAAAAGTTCAGATCTTTTATTGTCTCTAATATAGCCCGGTTAGCTTAGAGCCCTCCGAATACCTCCAGATCCAAGGGTTTTGTCCTTCAGCCTCTGCCTTTGCTTTCTTCTGCCTCCAGCCAGTACAAAGATGGAATGAATCTCTTGTCTCCTTCACTTGGGGCTCGGCTAGCTTTCTGGTGAGTCTTTCCGACCAGCTTGGTCTCAGTGGGGGGAGTGCAGGAGCCCAGCCACCAACCACAGTGGTGTGAGATGAAGATGAATCTGGTTGTCCGCTGAACTCTCCACTCGTAGCTTCTTCCTCTGAAAACTCTTCCTCTGCCACCAGCCAGCCAAGTGGAAAATATTCTTTCTTGCCTCAGAGAGAGGGCTTCTGGAGTAATTCAGCTGAAATCTCTCAAAGTGCTCTCTGTCTGCACCAGAGTGCTCCTCTCCAACCAGCTGAACTCTCTTCTTCGATCAGCCAGCCAAGTGGAATATATTCTGGAATAGCTCTCTCTTCACTGGCATTATATCTGACTCTTCTGAGAGAATGGGATTATGGGTTTTCTCCCATAGTGCTCTCTAGCCCTAAGAGCTTTAGGGAGGTGTGAATTCACAAAGTTACAAAGTTTACTTTGTGAATCTAGCAAACTTGTGAACTCCGATGAGTAAAGGTGTAAAAACAAGCATTGTACTAATTAGTTCTACTTAGTACCTTGTTTCAGGTTCTGGCCCAAAACATCTTCTTGTAAGATCAGATCAACTCTAATTAGTTAGCAGTTTGTAAAGATTCCAACATATATAATGTTATCTTCCTCCAGTAGAATATAATAAGCTTCCTGAGGAGAGGGACTGTCAGTTGTATTTATATTCTCAGTGCTTGGTACAATGTCTGCCCCACAGCAAGTGTTTAATAAATGCTTCATCTCCAATACATGTACGATTATTACTGTTACACTTAACTCTGCCTCTTAGTGACCCATATAGGAGGACTGAGTAAAGAACTGTGATAGTAGCTTTTATCTTATCCTATATCAAGGTCAATTTTCTTCATGGTAGACCATCTCTGCATGCACTCTGATAACTGAAGTATCAGCTAAACCTATTTAGATGTGATACCTCTTAATAACCTCAAATACATACCACCTACTCAGGAACTACCAGGAAATTTAAGAAACGTCCCAGAATACACAAAGTGATAAACAAGTAAAACCTGACAAATGAAGTTGGCATTTTAGATCTTTTCTTTCCATCCTCACCAAATGTCATCTCCAGAATGGAAGTGAGGCAAAGTTTAAAATTAGGAGACAAAATTCAGATTCATTCAGAATAAATTCCTTCACATTCTCAACTCTTCCCTCATCTTCTACTGCCTTTGAAGTAACCCCTTCTACCTGTGCTTTAAGATCTGAACCTCTCCTCAGATCAGCTTCATTCCCAGTTTTTCTTTTTTTTTAAACCTATTTAATATTTTCCCCAATTACATTCAAAACAAAAAAAAATTACATTTGTTTCTACCATTTTGCTTTTTATCCAGAATCTTCACTCCTTCCCTCCCCTGACTCTCTTCTTCCACATGCCCATCCTAAAAAAAAGGGCACCAGTGCCTATACAAATTCTTTTTTCCTTGCATTATCAAGTAGGACTGGATTGGGAATCAAAAGACTTGGAATTTAATTCAGGTTGGCCCCATTCACTAGATGTGTGATTTTAGGAAAATTAGTTCACTTCTCTGGAGTAAGATTTGATAATTTCTTAAGATTCTTTCTAATGCTCACATTCTATGATTCCATGATTCTCACCAGCTGGCCCCATTTCCTAATTATATATTCCTTCTCTAACCTACTGGAATTTAATCTGGTTTCTGTCAAACAGAATAAAAAAATCTCAGAAGCCAGTGAGTTCAATCAATATCTTAAGAAGGATTCATCCTCTATAATATCCCAAATCAAGCATTCATCCAGTCATGTCTTTAAGACACGTCTTCAAGACTTCTACTGATAGGGAACTTATTACTTCACAGATTAGTCTTTTCTGACTGGGGGAAGCTCTATTAGGAAGGTTTCCCTCCCACTGAAATTTGCCTTTTTGAAATTTATATTATTGCTCTTAGTCTCTTGTCTTCTGAAGCTAAGCCAAACAAGGCTAATGTTTCAATCCCTGTTCTCTAAAAGATCACCAGAAATCTCCTTCTTATCTACTGGATAAATATAACAAAAGAAGTAAGTTTAGACTTACAATAAATAAAAGCTACCTTACAATTAAAGCTACCCAGGAGGCCACAGGTTCCTCCTCATTACTCAGTAAGTATACAGTGAAAGGGATTCTTATTCAGACATGAATGAGACTAGCAGGCCATTGGAGTCTTCCAATGTTGAGACTCTGTAACAATCTCTTTTTTGGTTCTCCCTAATTTTTCTGTACTCTTGAATACCATTCATCTTTCTCCCTAACTGCTTCCTCCTACACTGCCTCATTTCACCCATCATCCCCATCTCTTCCTCTATAATACCTGGCCAATTATAGCTTAATAAATGCTTTATCAAACCATTTGCTAGCTTGCTAACTTAAAACTCTCTCCTCCAGGGGCTTCTATAACCAGATTTTTTCTGGTGTCCAGGCAGCTCAGCATATTCCTAAATGACTAGGCTAGAGGGGAAAAAAAAGATTTTCCCTGAGTAGAAATTAAGATAACAAAAAGCCAGAGCAAGAAAGGAATTCAGAGAAATTTAGAGAGATTTTTTAAAGATGACTTTTACTGCTATTTTGCATGAAGAAATTTTGACATGATAGAGGCAGGGTTTTAGAGATGATCCTGCTGAGGAAGTGAAAGGGAAGCACCTGAATAAATCTTCAGAGAACCTAATTTAGTATGGAAAGTTGGTAACTTTTTTTAAACACGACTCATTCATATAGAGCTTCAAGCTTTAATGTAACTAGTATTATCCTAATTACATAGATTAAAAAAACTGAAAATCAGAAAGAAGTAATTTGGCCAAGGTCACACAGCTAGTAAATATGGCAGACAGATCTCTTGCCTCTTTCCATTGGTACCCCATACTGTAGCCACAACACAGCAACCTGCTATTAAGGTTAGAAAAGTCTGACTTATAAACTGGGAAAACATTTTTACAGTCAAAGGTTCTGATAAAGGCCTAATTTCCAAAATATATAGAGAATTGACTCTATAAGAAATCAAGCCATTCTCGAACTGATAAATGGTCAAAGGATATGAACAGACAATTCTCACTCGAAGAAACTGAAACTATTTCTAGTCATGAAAAGATGCTCCAAGTCCTTATTAATCAGAGAAATGTAAATTAAGACAATTCTGAGATATCACTACACATCTGTCAGATTGGCTAGAATGACAGGGAAAGATAATGTGGAATGTTGGAGAGGATGTGAGAAAACTGGGAATTTTCTGATACATTGATGGTGGAATTGTGAACACATCCAGCCATTCTGGAGAGCGATTTGGAACTATGCTCAAAAAGTTATCAAACTATGCATACCCTTTGATCCAACAGTGTTACTACTGGGCTTATATCCCAAAGAGATCTTAAAGAAGGGAAAGAGACCCACATGTGCAAGAATATTTGTGGCAGCCCTGTTTGTAGTGGCCAGAAACTGGAAACTGAGTGGATGCCCATTATTTGGAGAATGGCTGAATAAATTGTAGTATGAATATTATGGAATATTATTGTTCTGTAAGAAATGGCCAGCAGGATGATTTCAGAAAGGCCCAGAGAGACTTACATGAACTGATGCTAAGTGAAATGAGCAGGACAAGGAGATCATTATATACTTCAACAACAATACTGTATGATGATCAATTCTGATGAATGTGGCCCTCTTCAACAATGAGATGAACCAAATCAGTTCCAATAGAGCAGTAATGAACTCAACCAGCTACACCCAGTGAAAGAACTCTGGGAGATGACTATGAACCACTACATAGAATTCCCAATCTCTCTATTTTTGTCCGCCTGCATTTTTGATTTCCTTCACAGGTTAACTGTACACTATTTCAAAGTATGATTCTTTTTGTATAGCAAAGTAACTGTATGGACAGTATACATACATTGTATTTAACTTATACGTTAACATATTTAACGTGTATTGGTCAACCTGCCATCTGAGGGAAGGGGTGGAGTGAAGAAGGGGAAAAATTGGAACAAAAGGTTTTGCAATTATCTTTTTTTTTTAATTTAAATTTTATTTTATTTAATAATAACTTTGTATTGACAGAATCCATGCCAGGGTAATTTTTTACAACATTATCCCTTGCACTTGCTTATGTTTTGTTTTTCCCCTCCCTCCCTCCACCCCCCCCCCCCACAAAGATGGCAAGCAGTCCTATATATGTTAAATATGTTTTTGCAATTATCAATGCTGAAAAATTACCATGCATATGTAACTTGTAAATAAAAAGCTATAACAAAATAAATAAATAAATAAATAAATGAAAGTCTGACTTAAGAATCTTTCTGAAATCTGCTTCCTTGTCTTTTCTGGAACCAGATGTCTCAGCAGAGCAGGGCTAATTGTTCTAAAGCAATCATCAATCCCTGGACCTATCAGCTATCTGGGAAAGGAACAAAGAACTAAGAAACTAAGGTCACCTTTCAGACCAAAAACAGGAACACAATATTTGTGGCAGTAAGGAGGATAAGTTGAAAATAGATGAAGCAATAATTAAAAGGTATTAATAAAAGATAGGACTCCAGCTCATTCAAGGTCTGTCAACTTACTGAAAGACTAGGTGAAGATGAGAGCTCAGGATCACTAATGAATAGTTCAGGCAAACTACCCCAAACAAAAAGAAATGAATCACAGGTAAAAATTAGAGTAACTACAATTCACAGCTATGGGAACTTTCAGAACAGCAAAAAGAAACCAAAATGTTCAGGGACGGAAAAAAAATAGGATTTATACTTAACAACTCCCTCAGAATGGGAAGACTATAATGAACTACAACAATGACCTATTCTTTTTTTTTTTTAATTTAATTTTATTTAATAATAACTTTGTATTGACAGAATCCATGCCAGGATAATTTTTATACAGCATTATCCCTTGCAATCACTTATGTTTCGTTTTTTCCCCTCCCTCCCTCCCCCCCCAAGATGGCAAGCAGTCCTATATATGTTAAATATGTTGCAGTATATCCTAGATACAATACATATTTGCAGAACCGAACAGTTCTCCCGCTGCACAGGGAGAATTGGATTCAGAAGGTAAAAATAACTCAGGAAGAAAATCAAAAATCAAATAGTTCACATTCATCTCCCAGTGTTCCTTCTTTGGGTGTAGCTGTTTCTGTCCATCATTTATCCAATGAACAATGACCTATTCTTAATACTTCTTTGACAGAAGAGTATATGGGATCTCACAGAGATGAAGTGACTTGCTTTGGGTCCTACTACTAAGAAATGTCAGGGAGAAGTGAGAGCCTTACAACCTTTTTTATCTTCTCTCTTTTTCTTGCTCATCAGGGTGTGTTAGAGCAGATGGACTCCCTAGTCAGGGGCAAGACAACTTAAAGTCTTCTCTCTAGACAGATGAACTAGGGTGAAGAAGACACTAAGACTTAGGCCTTAGCAATGGAGCTATACTTCTTAAGTCTAGAACATGAGCTAATTGATCTAGAATGTTATCCAATTAAAGAAAACATAAGGAGGGGGCAGAATCAAACAAGAACTTTCTTGTATTAATACAGAGGTTCTTAATCTTTTAGGTATCATGGACCCCTTATGGCAGTCTGGTGAAGCCTATGGATTCCTAAAATTATGTTTGAGGAAACATGAAGGGAGTGGAGTCAAGATGGCAGATTAGAGGCAGGAAATCCCCTGACCTATCCTAAATTTCCTTCCAAATAAATTAAAATATTACCTCAAATCAAATTCTGTTAAGACAAGAGCCAACAAAAGGCTTGGATGAAATAATTAAGGTGGCAGGAAAGATCTGTCTCACTAGGAGTGGTGATCAGGGCTGGAGCATAGTGCAGAGCAGGGCACATCCTTA
The DNA here is from genome assembly GCF_016432865.1 of Antechinus flavipes. Lineage (NCBI taxonomy): Eukaryota > Metazoa > Chordata > Mammalia > Dasyuromorphia > Dasyuridae > Antechinus > Antechinus flavipes. The sequence continues at coordinate 648,440,766 of NC_067398.1, forward strand.
GCAGCACTGGGTCTTGGGAGCAGCTGTTTTTGTGGTAGTGCTGGTGTCTTTGAGAACTCTCAGACCTCAGACAGTAATGGGCTCAGACAATTGGTCAGAAGGCAATTACAGGGGACTCTGCATACAATAAGGGCAGGACTCTGTTGTATTACCTATACTTGATTCTAGATCTCAGTCTCAGGTAAAGGAGCAGAAGTACAATTTAATTATGCAAAGGAGCAGGGATGCTGGAAACAGTTTTGGGGCTGAAAAGAGTACATACAGCCACTCACAGACCAGAACACAAGACAGGAGAGCAGTGATCCTAACTGTCCCTGAAGTATACCATCTTGGAAAAGCCAAACACTTACATTTCCATAGGAACAGCTCTTGAGATTATAGCATGAAAAACCTTTAACTTGGAACAGTGTCCTCTCAACCCTAATAGCACAGACCCAACTTTAAAATTCAAAGTCAGGAAGTTGGGAAAATGAACAAATAACAATAAAAGAATCTGACCAAAGAAAATTACTATGATTAGAGGGAAGATAAAGACATAAAATCAAAATACCTACATGCAAAGCTCAGAAAAATGGGAATTGGTCACAGGGCAAAAAAATAAATAAATAAAATTCTTGAAAGAGCTGAAAAAAGACTGTAAAAATCAAGTAAGAGAGATACAGGAAAATTTGAGAAAAGAAAGGAGAGTAATACAAGAAAATGATGAAATATGAGTCAACAGTTTGGTAAAAGAGAGGAAAAAATACTGACGAAAAATAACACTTTAAAAAACAAAATTGGCCAAATAGTAAAAGAGACACAAAAATCTCAATGAAGGGAAGAATCCCTTAAAAAGCAGAATCGCTGGGCAAGACACTTAATCTCAATTGCCTCAGAAAAAAGAAAAAAAGAAGCAGAATTGGCCAAATGGAAAAGGAGATACAAAACGCTAAATGAAAGAAATAATATCTTTAAAATTAGAATTAGGCAAGGGGAAGCCAATGATTCCACAAAACATCAAGAAACAAACAAAATCAAAAGAATGAAAAAAAAATAGAATAAAATGTGAAATATATCCTTGGGGGAAAAAATGACCTGGAATTTTCAATTATCAAACTACCTGAAAATTATGATCAAAAAAAGACTCCAGACATCACCTTTCAAGAATTTATCAAGGAAAACTACCAGAGAGTCAAAGACTCCAGATATCACCTTTCAAGAATTTATCAAGGAAAACTACCAGAGAGTAAAATAGAAATTTAAAAAATCTACCAATCACATCCCTAAAAAAATCCCAAAATGAAAACTTCCAGAATATCAGTGCCAAATTACAGAACTTTTGTTTGAGTCAAGGAGAAAATATTACAAATAGCCAGAAAGAAACAATACAAATATTATGAAGCAACAGTCAGGATAACATAACATTTAACTGCTTCTATATTAAAGGATGAGGGAGTTTGAAATATGATATTCAAGAGGCCAGAGAGGCTAGGATTACAACCAAGAATCATTTACTTAGAAAAACTGAGTATAATCCTTAAGGAGGGACAGGAAATTTAATGAAATACAGAACTTTTGAGCATTTTTGATGAAAAGACCACAGCTGAATAGAAAATCTGACTTTTAAATACAAAACTCAAGAGAAGCACAAGTAAACAGGAAAGAGTAATCATAAGAGATTCAATAAGATTAAACTGGCAATACTACTATATCAGAAGATGATTCTTGTAAACTCCTAAGAACTTTACCATTATTAGGGAAGTTAGGAATATATAGAAAAAGGGAATGAGTACTGAATTGACTATAATGATTTAGGGATTTTTTTTTTAGGATTTTATTTTTTAAATTCTTTTTGAAAGTTTTTAATTTTCAAAACATATGCATGGGGGCAGCTAGGTGGCACAGTAGATAGAGCACCAGCCCTGAAGTCAGGAGGGACCTGAATTCAAATCCTAACTGTGTGACCCTGGGCAAATCACTTAACCCCAATTGCCTCAGCAAAAACAAAACAAAACAAAACAAACAAAAAATGAATGGATTACTTTTCAACATTGACCCTTGCATAGCTTTGTGTTCCAAATTTTCTTCTCCTTCCCCCAACCCCTCCCCTAGATGGCAAGCAATCCAATATATATTATACATATTAAAATATATGTAAAATCCAATATATGTAAACATATTTGTACAATTATCTTGCTGCATAAGGAAAATCAGATCAAAAAGGAAAGAAAATGAGTAAGAAAACAAAATGCAAATGAACAACAAGAGTGAAAATGCTATATTGTGATCCACATTCAGTTCCCAGTCTTTCTCTGGGTGTAGATGACTCTCTTCATCACAAGATCATTGGAACTGGCCTCAATCATCTCATTGTTGGAAAGAGCCACGTCCATCAGAATTGATCATCCTTTAATCTTGTTGCTGTGTACAATGTTCTCTTGGTTCTACTCATTTCACTTAGCATCAGTTCCTGTAAGTCTCTCCAGAACTCTTTGAAATCATCCTGATGATTGTTTCTTACAGAACAATAATATCCCATAACATTCATATATCATATGAGCCAATACCATATTCAGCCATTCTCCAATTGATGGGCATCCACTCAGTTTCCAATTTCTAGCCATTACAAAAAGGGCCGCCACAAACATTTTTGCACATATGAGTCCCTTTCCCTCTTTTAAGATCTCTTTGGGATATAAGCCCAATAGAAACACTGTTGAAAATTATCCATGCATATGTTTTGTAAATAAAAAGCTATAATAATAATAATAAAAAAGGAAAGCCTAAGAAGACTTATATGAACTGATGCAAAATGAAGTGAATAGAACTAGGAGAAGAATGTATGGTAATAGCAATATTATATGATGATCAACTATTTAGTTATTCTCAACAATATGATGATTGAAGATAATGCCAAAGGAATTATGAATAAAAATACTACTTCTAGAAAAAGAACTGATACAGTCTGAATATAGATTGAAGCATATATATATATATATATATATATATTTAACTTTCCTTATTTTGGGGGGACTGTTTTATTTTTTGAGGGGTAGGGTTTTTTTTCTCAACAGAGATAACATGAAAGTATGCTTTGCATGACTGAATATGTACGATCTATATAAGACTGCTTACCTCTCAAGGGGAGGAGGAGAGAGGAGAAAGAGAAATTGAAACTAAAAATTATAAAATACAAAGGTTAAAAAGTTGTTTTTACATGTAATTGGGAAATTTTTTTAATTTAAAAATAAAAAGCATTAAATAAAATACACAAAATTAAATGAACCAAAAGTTAGTGAAAATAAGATGCAATTTGTACATCACTCAAGTTCATAATTGAGATAATAAAACAGATAAAATGAGATATTATTAAAGTACTTTACAAACCTTAAAATACTACAAAAATTACTAGCTATGATGATGATGAACTCCTTGAAAGTTACTCATTGACTCCTTTTAGTCCATAAAACCAAGTAAGGAACTAATATATTAATTTTAAGATTTGGTTCTAACTGGGAACTGGGAAATGAATATAAACTGCTTGCATTTTTGTTTTTCTTTCCGGGTCATTTATACCTTCTGAATCCAATTCTCCCTGTGCAACAAGAAAACTGTTTGGTTCTGCACACATATATTGTATCCAGGATATACTGTAACTTATTCAACATGTAAAGGACTGCTTGCCATCTGGGGGAGGGGGTGGAGGGACGGAGGGAAAAATCAGAACAGAAGTGAATGCAAGGAATAATGCTGTAAAAAATTACCCTGGCATGGGTTCTATCAATAAAAAGTTACAAATAAATAAATAAATAAATAAATGAATGAATGAATGAATGAATGAATGAATAAATAAATAAGTAAATAAATAAATAGCAAAAGTACTTTTACATGAAGCAAAAAAAAAAAAAAAAAAGATTTGGTTCTATCAAGCTCTTGCATAAATTTTTGATTGTCATGCATGACTCCAGGTAATCAGGTATTTACAGTGTAGCAGAAAAAGTAAGAGATTTACAGTCATAAGATCTGAAGTCACAAGTCCTGGGAAAGGGGAATTGACTTCCTCAGTTTACTATGTTAGGTGGAAGAAAATGATTCACCTTTTCTAGACTCAAGAACTCAAGGTTTGAATTAGATAGGATTTAACTAGATGACCTCTGAAGTCCACTCCAACCCTAAGAATATGTTTTAAATACTTGGCTATGATTAAGGTTTCCATATATATAAGGACTTTGAGCTATTTGTCCTCCCTGGGTTGCCAGAAGAATCAAATAAAACATTTTATAAACTTTAAATTACTAAGAAATATCAGCTATTCTTAACAGTGGATCCCCTTAGGAGCAGTTAGGTGGCACAGTGGATAGAGTACCAGCCCTGAAGTCAGGAAGACTTGAGTTCAAATTTGACCTCAGACATAACACTTCCTGGCTGTGTGACCCTGGGCAAGTCACTTAACCCCAATTGCCTCAGGGAGAAAAAATAGGGGCTCAACTTTGCTTGGGCTCTTTGCTCAATCTCCAGAGTTATATGGGCAGCAAATCCTATGGAGAGAGGACTCAGAGGTATTATGCTTTTTCCTCAGTGGCAAGGTCAAGATTCCGCACATCCTTAGTCAGTTGAATTCACATTTTTTTGCCCTACAATTGAGTCTTACTCAACTTAATTAAAAAATCTATGAGCAGCCTACTATGCGAACAGCACTGCTAGAGGCCTGACCTCACATCCACATACTTGGAAATCAGTAGTTCCACGAGGTGGAGGTGGCCACAAGTGGCGGCAGCGTGCAAGGGTGTCCAGAGTTCGCTGTCACAGGCATTCACATCAGCCCCGGCCTCGAGAAGCTGCTCTACCATCTCCCCGTAGTCATCAATGCAGCACTGCAAACCACAGAGCATTCCCTCAGAGGCAGGAACCCTCCAACTCCCAGTTCACCCCAGAGATCAGGCAGATGTGTGTTCACCTCACCATTCACGGTTGCCCTGTCACCCGGGGACATCAGTGAGCCCGCATCACCCCCAGAAACCTGTTACTTCATACCCTTGGTCAGCATCCCCATTGGCTTTCAAAAAGCTCTTAGGACACTAACCTGATGCAGGGCAGTAAGGCCATCCTCGTTGCACAAATTGGGACTCACACCATTCTGAAGGAACTGCCGAACTGCCAGGAGAAACCAGGACACAGTTAGAGACCGGGATTATTGGTAGCAGCTGCAAGTGTGTTTATATCTGTGTGAGTTTGGGGGCAGGGGAAGGGTAGAGGTAGAGGAGAACTACTGGACTCTTCCCTAAGAGCACTTCCCGGTGAGCCCCAAGGGTGAGGCAGACACCCAGTCCCTTCCCTAAAGCCCAAAACTCCTCATCTCCCTGAGGCAGATGAGATCAGGTTAAGAGAAGCCCTCAGAAGTGACATAAAGTAAGAAAAGGGGGGAACTTTCCTCCCGGGCTTTTTCCCACCATGTCACTTAGGTCCATGTAGGTTAAATAAAAGTTAATTTAGTAGGGCTGGACAAGCTTGATTTCTTTTCCACCTATATCTCTATGTGTTCTGACTCTGGGCAAGTTACCTTGAACTGACTTTCTGGTTAAGGAGGGAAGAGGTGGGCTCCAAACCTTACAAAAAGCTTGCTTAGCTAGAGCTCTAATTCCAGACAGCAAAACACTGATGTTGTAGTGTCCCTAAATATCTTGGTAGAGTGTTGGCATGAAATGTAAGGTATACCAAGGACCAGCTTATTCTCTATCCCCTTTAAAGAGATGAGCTGAAAAGGAAGGTTGCCTAGCCATACCAGACTTAAAACCATATGATAAAGTATCAGTCAATAAAACCATTTGATACTAAGAAACAAAAGTAGTGGATCAGTGGAATGGATTAAGTTCAAAAGATACAACAATCAAGGATTATAGTAATCTAGCATTGATAAACCCAAAGAATCACAATTCTGAGATAAGAATTATTTGACAAAAATTGATGGGAAAACTGGAAAATAGTATGGCAGAAACTAAGCATTGATCAACATTTCACACCCTATATACTAGGATAAAGTCAAAATGGGTTCGTGATTTAGACATAAGGGGTGATAATATAAGCTAATTAGAATAATTTTGATTATATTTTTTGCACAAACAAAACTAATACACCTAAGATAAGAAGGAAACCAGAAAGCTGGGAAATTTTTTTTAACAGCCAGTGTTTCTGATAAAGGCTTCATTTCTAAAGTACATAAGAGAACTGACTCAAATTTATAAGAATTTAAACCATTCTCCAAGTGATATATTGTCAAAGAATATGAACAATTTTCAGATGAGGAAATTAGTCACATGAAAAAAAATGCTCTAAATCACTATTGATTAGAGAATGCAAATTAAGACATCTCTAAGGTATCACTTCATACCTCTCAGACTGGCTAAGATGAAAGGAAAAGATAATGATAAATATTGGAGGGGATGCAGGAAAACTGAAACACTAAAGTATTGTTGGTAGAATTGTGAACTGATCCAACAATTCTGGAGAGCAATTTGGAACTATGCCCAAAGAGCTATCAAACTGTGAATAGCCTTTGATCTAGCAGTATCTCTATTGGCTCTCTATCCCAAAGAGATTATAAAAGATGCATGTGCAAAAGTTTTGCAGCAGTCCTTTTCATAGTAGCAAGGAACAAGAAATTGAGAGGATGCCCATCAGCTGGGGAATGTAATAGAATATTATTGTTCTATAAAAAATGATGAAGAGGCTGATTGCAGAAAATTCTAGAAAGACTCAACATGAAATGATACTAAATGAAATGAGCAGAACCAAGAGAATATTGTACACAGTTACAAGAAGATTATGTGATGATCAACTGTGATGGACCTGACTCTTTTCAACAATGAGATGATTCAAGGTAATTCTAATAGACCTGGAATGGAAAATGTCATCCTCATCCAGAGAGACAACTATGGAGACTGAATGTGTATTGATGCATAGTAATTTCACCTCTTTTATTGTTTGCTTTTTTTTTTTTATTTCTCATGTTTTTTTTTTTTATCTGATTTTTCTTGCACAATATGACAAATATGGAAATATGTTTAAAAGAACTGGACATATCAGATTGTCTGCTGTTATGAGGAGGCAGGAAGTAAGGGAGAGGGGGAAAATGTGAAATACAAAGTTTTATAAAAATGAATGTTGAACACTATCTTTATATATACTTTGAAAAATAAAATGCTATTTAAATAAAGAGATGAGCTGAAATTGCAGCAGGATATAGAGAGGAAACTTAGGTCCTACCTACAGCTGATGCAATAAGGAGACTGAGAAATAACCACCTGTAACACCCAAGTCTCTTGGGTACCAGGCTGGCCTGAATAGGGTAAGACTGGACAGAGTGAAGCAAAGCAGGTCAGGACCAGAGAGAGCTGGGAAGCATAAGGGATACATCATTTTGACCTGCACCCCCAAACTTCCCATTCTTTGAACACAAGAGAAATCTGGTAAGGGATAGCTTTTCCTTTTCCCAATTAGGGTTGAGGTTTTCCTTCCAAAAAGGGAAGAATAGGGAAGAACTAGTCATCTGAATAGCAAGGGCCATTTCCATTCTCTACTCTTTTAGGGAATAGCATCCATATTTAGTTTGTTATAGAAATTTGTCTAACCCTATAAGAAAGTAGGAGGGGAAAGGAAAGTGGGAGGCTACTAGGAGGGCAGAAAAAAAAAGGAAAATGGATAAGAAATGGAGGGGACTGATAAAAGGGAGGGCAGATTGAGGAAGGTGGGGATCAGAAGCAAAACACTCCTGAGAAAGGAAAGGGTGAAAGAAAAGAGAAAAGTATAAACAGGGAAAAGTAATATGGTAGAAAAAATACAGAGTTAGAAATCTTAACTGTGAATATAAATATAATGAATTCTCCCATGATATGGAAGAAGATAGAAGAATGATTTAAAAGCCAGAATCCTACAATATGTTGTTTATAAAAAAAAACATGTTTGAAATAGAGAGAAACATACAGAGTAAAGGTAAAAGATTGGAGCAAAATATATTATGCTTCAGTTGAAGTAAAAAACAAACAGGTAGTGATCCTGATCTCAGGCCAAGCAAAAAAAAAAAGAGATCTAACTAAAAGAGATTAGGAAACTATATCCTGCTAAAAGGGTATCATACATTTGTTTATTCTTTTAATAATAATGATGGGGGAAATGATGGCTAGCATTTATAAAACACTTTAAAAGTTTCAAAATGTGTTTTAACTTATTTGATACTCACAACAACTCTGTTGGGTGCTGTTATTTTTCTCATTTTATAGAGAAGGAAAATGAGGGCAGATATGACTCAAAATCAGGTCTTTCTAGGGTCTTCCAGTATTCTATTCACTGTGCCACTTTGATGTTTCATTTCTCTTTTTGATTTCAACTGTCTTCTCCATCTTGACTCCCTGACTATATTTTCCAAATTTTCTTCCATTTTTCTGTTGTTTAATTATTTCAGTTGTGTCCAACACTTCATGACCCCATTTGGAAAATACTGAAATAATTTCCCATTTCCCTTCTTCAGCTCGTTTTACAGATGAGGAAACTTGAGATAAATAGGTTTAAGTGACTTGCCTAGGGACACACAGTTAATAAGTGCCTGAAGTCAGATTTGAACTCAGAAAGATGAATCTTCCTAACTCCAGGCCAACACACTATTCAACTGTTCCACCTAACTTCCATCTTTAAGGTCCAGATATACTTTTGGTAACAACTATCTCTCATTTCTGGTGTTTCAGAATACGCTTAAAATTTTAAATTAAAAAAATGTAAAAACAATAAAATTTTTTCAATACTCAACCTCAGTGTTCATATTTATTTATTTATTAAACTATATATGTACTAATAATTATGTCTGTTACAAAAGATAAAAATGAAAATAAAAAACAATGAGATAAAAATGAAATTTGACCCTGGAATCAAAACACTATTGTAGGACTTCTTAAACTTTTTCCACTTATAACCTCAGATATATAGATATATAAAATAGGTATACAAAACAAACATTTAACAATAATAAGTCTCAACTTTGCGACTCCCATATTCAGTTACCCATATGGAGTTGCAATCCACAGTTTAAGAAATGAGAAACTTGGGCTAAGAGGATGGATTAGGAGGCTATTGCAATAATCTAGGTTAAAGATGGCAAGAGCCTGAACTAGGGTGGTGACTATGAGACTAGAGGAGAGATGGATGAGCGAGGCTACAGGAATAAAATCAACAAGATTTGGCAACTGGTTAGATGTGTGAAGTGAAGGAGAATGATGAGTCATGACGCTAAAATGATAGAGACTGTGAACCTAAGCAACTAGAAGGATCATGGTTGCTCTTTCTTTTAATAAGTTTGGAAGAGGCCTGGATTTGTAGGAAAAAAGATATTAGTATCTGCAATGTATATCATAACCCAATCATGCCTACTTATTCTGTGATTCATCCTTTTTCTTGCCAAAGAAAAAAAAGGGGGGAGGAGTAAAGGGGACGAGGAGATTCTTACCAATGTCCTACATCAGGGCTTCTGAAACTTTTCCCGCTTGCAATCCCTTTTCACCCAACAAATTTTTATACAACTTTGGGTATATAAATACATGAAATGGGTATACAAATCAAACATTTATCGTTAATAAAAGTAATCCCTTTGATCACACATGTGGTCACGATCCACAGTTTAAGAAGCTTTGTCCTAGAATACAGCTCATTCATTGAGAGCCATTTGCTATAGCTGGGAAACAAATCTAGGGAGCAATGTATAGAGATGTTGGGATGGGAAGCAGGTAGATATGCCTGGGCAACTACTCTGGTGCCTGTACTGTGCCCAGTGCCACAGACTAATGTCTTTGTCCAGCCAACTTTGGGAGGTCGAAGGTGAAATAGGCTGTAGTGGGGGAGTATTCAGTGATAATGGGTGAGAGAGGTGCTAAAGTGCTGGAGACAAGCTTATGACCGGCCAAGGATGGGATCAGAACCATCTTCTGGTCCTTCAATTAGCTGGACTACATACCAGTTGGAATCATGCCATGACACACCCCATCCCCTCAGGAGGGTACAGCCCCTGCCTGCAGAGACCATTGTTTTAGAATTATAGTTGTTTAGTATTACCATGGGCTCTAACCATCAAGATCACAAAGGATGACAACTAGAAGAGCCTTTATAGGCTACGGAATCAAACTCCCTAGCTATTCAAAAGAATGTATCAAGGCCATGAAACAGAAAGGATATGACCACAGTCACACAGACTTAGTGCTTCTAAATGTCAGCCATGTGACAAGGTGGTCAAAAAAGTGAACCTGATCTTGCTTGGGGAACACAATAAAGCACAATCTTTCTACAGCTCAAACAGGTCAGATTCTGGGACAGAGAAAACTGTATTGCTTGACACCAATGAAAGAGATGAAATTAGAAATATCTCCCTGTTCAACTTAACAGGGTTAGCTGGGCCCAGGAAGATATCAATATCAGGCAAAGGGCAGAACTATGACACATAGCATGGTCAAGAACTCTGTGATGGACAAGGAAGCAGGAGAATAAAAACTATCTTAGGCTCTGACAGAATTTCAGCTGGAAGGACTTTGAAGGTTATCAAGTTCAATATATAGATAATCAGGGATTATCTCTATACTAGTCTTAGGTCTTCGTCTTGCTTTACCTTAAGAGCTATAAAAAAGAAGGATCTGCTATTTCCTACAGAGCAGAAATCTGTCTCTCTATAACTTCTACCCATTGCTTCCAGCTGTACCTCCAGGGGGACAGAAGAAAAAGTTGAATCCTTCTTTTACATGAATTGCCTTTAAATACAAAAACAGCTATCATGTCCCCACTAACTCTTCTCTATACCAATTCCTAGTTCCTTCAGCCAATTCTCAGATAACATAGTCTCCAGTCTCATATAACAATCTTAGCCATCTTCCCCTGGATGGACCCTAGCTTGTGAGTATTCCTCCTAAAATGTGAATTCCAGAATTAAACCCAATACTCTGGATATGGTCTAACCAGGCCAAAAATGTTTTGGATAGTATCCTATTAATTCTTAGCCAGAAACTAGTTTGGTGACAGAGACAAGTCACCTTGGAGTGCAAAGATTAAATATAATAGTAATAACAACAATGACTACCATTTTCCTACTACTTTCATTATTTCACTTGTTTTCCATAAGAACTCTGGGTAGAAGGTACTTTTCTTATCTCCATTTAAAAATATAAGAACTGAAGCAAATAGGAATGAAGTGATTTTCCCAGAGTTACAGAGCTAGTAGATTATCTAAGTCAGAATCTGAACTTAGAGCTTTCTGACTTCATGGTGAAGATCTTTCCTACTATGCCACTGAAATGGAAGCTAGAGGACTGAGGGAGACCCCAACCCCAAGTTAGCCTAGGGCAGCTCTGGCCCCAAAGAGTACACTTCTTAGAAAAAAAGGATACATGAGAGCATTAGCCAAACCAGGAGTGCAGACAAGAGGTAGGAAGTCCTTTTCCTTTCTTATGGAGAGGTTCAGTTTCTTTCCCCAGTCTCACCAAATTGGGCCTCAGAAAGAAAAAGGAGTCCCGGGCTGGAAACAGACCACCTGACTGAACCCTGGCTCACACCAGGTGTCTCTCTCAGAGAAAATGACTTAAGACTTTCTGATCACTTTAACATTCTCCTCTGATGTCAAAATGTTAATATTTTTAATACCTAGCTTAGAAGGGTGTTGTGAAGAGAACATTAGATAAGCCCTAATATGCAAATATGTGAAGAAGCTGTGATTTCATCTTCTCAACCCTATGTAAACCTAGATTCACCTTCCTATCTAACTACTTTGCACAAGTCTATGGGAACTCAAATGATTCCTACAGCATAAACCTTAGTCAAAGCCCTCCAAACTTGGGTTCTAACCTATTTGTGGCAAAATAATTCTGTTCTAATAATGGGTGGATACTGTGTGAGCCAGAATGTAATAGAGTGTACATGCTATTACACAGAATGTACACTGTGCCAGTGTAATAGAGATTCTAAATTGTCCTGAGATGTGGGAAGTACAATCAAAAGCTCACTCAAAAAGTGGGGGTTTCTTAAATTTAAGTCAATACATCTATCATTTTATCTCTTAACAAGGAGCAGGGAGACAGAAAAGGCCTTCCTCATAGGGAAACAGAAACTTGATGGGTAGTATACTTGGGGTGATGACAGGGGGCTAAGGTTGAAATAAGAAGAAAAAATTATGGGGATTTTCTAGTATGTTGTTTAAACCTTAGAATCTCATTCTTTATATTAGAGAGAAATGAACTAACCTCTGTTCTTCATACAAGATCCTCCTTTCCTTTTCTCCATATCTGGGATGCTCCTCTTTCTTATCCCTATTACTATACCACCACCACCATCATCATCATCATCACCCTAGTTCCCTTAAAAGCTGAGTTCAAGTTCCAGTTTCTTCTTCTTTAAAAATTGGATCTATCTCTCTCATTTAGACTGGAAAGGCAGGGGCTATTCATAGGTCCAGTCTCATTCTGATCATAATGGGAAGTCTGACTAAGTCTGTTTCTAACCTGGGTTTGAGGGATACTTGACTTTCTTAGCCCATTACAGATCAGAACTGCTGTCTTTCAGCCTCTCTGCCTACTTAGATAATAAGGATTTCAGGTGTGCACCATCATTATCTGGTCCTAAAGCCTTTCTTGATTCCAGTGAGCTACTATTGCCTCCCCACGCTCCCATTCCTGAATTACCTTGCATTTATTTTGTTTACTGTAATACTTATATGTGAATAGGTTATCTCTCCTGATAGATTTTTAAGCTCCTTGATGCCAGAGACCATTTCATTTGTTTTTGTATCCCTAGCATTTAGCACAATGCCTGGCATATATACTCTCAATTATCAACTGCACCTGTGATTTCATCAATTTGGGAGTTGCCTGCATTTTAATGAAGACTGCAATTCATTTAGGTCTATGTGACTCTTGACCACATCCTCCCAAAAGTCTGCCCAAGTCCATCCAATGCACTATAGCAAGAGTTGTTAACCTGGAATCTGTGACCTTTTTTTTTAAAATACTTTAATAACTATTTCATTACTTTGTTTTCTTGATAAATGTGTTTTATGAATTTAAAAACATTGTTCTGAAAATGGGTCCACAGACTTTACCAAGAGGGTACATGACACAAAAAAAGCTTAAAAATTGCTATGCACTAGAGGTTTTTTCACTTTCTCTTGACTTTGGAAAACTCTGGCTATCCACTTGTCATCCCATACCACTGTCACATGATTGGTTCATCTTTTTATCATCATACAATTTCTTTTTTTTTTTTTTTGACAGACATTTCATAATTTAATTTAATTTAATAACAAGTGATGTATTTTGGATTTTGGAGCTAGTCAATAGGCCAGATACAAAATGAGGATATTATTCCATCTATATTTGACAAGATAAATATAGTAATTGCAATCATTCCACAGTCTGAAGATTGGCAAAACAATTACTGGATTATAACAACTTCCTCAATTAAAGCTGGTTCTAGAGGTGTGATTTTCTACTTAAAAATTCTTTTGAATTGAAAACATATTTATTCATTATCCCTATAAGACTCAATAACATCTGAAGTCCATTCATATTAAGCACTTAGTTTACTAAAAATCATATCATACAATTTCTTAATGACATTCTTTAATCCTGTTCTTCAGGGTTCTTCCTTGTTGGTGTAATCTCCTCACATTCTCCATATATTTCTCTATTACTTCCTGTCAAATACTTGTTTTTAGTTCTTTAGAGGCAGTGGTACTTCATATCTCACTGCCATAAAAACAACATCCATTAAATGTAATACTGAAAAATTTTTTTAAGAGTTTTGCAATTTCTTTTTCCCTTTTTCATTTTTTTTAGTGAAGTATTTTTCTGCCTCCCACCTTCTCAATTAAAAAGAAGAAAAACAAAAACAAAACTATTGAAACACAGAACAGATTCATAGGGCTATCAAAATGTGCATACCCTTTGATCAGCAATGTTTTTACTAGACTTATATCCCAAAGAGATCATAAAGGAGGGAAAGGGACCCACATGTACCAAAATGTTTGTGGCAGCCCTTTTGTGTAGTGGCAAGAAACTGGAACTGGGTGGATGTCCATCAGTTGGAGAATGGCTGAATAAGTTATGGTATATGAATGTTGTGAAATATTATTGTTCTAAAAGAAATGATCAGAAGGATGATTTCAGAGAGGCCTGGAGAAACTTTTATGAACTGATGCTAAGTGAAATGAGCAGAACCAGGAGATCATCATACACAGCAACAACAAGATTAAACAATGATCAATTTTGATGGACATGGCTCTTTTCAACAATAAGAATAATTCCAATACCAATGATTTTGTGATGAAGAGAGCCATCTCAGAGAAAGGACTGTGGGAACTGAGTGTGGATCATTTTGTTATTGTTTGTTTGCATTTTGTTTTCCTTCTCATTTTTTTTTTTTTTTTTTGCTTTTTGTTATTTTTCTTGTGTGACAAGATAATTGTATAAATATGACTACATATGTTGGATTTAATACATATTTTAACATGTTTAGCAAATATTGGATTACTTGCCATCTAGGGGGGAAGGGGAGGAAAACTGCAAGGGTCAATGTTGAAAAATTATCCATGCATATGTTTTGAAAATAAAAAACTTTAATTTACAAAAATAGAACAGATTCATAGCAAAACAAATTCCTTCATTATCTGCATCCGAAAAATGCTATAGCATGCTTCATCACTGCTCCTTTAAAACTATGACTGGCTAGAAAAACTTATATGAATTGATTCTAAGTGAAATAAATAGAACCAAGAGGACACTGTACACAGCAACAACAAGATTATGTGACAATCAATTGTGATGGACTTAACACTTTTCAACAGTGAGGTGATTCAAAGTAATTCCAATAGACTTGTGATGGTAAGAGTCATCTGCATCCAGAAAGAGAATTATTAAAACTGAACATGGATCAAAGCACAGTATTTTTTGAGAGCATACCTTTTTTTGTTATTTGCTTTTTTTCTCATGTTTTTTCCCCCTTTTGATCTTATTTTTCTTGCGCAACATGACATATATTTAGAAGAACTGAACATGTTTAACCTATATTAGATTACTTGCTGTCTAGGGGAAAAGGGAGGGAGGAAAGAAGGGAGAAAAATTTGTAACACAAGGTTTTGTGAGGGTGAATTATTGAAAACTATCTTGTATGTATTTTGAAAAATAAAAAGCTTTTATTAAAAATAACCAACAACTTGTGGCTAGTCATTGAATTAATCAGAGTTCTTATACCTTATAAAGTTGTCTTTACAATGCTAGTGTAAACTGTTCTCGTTCTGCTTACTGCCTTTTGTATCAGTTCATTAGTCTTCCTATATACTTTGAAACTATCATTTTCATTACTTCTTATGGCATAACAAAATTCTACTACATTCATATACCATAACTTGTTCAGTCATTTTCCATTTAATGGGCATCTCCTTATTTTCTAGCTCTTTGCCAGTATAAGAACTGCTATAGGCCTAGTAGCATATCACCATATCAAAGAATATGCACAATTCAGTGACTTTGGGGGCATTGTTTCAAATTGACTCCCAGAATGGCTGGACCAATTCACAGCTCTAACAATGCATCAATATGCCTATTTTCCCAAGCTTTGCAATTCTCCAAAAATAATCCATTTTGCTATCTTCTTCATGGCTCAACTCATCGATTTGTATAAAATTATAAAAACTTTAATAATGCAAGCTCTTTATGCTGTAAATTCAAATGCAAGTTAAAATTTGGACTACAGGAATATTTTATTCCTTCAGTCTTTCCATATAGACAGGCAGGTCAAACTATTTTGAGTGATTCCATGTCTATGCAGTATTCTGGACCTTGATGAAATGTTATCCAAAAATATAAAAGCATCTGAAAGACCTTATCATTTACAATCCCTCTTCCTTCCTGTATTCTGCCCTGGATCTCCCCCATCAAAGTGAAGAACATCTTTAGTGAGATACCTCTCTTGTTTCATGGTTCACCTGAAATTTATAATCAAAGGATCATTAAATAAGGTTATTTCTGTTGTATTTTCAAAGATATATAGAATAATCATGTCTTGATGCATGGAAGAAATACATCTTGTAGTAAACGAGATTGTAATGGGAAGAGATGGGAGGAAAACAAAGCAGATTTTTGACTGAAGAAAAAAACTTTTAATTTTCTAAAAAAAAAAGTAAAAAATCCACAATGCAGCTTTAATTTTTTACTGAATCAAATGCTTCCTTTTCTTGGGAGCAGAAATCTGTATACTCGAAGCACAATCTTATATTCTGTATATCTGCCAGTTAATTATAAAAGGTAAAGATGCAGTCTATTGTTGAATATTTCTTATGATAGTGATTTTTCCCTACTAATACCCTCAAAATTAATGCCCTCCATTCATGTATAGATAATTTTCATAAAGATTTTGTATAGGTGAGAGAGAAGATATATAATTCCATAATTACTGATATTCTTTTGGCATATGGAATAGTATTTAATGATGTTCTTTGTATTAATAAGGTGCAAGGCTTTTAAAAAATCTATTTCCCTTCCTTCATACTTTATATATTGATTCCTCAGTACCTTCACAATTAATATTGCCTCCAGCATGGATTTCCTCTGTTTACATTTTGTCCAATTCAGCTTCATATTCCCCACTTATTCTTTCATTTACTATTTCTACCTAAGCATATCTGGGACTATGATAGTCTAAGGATGACAGTTTTACTATCTTTGATGGAAAAGTTTGTTAAGATGGTTCTTGTGAATCTCTTCTATTTTTCTTCTGTTCTTCCACTTTCATCTTTAATGTACTTGTAAAGATTTTGTGATTTTGTATTGTATAGTGTGACTTTGTATTGTGTGACTTTGTAGTGATTTTGACTTTGTATAGTTTGATGAGTTTCTCTCTACTGATTATCATCATCCTTATTCATAAGATCCATAAATAAATTTATATTTTAATTAAGGATTACCTTTGGCAACCTTATCTCTCCTTTAGCAAGTATTTTCTAAAGAAGACATTTCCTAGGTTTTTTTGGTGTCCTCACTGTGGCAATTAATTTACATTGGATAAACTTCTGAGTGAAATTATTATAATTAGTATCAATATCATTCCTGTTGTCCATTTCCACTTAAAAATTTTCAATTACTTATCTAATGGATTCAAATAGGTACTTAATAAAAATCAATTTTATGATATATTTTATTAATGAGCAGATATTTATTAAGTATCTGCTCATTAATAAAATATATCATAAAACTGATGTAGAGACAGAAAGGAAGTGGAATTGTCTAGCATCAAAAGTGAGAGATGCCAAATAGGGTAACTCATGTGTTTAACCAGTTTCCATGTAACATCAAGCAACTTAGAATAATACTTCTAAGACACCGAGTAGACCTCTTGATAAGATCTTATGGGACACAAACAAGTGCTATACAAAATGAAGTGTCAAGAGGGGTTTTGATCTGCACTCCTGGAAAGGGTACTCAGGTGACAGGATGATAGTTCCTTTTAAATGTATGGTTTGAAAGAACTTAAATTCCCATTATCTCAAATGAATCTCATGTTATATTTTGAGTGTTCATAAATAATTTCATATGGGGCAGGTAGGTGGCGCAGTGAATAAAGCACTAGCCCTGAAGTCAGGAGAACCAGAGTTCAAATCTATCCTCAGACAGTTAACAATTCCTAGCTGTGTGACTCTGGGCAAGTCATTTAATTGCCTCAACAAAAAAAACAAAACCAAAAAAAATTCATATGAGATAAATGTAAATTATCAGATGAGACAATATACTAATTATTATATTCGTCTTTGGGAGCCAAATTTTAGAACTGGTTTGCCCAGGAGAGGGTGAACAAAATAGTGAAAAGATTGAAAATCAGGCCATAAGAGGATTGTTTAGGAATACTTAGCCTAAGAAAGAGAAGATTGGTGTGCAGGGGATGGGAAAGAGGCTAGTAATACACAAGAATTAAAAGGCTTCTCGTAGAATCGCATAATCTCACAAGTACATGAAACCTCATAGGTTATCTAGTCCAGAGGTATCAAATGTGCAGCCTTTTAATACAGTCTTCAACACTTCTGAGTGTAGTTTGAACAAGATTAAAATATAATTAGGAAATACTGAACAAAATAAATAAGAATACAACATAATATGGGTAATATGTGGTAAATATGTTATTAATAATAATGACAATACTAAAACATATGGGTTTCTATGTCAATATGGTGCCCACAAAGATTTTTATGTATGACTTAGTGACATTAGTTACTGAGTTTGAAACTATTGGCCTAGTCCATCTCATAATTGAAAAATAATACCTACTACAAGACGGAGGAACCATGGTCCAGTGAAAAGATAGGAGTTCAAATTCCACCTCTGAGGCTTATTACCTCTATAAGCTAGGACAAGTCATTTAACCTCCCTTAGCTTCCCTTTCCTCATTTGTAAAAGAAGCAGACTGAACAAGGTGCTGTCTGAGGTCACTTTCAATGATTGTTTCCAATAAAATCTCTACTGAAGTACAAAACATTCTATTTTGGGATAACTGTTGGAAAAGTTTTTCTTCTATTCTGAAGACCTAAATTTGCCTCTTTGCAACTTCCCCTCATTGTTCCTAGTTTCAAGCAAAATCAGTACATAGCCTCTGAAACAAGCTCTTCAAATAACAAAAGACATCTATCATGTCCCTGTAAGTCATCTCTTCTCCAGGTCTTTCAACCATTTTCATAGGGCATGAGATTCCTCATCTTAATGGCTGTTTTTTTCTGGATGCTCTTCAGTTTATCAATATCCTTTCTAAAATGTAGCATACAGAACTAAACATGATAATCAAAGGGTGAGTACACAAGATTATCAATTAACAAAGCCTAAGATTATAAGCACTTTCTTGTTTGGCCCATCACATTGTTGAATCATAGTGAGCTTTCATTCCACTGAAACTTCCAAGTCTTTTTTTCTGGAGAACCCTTGTTAAGCCCATCTCTCCCATATTGCCTTTGTGAATTTAATTTTTTTGAACAAAAGTATAAAAGTCTATATTTATTCCTTTTCTTTCAAAAAGTTTTTGGTGAAGAGAGCACTGGCCCTGAAGTTAGGAGGTTCTGAGTTCAATCAGGTCTCAGATACTTAACACTTGCTGTGTGACCCTGGGCAAGTT
Source organism: Antechinus flavipes (assembly GCF_016432865.1). NCBI lineage: Eukaryota > Metazoa > Chordata > Mammalia > Dasyuromorphia > Dasyuridae > Antechinus > Antechinus flavipes. Next base: position 648,459,912 of record NC_067398.1, read on the forward strand.
ACTTATCCCCAATTGCCTGGCAGGCAGGAAAGTATGAAGGAATGAAAAAAGGAAGGGAGGAAGGGAGAGAAAGAGGAAAGAAAGGAGGGAGGGAGGAAGACAAACAGACAAAAATCTTTTTGGATTTTGTCATCCAATATGTGCTAACTTTTCTGACTTTTTGTCATATCTGCAAATTTGATAAGAATGTTAGCTATGCTTTTTCATGGGGCTAAGCACAGATTTGTGAAGTCCTCCACTGGAGTCTTCCTTTATAACTGATTTTAAATGATTAATGACTATTCTTTGGGTCTGGCCATTAAGCAAGTTCCAGAATTTACCTATGATATTATATGATTATTATGATATAATATCATTTATTATGATATAATTCATAGCTGCCCTATGAAATGCATGAATTAAAATTTATCTAGTAATGGGCATCCCAAGAATGAGTTTGTAATAGCATGAAAGACTATCAGAAGTTTTGTCAAAATCTAGGTAAACCATATCTACAGCATTCCAGTCTAGTTATTCTGTTAAAAAATAATCTATTATTCTGGCATGACCCATTCTTGATGGAGCTATCCTGGCTATTTGTCATTGCTTAATTTTGAGGTGTTCACTGTTCATTCCTTTAATAATATGTTGTAGAATTTTGTCAAATCAAAGTCAAGTTCACTGGACTATAATTTGCAGGTCCCATTCTCTTCCCTTTTTTAGAAAGGATAGCATCCTTCTCTAATTCTAAAGCATCTCCCCCATTTTTCAAAATCTTTCCAAGACCACTGATAGTAGGCAGAAACCACATATTGGTTCTTTTTGTTCACTAGGGTAGGATATTATTACGATGTTCTGGGTATACATATCACAGAAGACCTGTGTTCTATGCTGAGTGCCACAATTTAGGAAGTCCATTGATAAATAGATAACGTTCAGAAGAGAATGACCAGTTTGGTGAAGCTCTCAAATCTATGCCACAAGAACTTCAGTTGGAGGAAATGTAGGTATTTGGAAAGAGAAGAGAAAATTCAGAGGTTACATGAAAGTCGTCTTTTCAATTTAAAAGAGCCATCAGGTGGAAAACAGATTATACTTCTTTGGTATGTCTCCAGAGGGCTGGACAAGGAACAATGAGAGAAAGCTATAAAGAAACAAGTTTAGGATTGATAAGAGGAATTTCCTAATGTTACAGCAATCCAAAAGTAGAATGGGCTACCTCAGAAGAGTAATAGGTTTTTCCTCATTGATGATTTTCATGTAGAGGGTGGATTACCACTTGCTCTGGGGATTAGTCCTTGGTTGGTATGGAATGAACCAGATAATTGCTAAACTCCCTTCCAATTTTGAAATTCCATATTTTATAATTAGTTCATCTGAGCCTTGTGATTTGAACTGATCAAGGGCAGTTAGGCATTTTCTTTTACCTTCCTCCATTTCTCGGGTATCATTTTTTTCCCCTGTCATTTCCGATAAAAAGACAGATTATTCTCCTATGCAGAGACAAAAAGTAAGAAGTGTTTTCTAAAATGGATGAATTAAATCATACATAAGGATCATATAACCACGCACTGACTTATAAACCACATATTAATACTATCTATATTGTATTTATTTTTATTCATTTTGTTAAATATTTCCCAATTACATTCTAATCTGGTTTGATCTGTCCTGGGGAATACAATGCCTAAATTGAATGTTGTTGACAACTCTGACCTAATCTATCTACAAGTAATGGTACTATTCCTTTTCTCTGATTCTCCTATTTTCCTCAATACAGCTTAAAAAATAGACTACCTTTTTTTTGTCCACAGCTTTCTTCCCTAGTCTCAGTCCATTCTGGGATTTCACACTCCTAATACTATTCCTTCAGATGTGTCAAACATCTGTATTTATCTTTCCTTACTTTCTCTTGCTTCCATCTTCTGCTAATGAAAAGCAGTCTATCAGAGGGGAGTGCTGAATATGAACATAAACAGACCTGGGTTCAAATCCCACCTTAATCATTCACAAACTATGATTCTGGACAAATCACTTAAGCTCTCTGAGCCTAAGGTCCTCATCTATAAAATAGGGATGGATAATAACAGTACCTATATCATAGGATTATATCAAATTATCTATGTGAAGTGTTTTGCAAACCTTAAAATGCTATCTAAATATAAGCTACTTGTTTCAGTTCTTTCCAACTCTTTGTAACCCCATTTGGAGTTTTCTTGGCAAAGATACCAGAGTAGTTTGCTATTACCTTCTCCAATTCATTTACACATGAGGATACTGAGGCAAACTGGGTAAGTTGTGACTTACCCAGAATAATAAGTGACTGTGAGGTCAAATTTAAATTAATGAAGATGAGTTTTCTGGATTCTAAACTCAATGTTCTATCCAGTGCGCCACCTAGCTGCCTGAATTTTTGTTACTACCATCTTTCAAAAATCAAAACTGGTTTTTGTGCATTTACAGAAGTCACTTTAAATAACTTTTTCTTGTTCTTCTCATTGAATTGCTAAAGCTGTAGAGAGAAACAAACTCATTCTTGAGATGCCCATTACTCCTAGATAAATTTTAAGCCATGGTATTCTATTTATCCTTTCTCTAAAACCTTTGAATAATTAGGAAACACATCAGCCTCTGGTTGGCTGTCTTCTATCACAAATTCTAAGCCGTAGTTGTCTATCCTTAACAACTACTTCTTTTTTTGGTTCTGATGAGAATCAAATCCAAGAAATCAGGTTTCCTCTAGTTCTCAATCATTAAGGCAAAAAAAAAAAAAAAAAAAAAAAAAAAAAGCTCACGTGCACCGATTTTTCTGTTTGATCCAAAGAAGCGAAAACTGAGCTACTAGTGGTAAGAGAATTACTAGTGATAGAAAGAGAGGCAGATCTGTATTTGCTATAATGAAAAACTTCAAGGGAAAAAAAAACTTATCTAGAAAATGGAGGGATATCTCAGGATACAGTGCTGGGTGCGGCCTCCAGGCAGCAGAAGTTGGGCTCAAACACCATCCCCATACTTAGCAATTTTGTGACTTCACTCCTCTTAGCTTTGTCTGGGATAGTATGAATGATGATGATTCCTGAAATGCCTGCCTCATGATAACATAATATACGCCATGAACTTTTCAAATTTTAAAGATACACACACACGTATATGTGAGGTCCTGAATGGTGGGTGGGGTAGACAGAAAGAAACAGAAGAATTGATAAAATTGATCCATGGAGCAGGCAGGGAGAAGGCACTGACAGAGATCAGTTTAGCTCCATGATACCACCCTCTGGGTTAGAAATCCTAGTTATCTCAAGCCCCTAAGACCCACCCTCTGTAGGGGTTTCAAACAGCCTCACCTTGCCATGTCCTGTCAGAAATCCCAGTCATGTCCCTGAGGTTAAATCTTCCCTATTAATCTATTTATAGGCCACGTACTGGGGACTACTTACTGCCCTCCTTTGGGTCAGTCCCCCAGGACACTCTGACTCATGGTGTCTTTCTCCTTACCCCGCCCCCAGGCCATGCGGTATCCTCCTAACCCCACCATGCCTGATGCTGTCCTTTCTCTCCTGACCCCACTTCTCCTTCTTATACCTAACTCATTTTTTAGGGTGCTAATAAGTTCCTTTCAGGATTTAGTCTGCTAGTTATGGGCATGCCTCAACCTCACTTTCTCTTAGTTGTAAATGGCAAATCCACTAGGGAACTTGCACTTTCCATAAAAACCCTTTCCATGCTCTTCCATTCTATTTCATATTTATCATTCTTAGTGTCTACTATATCCATTCATTTTTTCTATAACCTTTTTCCTAAATAAATCTACCTTTTGCCAAAGAGAATGGCCAATTTTTCACATGCCCCAAACCTAACATTTGCTGCTGACATCAGCCACATCATATATTTTTGTATATGTATACACACACACACACACACACACACACACACACACACACACGCACATGAAACCTTGGCTATCTGGCTATCCTCTTCCTCCTTATGACTGTTAAATCTGGTGAAACAGCAGGGCAGACATAGTTCAGGAGATCCCCACATCTGAGATGCTCAACTAATGCACAGGACTTGAGGTATCTCTAGGACTAGAATTATTGAGGGAAATAGTAATGAAATTGTCCCCTACAGTCTTTTCTCAAGCTTGTTATGAAAAACAGAGGGGCATGGAAATTGTGGCCTATGACCCAAGTAATCTGATGATTCTAGAAAGAAGCTGAACAAACCCTTGGAGTTTTGGCTAAACCTGTAAGGTCAAAAGTAGAGCAAATATAAATGAGTATATGAAAAGCAGCCACAGTTAGGCAGAGTCAAAGAAGAGAAGTACAACTTCCCTTTAGAGATTACATGTCTATCGTACTTTACTGTTTACAAAGTACTTTCCTTCCACAACCTCCCCAGGCTGCACTTGGGACTTCCTCTTTCAAAACTCCAACTTGGGCACTTTTTTTTTATACAATACATATATTTTTTAAATATTATAACTTTTTAATGACAGGACATATGCCTGCATAATTTTTTACAATATTATCCCTTGCACTCACTTCTGTTCTGACTTTTCCCTTCCCTCCCTCCACACCTTCCCCCAGATGGCAAGCAGTCCTATACATGTTAAATAGGTTACAGTATATCCTAGATACAATATATGTGTGCAGAACCGAAAAGTGAGTGAAGTGAGCAAGTGAGCAAAAGAACACCTCACAGTAACAGCAACATTATGTGATGATCAACTATGAGAGCCTTAGCTCTACTCAGCAATTTAGTGATCCAAGACAATTCCATTAGACTTGGGATGGAAAATGCCATCTGCATTCAGAGAAAACCATGGAGACTGAATGTGGATCAAAGAATATTTTCACCTCTTTTTTTTTTTTTTAGTTTTGTTTTTGTCCTTTTATTTTTTGATCTGATTTTTCTTGCACAGCATGATGAATATGACATATGTTTAGAAGAACTGCACAAGTTTAACCTGTGTGGGATTGCTTGCTGTCTTATGGAAGGAGATAGAGGGAAGGATGGAGAAAAATTTGGAACACAAGGTTTTGCAAAGGTGAATGTTGAAAACTATCTTTGTATGTATTTGGGAAAATAAAAAGCTATTAAAAATAAATGCTAGCTGACTGACTTTATGATACAAATGTTATTTTACATATAAGGAAATTGAGGCTTAGAAAAAAGGCAATGAATAGTCTAGCATTCTAAAGGTGGTAAGGGAGGTGGTGGTGGTAGTAGTAGAGAGTAGCATTTATTTAACTGCTAAAGATTTGTAAAACACTACAAATATTTAATCCTTACAACAATCCTGCTATTAATATCATTTTGAAGATAATAAAACTGAGGCAAAAGAGATTAACCGACGTCTAGGGTCACATACTAAGTAACAGAAGAAGAACTTAAACTTGGTCTCCTCAACTCTAGGTGCAGTTCACTATCTACTTCATCACCTAGTTGTCTACTATACGGATAAGCAGTGGCAAAGCTGATACAAGAGCTCATGTGCTGATATATGCTCTTTCTGGTGTGACATAATGACTATCCCCAGTCTTTTCTCTCCTTTCTTCACAGTCTGGCTCTGCCCACAATGACCCTCTTCCCCACTCCAATCAGAATTCAGACTGCTGCTGCGTATATGAGCTCCAAGGATACACAGGCTGAGGAGGAAATTCTGCACTGGACTGTTGCAAAAGGGTATTTGTGAGAGAAGGCCATCCTCCAGGGAAATGTCTGGCTCACCAGTAACAAAAGGCCTTTGTGTCTGGAAGCCTTTCCTCATAAATGGTGGCAACAGTGTTCTCAGATCCTTACAGTGCTAGAAGTATAAAAGTGGCCAGAAAGTTCAATAGAAGGAAACTCTGGCTGCTGTTCCCTTTCTGCCTCGGAGATCCCTTAGGCCCTGAACATAGTGGATACCCTAAGAGGAGCGTCTCTGCAAGTTTCCCAGCCTTGAAGGGCATCAGAAGTTTGAGAATGCCACACAACATGGCTCCTCTGTGCCACAGGCCATAGGTTGCTGACCCCCTGCAGTTCAAACTCCTCAACCAGCCACTCAAGGCTTTCCACAGATCGACCCCGCCCAATCACATCGGCCTTATCTCTCCAGGTTTCCCTGGCACACCCTCCACTCCAGCCATCCCAGTCTTTTCCTCAGTTAACTGAGCCCAAACTAGAGTCCTGCCCTCCCCCTCTCCGTTTATCTAATATGGGGCAATAATGATACCTCTCTACCTTAAGGTGCAGACTTACTTTTAAAGTGGTTTTCTGTATTCACCCAGTTTGTCTCATCTACTTCTTAAAGCCTTCTCCGACAGCCCCAGCCTCACCCCTTCTCTGACCTGCCCATTTGTCAACAATGCTGAATAATTACTGTCTAAATAATGCAGGCCTTGCTGGTTACTGACTCACAGGCTGGTCTAAGGGGTTTGTCTTCTCCTAGCCCACATTCTAGAACAGACTAACAACTGACCATTGTTTTCTAGTTATTTCGTGGATATCAATGTTTCCTCTCCAATAGGCTTTAGGTAAGGATTTCAAGTTAGGAAGGCCTGGGTTCAAAATCTTGCTTTAGAGACCAGTTATGTAAGACAAATTCCTCTCTATTTCTGTGCTTCAGTTTCCTTGTCTGTAAAATGAAGATTGGACTCAGTGGTTTCTAAGGGCCCTTCCAAATCGAGAGCTATGATCCTAGGATTTGTGCATTTATTCTATATAGTGTAATAGAAAGAATACTAAACCCAAAATTGCTAGTAAATTCTCCCTCTGTAAATTGAAAGGAATAAATTTAATGATTTTCAAGTTACCTTCCTGCTCTAACATCAAGGTAAATCTAAAATTCTAAGTTATTATCCTAATATCACTTTGCAAGGGGTTGGACAGAGAGTAAAGCACTCAAGGCACGCTTGTAGTAGAATAGCATATTCGAAACAGCTCTGAATTTGAAGTCATCATGCCACTTTACAGCTGAATGACCTTCAAACAAACCTCCTTCACCTTTCTGGACCTCCGGTTTCTTATCTGTAAAGTGAGAAAATTGGATCAGATGACCTCTTGAGTCCCTTTCAGTTCTCAAACCCATGAATCTATGCTTGATGAATTAAGCTCTAATAGTATTATCTCAGGCAGCACAGGCTTGCAAAAGTAGAGGACATGGCTAAAACTAGCCTAGAGACTGCCCAGAGAACAGCAGTCACCTTCAGTTTTAGACATCCCTCTGATTAACAGGAGGGCTAATGTGTCAGTGCGTATATTCATGACTCTGAGCAGGAGGCCCTTGTGGCAACAGCAGCTGTCCTGAGTCAGGTCTGCTCCCTCATAAGCCCTCTGAACTTTTTCTTCCCTCTTTCATTGCACAAAGGGTGACCATAAATCATATTTTTATTTTTTTTTATTTTATTTTATAATAACTTCATATTGACAGAATCCATGCCAGGGTAATTTTTTTTACAACATCATCCTTTGCACTCACTTCTGTTCCGACATAAATCATATTTTAATATAGTTTACAGAGCAGTCACAACTACCCCATAAAGAGTTAGCAAAAGCATCATTGTGCCCAATTTGCAGATTAGAAAAGTTAAGTAATTTAAGAGTCCAAAGATCATAAATAGGAACTAAAAGGGACCTTAGAAGCCATCAAATCCAATCCTCTCTTTTTGCAGATAAGACTGAAGCCTGAAGAAGTTTAAGTGGATTTGCCCAAAATCATACAGCTGTTAAATTTCAGAAAAGAGAACTGAACCCACATTCTCTGCCTCCAGAGCTAGTGCTCACTAGGCCATTTTTCTGGGATCAGACAGCTAATAAATGGCAGAACAAAGATTTTAGCTTTTAAATCAATATTCTTTCTATCACAAATCTGTCTGTTCTAATTTGGTGAGCAGAATAAAGGAAAGGTGACTGCTTCAGAGCAGGTGCCCAGGAAACCACACTGCATACCCACATGGGATGTTCTGGCTCACTCTTCCTCCACTCAGAGGACTAGCAAACAGAAACTTGGGGAGGTTAGGGTGATTCCCTGCCCAGAGGTGCCATTCCCAGGACCCTTACCTTCTTCTAGGTCATTACGTGCCGCTGCTTCCAACAAAGTGATGCTTGGGGGAAAAAGAACACGTTTCTCCTTGATTCCAGCATTAGTTTTGCATTTTTTTTCCACACGGCCCTTCTTGCCCTGGGCCTCCTTTTCAGCCTGGGCCCACTTCTTCAGTTGTTGGGCCCTCCTCTTCTGTGCATGTTTAAGCCGTTCCTGGGTGCCCATCCTGCCCACCATGGGCATTTCTGCCAGAAGCTCCAGATGCTCAGCCATGGTAAAGGGCTGCCTCCAGGTAGGATGTGATAAGTCAGAATAAGGAAGGGAAGGGAACAGGCTAGCCTGGGCCTGGACCCAAAGGATAAGGCTGGTGGCCTGATCCAAGACCTCCGCGGGCATCCCCTGCCCAGCAACTACTCCTTCTTGGGATCCCGCTGTCGCTGTTAATCAGTTTGCTGCTCTGTAGTTGAGCCTTTGGCCCCAAAGGCCAGAAAGTGCTCCATAGTACCAGGCTTGTGTCTGTGGGGAAGGCTGGGGTCCAAGCAGCAATATACTCAAGTGACTCAATCCTAGCCTGATAACTGGTCACTCTCTGCCCCACTCACCAAAGCTCTCCAGTTCTAGTTCCTGAAGGCCTAGACCTCAGTGTCAAGAGACTGGGAGTCAAGTACTACTCCCGTGACAGCTGAGGAGAAGGTAGAAGGAAAGGTGGAGCAAGCAATCCCCTCAGCACCCCAGACCCTCTGGGCTGTCACTGTGCCGATTCAGATCAGTGCCCGAGGCACTGGATCTCTCCTACCCCTCCTCCTAATTCCTTTCTACCGTCGCCTCCCCCCACAGGGTCAGGGTGCACAGCTGGTATGTGTGGTGCACAGCAAGCAGGATCCACTCGGCAGGGAAGCAGTCATTGAGACAGAGGCCACTCTCAGTCCAGGGTCTGCTGCTAATTACTCTGATAAGGAGGTTCCAGCTTCTCAAGCCACTGAAGGGAAGGGGAAGGGAGAACAATCACCAGTAAATGATGGTCCCTCCAAGGGTCCTGGCAGTACGCCTAACCTCCTCCTTCCAAGTCAGAGAATCCACAGGTCCAATCAGAGAGTTCCCCATCATCAGACCCTCTCCAATCTTCTGCTCCTTTTTCTTTCTCCCCCTCCTGGCTTAGTCAGAATGTTGAGCTTTCCAGTGTCAGTTTATAGCTCCCATTACCATCATAAACTGATGGAATGCCAGTGGAGCAGCTCCTCCCCAAAGGGAGGGAACAGGAGATCAGCTATCAATGGAGGAAGGGAAGGAGATTGTCAGGATGGTATGCTGAAGGAAACTTTCTCTGCCAAGCTCTAGCAAGTTCTCCTTTTTAATCCTCTTCTATCCAAGGCTCAAGACTATTTCCATCAAGGCTTTGCTGGAGTTAAGCTGGCTGGCTGGTTCCCTTCTTGGTAGTAAGTTGATTTACCCCCATTTTCTGGCTCCTGTCCAGTAGAGGAGTGGGCCTCTTTCCAACCCAAATGCAGGGGAAGGTAGGCAGGCAGGTAGATCAGTGCTGGGGCAGTATCTCAGGTCATCCCCAGTGTACTCTGCCTGGGCACATACTACCTTTTGCTGTCTTGCTACCCCACTCACGTAGACAGACAGGCAGGCAGCTCCTACAGGCCTGAGGAGGAAAGAACAAGGAAACATCAAAGAAGGCATGGAGGAGGAGGGGAAAGGGAAGAAGAAGGTGTCTGATCTCTCAAACCAATTGTGTGGTGGCCAGGTCAGTATCTACTGACCGACAATTTAGACAGTAGCATAAGATCTTACTTCCACACTATACAGCCCCAAAGTTTCCCTTGTCCCCCCATCCATCCTTATTCCTATACCCTCATTACAGCATACTTTCCCTCTCTCTCTACCCACCCTGAACAGAATGAGAGGTTTTCATTCAAGCAGGAACCATGGTCATGTTTTCCTAGGGTGGGGCAAATAGAAAGCTACTGCTTAAAATGTTTTAATGCCCTTAAAACCCAATAGCCTGGTACATAAAGGTCAAACTCCTCACTCTGATATTCAAGACTTCCCACAATCTAGATCCAATCTATTCTCCTCAAGTATATCTTCAGGTAAATGAGAGTACCAGCTGCCCTCTTAATGTAACCCATGCTTTCCCGTACTGGAACTCTTGCCAACTGTTTTCTATTCCAGAATGTCAGCCCAATTTTCACCTCTTTCCATTCTGCCAACTTTGGGCTGAAATCCTATTTATTCTTTAGAGCAAACCCAATGCTACCTCCTTTCATTCCTCTGATGAAAGTCATCTGTAATGTCATCTCATAATTTCTTAAATGTACTACTCTCTTTGTAATAAAGCTATTTCTGTCCATATGTTGCCTATCTTGCTAGACAGCTAAGGATAGGGGGGGATCTTGTCATTCACTGGTGTATTCTCAATGACCAGGTACAATGTTTCAGACTTAGGAGATACTTAATATTTGTTAAATAAATGAATGGGTCAACAACAGAATGTTAAAGCTGGCTGAGTGCAAGATTTGACTTAAATTCAGGTGATAAGGTTTCAAATTTCTCCTCATACAAAATTGTGTGACTGCAAATTACTTAACTTCTCAAAGTCTCAACTTTCTCATTTATAAATGGGGACAAAAGTATCTGCACTATTTTAAGCCCATAGGATTACTGTAAAAAAAGTGTTTTGTAAACCATAAAATACTATATAAATATATTTATATTATAAATAAATATAAATTATTGTTCTAATCTAGTCTAGAATTGAATATCTCAGAGTTGAAAGGAACTTCAAAGATCACCTAGTTCAACCTTCATAAACATTTCATCCCACTTTACCATATACCTGACAAATAACCATCCAAATTTTCCTTGAAGATGCTCTGGGGGAAACTCACTACCTGCCATAGTAGCTTCTTTTACTTTTAGACAGCTCTGTCAGTTAAAATCTATCTTTCTGCCCTTACACAGTGTGGACCTAGGAAATAAAAACAACAAATCTAAGCCCCTTTTCACATACTTCATGTGAAATATTTCACATACTTCAAATACTTCAAATAATTGAAGACAATTATGATGTTCCTCTAAAGTTTTCTACATATTAAATACATTGAGTTCCTTCACAAAATCTTCATGTGGCATATCAAAACATAAACTCATGGAATAATCCCAATCGCCCAGGTCATGCTTTTCTGGAAATTCTCCAGTTTATGAATGTTCTTTTTACACTGTGACATGCAGTCCCAAACACAATATTCCAACTGTGATCTGAACAGGGAAGAGGACAGAAGGATAATCACTTTCCTATTCCTAGTGTCTTTCAGACACCAGAATGTCAGAGGGACATTTTCATTTTAGAAAAAAAAAGAAGCTGAAAGGAAGACTGGAGCACCAGACTTGATTCTGACAAATAATAAATTGGTTCTTTGTCCTCTGTTCTTGAAGAGGACATGACATCAGGGAGGTGATGCCATGACATATAAGTGAACAAATAGATACTGCAACAGAAATCAATGGAGACAACTTCTGGCCAATTTGGCTGCATGAACAAAAGAATAAGCCACACATGAGCCAAAACTGTCAAAATCTAGGGGTAAAAGGAAAACTCTTTCCCACCTTCCTCACCCAAAAGAGATTGTCATGAGTCCAGAGTTAGAAAAATATTACATGGAGACCCTAAGCTGAAAGGTAACAAGATCAGAGGATTCCTTTTAGAAATCCCCAGGATGATCAAAAAGCTCAACACTGGGGATTTTGAAAACCTTAGGGAACAGTACCAGGCAATGACTATTTACAATACTGTGCAGAGACTGGGACAACGGGGGGCTGTTACTTAATACTTTGTCCTGAGATATCAGAAAGGGCCCTAAAGATTCAGTGCTTTGTACCTCAAAGATCCAGGGGAGTCAAACTTAAGAGGTAGAGGTCACTCCAAATTCTCAAGGAACCCAAAGTAAAACCAAGCAGGGCTGATCATTCCAATCAAAAGTGCAGCAAAGAATAAACCCTGGATCTGGGACAATGATGAACTACAGGAAATAAAGCTGGAGAAATAAATAAATCAAAGAAACACCCACAAGTATCAATAATTATTGCAAATCTATCAACCATAAGCATAAGAAAAAGGGTTTCCACAAAAAAATAGCTAGAAAAAATAGATATAAAGATGCAAAAGTGAATTATTTCACACTAAAAAAATTAATTAGAAGTTAAATAAGTAGCTTAAAAGACAAAGTAGTAAACTTATCCAAGAAAGAAAATCCCTGAAAACCAGAATAGGCCAAATAGAAATCAATGGTTCCCTGAAATAATAATGGTAATAATAATAAATAGTAATAAATAATAAAAATTTAAAATAAATAAAATAACAGGAAAAATCAAAAAATGAAAAAAGGGAAGAAAAATTAAGTTAATTGAGATAAAAAAAAAACAAATTATGTAGATTCATGTTGAGAGAAAATTTAAGAATCAATGGACTTCTTGAATGCCATGATTATTTATATTTTTTAATATTTTATTTTGAAGAAAAAAATAAGAGAAAAGTAAAAGAAAAACAATACAAAACAAAATAAAACAAAAGAGAACATTGGTATATACCCAGCGATGATTCAAAATATATAACAAATACCAATTTAAGAAATATATATAGTTATATATACACATATATATTAGTAAAAGAAATAATATTCATGAATTGTCCATCTTTTCTTTACTTCCTTATAAATTATTCTTTTGTTCTCTGTAGTATACCTGTAATATTCTTCTCTAAAATGTAATCTTCTCTAGGAGCAGTTTTCTTGGAGGGCTTCTGGGAGCAGCCTTCCTTTCAGTTCAGAGTAATCACTCCAAATGCAACCAGGTATTAAAGTCCAAATCTTTTATTCTCTCCTTCAAAATCTTGTCTCCTCCCTTGGGCCCTATTAGCTTTCTTAGAGGCCTATCTCTCTCCTTGGTTCCAAGAGCTCCTGCCGCTAGTTCTTTGCCTCTGCCAGCTTCTGCCTCTAGCTCCCCGCCGAATGTCTCCAAATCCAAAGGTTTGTACTTCAGCCTCCAACAAGCACAAAGGTGGAAGATGGAATGAATCTGTCTCAACCTCAGAAAGGTTCTAGTGTCCTTGTCTTTTCTGGCCCTGACAGCTCCTCCTTATATGCCCCACACTGAGTATACATCAATCATTTTATCACTAGGAAACCATTATTTGTTGTAGGATTAAATCAATGCTAAACTAGATTTAACCACTGTCTCCTCAATTCCACTTACTTAGCACCTTTTAAGAATCCTAACATATACTCTTTTTACATTATTCTTTTTTTCCCCTTCTTATCCCCACCACCACCCACCCCCAAGCAGGCTACAGTTAAGATATATATAGATAGACAGATAGATAGATAGATATGTAGATATATAGATGTAGATACATACTTACATATACACATAGACACACACATATCTCCTTTTTATCCCTCCACTACCCCCAAGCTAATTAAGAAAATATATATTTACGTATACATATGTAAATATATACATATATACATTTGCACATCCACCCAACCCAGATACACACACATGTATTTCCTATCCCAACTGATTCTATCATTAAATTCTGCTCCATAACTTGGTTTACTATTACTTAACCTCCTCCTACCCAGGGATCCCTTCCTTGTCTTCTTCCCTCACCCTTTGCTTCCCCATCCACTTATTTCTCCCCTATTTCTTTATAGATTTTGAAGTATATATGTATATATGAAGTATATATGTAGTGTTGCCTATTAAACCCATTCCTGATATGAGTAGGTGTTCAGAATTATCTGTCCTCCTTCCCCTCTAATGCCTCTGTGACAATTCTTTCTCTGTACCTCATCTGTATTCATTACATGATTACTATTTTAGCCTTTACTCTGCCAGTTTTTCTTTTGATCTATGCTATTGCTGATATTGGCAGGGCTGAACTCTGAAACTGTGTCCCCTTTGTAAAAAGTCTGGGAGGGGGCATACTTTACAGATGTTCATTCAATTGGAGATCTTGGGGTAGCCAAATCCCCATTCAGGAAATTCCAAATTCTGGAAAAAGCCTTCAAAATGATTTCATTCAATTATAAGATCTTGGTCTGATAATCAGCTCAAACTGCCCCCAGCCCCCAAGATTTGCTCACAAAATAGGTTTTTATTAACACATTCTTTGCAAATTTCCTTATTGAGGAAATTTCTCTGCTAAGAGAAAGCATCTTAGTGGAAAAACCTTTCTTTTTGTCACTGATTTCAGAGGTTTGTGAATTCTTTCACATCCGGACCTGCATCTCCAAGTCGAGGGCATCTCTCCCCCTTCCCACACTGCATCAATATTGCATAGAATGAATTCAGTGAAGACACTCAAGAGATTATAGCCTTAAATATAATTGCCACCTGAGACTTTATAATAAACAAGTAGAGCTATAGTTTTAAAAAGTTGCAGGTGTTTCTCCCTCCAGTTTCCCACCACCTTTTAATTAGCACTTAAGTATCTCTTTTAAAGGCAATTTATTCTTTTATTTCTGGGATAGGTCTCCAATTAGAATGTAAGCCTGGATTCCCCTAAACAAAAGAAGAAAAAGCCAGGCTGGGAGGTGGGGGCTTCTTTGTTCAGACTATTTAATCTTGTGTTTTACAGAGTTTTTACTTTGCATTCATTTTACTGACAAACCTTGTCAGATGGGAGATGCCCTTTTTCCCCAAGATAGGAATAAACCAGTTCTTGCTTTTTCTTACTCTTGAGTCTCTGATTGCTTTTGTGTTTACTACCGTCCCACACAATGTAAATCTTAAACATAAAGTATAAATTTCCCATGTACAAAAACATACAACAATTTATCCATGTTTAAAGTTTATCCATGTTAAGTTCTATCTTTCTCTTATATATTGAATTTTCTACTAAGTTTGGCTTTGATTGATAGAAAGTCCTGAAAATCTGCAAGTTCATTGAATGTCTACTTTTTTCCATTCAAAATTATAGAGAATTTTGAAAGAGTATAGCTTTGACGTAAATTATGTCCCCTTTAACCTTTGGGTGAGGCCCTGAAATTGTGTCCCCTTTAATCTGTGGGGGGAAGGGTGTTCCTGAACCTCAAACACCTTTCCCAAACAACACCCTTTCCAAGTTAAGTGGTCTCATTCAATTGGAGATCTTGGCTAGGGGCATAATCACCACCCTCCATTGAACTGGAGATTAGTCCCTAAAATTGCTCCCAGCTTGGGGCCCAAAAAAGCCTCTTTGGAAGGCTAAATAAAAAGAGACTCTGAACAATGAATCTTTGCAG
This sequence comes from Antechinus flavipes, assembly GCF_016432865.1. NCBI lineage: Eukaryota > Metazoa > Chordata > Mammalia > Dasyuromorphia > Dasyuridae > Antechinus > Antechinus flavipes. Next base: position 648,475,203 of record NC_067398.1, read on the forward strand.
AAATCCTAACAAGATCTTGCCCACTAAAAAGGCTGTCTTCCTAGCAAGCTGTCTTCTCAGTGTAAATAAATCACATTCTTTGCACAAACCTCGTGCCTGTATTCATTGGGGTTTGCAAATTCTTTTGCAAAGCCTGTCACTGGCCAAGGGGATCCCATTGCTATTAGGGGATCTCTTATCCTCAATTCTCCCACCTCATCGGCTTCTAACAATATATGAGGTGATTTGGCAGGGACAATCTGATCCCAAAGTCCTGTAGCTTTGCCCCTTATCCCCCCAACCTAGGAATGCTATTGTAATGACAATCTGTCTGATTCTGAATAGACCACTCCTGGATTCATTGATGATTGATAATCTTGTCAACGATAACCAAATTCTGGAGACCACTCCTCAATTCATTGCTGACTGATAATCTGGTCAGTGGGAACCAAATTCCAGAGACCATTTCTCTGGATCATAGAATTAGCATGTCGATAGAAAATTGGATAAATGTGTTGCCTTGATTCTGTTTCTCTGCAGAATTCTCTTGGAATTTAGTTCACTTGTAATTGGTATTACAAATACAAAAAATTTTGCCCCTTGACAAGGAAATGGGTTCAAGTCTGCAAATTCTTTTGAGACACCTAGTAACACCAGTCTGTGTTTGGGGAAGAAAACCCTTCCCAACAATTTTACTGGATATATTTTTGACTATAGACTTGTTTTTTGGTTTGTCTATAGATATAATTCCAGGACCTGTGGCCTTTTATTATAGCTGCTAAATGTTGTACAATTCTAATTGCAGCTTGTTTCCTGCAAAGTTTTCCCTTTGGTTTGGGGGTTTTGAAATTTGGCAATGATGTTCCTATGTGTTTTCCACAAAAGATCTCATTGAGATGGTGACTAGTGGATTTTTTTTTTTTTCTATTTCTACTTTCCCCTCATGTTCTATCACTCAAGAACAGTTTTTGAGGATTATTTCCTGTATTATTGTGTCAATGTTCTCTTTTTGGTTGCAACTTTCTGGCAGTCCATTTATTGTTATATTTTCTTGATCTGTTCTCCATATCTGTCATTTTTCTTATTCATATTCTGTTCTATTTTCTCATTTTTTATAATCTGTTTTGTTATTTTTTGGTGTCTCATAGCTTCATTGGCTTCTCCTTGCCCAATTTAAATTTTCAAATAATTATTTTAATCTTTGAGACTCTGTACCTCCTTTTCTAGTTGGATAGCTTTTTTTTTTTTTAAATAATCTTGTTTTTCTTGGATGGTTTTAATTTTTTTCCTTAGCTCTTCTTCAATGTCTCTCATTTAACTTTTAAATTCTTTTTTTAATTCTTCTATAAATTCTTTCTGGGTAGGGCATTTCACATTAATAAAAAAAAAAAAAGTTTCTACCCCAAAGAGTAAAGTGTCCTTCTCTGAAAATGAACCCCAGTCTTCCCTGTTCCCATAATAATAAATGTTTCCCTAGTGGTAGTCTTTCTTCTTTACCAATTCATTTTTTTTAGTATGAGGTATTCGTGTAAGCACTTCTAATTGTGGGGTTGGGGAATGGTATTTCAAGCTTCCCTTTAGCTCTCTTCTCTGACCAGGAACTCCAAACCCAAAGCTTCACCTTCCTGCAAGTGCCCACAGACAATCTGCTTCTGCACATATCAGGTACTGGTTCCTTTTTTCCCAGGGCTGTGTCTCAGAAGCACAACTGGGCTTGGCATTCCTAATCAGCTAAAGTTCACTTTGTCTTTCTAACTCAAATCCCCACTCTACAAACAGGCCAGAAGGTAAAAGAATAAGTGGTTCCTGCAGAGAATCCAGCCACACTCAGCAAGCCTGAGGAGTCCCCATTAGATGTTTCTGCAGAGCTAGCCTGATAGTATATGCACTTCAGACAGATTAATCCCAACCTGGGTCTTTCTTCAGATCTTCTGGGATTCAGGAGGACCCCAGTTCTTCTCCAAGTCTTCTTGATTTATTATGTTTTTCCTGATGTACAAATTTGTGAAATTTGTGAAATTGGGAGAGCTTGAAATTTACCAACCTGCTCTGCCATCCTCCCAAAATCCTCCCATGATTTAAAAAAAAAAAAAACCCTGGATTCTCTATTACAAGGAATCACAGATGAAAACTACCCAGGTCTTTCAAAACCAGAAAACAAAGTAATGATGGAAGGAATACAGCGATCATTGGAAGAAACCCCAAAAGGACACAGAAACAACACCAAAATCTGGAACTCTGATATCAAAGGAAAACAAAAGAAAAAGAAAAGAAAAATGTCTAGAAAGACATAGTCCAAGAATTGAGATGCTACAGTCAAGGCTTACATAGGACTTAACAACTTTGTTCCAGAAGACAAAACATATGTACTTACAATCAAGAAAAACTTATTCTGCAAAACTAGGTAATTCTACAGGGAGAAATGGATTTTTAATGGGAATTGAGAACTTTCAAGTATTTCTAATGAAATGACAAGAGCTGAGTATACCCAAAATACAAAGGATCCAAAGAAACCTAGAAAGGTGCACTTATTTGAACACTGAAAAGGAGCTAAAAATGTAGAAAGGAAGAACAAGAATGTTAAATTTGTTATTTGAAACTAGATGATAGTATGAATAAAGCAGCAGGTCTAGAATCAGAAAGATCTGAGTTCAAATATGGTATCAAACATGTAATATCTATGTAACAGTGTGAGAATCACTTAATTTCTGTTTACCTCAGTTTGCCTCATGTGTAAAAAGGGGATATCACCTGCCTCTCAGGACTATAGTAAAGATTAGATGACAAAAAAAAATTGTATTTAGTATAGTGCTTGGAACACAACAAGAACTACATAAATATTAGCTATTATCACTATTAATATTATTATCATTATTTTACAATTAGGGTATATGAAGAGAAAAATATGCAAACATGGAGGAATAAACAAGGGCAATGAGCAGTGGCCAAATCTCACTCAGCTGAAATAGATAAAGGACAGTTAACATATGCATCCATAAGAGTTTGGTATGAAAATACATAAAACTCAATAAGGAAACAAGCTTGGGTAGAAAAGGGGGAATTAAAAAGGGAGGATAATAACAAGGAGAGAATAGTCCAAAGCAAATCAAACTTCCTAATCTTGAAGGGAGGAATTAAAGAGGTAGGGATTGAAAAGAACTAGAATCCAAGGGAAGAGATGAACACATTGTGGCAAATGAATATAATGGAATATTACTGGATCATAACAACTAATGAAAGAGATGCTCTCAGAATATTCTGGATAATAAAACTAATTTAGAATGAAGTGAGCATGACCAGGAGAACAATTTATACAAAGAAAACAAGAATGTAAATTTTAAAAAAATTTGAAAGAATACTGATCAAAGCAATAACTAACCATGTGTTTAGACAAACTATGACTAAATAAATATGTATACAAATCTCTTGACAAAAAAATGACAGAAGAGGCAGGAGAAATATGTTTCTGAACATGGCTACTATTTTGAGTGGCTATGTTTACTTGTTACAAATTTAGTTTGTTTCTTTTCTTTTGGTTAATGGAGAGGAGAAGGGCATCGGGTAGGTAGCAATAGTGATGTCCAAAAAAAGAGAGGCTGTTTTTTTAATAATGCACAAAAAGATCAGGCAGAACCAAGAGGGTAGAATAAAGCTTAGAGGAACTCTTCTGAGTTCCCCCAAACTTCCTTCCAAACAATTTTAAAATAACATCTCAAAATGAATTCTGGAGAGAACATTTCAGAACCCACAAAAGGAAGGGGTGAAACACTTTTGCAACCCAAGGACTTGACAACTTAGGAGGTTAGCAAGAATGGTCTATTATGAGGTGACCCAGGCCAATTCCAAAAGACTTGTGATAGAGAGAGCCATCTACATCCAGAAAGAAGATTGTGAGGACTGAATGTGGATCACAACATAGTTGTGTCACTTTTTTTGTTGTTTTTGGCTTGCTTTTGTTTTCTTTCTTTTTTAATATTTCTCTTGTGCAGCATGATAAATGTAGAACTATATATAGAAAATAAATGTAGAAATATGTAGAGAAGAATTGCACATGTTTAATAAGTATTGGATTACTTGCTGTCTAGGGGAAGGGATGGGGCATAGGGAGAAAAATATGGGACACAAGGTTTTGCAAGGATGAATGTTGAAAACTATCTTTGCATATATTTTGAAAATAAAAAGCTATTAATAAAATTTTTAAAAAAGATGGGTCTAATGGGTACTCCTCCAGCAATCTGGTAATATACACTGCCTCAAAAAGCCTTGGGAGCAATTGGATTGGAGGCAGCAGCTTCTGGAACTCCCAGACAACAGATGGTAAGGGGCTCAAACAACTGGTTAGGAGGACATTACCTAAGTCTCTTTATTGGCACTGGGGGCAGGACTCAGTTACATTGCCCATACATAGATCTGGATCACAGTCCCTTGGTTCTAGTCTCAGTGCAAAGAGGAACACTAGCTCACCAGAGTTTATGGTCACAAAGAGAGCAAGAGGTTCCAGGGCAGAAAAGAGTGTATGTGATCACTTACAGAGCATAGGCTAGAAGAATAGTAAACATACCTCTCCTTAGATCACAGCACCTTGGAAAAACAGAAAACTTCTAGACCTTCAGAAGCAGATCTAAAAACAGATACCAAAAAGCCTTGGAAGTAGAGTCCAATTTTAACAAAGCCAAAGTCAAGAAATAGACTGGGAAAATGTTCAGTCATTTTTTAATTGTGTCTGACTCTGTGACCTCATTTGAGGTTTTCTTTGCAAAGATATTGGAATGGTTTTCCAGTTCCCTCTTCAATTCATTTTATAGATGAAACTGAAACAAACAGATTTAAACAATATTCCCACAGTCAAATAACCAGTAAGTATTTGAGACCAGATTTGAATTCAGGTTCTGTGCCATTTAGTTGCCCCAGGAAAAAATTATAAGCAAACAACCAAAAAAATAAGCTGACCAGAAAAAGTTATTCTAGGAAGAGGGAAGATCAAAACATAAACTCCAAAGCCTCAAAGAAAAATGTGAATTGGTCAATTCAAAAGAATTGACAGCTTGGTAAAGGAGGAAAAAAAAAAATGAACAACATCTTAAAAACAAAAGTGGTTAAATGGTAAAAGAGGCACAGAAGACCAAAAAAAAAAAAAAAAAAAAAAAAACCCTAACAAGCAGAACGGGCCAAGTGGAAAGGGAATATAAAAGTTTACTGAAGAAAATAACTTTGCAAAAAAAGAAAAGAAAAAAACTCCTTAAAAACCAGAACTGGGCAAATGAAAGGTAATGAGTAAAGAAAGAGAAGATGATAGAAAATATGAAATATCTCTTTGGAAAAACAAATTGCCTAAAAAATAGATCAAGGAGATAATTTATTGGATTACTTTACTTGAGAATTTTCACGAAATTATCAAAGAAAACTGCCCTGATATTTAATCACCTCCTGAAAGAGATTCTAAAATGAAAATTCCCAGGGGCAGCTAGATGGCACAAACAATGGAGTACTGGTTCTGAAGTCAGGAGGACCTGAGTTCAAAACCGATCTCAGACACTTAGTACTTCCTAGTTGTGTGACTCTGGGCAAGTCACTTAACCCCAAGTGCCTCAGCAAAAAAATAAATAAAAAATAAGATGAAAATTCAAAGGAATATTATAGCCAAATTCTAATCCTCCCAGGTCAAGGAGAAAATACTGAAAGCAGTCAGAAATAAACAATTCAAATATCATGGAGCAATAGTCAGGATAATATAATAAAATAGGGAGAAAATAAAATCGAGGAAAAAACAGTAATCCTTAATATGAAATTTTTTTTTTACAAGTTTTTCTGATAAAGGACTCATTTTGCAAATACAGTAGTACCTTGGTACTCCTTATTAATTGTTCTAAAAGGCACAAGTGGTGAATTGAATTAATTTTTGCCACAAGGTATGAAGCTCCAGTATACAATCTAACCATCCCTCCCCACACAATTCCCCAAAAGGGCAAATAGAACTTCCAGCTGCTGAGAAACAAATCAACCCAGCCCAGTTCAGCTGAGCTCTTCGCTTATAGAGACAATTCACTTTCTGAGATGAATTTAGATTTTTATACTCACCCCTAACCCATTGTCCAAACTTCCTTGGGAAAAGGAAGAATGGAGGCAGGTCCCTGATGTGGAGGTAAATGGTCCTGTGTTCTCTGCAATGCAGGGTTCTGGAGGCTTCCAGGAGTCTTAGGTCCTTTGCAGCAGCCACTGCCTCTCCCTGAATTCCTAGAGTCATTGCTTTCACTACTCTACTGCTCTTACTACTGCTACTTCTTCTCCTGTTGAGCACCATGTCCCTTCCTGTACTATTGCTTTTAGAGCCAGTAGACTATATACTGCAATCTGCCAACCTGCCTGACAATTTGCATAACTTCAGTATCATGGGCTTCAACCAGCTAGTCTTGTGCATTGTCACCTTTGCAAGGGAGAAGTTGAAGGCAATAGCAGCAGTGTTGAGGGTTGGACAAGTACATCTGGTGAATCTCATATCCCTACTGCTCAGTCAAGACAACAACCAAGTTTGAAGAATGCTGAGCAATTGGTAAGTGTGGAAAATTTTTTTTCTCTTTGAAATACATAGAATAACAAATTCCATGTGTTTCCAAGCAGCAGAGTGCCAGAGTATCACTGTATATAGAAAACTGAGTCATTTAGAATACAGTTATTCTCCAATTGCTAAATGATCAAAAGATATGAATAGGTAGTTTTCAAATAAAAAAATCAAAGCTATCTATGGTCATATAAAAATATTCTAAATCACTACTGATTGGAGAAATACAAATTAAAACAACTATGAGGTACATCCCACATCTATTAGATTAGATAATATGACAGAAACAGAAAATGACAAATGTTGGAGGAGATGAGGGAAAAATGAGACACTAATGCACTGTTGTTGTGAACTTATTCAACTATTCTAGGGAGTAATTTGGATCTATGATCAATGGGCTATAAGACCATGCATAATCTTTGACCCAATAACACCACTATTAGAGCTACATTCCAAAGAGATTTAAAAAAAGAAAAGGGACCTATATATACAAAAATATTTATAGTAGCTCTTTTTTGTGATAGCAAAGAATTGGAAATTGAGGATACCCATCAATTGGGAAATACTTGAAAAAACTGTGGTATGTGATTATGATGGAATATTATTGTGTAATAAGAGACAATAAGTAGGATACTCTCAAAAAAACATGGATTTACATGAACTAACTTATGATGAAAAATCTATCCACCTACACACAAAGAATTGGTGTAGTCTGAATGCTGACTGAAGCATACTTTTTAAAACTTTATTTTTTTTAACTGTTTGGACATGTATACATATATTGTATTTAACTTATACTTCAACATAATTAACATGTATTGGTCAACCTGCCATCTGGGGAAAGGAATGGGGGAGGAAAAGGTGGAACAAAAAGTTTTGCAATTATCAATGCTGAAAAAATACCCATGCATATATCTGGTAAATAAAAAGCTATAATAAAAAAATTTTTTTTAATTTTTCTTGGGTTTTTTGTGTTTTCTCTCATAACATGACTAATTATGGAAATATGTTTTGTCTGACTGCACATGTATAATTGTCTTCTGAAGAAAGGAGATGGACAAGGAAGAAGTGAGAGAACTCAAAATTATTTTTTACATGTAATTGGGAAAAATAATGGGGAAAAATTGGGAAAATTGCAAATTGGGAAAAAATAGGGAAAAATTAATTGGGAAAAAATGGGAAATTTTTTGGAAATTGGGAAAATTTGGGAAAAAATAAAATATTAAAATTTTTAAATGTAGAGAATAGAAATTGGGAATTTTAAGAAAATTGGGAAAAAATAAAATATTAAAATTTTTAAATGGAGAGAATAGAAAACGCAGAAACACTGATAAATTAGAAATATTTTCAATCCAATATTTAGAAATTATTATTACATATATGTATATAATATCTTTTGAAAAGCAGTACTGTGAAATAGGATTCTATACGAAACTGAATCTTTCTTTTGTGTTCTATTGTGGGTATGAAAATGTGTTATTCGTATTTATATCACCTGATCTCATTTGATCCTCACAACAACCCTGTAAGGTAGATACTATGATTATTCTCATTTTACCATGATGCAGAAACAGAGGCAGACAGAAAGCAAGTGACTTGCAAGGGGCAACTAGGAGACATCTATAGCTTCACCTGAACTTGTTTTCCAGACTTCAAGCCCAGTCCTTTATCTAAGTCACCTAGCTGACATCAAAAATATATTTATAAATAAAAAATATACTAAAAGTGAAATGAATGGAATTGTAGAAGGAACTGACCTTGCCATCTTAAACTCTTGTGAGAAATTAGGAAGGAAATAGCTTGGCATATACTTTGATATGAAGCCTAGCATTCAGCTGAATAAATTTCAGAGTTCAAAGATAGAAATAGGTAGGATACCATGGCTTGAAATTCTAGAGGAAAATCAACTCAACAACTCTTACTATGTTATATTATCTATGTTCAAGAACTTTCACTTGCTTATTACTGCTTCTAGAATAAAGTACAAACTATTTTGCATAGCACTGATGGTCCTTAAGAAATCTGAATCCAAATTTATTTACTTAACACTACTCTCCTTTAAGAGTAGCTAGGTGGTGTAGGAGTTAGAGTTCAGGACCTGGAGTCAGGTAGACCTAAATTCAAATCTGGTCTCAAATACTAGCTGTGTGATGCTGGTACTTATCCCTGTTTGCCTCAGTTTTCTCATTTGTAAAATGAGCTAGAGAAGAAAATGACAAACCACTCCAATTTCTTTGCCAAGAAAACCTCAAATGGGGTCATGAACTCATCAACATGACTAAAATGACTGAAGAACAATTCTCCTTTAAACACTTTACAATCTAGCTAAACGGGATTGTTTAGTTGCTGTTCCCCAATCTTTTACCATCCTCTCCTGTTTCATGCCTTGTGTAAGCCATCTTCCATGTCTTGAAAGATTCCAAACTCAAGTCTCTACTTACAAATCACAAAATCTCCCATACCTAGATAGGCTTCATTTCTGCTTCTCTAATAGATCAATGGTAATGTAGTCAAAGAGGCAGAAGACGAGAAAAATACTTGATGCTAGAAATAGTGGTGAGTTATATAGTGCAAAAATGAGGAAACTGAGGTTCAGTCAGGTAAAGTAATTTGCCCAACAGCTATTATGAATTGGTGCTGGGCCTTGAACTTGGGTCTTTGGCTCCCAAATATATGTTCCTTGTACTATACCTGCAACAACCACACATTAGCCCATAACTGCGCCCAGGACTTGAGGTTCCTTCATTTGCCAATTATTCTATCAATTTCATGTAGATATTCTATAGAAAAATAATATCAAGAAGTTGACCTAAATATGGACAGCTAACTCCCAACTATTACAGCTGATGTTGGGGCTTATCTGTGATACTAAAAATAATAAGAGCCCACATAGTTCAAAGTCTATAAAGTACATAGATTACTTCCCTTGAGTCTCACAATAGGCTATAAAACTGGTAGCTCATATATGATTCATCCCACTTTACAGATGAAGAAACTGAGACAAAGAGAATATATGATTTACCTAAGATGACACAGTGGCAAAAGTGGAATTTGAACCCAATTCTTTCTTTCTGCCTTCTTGTATTTGTTAAGACCATCCTATATGCCTGAAATGCACTTTCCACCTATAAAAATTGTTTTCTCCGTGAGTCTCCCCTGATCCAACTCCCATACTCATTCCCCTATTAGAAATGTTCTCTCCTTTGCCCCTATCATTCTACCTTATCTTATTCATGTGTGTTCATGCTATGTCTTTCTTGTAGATGATAAATTCTCTTAGAATAAAGATTGTGACATTTTAATGTATACATCCCTAATAGTCTAACACTTAATATTTGGAGGATGTTCAACAATTGTTTATTAAATTGCTGAATTAGCAGTGAAGATGAAAGAGAAACTGTCAAGAATGAAACTTTAATATATAGCAATTGATTCTAGTGAGGAGGAAGAGCTAAAGAGACGAATATACCTGAGCATGGAAGTCACCAATAAAATCAGAAATTAAAAGGACATACAGATTTGGAACTATGCCCAAAGGGCTATAAAAACTGTTCTTACCCTTTGATCTAGCAATATCACTGCTAGGTCTGTATCCCAAAGAGATTTAAAAACAAAAAGGGTTTGTTTACATAAATATAGTTATGCAGCTCTTTTGCAATGGTTAAGAATTGGGAATCGAGGGGATATCCATCAATTGGGTAATGGTTGCACACATTGTGGTATATGATCACATGATGAAATATTATTGTATTGCAAGAAATAATGAACAGGATGATTTCAGAAAAATCTGGACTTACATAAACTGATAACAAAATAAAGTGAGCAGAACCAGGAAAACATTGCACACAGTAACAGTCTTATTACATAATGAAGTATGTATGTGTATGACTTAGCAATTCTCAGAAATACAATGAACCAAATAATGAAAAATGTTATCTGTCTCCAGAAAAAGACTGAAGCATTCATTCTTTCTTTCTCTTTCTTCTCTTTTCTTTCTTCTTTCTTTTCACATCTTCTTGTACAAAGTGACTATTATGGAAGTGTTTTATATGATTGTACAAATATAATTTTTATCAGATTGCTTACCATTTTGGAAGAGAGGGAGGGAGAGAGAGAATGGAACTCAAAACTTTTTTTTTCAATAATATTTTATTTTTCCAAATACATGTAAAGATAGTTTTCAACATTCATTTTTGTAAAACTTGTTCTGAATTTTTCTCCCTCCCTTCTTTACCACCTTCTCCCCAAGACGGCAAAAAATCTGATATAAATATGTGCAATCCTTTTAAACATATTCCCATATTTGTCATGTTGTACAAGAAAAATCGGATGAAAAGGGAAAAAACCATGAGAAAGAAACAAACAATAACAACAACAAAAAGGCCAAAATACTATGCTTTGATTCATATTCAGTCTCCATAGTTCTCTTTCTGGATGAGGATAGCATTTTCCATCCCAAGTCTATTAAAATTGCCTTGAATCACCACACACTGTTGAGAAAAGTTAAGTCTATAACAGCTGATCATCACATTTTCTTGCTACCATGTATAGTGTTCTCCCAGTTCTGCTCTCTTCATTTAGCATCAGTCTTTCCAGGTTTTTCTGAAATTAGCCTGCTTATTATTTCTTACAAAAAAAATTATATTCCTGGAAATATGTTTTGAAGAATTGCATGTGTTTATATCAGATTGCTTGCTGCCTTGGGAAGGGGAAAGAAGAAAGGAGAGGTAGAAAAATTTGGAACACAAAGTTTTGCAAATGTGAATGTTGAAACCTAACTCCACGTGAATTTGAAAAAATAAAATACTATTTTTACAAAAAGAACAATACTATTCCATTATATTCATATATCTTAACTTATTCAGCCATTCCCTAATTGATGAACACTCAATTTTCAGTTCCTTGTCACTACAAAAAGAATTGCTACAAAACTCTTGTTCATGTGGGTCCCTCTTTTATGATCTCTTTGGGATACAGACCCAGTAGTGAGATTTCTGGATCAAGGGGTATGCAGTGTGCCCTTTGGGCACAGGAACTCAAAACTTTTTTGAAAATGTTAAAAATTGCTTTTACATATAACTGGAAAAATATTATTTAAAAATAAAAGAACATGTAGGAAGGAATAAAACAAGCCTTTATTCAGCATCTACTATGCTAAATGTTTTATAGATATTATCTTATTTGGTCATCTCAATAACTCTACAAAGTAGGTGCTTTTACTATCTCCACTTTACAATTGAGGAAATTGAAACAGACAATGATTAAGTGACTTGCCCAGGGATACACAGCTAGTTAAGTGTCAGAGGTTGGATCTGAAATCAGATCTTTTTGACTCTAGGCCACATGGAGAGATAAGAACCAGAGAAGGTAAATATGGATTAATATAAAAGTACTGTGATCCTATAGTTAGTGCTAAGGAAACTTAAAGCTGAGTTGAGTTGAAGCTTGTGAAAAAAATTAGCAATATTAATTATTATTAACTTCTATATCTGATTATGATTTGCATGTCAATTTATGAATTTAATAGGGCTTCATTAGCTGTGGTTAAAGAAAATGGAAGATCAAAGAAAGGCTCAGTGTTGCTTGGCTAGTCTGTTCCTGTTGATCTACTTTTCTATTTTTAATAACTATGAAACAGTTTTGATAATTATGACTTCACAATTAGTTTGGTATCTGCCAATGCTAAATCCGATTCATGGCAATTCCAATGGACTTGGGATGGAAAGTGCATTTGTATACAGAGAACTATGGTGACTATGTGGATCAAAGAATAGTACACTTCATTGTTATACCTTTTTTTGTTATTGCATTTTTCTTTCTCATGTTTTTTTCACTTTTGATTTGATTTTTCTTGCACAGTATGACTAATATGGAAATATGTTTAGAAGAACTGCACATGTTTAACCTATATTGGTTTGCTTGCTATTTTGGTAAGAAGTAGAGGAAGGAAGAGAGAGAGAAAAAAACACAAGATTCATTGCATGTATTTGGAAAAATAAAATACTATTAAAGTCCCCCTCCAAAAAAAATTCCAGACCTTTTGTCCTTCCAACTAAATTTTGTTATTTTATCTAGTCCTATAAAGTCTGTCTTTGAAAGTTTGATTAAAAGACAACTAAATCTGTAAACTAATTTAGAGTATCATCATTTTAAATTTTTTTAATAATAGCTTTTTATTTTTCAAAATATATGCAAAGATAAGTTTTCAACATTCACCCTTGCAAAACCTCGTTCCAACATTTTCTCCCTCTCTCTTTTTCTTTTCTTCCCTTTCCTAGATAGTAAATAATCTAATATAGGTTCAATATGTGCAATTTTTTTCCCCCTCTAAGATAATTGGGGTTAAGTGACTTGCCCAATGTCGCACATGTTAAGTGTCTAGATTTGAACTCAGGTCCTCCCGACTTCAGGGCTGATGCACTATCCACTGCGCCCCTAGCTGCCCCTAACATGTGCAATTCTTCTAAACATATTTCCACATTTATCATACTGTACAAGAAAAATCATATCAAATGGGAAAAAAACGAGAAAAAAACAAGCAAACAAACAAACAACAAAAAGGTCAAAATACAATGTTGTAATCCACATTCAATCTCCATAGCCCCCTCTCTGGATTTTGATTGCTCTCTCCACCACAAGTCTATTGGAATTGCCTTCAATAACCTCACTGTTGAAAAGAGCCAAGTCTATCACAGTCATTGCATAATCTTGTTGCTTTGTACAATGTTCTCTTGGTTCTTATTCACTTCACTTAGCATCAATTCATATAAGTCTTTCTAGGTCTTTCTGAAATCATCTTTCTAATCATTTCTTATAGAACAAAAACATTTTATTAACAATCATATACCATAACTTATTCAGCCATTCCCCAAATAATGGGCATCCACTCAGTTTTCCAGTTCCTTGCCACTACAAAAAGAGCTGCTTACCATCATATGTAACGGGGACAAATTGCAACCAGTCCTAATAAGATCAAGAGTGAAACAAGGTTGCCCCCTATCACCATTACTATTTAATATTGTATTAGAAATGCTAGCTTTGGCAATAAGAGTTGAGAAAAAGATTAAAGGAATAAGAATAGGCAATGAGGAAACCAAATTATCACTCTTTGCTGATGATATGATGGTATACTTAGAGAATCCCAGAGACTCTACTAAAAAGTTATTAGAAACAATCCACACCTTTAGCAAAGTTGCAGGATACAAAATAAACCCACATAAGTCATCAGCATTCTTATACATCACTAACAAAACCCAACAGTTAGAATTACAAAGAGAAATTCCATTTAAAGTAACTACTGATTGTATAAAATATTTAGGAATCTATCTGCCAAGGGAAAATCAGAAATTTTATGAGCAAAACTACTAAACACTTTCCACACAAATTAAGTCTGATCTAACCAACTGGAAAAATATTAAATGCTCTTGGATTGGGCAAGCAAATATAATAAAGATGACCATACTACCTAAACTAATCTATTTATTTAGCGCTATACTAATCAGACTCCCAAAAAACTATTTTGATGACCTAGACAAAATAATAACAAAGTTCATATGGAAAAACAAAAGGTCAAGAATTTCAAGGGAATTAATGAAAAGAAAATCAAATGAAGGTGGCCTACTTGTACCAGATCTAAAACTATATTATAAAGCAGCAGTTACTAAAACCATCTGGTATTGGCTAAGAAATAGACTAGTTGATCAATGAAATAGGTTAGGTTCAAAGGACAAAACAGCCAATAACTTTAAGAATCTAGTGTTTGACAAACCCAAAGACCCCAGTTTTTGGGATAAGAACGCAGTATTTGACAAAAATTGCTGGGAAAATTGGAAATTAGTATGGCAGAAACTAGGCATTGACCCACACTTAACACTGTACACCAAAATAAGGTCAAATTGGGTTCATGACCTAGGCATAAAGAATGAGATTATAAATAAATTGGAAGAGCATAGGATAGTTTACCTCTCAGACCTGTGGAAGAGGGAGGAATTTATGACCAAAGAAGAACTAGAGATCACTATTGACCACAAAATAGAAAATTTTGATTACATCAAATTGAAAAGGTTTTTTTGTACAAACAAAACAAATGCAGACAAGATTAGAAGGGAAACAATAAACTGGGAAAACATTTTTACAGTCAAAGATTCTGATAAAGGCCTCATTTCCAAAATATATAGAGAACTGACTCTAATTTATAAGAAATCAAGCCATTCTCCAATTGATAAATGGTCAAAGGATATGAACAGACAATTTTCAGAGGATGAAATTGAAACTATTACCACTCATATGAAAGAGTATTCCAAATCATTATTGATCAGAGAAATGCAAATTAAGACAACTCTGAGATACCACTACACACCTGTCAGATTGGCTAAGATGACAGGAAAAAATAATGATGAATGTTGGAGGGGATGCGGGAAAACTGGGACACTAATGCATTGTTGGTGGAGTTGTGAACGAATCCAACCATTCTGGAGAGCAATCTGGAATTATGCCCAAAAAATTATCAAATTGTGCATACCCTTTGATCCAGCAGTGTTTCTATTGGGCTTATATCCCAAAGAAATACTAAAGAAGGGAAAGGGACCTGTATGTGCCAAAATGTTTGTAGCAGCCCTGTTTGTAGTGGCTAGAAACTGGAAAATGAATGGATGCCCATCAATTGGAGAATGGCTGGGTAAATTGTGGTATATGAATGTTATGGAATATTATTGTTCTGTAAGAAATGACCAGCAGGATGAATACAGAGAGGACTGGCGAGACTTACATGAACTGATGCTAAGTGAAATGAGCAGAACCAGGAGATCATTATACACTTCGACAACGATATTGTATGAGGACATATTTTGATGGAAGTGGATCTCTTTGACAAAGAGACCTGAGTTTCAATTGATAAATGACGGACAGAAGCAGCTACACCCAAAGAAAGAACACTGGGAAACGAATGTGAACTATCTGCATTTTTGTTTTTCTTCCCAGGTTATTTATACCTTCTGAATCCAATTCTCCCTATGCAACAAGAGAACTGTTCGGTTCTGCAAACATATATTGTATCTAGGATATACTGCAACATATCCAACATATAAAGGACTGCTTGCCATCTAGGGGACGGGGTGGAGGGAGGGAGGGAAAAAAAATCGGAACAGAAACGAGTGTCAATATAAAGTAATTATTAAATAAAAATTTAAAAAAAAAAAAGAAAGAAAGAAAGTCAATAAAGAGAACATATCATTAGTAGTAATTATGTATGTGTCTTTGAAGAAGCATCCTAGTTGACAGATTGGTACATAACCTTTTGAAATGAAGTAAAACATGATTAATGAGAGAAAAAAAAAAAGAGCTGTTTACAAACATTTTTGCGCATTTGGATCCTTTCCCCTCTTTTATGAATGTCTTTGGGATATAGACCCAGTAGAAACACTGCTGGATCAAAGAGTATGTACAGTTTGATAACTTTTTGGGCATAGTTCCAAATTGCTCTCCAGAATAGTTATATCAGTTCACAATTCTATCAATAACGTATTAGTGTCCCAGTGTTCCCACATCCCCTCCAACATCTACCATTACCTTTTCCTATCATCTTAGCCAAACTGACCGGTCTGAAATGGTATGTCAGTATTGTCTTAATTTGTATCTCTCTCTAATCAAAAATGATTTAGAGCATTTTTTCATGACTATTGATGGTTTTCATTTCTTCATCTGAAAATTGTCTGTTCACATTCTTTGACCATTTATCAATTGGGGAATAGGTTGTATTCCTATAAAATTTGAGTCAATTCTCTATATATTTTAGAATAAAGCCTTTGTCAAAAACATTGGATATAAAATTTTTTTCCCCTATTTTCTGCTTCATCTCTAATCTTAACTATATTGGTTGTATGAAAACTTTTAAATTTAATGTAATACAAATTATCCATCTTTGCATTTCATAATGTTTTCTAATTCTTCATTGCTCATAAATACAGTCCTTCTTCACAGATCTGAAAAGTAGACTATCCCTTGTTCTCCTAATCTGCTTATAGTATCTTTTATGTCTAAATCATGAACCCATTTCTACCTTATCTTGGTATAGGGTTTTAGATATTGGTCAATGCCTAATTTCTGCCAAACTATTTTCCATTTTTTCTAGCACATTTTGTCAGTGAATTCTTATCCCAAGTTTTGGAATTTATCATTATTTATTATTGATTATTATAGTCACTGACTATTATGTCTTGTGAGCTTAACCTATTCCACTAATCCACTATTCTTTTTCTTAGCCAGTACCAAATGGTTTTGATGACTACCACTTTATAATATAGTTTTAGGTCTGGTATAGCTAGATCACTTTACTTTGGTTTGTTTTTTTTTCCTTTCATTAATTCCCTTGAAATTCTTGACCTTTTTTCTTCCAGATGAATTTTGTTATTTTTTTCCTAGCTCTATGAAGTAATTTCTTGGCAGTTTGATTGGTATGACACTGAATATCATCATTTTTTATTACACTGACAATGATGAACCACAAACAGTGAAGATCTCTCCAATTATGCAAGTCTTTCTTTATTTCAGGAAAATGAAGGAAGGACTGGATGTCCTGTTCAAGCCAGAGTAGCTTTGCTGACCAAAGTCAGACCAGACAGGGTCCAACTCTCTGGATCAGACCAAAAGTCACTTGGGGTCATCTGAGAAAGGGTTGCAAAATTTAGGATGAAAGAGCTGAGAATACTAGAGGAAGAATGTCCATTAGACCAGGACTCTAATTAACCAGCTATACCTGGTTATTTTATTTAGTCCTATAAAATTTGTCCTTGACAGTCTGATTAAAAAAAAAATTAAATCTATAAACTAATTTAGAGTATCATCATTTTAAAAATTTACAAATTGCTTTACTCTGTTGCACTGAAACAACAATAAGCATGGTTTATTTTAAATTCTCCACTCAGGAGAGAATTCTAAGGAGGCTTTCCCAAGAATTTGAAGAAGTATGGTAAAGTGGGAAGAAACACTAGATTTCATTGGAATTGAATCCCAGATCTATCTTCCAAATTTCTGTATCTATCTTCCTAATTTTCATCTGTAAAGTTTATTCACTTCACCACCTCTTGGCCTGTTTCCTAAAATTAAAAAATTCAGATTAAATGTTCTTTAAGTTTCTTTCCAGTTTTAAATATACAATTCTATGAATTTTCTGTAGAACCTAGTCCAATCCAGTCACCAAGCATTCCCTCCCCAAATGGAAAAGTCCTGGGGAAGCTTCCTGAGGGACCCTCACCAATCTTTGTGGCATAAGAGAAAAAAATTTATTGGAAGAAGAGGGGTAGCAAGTCACAAGAGTCATTACATTTTCACCTGAATGCACATCTAGCATAGGTACCATAGCCTACCCATAGGCTGCCAACCCACTGATGAAACTTAATGATAATGATCTTTCAGGAAAAAAACAGAACCAACCAGGAGAAGTTCTATTATGGAACTGATTCTCCCCAATAAAGAAGAAATGGTTGCTAGGGGAGAAACAATGGTAACACTGGGGAAAAGTTTTCACTCTAAAGTTTGAGCTAGTGCCTTTTCTTTTAGAGTTTATCTTCCCACTATATGTATATACACTTATTTATGTACCTGCTGTTTCCCTCATTAGAATGAAAATTCTAGGACAGGGGCTGTTTTTTCTTTTTCTTTTTACTACCAACACTTAGGACAGTATTCAACATAAGCAGGTTTTTAATAAATGCATGATGATTGATTGATTGTATAGAAGTAGAAGGAGAAAATTGCTATTTCAGAGATTTTACACTAAAGCATACTTACTGCTGCTTAAAAGAGTAGCAATGAACTATAGGAGCATAATGAGATACCAATGTTCAGAAATAACCAATAGGTTGGTTTGTTTGACTGTACTTGTTATATGGAAAGGTTCTATGGGAGAAAAGAATCATCTCTTGGGAATGGCAGTGATGTAAACAAACAAAAAGGCACCAATAAAAGGTCTGCTAAAGAAAAAAGGAAAAGGAAAGAAAAACTGGACAAGAGTTTCACATGCATCCTAGATTTTAAAAGAGCAAATATTAAAAGTTTCCTTTCTCTGAAACTCAACCCAGAAAAGAATGGAAACTTTTTTCCTCTATTTTTCCAAATACATGTAAAGATAGTTTTTAACATTCATTATTGTAAGATTGTGTTCCTTCTTTCCCCACCTCCTCCTCAAGACAGCAAGCAATAGAGTAAACATGTGCAATAAGAATGGAAATTTATAAGAATGAAATTCTGAAGTCAAAAAAGAACATTTCAACAAAGTGGAAAAAGACAAATGGGAATACAGAGAGAATTCAATGACTAATTAAGATATTAGCAATATGTATAGAGCAGATGAAAACAAGAGCAGGTAATAGAGAATAAATAGAAAGCAAGGCAAAGCCCTATAAAAGAATAGTGTCAAAAGAGGATTCAATTCAATTCCAATTGATCAGTGATGAACAGAAGCAACTACACCCAGTGAAAGAACACTGGGAAACAAATGTGGACTGCTTGCATTTTTGTTTTTCTTCCCAGGTTATTTTTACCTTTCTAAATTCGATTTTTCTTGTGCAACAAGAGAACTGTATAAATGTATACATATATTTTGTATTTAAGATATACTTTAACATGTTTAACATGTATGAGACTGCCTGCTATCTAGGGGAGAGGGTAAAGGGCAGGAAGAGAAAAGTTGGAACAGAAGTATTTGCAAGGATCAATGTTGAAAAATTACCCATGCATATGTTCTGTCAATAAAAAGCTATTAAAAAAAAAAAAAAAGGAATAGTTTCAGAAGAGCCAAAGCTCAAAATGAACTGAAATTAGGGGGAAAGTTAAGGATATAAAGCAAATGATAGGTGGGATTTGAATCCAACTCCTCTGACTCTAAATCCAACATTCTTTAACATATTTGTATTTGAATCCAGTTCTAATACCTGTACATTAAGATATTAATTTCATTCCCACAAAAACCTTATTGGAGCTTGGCTGTTTAAAAATACAGTATGATATAATGCCAATATTTCTCCACAAGGATTAGCTATTATTGGGCAGGACTTGTTGGAGTTCATTTACCAGCCCTTTGATATCAGGCAAGTCACTTCTTTCTTGATCTCAGTTTTATTACCTGTAAAATGAAGAGCTTGACCTAATCTACCTTTTTAAATTCTTTCCAGTTCTAAAAGTTTATGATTTTTAAGAGATAAAGAGAGAAAATTAAGGTGGATGTGGCAGAACACTGGAGATATATGTTTAATTTATTCACAATTTCAGGTAGTTAAGAAAATAGTGAAAGTTTAAGCCCAAGGTCCAGCTAATACAATCAAAGTTTGCATTTAAAGTCTAACTGGTTGATCTCTTGATTTCAAGTTTCTCCAAGTCATGTTCTGGATAGGTGCCAATAAGAAAATCTGATTCTCTTCAGTGGCTCTGCTTTGCTTATGGAACAAGATACAAACTCCTTTAGCACAGAACTAAAGGATCTTCACAATGTAACTCCTGTCTGTCTTTCCACATTTATTTCACCCCACTTCCAGTTTGTACTCTAAACTGAGAATCTCAGTGTTGGAAGGTACCACACAGAGGAGTCAAATTTGGCCTCTGACACTAATTGTATGATCCTGGGTAAGTCACTTAACCTGTTTACATAATCTATTGGAGAAGGCAATAGCAAAACATTCCAGTACCTTTGCCAAGAAACCTCCATACAGGGTAACGAAGACTCAAACATGACTGAACAACAAGGAGTGAAAGATAGAAGGGGAACATACTAACCGACCCACTACTTCCACAAAAATCCCCTTCTACTTTTAGACAGCTGTTAGGTTTTTCCTCATAATAAAATGTAACCAGTCAGACTGACCAACCTGTTGTTTCAAGAATGGGACACTCCATTTCCTATCTCCATGCCTTTACATAATCTGGACTGCATACTCCAATTCTCCAAGCATGAAATGTGTAATCCTTTCATTTCTACTTCCCAGAATCCTAGGCTTCCTTCAAGACTCAGCATGTGCCACCTGATTTCCTCCTAGATCTAAGTCTTCTCTCCTTCCTCAGGGTATCATACACATACTTAACTATTTACTGGCAGTACTTCCCTGGTAGAATGAAAATTCCTTGAAGTTAGGGACTACTTTTCACTTTAGTCTTTGTATTCTAGTAGCTGGACCGGTGCCTAGCACATAGTGGGCATGTAATAAAAATTGTAAGCTCCTTAAGGGCAAAGCCTGGGCTGTTTTTCACTCTTTGTCCAGTCCAGAGTCCTCCAAAGAAGGTGCTTAATAAATGTTTGAAGAATTAAATTGCAAAAGGCTTGAGGTCTTCTAGTCTAACCTCTTTCCTTCACAAAATGGGAAAACAGAAACCCACTGAACAAGGGATAAAAGTGAACTGGAAGTATCTGAAGGAAAGGAGAGGAAAGTCATTACCCTTATACCTTACCCTACACCTCCATCTGCCTGTGAAAGCCCCAAAACCTACAAAACATTTCCAGCTCCTGTCCAAGACAGCCTTGTTGCCTCCCAAGTACCCAGAATTTCTCATCTATTATTTCAAAACGTTTATCCTATGAACCCCATATTCTACATCTTTCCTCTCAAGATCTCCCAGACCTCAGATTCTGCCTCTAAAATAACCTACTTCATCTCTCTTCTGTTCCTCACTCCAGATCAGAGCTCAGTTGTTTATGTCTCCTGGGGAAGTGATGATATTAAATAGGAAAGTATTAAGGATATCAACAACTGAAATAAACAGCACTCTTCCTTGTCCCTAAGAAAGGTTTCCAATTCTACACCACAAATAAGAACCTCAGGACCAACTAGCAACATTTTCATGCAGAAGAACCCACCTACCCATCCCTTGCCATCACAGACCAGTCCAGCAGACTTGTCACATAAAACTTTGAACCTGGCTTGCTTCCCAGAGTAAGCAAAGAAAAGAAGACAATGCTTGCTTCTTTTGAGTGATGCTGCTGATCAGGTCTCATGACTGATCAGCCCTCTTCTAGCCAAGCTCCCCACTACTAGTCTTAGTTTTATCAGTTCTCCTTCCAGCTGGAGACCCCAACACCATGCTGCCAGGCACCAACCCTCTGCCTAATCCTAATCCTCAAGGTTAGGGCCACACACTGCCCAAGAAAGCACTGAAAATTCTACACTTACCATGGCAAAAAGCCTTCAGCCAGCCCAATCCAGATCAGGCCAGCTCCACTGCCTAGACAGAAGAAAGAAGGCAAGTGCTGCTAACAAATCCTCCTCCCAAGCTCCCTGGAATTTCAAACAAAGATAATCTCCTTAACTCACAGATGAGAAAGGCATTCTAAGTGCAGCAGCCATAATGACTGCCTGTTCTGAGCCCGGCCCAGACCTCTAGAGGTAAGAAAGATAGAAGGGAGTAAGTCTGCCTGCTCAGAATGGCTCCGTTCTCAAGGCTCACTACTATACATTCCCAGGCTCCTTGCTCTTCTACCCAATTTTTACAGGGATCCAAAATCCTTATATTACTCTCCCTACCTCCCCACACACATATTAGGGGCTCAATAAAGGGCTTATGGACTAACTGTCCAAATCCCAATGAGCTTCCAAGGTCTCAGCCCAAAAAGATTTATTTTTATTTTTTTTTTAATTTTAATTTTATTTTATTTAATAATGACTTTGTATTGACAGAATCCATGCCAGGGTAATTTTTTACAACATTATCCCTTGCACTCGCTTATGTTTTGTTTTTTCCCCTCCCTCCCTCCACCCCCGCCCCCCAAGATGGCAAGCAGTCCTATATATGTTAAATATATTGCAGTATATCCTAAATACAATACATATTTGCAGAACTGAACAGTTCTCCTGTTGCACAGGGAGAATTGGATTCAGAAGGTATAAATAACTCGGGAAGAAAATCAAAAATGCAAATAGTTCACATTCGCTTCCCAGTGTTCCTTCTTTGGGTGTAGCTGTTTCTGTCCATCATTTATCCATTGAAACTCAATTAGGTCTCTTTGTCATAGAAATCCACTTCCATCAGAATACATCCTCATACAATATCGTTGTCAAAGTGTGTAATGATCTCCTGATTCTGCTCATTTCACTTAGCATCAGTCCATGTAGGTCTCTCCAAGCCTCTCTGTATTCATCCTGCTGGTCATTCTTTACAGAACAATAATATTCCATAACATTCATATACCACAATTTACCCAGCCATTCTCCAATTGATGGGCATCCATTCATTTTCCAGTTTCTAGCCACTACAAACAGGGCTGCCACAAACATTTTGGCACATACAGGTCCCTTTCCCTTTTTTAGTATCTCTTTGGGGTATAAGCCCAATAGAAACACTGCTGGATCAAAGGATATGCACAGTTTGATAACTAGCCCAAAAAGATTTAAAGGAGCCCTTCATTCCCAACCCCAGCCTTTATTTCCCAATTATTACCAGGTACTGAATATACTTTTCCCATCTGGATGCTGACCCTACTCATCCCCAATCCCACCAGAAATAACTTACTGCACTCGGACCTTAAAACAACTACCACTTTCTCAAGAGTCCCTAACTGATACAATGGATCCATTGCTGGGTCAAGAGTTGTGAAGGCCTAAATTTAAATCCAATTTTGGACAATAGCTGTGTGACTTTGACCAAGTCACTTTACTAGTCTAAGTTTCCTTAACTGTAAATGGGGATAATGGCACTTACCAGAATTGTTGTGAGGATCAAAAGAGATTATTATATAGCACAGAATTTGGCACAAAATAAGTATTTAATAAATACTTGTTTTCTTCCTTTGTTTCTTCCTTCTTAAAGTAATATGACCACTCACTAACAACAGTCTTGATAATATGTAATATGATGAATTATTGAATCTTAGTATTTCCAGTCATTGCTTCCTAAAGTCTACTGGGCCTTTCTACCTGCCTATAGCTAAACCCTCCAATAAATGTTACTTAACCTAATTAGAGAAAGCTAGGTGGCACCGTGGATAGAGCACCAGGCCTAGAGTCAGGAGACCTGAATTCAAATTCAGCCTCAGATACTTATTAGTTGTGTGACCCTGGGTAAGTCACTTAAACCTGCCTGCCTCAGTTTCCTCCTCTGTAAAATTAAGATAATAATAGCAAGTACTTCCTAGATTTGCAAGGATAAAACAAGATAATATTTGTTTAAAAAAAAAAAAAAAAAAAAACTTTGCAAATTTTAAAGTGCTATATAAAGGTATTCTATTCCCTTACCACCTTCATCACCTTCTGGACCTTCTCCAGTTTGCCAATGTCCCTCTTAAAATGAGTACCTAGAACTGAAAAAATACTCGAGATGTGATCTGATTTGATCAAAGAGTAGGGGGAACATCAACTCCATTCTTTTTGGGGGGCAGCCATGTAATATTGCAGATTCACATTAAATTTTAAAACACTAAAATTTGTTTACATAATCATTCCATCTCTCCTATCCTGAATAAAGTATTTATTAAGCACTTACTTAATGTGTCAGGCACATCTATGTCCAAAGGCAACACTTAGGCAACTTTATAAAATAAAGCTCACCATTCTAAGCTATTGAAATATTTTTTATTTAGACTTGGTCATCCAATTTGATGATCCAATCATCATCAAATAATTTTGTTGTGACTATGACTGTGTACTGTGTTCTCCTGCTTCTTCTCACTTCACTCAGCATCAATTCACTTTTCTAAAATCATTTTTTAGATCTTTTTCAATAGTCAATTGTCAGTTCATAAGGCTTTATCAAGCAAGGCACTGTGCTAAGTACTGGAGATACAAATACAAGAAGACATTCTCTGCCTACAAGAAGTTTACAATCTAATGGAAAAATATACTATGTGAAGTCTTGGCATCATTGGCCAAGTATCTCCTGATAGTTGCCATTTCCCCTTCTCCCTACAATCTACATAACCTATGCTCTTCCACTACTAAAGACGTACCAAAGTACAAAATAACATCACAAAATAGTATAAGGATCAGTCAGCAACATGCCCTGGAAGTCCCTCATACAACTGGCATGTTTATATAGGAACAAGGATAAGGAAGTTTAATATGATTAGAGGCAGTACACTATAGTAAGTGAAATTCTGGACTTGTAGATCAGGAAAAACCTGGATTAAAATCCTGCCCCTGACATTTGACTTCTCTAAGCCTCAGTTTCTGCATCTATAAAATGTTTACTTGTTTCAGTCACATCCAACTCTTTGGGATCCCATATGAGTTTCTTGGCAAAGATACTAGAAGAGTTTGCCATTTCCTTCTGCAGTTCATTTTACAGATGATGAAACTGAGGCAAACAGTAAGTTTCCTAAGTTCATACAGTTAGTGTCTGAGGCTGGATTTGAACTCTTCAGTCTTTCTGATTCTAAACCCAATACTCTATCCACTGTTCCACCTAGCTGCCAATATCTATTCCTATAAAATAGTTGTAAAGTTTCAATAAGGAGAGAGGAGAGTAAGGCACTTAACCCTGTTTGCATTAGTTCTTCATCTGAAAAATTGGCTGAAGAAGAAATCTTTGCCAAGGAAACCCCAAAATGGTGTCATGAAGAGTCATTCACACAACTGAACAATAGAAACAAAGACAAAATATATAAAGCATTTTGCAGACTGAACTGCTACAAAATATATTATCTTTTTTTCACTTTATTACTATTATTATTTTTACTCAAAGTTCAGAAGAGGCAAGGAAGAGAACAGGTGATTCAGCCAAGCCTGAAACTCTCAGAACCATCTAGAATCCAGTTTCTTAAAATGTGGTTCGTAACTCCATAATAGGAGTCTCAAGATTGCAAAATTATGAATTATTATGAGTAAATGTTTTATTTGTATAACTATTTTAATACCTATATGTCCAGCATGATGTAAAAATTTCTAGGGAAAAAAGGGGTGCAAGTGGAAAAAGTTTAAGAAGCCTGATCTAGAATATCCCCCCAGAGAATGGAATTCAAGAGATTCTGGAAACAGAATCTTGTAATAAAGGATCAAAAAAAGTAGATCTAGGTAGATGGAGGTTTCAATTTCCAGGCTCAAGGATTCAGCTTTAAGCTTTTGTGCTACTAAGTAAGAAAGGTTTGGTTAGCCAGTCATGGAGCACTTCACTGATTTTTTGGGAGCTGCCTCAGACAAACCCTGGACATCCTGATTATCACAATCCCATCAGGAGACATACAGTAAAATACTGACAAGGCACAGGTTGGATTAGGGGAAGAGATGAAGAAAGATTAAACTGGACCCCAGATAGAAAACAGAAGAAAGTCTTCCCACTAGAAAGAAGTGCCAGGAATTCAAGAGAGGACTGAAGTAAAATATGGCCTGTAAAGCAGGAAGACCAAAGAAGCAGATATCAACTGATGAGATAAAAGGGAAATTTAGTTTTCAGCCTAGCATAATAAATGTTTGTTAAATATAAATGAGGCAACAGGGTTAGTACAATTGAAGGAGCACTGACTCTGGACCAGGATTCTAATACTGTCCATGACAATTACTATCTGTGTGACCAAGAGTGACTTCACTTGATCTCTCTGGGACTTGATTTCCTCATCTGAAAAAATGAGGGGGATGGGCTAAATGGTCTGGTACCTTTAAGCATTTATTCTATAATACTTGATTCTAGTTACCCTAAAGAAAAACTCTTTAAGTTGAGTGACTGGGTCTTGGCTGGTGCTAGGTACTCAATATATCAGAATTATTAATAGTATCTATTTGTATAACTGTTTTGCTTATAAACGTTCTTTATATATTTCACTGATGTGCTCAGAATGCTATAAAGCAAATAGTACAAATATTATTGTCCCCATTTTACAACTGATCAAACTGAGGCCAAGAAGTTGTAACATTCCTAAAATCAACCAGCTTGAACACAGTCAAAATTCCGAAAAAGAGTTTTCTGACTTTAAGTCTGGTGTCTATTTTGCTATACCACACTGAAACTGGTTATGCTAAGAATATCAAAACTGATAGAGAAAAAAAAAAAAAAACAAAGCAAAAACAGATTTGTTGTTCAATCATGTCCAACTCTCTGTGTCCCCATCTGCAGGTTTTCTTGAAAGATACCAGAGTGGTATGCCATTTCCTTCTCCCTCTCATTTTATAAATGAGGAAACTGGAGCAAATAGGGTTAAGTGACATGCCCAGAGTTCCACAGCTAGTAAATATCTGAGGCCATATTTGAACTCAGGAAGATGAGTCTTCCTCTGACTCCTCTGACTCTGACTCACTGTGTCACCTAGCCATCATGGAAAGAACAACAGAAAGAAAGTCAAGAGTCCTAGATTCCAGTCCTGTCTCTGCTTTAACATACTCTAATTTGATTTTGAACAAGTATCTTTCCATCTCTGGACCTGTTTCCCAGGCTCCTAAGCACTGAATGGTATCCCACTCTCACCTTCTCAATAGAACAACACTTGCTTTGCCTATCTGAGGGCCTAGATATCTGGTATCTCTATCACATTATATAGGATAAGGCAATGAAAAGGCAATAAATTTGCAATCAGAAGCCCTAGGTAGGACTCCTAGTTCTCCCTATTCTCTGATGTGTTCCAGGTGAGTTATTTTTCTTGTCCCCAAAATGAGGACCTTTAATTAGATAACCTATGCATTCTCTTCCATCTCGAAATCAATGATTGTATAAATCAGTGCCTGAAGGTTTCCAACTTGACTGACCACATGCAGGCTCCTGGCATTGTAATCTTTTCCCCATGTCTCATGTCTTTGAGATCCCACACCCACTCCATTCAGTGCCTGGCACAGGGCTGTTCACAGAACAGGCATTACTAAATACCTATTACATTTCAGTAGCAGCTATTAGGTCAGGCAGATTGAAATCCGAACAATTTGGGTTTTTACAGAAAATTCTATTATCTCTTAATGCTAGATTTGTAAAGTCAGGAATATTCTAAGTTTGAATTCTGCTTCAGATATTTACTAGGTATATGATACTGGACAAATCATTTAACCTTTCTCAATCTCAATTTCGTGATCTGTAAAAGGGATAATATCACCTACCTCACAGGACTGTGGTGAATATCAGATAATACATGTAGAGTTTGACAGTTTGGGGGCCTCATTTTCCTCATTCACAAAAGGAATGGGTTGGTTTAAAAGATCACTCACTCCTTTCTAGCTCTAAATCCTATAATCCTAACTGTATTCAACTGGCTATGTAACCTTGGGTAACTGACTTCACCTGTTTGGGTTCCAATTTCCTCTTCTTTATAGCAAACAACAACAATTGTGCTACTACCTTCTGAGGGAGTTTTGAAACTCAAATGACTAACACATGTAAAGCTTGCTCTCCTCTCCAATTAATTCTTCACAAACATCCAGGTCAGTCTTCTTAAGTATTGTTCAGATCCTTTTATATCCCTCCTCAAAAAAACTTTCAAAGGTTCCCCATGGAGTAGAGACTAAAAAGTTCAAACTTCTGATTTTGGCCTTATGGCCATCCCCCTTTCATAACAAAAGCCAAAATTCTTGTGCACTCTACTAAATACAATTTGATTTCTAGTGTTAATTATCCCCAATATGTCATCTCAGACCTCTGCTCATGTCATTTCCTATGCCTGAAGTCATTTCCTATCCCAACCTCATTCTCAGTGGTGGAAAGGCCAGATTCCAATTCTAGTCAAGAAGTCTTACTAGAAGGTAACAGACTTAGGGCTGGAAGGCAGTTTGAGAGTTATCTAGTCTAATGTATACTATTATACAATAGTCTGTATTATACATAGATTATATACTAAAAGCCAGGATTCAAACTCAGGTCCTCTCACTCAAAATACAGTTTTGTTTTTAATAGCGGCATACATTAATGATATTAAGCAAAGCTAAGAAAGGGCTGGATTTGGAGTCAGGAAGATCTCTGACACTTACTAGTTGTGTGACCTGACAAGTCATTTATTTAATTGCTCAGTCTCAGTTTCTTCTTTTGTAAAATGGAGATAATAGCATCTACTTCAACAGAGAAGTCAAATCAAATCATACATGTAAAGCACTTTACAAATCTTAAAGTGCTATATAAATATTAATTAGAAGTTTGGAAGGAAAGATCACAACAAATACAAAAAGAAATGTTTAAATTTACTAGAGATTATTCTGGCAAAATACACATGAAAACTCAAAGAAAATCTATGAAAATCTCCCAAAATATAGAATACTCAAACTGACAAAGCAGGAAAAGAAAGCCTAAGTAGTTTAATCTTAGAGGGGGGAAAAAGGATAAACCATTAATAAGCTTCCATGTAAAAAAAGGAATCAGAAACATAGTCACAAGGGAATTTTTTCAAACTCTCAAAAAACCACAAGTAATTTCTATTAAATCTACCATACCTTAATATAGAAAAAGATAGCACAAATTCTTTCTATGAAACAGAACAGCTTTGTTTGACAAAAATGGCAAAGACAAGGATGAAAAAGGAAAATACTAATCAATTTAATTAATATTGCAAAAATACAATAAACAGAACACATCAAGATATCAAAAAATTACTCACTTTGATTAGGGTTTGGATTCTGGGTAATTTGATCTAAGGGTATTTTAATGAATTATATGTAGGAAAACAATGAATGCAGTAAATTGTACCCCCAAAATCTTATAAACATCATATCAATAGGGGAAACAGTCCAATGAAAGAATCCACTTATGGTCAACAAGATTTTTCTCTAAAGCAGTTTTTAAAGGCATGTTTTAAAACCACACGTTAATCTTATACATGTTGGAAAAATATTTAAAAAAAAAAAAAAAAGGAAAAATATTTCAAGCATTTCCTCTTTAAAAAAAAATCTCAAAATACGGTTACTCACTTTCATCACTTCAAGTAGATACTGTTTTAGAAATAACAATTAAGGCAAAAGCCATGTAAAGGAAATTAAAGAAGTATTAATGAAGAGATTAAAACAATCCTATTTATAGATGGCATAACTAGAGAATTCAGAAAGCCACAATAAGAAATCAAAGAACTAGTAGTGAGTTTAATCTACTGTTAATATCCATCTACTTCTATAAAATAATCTGTTAGAATTGCAGCAAACCTATGATCTAAACTGGAAAGTATCAGTATTTTTATTCCTACACTTGCAAAAGACCTAAGCTCTCCAATTGTTCAAATTGTTTCTACTTTACTTTTGTATTCTGAGCATGGTGCCTGACACAATGGTAGATACTTAATAACTGCTTGTTGAATTAAATTATATTATTTCTTTCAAACTTATTCTGAAGTTTTAGAAGGTTTGGATTTTTTTTTTATTTTTTTGGCCTCTATCATAAATAATGTTGTTACAAATAAATTAATTAGAGGTAGAGCACATCTCATGGAATATGCAGAGATGGCCTACAAGGGCCATTTCACAAAGCCAAGTACTGAGCCTCCTTCTGCAGTTTCTTTCTTTGGACCAAGGTGACAGAACAGAAACTGAGGTCATTTTCAGCTTTGGAGACAGCCTTACAAATCTGAAAGATGGAAAGTTCCTTTCTATCCGTCCCACAGCACCAAAAGTGCTCTCTGAAGCTATAATTTTTGCCATGTGAGAAAATGACTAACAAGAGGAAGATGAATCCAAGCATATTCTCATAAGAAAAATGATATGACCCTCTATGGAGTTGTTCAGACTCTAAAATCAATCAAAAAATAAGATACAAAGACAAATAAAAATAGTCCCCGCCCTCCATGAGGGCAAGCCAATGTGCAAACAACTACATACACACAAGACTGAGACAGAATGAATGGAATATAATATCCACCAGGAGTAAGGGGAATCAGGAAATAATTCCTATGTTAAATAAGATTTCAGCTGAGTCTTGAAGGAAGCCAAGGAGCTTCCTTCATAACCAAAGATGAAATGATTGTTTAACAGGCCCAGAAATTTTCACTTTTTAATGTATTAAGTATCAATCTCCCAGGAGAATATGTGAGTTGTAGGTTACTGTGTATTATGTTACAAGTTTTGTCAATGTGTCTACAAATTTCAGCGTTTTAAACACTTCTTTTGTATAGAGAAAATAGGTAGTTGTCCCCAAGTATATTTATACTGTGCACTGACTTTTTTTTTATCTCTTTTGTGGAGACCCAAGACTTAAGGCAAGCCTAAACCTAAGTGATTCCTTTCCCTCCAACCACCACCAAGTGGGGGAAAAAGAAAGGGGAGGGAGGGCAGGACAGGGCAGGCTTGTTTTGCGAAGTACCAGATCTTCATACTCTCACTGGAATTTACATGTATTCTCCTGCCCTGTGGCCCCTCCCCCTGATCGAACAGATCCTTCCATCCAAGTCTCATTCTTTTTCAGAATGCACTTAAAAAATTCCTCGGCCTGCTCCAAGCAGAGTGCTTTCCCCGCTGAGGGCTTCTTTCTACTCAGATTTGTTTTCTTAGCATTTTGCAAGGTGCCTAGCAAATAGAAAAGGTAAAGCTTAAATGCTTGTTGACTTACTGACATTAAAATATGTTGTTTTATAAATAAAAGCAGAATAGTACAGTAAATATTGAACAGGCTTTGGAATTAGGAAAACTTTTGACACAAGGGCTGTGGGACCTAGGACAGGTCATTTAATCTCCTGGTGTCGGGCACTAGAATCAAAGGAGAGAATGTATGCAAAGTACTATGAAAATCTTTAAGCCCTACATAATAGCATTAGCTATTATTATCAGCCACCTCCACACCTACTCATATATCACTGTGCTTCTCCCCCCTCCCCCAAAAAAATTATAACTTTTATTTTTTAATCTTTGTATCTTTGGTATCTGACAGTGTTCAACACACAGTAGACTTTTAATAAATGCTTGGTTATTGACTGGCAAAGACAAAAGAGGGACTTTTGAACCTTGAAAACTTAGCAGAAGTGCTAGAACAAATTCACTCAAAGCTAAATTCTTCAGCCTTTAAGCCAAATTCTTCAGCTTCTAAGCCAAAAGATAAGCATTGTTTTAAAAGCCTCATAGTTTGCAAATCAAGATAAACCAGTTGCTAACAAAATAAGGGAACTCTACAAGCATTATATTAAACCACATAAACCAGAAAAGGGAAAAAATAATGGGAAAAAGAGTGGGGCTCCAGTAATACCAAAATAAACTTCTAGTTTTGGACAAAGGGAAATTTAAGTTAAAAGAACCTACAAATAAAGTATTAGGACAAAACAGAGGAATTTTATTTAGGACAATTTTGTTAGATTTGGGTAAACAACAGAATAATAAAAATGGATGGATTTCATTCCAATAAAGTGAATAGCAATGGGAAAAAAGAATGATACGTTAATTTAACAATTGTAATGTTAAATATAAATGAACTAAAGTGATTAAAAATAAACTATTATAAAATAAAATCAAAAATATTATTCAGTTTAGATGAGAAATAATTATTTGTTGAATTGAATTACACAGAAAAGGTAGTCTAAAATATACCATACTATGGCTGAAATTAAAAAATGTGAGAATGTCATTGATGATACCAGAAAAAGTCAAATTCAACCTAAAATCATATAAAAACATATTTTTCTAAAAGATTATAACCAAAATGAGAGTGTGTCACTGTAAATATTTATATATCTAATAATTAATTATTCAGTAAGAAGAAATAGCTAAAAAAAAATTTAATCAGAGATTTTAGTCTCACTCTTAGAATATAAATCTACCAAAAAGAAGAATGTAAATGCAGAGCTGAATAAGCTTCTAAGCAAACTATGTTTGCTTGTTTTATATATGTCTGTGTATATATATATATGTGTGTACAAATATGTATATGTGTGTATATATGTATTTATTTGTATGTTACATATATTTTAAATTAATAAATGGAGAAAATAGAAAAAACAAAAGAATATATATTCTTTTCAGATATCCAAAGAATAACTCTGACATCACATACCTTGCAAACTGGCATAGCTAGAGAAAGACAGACACATTAATTACATTCAGAATTGGTATGTTTGGAATGGTACAAGAAAAGACACTAAGCTCTCTATGTAGTTTTTGACCAACAATACTGGTAATATGCCACAAAGAAGGACAGAAACAAATCTCTAATATATGCCAAATTATTCGTAGCACAACGCTGTGATAGCAAACAAAAGTAAATAAAGTAGGGGCCCATTCATTGGGAAAGGACTGAAAAAAAAACTACACGATATGAATGTAACAGAATATTATTGCAAAGTAAGAACTTGTTAATGAGCCAAATACTTAGAGAAACATGGAAAGATATGAGTGAAATGAGCAGGACCAGGAGATCATTATATACTTCAACAACAATACTATATGATGATCAATTCTGATGGACCTGGCCATCTTCAGCAATGAGATGAACCAAATCAGTTCCAATACAGCAGTAATGAACTGAACCAGCTACACCCAGCGAAAGAACTCTGGGAGATGACTATGAACCACTACATAGAATTCTCAATCCCTATATTTTTGTCTGCTTGCATTTTTTATTTCCTTCATAGGCTAATAGTACACTATTTCAAACTCTGATTCTTTTTGTACAGCAAAATAACTGTTAGGACATGTATGCTTATATTGTATTAATTTATACTTTAACATATTTAACATGTATTGGTCAATCTGCCATCTGGGGGCAGGGGATGGGGAGGAGGGGAAAAATTGGAACAAAAGGTTTGGCAATTGCCAATGCTGTAAAATTATCCATGTAATAACTTATAAATAGAAAGCTATAATTTAAAAAAAAAGAAAGAAACATGGAAAGATAGATATGAAGTTGTAAAGAATGAAATAAGCAGAACCAAAGAATACATACATATTGATATATATTGATATTCCTTCAAATATTCTAACCTCCCAGCTCATCAACTTACTCATTTCCCTTATATTACTCCTCCAACTTACATCAGCCTAAAAGATGGTTTATACCCTTGATGTTGCCATCACTCATAAATGTACCACTTCATGAATTCTGAAATTCCTTTATCTGTTCACAATCTATTGAATTTCCACCTCTCCTTCTACCTTGTATTTTTGCTTGTTTATTTATTAATCAACATAAATTTATTACATGACTTGCATGAGCCAGGCATTGTGCTCTTCAATTTTACAGAATCAAATACAATTAAAATGGTCCTTGACCTCAAGAGACTTACATTCTATTGGAAAGATACCAAGCAGTTATATGATACATGGGTGCAAATCCTATCCTTTCCAATTTTGGTTCTTCATGCTTTTAAGGGGATAGCTCTACTGACCACTGAGCCATGACACAATATGCTCACAGATAAGTACATACAAGTATATACAAAATGATGGGAAAAAGGGTAAGACCAATAATTGAAGAAAAGGAAGTTTCAGGGAGAAGACAGAGACTTGTATGAAATGATACAGTAAAGTAACCAGAAACAGAAGAGCAATGTGCACAATAATTACAATACCATATAGGAAAACAACTCTAATCAGTGCACTAAGGGACTAAGCATGACCTTAGAAAACTAATGATAAAACAAATTTCCTATCTCTTGACAGTAGTGATCCAGTGTAGCCAAAGAATAAGACATACATCTTCAGACAATATTGGCATCTTTACTGTGTTTTTTAAGTTATAGGTAGGACTTTTAATTCAGGAGAGAGGGAGAAATGAGTTTGAAGAGAGAGTGATTTTTAAAAAGTAATAGAAAGAGGAAAATGTCAAATAAACATTTAAAAATACACAGAAGAATCAATAATGCTAATTTTTTTTTCCTGTTATTCAGTAGTTTTGGTCACGTCTAACTCTTCATTTGGGGTTTTCTTGGGCAAAGACACTAAAGCAGTTTGCCATTTCCTTTTTCAGTTCATTATATAGATGAGGAAACTGAAGCAAATAGTGTTAAGTGATTTGCCCAGGGTCAGAGGCCAGATTTGAATTAAGGAAGACTCTTGTCTTCCCTAACTCCATTCCTGGAACTCTGTTCATTGCCACTTCCCACCCTAATACTAAATGAATATGTATTTATTAAGCACCTGCAATATGCCAGGCAGGCACTGTACTAATCACTAGGGATAGAAAAAAAGACAAAAAATAATCTCTATTCTCAAAGAGTTCCCAGTCTAATGGGAGGAACAATATAAAACAATTATGTAAGTTCTTCAGAATTTCAGGAGACACAGACCAGCAGGTTAATGTTGTTATTACTACATTAAATTTAATATATATATTCTAAAAACAATTAACATAACAATAGATAAAATTAACATAATACCGATTTTATGGTTTCCTATGCATTCTTTTTTTCCCTGTTCTTTAAACGTGGAAAAGTTCTAGTACATTGATATGTCAAGTTCATAACTTTTTAAATAGTTTGGCTACTGTATCATTATAATTGGTTTCCTCTGTAATCTTCTGTAATTTATTTTGTATATTTAAAAACATGATTGTGTTACTAACTGTGTGGTCTTGGGTAAATTATTTAACCCCAATTGCCTCAGCAAAAACAAACAAACAAACAAATAAATAAATAAAAGCAAGATTCTGAGAAAGGGTCCCACAACTGTCAAAGGGGTTTATGATTTTTAAAAAGAACTCCTACTATATAAAGAATAAATTATGAATGATTAGTTTAACTCATGCCTAAAAAAAAATAAATCTCAAAACCAGATCAATTTATAGTTGTACCAACATATATTAGTACGCCTAAATCTTTTCTTGGTCAATCATTTAAGTCATGTCCAACTCTCTGTGACTCCATTTATAATTGTCTTGGCAAAGATGCTGGAGAAGTGTGTCACTTACTTCTCCAACTTATTTTATAGATGAGAAAATTAAGGCAAATAGGGTTAAGTGATTTGCTCAAGATCATACAACTCCTAAGTGTCTGAAACAGAATTTGAAATCAGGTCTTTCTGACTCCATGTTTAGCATAACATTCACTGAGCCACCTATCTGTCCTTGATATATGTTATACCACAAAATCTATTTCAATTTTTAAAATTATCTTTGAGAAGTATGTGTAAAACAATCTCAGTACTGTTTTAATGAACATTTATTTCTCTTACTAGTGAGTTAGAGACTGAAATCTCCTTTAGAAAAGTATTCATAATCTTTGAACACCTGACTGAACTAGTTTATATATGAGTGACTATAGGAAAACAGGCACATGTTTTTGGAAAGAAATATGGACTATGCTATAAAACTTATTTTAAAAATTCATATCTGTTGAGCCAGTGATCCTACTACTATATGTCAATTACAAGCATGAAAAAGACCCATCTGTATAAAAATATTCAAAGTAGCAATACTGGCATAGCAAAAAATTTAAAATGAAGTATGAATTCAATGATGGGAGATAGTTTAAAAAATTAGAATATACAAATGTAATTATTACAACATAATAATGAATATAGTGAATCCAAAGAAATGATGGGATGACTTATATGAAACAATAATGCAAACTAATAAAAAAATTTAGAATGCATGTATAGTCAATCCTTAACATTATTTATGCAATTTTATTAGTAACCTCATCTTTACTTTTGAATTCACAATATTGAATATTTGAGGTTATGTACAGAAAAGGCAAAATGTTAAACAAAATGCAGCAAGTTTATATCCACAAAAAAGAGTAACATATTTGGAAGTGTTCATGAATCTGCTCCAGAAAGTGTGTGATAAGAGAATTGAAAAAAATGGAAAAGAAGCTGTTTGTAGGTTTGATACTGGGGTCACCCCCATTCCAAACACATGTTTTTCAATGGGGAAACAGTTTAACCACTGAGACAAAAAGGAGATTAGAAATGTCAGGTTTCCCCTTTCTCTTTTTTATCTCAGAGTTCTTCATCAGAGACTGACATCACAGCCCCTATCTATCCAATCTGGCATTGTTCTCCGCATCCCTGCATCCCTGGTTATTTTATAGTTACTATGTTAGGAAATATTTTGCTATAAAGAATCATATGCCAAAAAGTGTAATTTCAGCAATCTCTAGAGAAAGATTAGTTTTTAATGGTTTCAGGAACCGAACCCCCTATTTCCCATAAGTTCAATGTATCAACATTTGGGTTTTTGATTTCAGTCCCTACAAAAATTCAAGGGTTGAATTTTATTATAGTAGCTAAAGCTTACATACATATCTTCCTTTTTGTTTATTTAATAATCTATATAAATATTAGTTTATATATAAATCACCAAAAGTTTTTGTTTTGTTTTTTCTTAATTCTCTTGTACTTTGCTCTTACTTATATATTTGAATATTTGTATTTTATCAGTGAACAAAAAAGATCCTCGAGGACAGGGGCTGTTATTTTGCTCTTTCTTTGTATCCCACAAGTGCCTGGTATACAGAAATCATTTAATAAATGCTTGTTGATTGGTTGGGAATGAAAATGAAATTTATTTTAGAAAAATAATCCATATATTCTTTATTTGTAATGACAAAAAGCTAGAGAAAAAAACCTATCTATCCATGGGTTAGATAGAGAAAGGTTGAACAATCTGTACTGTATCGATATAATAAAATATCATGGAATGAGGAATAGAAATTTAAATTAACAAGTGATAACATAAAACAAAACATCTGAACTCAACTATAACAGAGGCACTATGTGGTTAAGTGGCAATAGCATTTAAAATGATGAATTAGGATAAACAATTGCAGCTCACCAAATTTCTATTGTAGAAGAAATCCATATTAAATGTTACAATGTTGGTGGCACTTGGAGATCAATTTTCAAGTTAAGTCAAAGAATGGAAAATGATCACAATTCGATTCAAGACAATGTGATAATAATATCAAAACTTACCTTACATATATTATCTCAATCTAATTTCCTCAACAACTCTATAGCTTAGGAACACTGGGAAACGAATGTGAACTATCTGCATTTTTGATTTTCTTCCCGAGTTATTTTTACCTTCTGAATCCAATTCTCCCTGTGCAACAGGAGAACTGTTCGGTTCTGCAAATATGTATTGTATCTAGGATATACTGCAACATACTTAACATTTATAGGACTGCTTGCCATCTTGGGAGGGTGAGAGGGGTGGAGGGAGGATGGGGAAAAAATCGAAACATAAGCGAGTGCAAGGGATAATGTTGTAAAAAATTACCCTGGCATGGATTCTGTCAATACAAAGTTATTATTAAATAAAATAAAATTTAAATTAAACAAACAAAAAAAACAACTCTATAGCTTAGATGTGATTATCATTCCCATTTCACAGATAAATAAAGTAAAACTTGGAAAGGTTAAGTGACTTTCCTGAGATCCCAGAGCTAGTAAATATCCAAGTTACATTCAAAGACAGCTCTTCCTGATTCTAAATCTACATGCTATGCATTCACCAAAGGCATTGTGCTAGGTACTGGGAAAGATCTACTTTAATTAAAAATAACTATCAGGAACTACCAATCCACATGAGTAAATTTTCTCAACCCCATAAAAACTTGGTAAGAATGATCTGTGTGCATATTGACATACAGTCATAAAATCATGAGTAAGGAATGAGACAAAAGGAAAAATCCTTTTGTAAAGGATTGTCATACAGTCATAGAGACTATAAGTTGCTGCTGGCTCTGTTAATGTAATTTTTATTTTACTTTGTAGAACAAAAGTAAAAACTTTCCTAAAGCAAAGTGTCTGCAAAGCAAATATTAATATCATATAAGAGAGAAGGGAACAAGCATTTACAAAGCACCAACTATGTAACAGGCATGTTAATTTATAAATATTATCTCATTTGATCTTTTGAGCAACTCTATAGTGTTATAATTATGTCCATTTTACAGTTGAGGAAATTAAGATAAACAAAGGTAAAGTGACTGGTCCAGAGTTATACATTTAGTGAGCCTGAGGCCAAATTTGAATACAGGATTTCATGACTTTAGGCTAGCACAGATCAATGGCACCACTGGCTGCCAACACAGCCATGACCAAAGAGACTACAGAGATAACTGAATCAAATAAGGCATAAAATAGGGGAAAGTGTTCATACAGACTTAGGAGTTTGTGTTTGGAATTATGTTGTGTTTTGTGTTTAGAATATGTGTTTGGAAGTAACTGAACATTTTGGAATATGAATGGTTAATTCTATGACTATGTTTTTGTTCATTCATTGAACAACATTGAATTGTGCCATTCATTGAATGGCAAAGGAAAGGTTCTTTCATTGGTTTTTCTGAAACAAACTGAGCTTGGATACCAAAAGCCCTAGGCAGCAAGGTGGCTCAGTGGATAAGGTACCAGGCCTAGAGTCAGAAAATCTAATCTTTCTTAATTCATATCTAGCTTCAGACACTTATTGGCTAAGTGTTTTTGGGCAAGTCACAGCCCTATTTGCCTCAGTTCTTCATCTTTAAAATGAGCTGGAAAAGCAAACTATTGCAACATTGTTACCAAGAAAAATCCCAAAAGGGGTTATAAAGAGTAAGACACGGCTGAAACAAATGAACACCATCACCAATTGAAAAAGCCCAGAGATATGCTGAAGCCAGCTCAAAAAGGTTCTTGAGTATTCAATTTTCAACTTATCGAAAATCAGTAAGTATTCTGACTCAATTTGATTTATTGTTTGGATGACTATAGACTTTAATAAATGTAGAATAAACTAAAAGTATATACATACATTACTACTTCTACTCTCCACCTGCAAACCAGTTATTCAATATTTATCACATATACTTTTCTGAAATGGCCCTACCTAAAGACTTATGGTAGCTTCTGCCTCATCACTCTAACAAAGCCAGGGAGGAACGTTAACAAAAGTTAACAAAAAATAACTGCAGAGCAAGAGCCTTCATTCCATGTCATCAGGCATCTCAAAAAGCAAGCTCACTTAATGTGTATGTTCCCAGAACTGAGTCTTCATTGTATAGTCCCTTCATTATATTACAATTTCCAAGGATTCTGAACAGGCAAAATGATTGAATCCAAAGAATAATATTGTTAAATACACTTCCTATCAATGACTTGAATGGAGGCTACCAACCTTTTCAAGAACAGTAACTATCCAGACTTCCAGAAACTAAACCCCACACTCAAGAGAGGGCAGTAGAATGAAAGTAGTATAAATCCACTCTTTTGGATGGAGTGGAGCTATCCTGATATGTGGATTATGTGAAAAAGTCACTGTTAGCCTGTTCTAGATAATTCTTAATATCTCCTCTAGTCATCCCTAGGAAACCAGGGCCTACCCAGCCAACTCTATGACTCTTCTTTGGCTCCCATTCTCCCACATCTTTTATATCTTCCTATAGAATGTAAGAAAGCAGCTAGGTGGCATAATGAATAGAGGTCATCTGGTGTCCTGAAGATCTGAGTTCAAATCTGACCTCAGATATTATGTCATCCTGGGCAAGACATTTAACCTTATTTGCCTCAATTCTCTCACCTTTAAAAAGAGCTAGAGAAGGAAATGGCAAATTACCCCACTATCCTTGCCAAGAAAATCCAAATAGGGTCACAAAGAATCAGACATGACTGAAATGAATAAACAACAATATAGAATGTAAGTTCCTTAGGTATAGAGACTCATCTTTATATCTGTATCCACAAGCATGTAGCACAATGCCTAATCCATAGTGGGTGCTCAATTCTTGTTCCTTCACTTATAGACAGTATGCTTATCAAATTTGCAAATAACACAAATGTATAAAATAATGGACCAAAGCTAGTAAAATAAAATTAGTTAGACATAAGTCAATCAATAAGCAAGCATTTGTTAAGTGCCTAATATGTGCCAACAATAACAAAAGAAATAAGCCTAGCTTTACAAAAACTGATGTTCTGTCTAGACAGATTTCCCCACTTTTTCTCTAAAAAATTGAATGTCTGAACTTAATACAAGACTTTACATTTATCCCTATTAGATTTAAACTAATGATATAGTATGGCAAGATCTTTTTGGAACCTGACTCTATCATGTTACCTATTCCTCCTAACTTACTGCCATCTGAAAATATGATAAGCATGCTATTCAAGCCTTTAACCAAGTCACTGATAAAAATGTTAAACAGAAAACTCAAACTGAAATCACTGAGACAGGAACTATCAATGACTATTCTTTAAATTCAGCCATTCAACAAGTTCAAAATCCACCTATCATATTGCCCACATCTAAATGCTTCATAAATTCATAAATGCTTAAAGCAGGAAGAATTTCTAAAGTACTTTATTAAAATCTAGGTAAATTATTTCTCTGATGTATGTCTGGTGTTTCTGTAAAAAAAAAAAAATGTTGAGGGAGTCAAGATAGCAGAATAAGAGGGTACAACTTTTGCCATAGCTCCTCTCTTCTACAACCTAGAAAATATACCAAACGAAATTCTGAGCAACAAAGTCAAGAAAAAGTCAGTCATTCAGTCATTTTGCCAACCCAGTGTAGCTTAAGAATTTAAGACAGAGAGGTCTCTGGACACTGGGGGTGGGGATGGGAGGTAGGGGACTGGGCAGAAGAACTATTGAAAGGAAACCAGGTTATGGCAGCAGCACTGGGTTATGGCAGCAGCAAGGAACAACTCAGTGCCCAACAGAAAGGAGACCAAACACCTGGTCAGAAACATCTTGAGGGATCCCTGTTCTAGTCCTAGGAGCAGGAACAAATACCATCAAGCAGTTCTGACACTCATTACCTAATTTTTTTTTAAATTATTATAGCTTTTTATTTACAAGACATATGCATGGATAATTTTTCAGCATTGAACCTTGCAAAATCTGCTGTTCCAACTTTTCTCCTCCTTCCCCCCATCCCCTCCCCTAGAACTCATTACCTAATTTCAAGCCACAATTCCAAAGCAGAAAAGAGCAGGGGTCCTACCTATGAAAGAAGCAGACCAAAAAGTGGAAGGGCAGAGAACAGATTTCTTCCTGGATCATGTCATTTTAGAAGTACTGCCCTAGAGCGCTAGAGCTAGCTGTGAAAGCAGTAGAAGACTAAAAGAATAAAAAATGCTGGCCACTATTCCCCAGGACACTATTTGTAGTCACAGTACCCAGGTTTCAATTCAAGAGCTGCTATTTACTAACTGTATGAATTTAAGGAAATCAGTTTAACCTTTATGAATCTCAATTTCCTCATCTGTAAAAAGAGAATAACTCAGGGCTAATGTAAGACTCAAAATGGAATACTGTGTGTATATATGTAGAATTTTATAGATACCAATATCAATATCTATAGATCTCTATATACACATATATTCAATTCATACATACCTACACACACATATCTCAATGGTCATGATAATGATGATGCTCATTAGCCCTGGAAACTGATAGTTATTTCAATTTTTCAATTCAACTAATGAACTGACCATGCTAGAGAATAAGAACCAGAACCTGGGAAGCACAGAGTGAGGAGAGGCTCTCATAACAGCCTTGAAACCTAGACCAGTGGGTTCTGATCCCTGAGTACTGGGTAGAATTCCCAAAAAGAAAGAATCAGACTAGATTAGGTTAAGATACTAGTTAGAGGAGAAGATCAATTCATCAACAAACATTTATTAAGTGCCATGTGCCAGACACTGACTAGATTGAGTCTTTATAGAACCTTATGTGAAGGGGGTGGGGGGAAAAGAGGAGAATGTCTTATTTATGATCCACATTAGGACTTAGATACTCCTCATGACAGAAAATTGTTCCCTGGGCATTTTTTTACCCATATCTGCCTTGTGGGTAAGACAAGGTAGGGATTAGCAAGAAATAAAGGAGTGAAATCCAAGAAGAGAAATCTGAAGCTAGGAAATAGAGAACTTCCTGACACCAACAGCCAGGCAAATTTAGGATATGAGGGAAGGAAGAAGGGGAATGGGGAGGGGAATTAAGTGAATAAGCATTTATGAAGATTATATAATATATCAGGTACTGTGCAAAGTATTTTAAACTATTATCTCATTTGATCCTCACAACAATCCTGCAAGGTAGGAACTATTATACTTATTTTACAGTTGAGGAAACTGAGGCAAATAGTGGTTAAATGACATAATCAGGATAACATACCTAGAAAGTATCTTGAGAGCCCTCTAACCACTGTACCATCAAGCAGCCTAGGGAAAGGAGAAAGGAAGAAACAAAAGGGAGAGAGGAAGAGAAGGAAAGAGAGAAAAAGGAAGGAAGAGAGCAAGAGTAGGAGCCAAAGTCTAAGTACTCACTCAAGATGAATAGGATAGTCTCAAAAACTAACACTGTTAACAGAAGTAAAAATGATTCCAATGAAGAAAACTGCCCAAAGAAATCAACATGGCTACAAAGGAATTTATCAATGAATTTTTATTTGAAAAGACATTCCTAGAACAAAGAGACAAGGTCAATTAACTAAACATAACTCTGAAACTGTGTAGAATACCTTCAGAAAGCCAAGGATGATAATATTTGGAAGAAGCTGAGATTTCAATAGATACCCAGGACAATAAGAAGGGCCTCCTTAGCTGGGCAGGGGACAAAGAATGGACAGAGCCACTGCAGGACAACAAGATAACAAAGAGAGGGCAGCACTGTTGAGTTCTGAAGTCTTTATGCCAAGAGAATTATTTTTCGCATAGAATATGGGAAAAAATTAGTAACAGAAATGTAACATGATAAAGAAAGATATATTTAGAGAATTGCACAGTTGCTCTCATTCATTTCAAGTCACCAAATATTAAAAAGTAAATTCTAAAGTACTGAAAAAGAAATTGCAGCCATAATTGTTAAGCTTTATTATCACAAAGAACAGGGGAAATGCTGCAGGACACAAGTCAAACAAATATGATCCTGATTTTTAAAAAGGGAAAGAAGGCAGATTCATCAAACTCAGCTTGTGAATTTGTTTTCAATTCCTGACAAAATTCTAAACCAGAGATTGTTTTAAATTTTTTAGCTTTTCATTTTTAAAATATATGCAAATAGTTTTCAACATTCTCTCTTGCAAACCTTTGTGTTCCAAATTTTTTCTCCCTCCCTTCCTCCCACCCCTCTCCCCTAGACAACAAGTAATCTAATATTGTTAAAAAGTGCAATTCTTCTATAGATATTTCCACATTTATCATGCTGCACAAGAGAATCAGATCAAAAAGGAAAGAAAATGAGAAAGAAAACAAAAAGCAAGCAAACAACAAAAAAAGTGAAAATGCTATGTTGTGATCCACACTAAATCCCCACAGTCCTCTATCTGGGTGTAGATGGCTCTCTCCATCACTTCGAGTGGAATTGGCCTCCCTGAATCACCTCAATGTTGAAAAAAGCATCAGAACTGATCATCGCATAATCTTGTTGTTGCTATGTACAATGTTCTCTTGTAGAGATTAGAAATTCTTAATTCTGCACAATGGTCTTCTATGGCAGTCTGGTAAAGCCTAAGGGCCTATTAGTAAACCAGTTAACAAGTAGCTATTAAATA
The DNA here is from genome assembly GCF_016432865.1 of Antechinus flavipes. NCBI lineage: Eukaryota > Metazoa > Chordata > Mammalia > Dasyuromorphia > Dasyuridae > Antechinus > Antechinus flavipes. The sequence goes on from NC_067398.1 coordinate 648,519,004, forward strand.
TCTCTTCTGGACCAGGCACAGTGCTAAGTGCTTTGCTGCTCAGTAGGTTCAGCTGTCTGACTCTTCATGACCCCATTTGAGGTTTTCTTGGAAAAGATATGCAGTAGTTTGCCATTTCCTTCTCCAGCTCATTTTACAGATAAGGAACTGAGACAAGGAACTGAGACAAACAGGGCTAAGTGACTTGCACAGGGTCACCCAGTTAATTAGTGTCTGAGGCCATATTTGAAGTCATGAAGATGAGTCCTCCTGACTTCAGAATAGGTTATCTATTTAGCTGCCCTGTGCAAAGTGTTAGAAATACAAAAAGAGGCAATGTAATCTCTGACCTCAAGGAGTTTATAACTAATTGAGGAGACAACAAGCAAACAAATCTGCATAAATAAGTTGTATAAAGGATAAATAGGAAATAATTAGCAATAATATTAAGAAGGGTTGGGAAAGGCTTCTTACAGAAAATGAAATTTTAGATGGAACTTGAAGGAAACCAGGGAAGGTAGTAGGCAGAGAAAAGAAAATGTTTCAAGCATGGAGGACAACCAGAGAAAATGCACAAAATTTAGAAATGAAGGGTCTTGTTCACAAAAGAGCTAGGCCAGTGTCACTAGATGGAAAAGTACATGTCGGGGGTAAGGTATGAGAAGATTGTAAAAGTAAGAGGGGGTAGGTTATGAAAGACTTTGAATGTCAGAAGAATTTGTATTTGATCCTGGAGGTAACAGGAAGCTTACTGGAGTTTATCTGGGGGAGAAAGAGTGTGTGACATGATCAAACCTGTTTCAGGAAGAACTTTAATGACTAAATGGAGCATGGATTGGAGACAGGCAGATCAAGCAGCTATTCTAATAATCTGAGTGTGAGGTGATGAAGACATGCACCAGGATGGTGGCAGCATCAAAGAGAAAGAAGGCACATTCAAGGGATGCTGCAAAGGTGAAATCGACAGGCCTTAGCAACAGATTGAATATGAAGATGAGAGATAGTGAGGAGTGAAAGAAGATATCTAAAGCCATGAGGAATTGGGAGGATGATGCTGCCTTTTACAGTAATCAGGAAATTAGAAAAGGGGGAGGGTTTGGTAGAAACATACTGAGTTCAGTTTTGGACATGTAAAGTATGAGTTTTAGATGCCAGTTCCAGATATCTGAAGGGCAGTTGGAAATGCAAGTCAGTTGAAAGATTGGGGCAAGATAGGCAGATTTGAGAATCTCCAGCATAGCATGGTAATTAAATCCATGGGAGCTGATGAGATTACCAAATGAACCATAGACAGAGAAGAGAAGAGAGTACAGGACTGAACCTTTGTGGGACACCTATGGTTAAAAGGAATGATCTCTGAAAGAGGATACAGCAAAGAAGGTTGATAAGAGAGTTATGGAAAGTCTGCAAAAAGGTCAAGCAGAATGAGGATTGAGAAAAGGCCATTGGGATTTGGCAACTAAGAGATCATTATCATTGGTAACTTTGGAAAGAGCAATTACAATGGAATGAAAAAGATTGAAAGCCAGATTGAAAGTAAGATTGTTAACAAGAGAATGAGGCATGTGCAAAAATATTTGTAGCAGCCCTTTTTGTAGTGGCAAAGAACTGAAAACTAAGTGGATAACCATCAGTTGGAGAATGGCTGAATAAGTTTTGATGTATGAATGTTAAGGGTTATTATTGTTCTATAAGAAACAATCAGCAGGATGACTTCAGAGAGACCTGGAGAGACTTACATGAACTGATGCTAAGTGAAATGAGCAGAACCAGAAAATCATTGGACATGGCAACAACAAGATTATACAATGATCAATTCTGATGGACGTGGCTCTCTTCAACAATGAAATGATGCAGACCAGTTCCAATGAATTTGTGATGAAGATAGCCATCTATACCCAGAAAGAGAACTGTGGGAACAAAGTATGGATCATAACATAGCATTTTCACTCTTTTTGTTGCTGTTTGCTTGTATTTTATTTTCTTTCTCATTTTTTTTACTTTTTGATTTGATTTTTCTTGTACAGCAAGATAATTGTATAAATATATATGCATATATTGGATTTAACATATATTTTTACCATGTTTTATATTGGATTGCTTACTGTCTAGTGGAGGGGATGGAAGAAGATTGGGACACAAGGTTTTGTAAAGGTTAATGTTGAAAAACTGTCCGTGCATATGTTTTGAAAATTAAAAGGCTTCAAAAAAGAAAAAAAGAAAGAAAGAAATGAACAGTAGGATGATTTCAGAAAGAGCTGGAGAGACTTACATGAACTGATGCTAAGTGAGGTGACTAGAACCAAGAAAACACAGCACAGTATTTTCACCTTTTTTGTTATTTACTTGCTTTTTTTTTTCTTTCTCATTTATGTTTCTTTTTGATCTGATTTTCCTTATGTGGTATGATAAATGTAGAAATATATAGAAGAACTGTACATGTTTAATATATATTGGATTATTTGCTGTCTAGGGGAGAGGATGGAAGGAGGGAGAAAAATTTGGAACACAAGGTTTTGCAAGGGTGAATGTTGAAAACTATCTTTGTATATATTTTGAAAATAAAAAGCTATTATTTTAAAAAATAATAGTAAAGTGACTTGGAGAAGGAGAAAAAAAGAAGAGGATGAGAAGAGAGGAACTGGAAAGACCTATTATAGTTGGTGTTTTCAAAGAGTTTATGCATACATAGGGCATCTAGGTGGTGCAGTGGATAGAGTACCAGCCCTGAAGTCAGGAGGACCTGAGTTCAAATCTGAACTCAAGACACTTAAAACTTCCTAGCTGTATAACCCTGGGCAAGTCACTTAACCCCAATTGCCTCAGCAAAAAAGAAAATAAGTGATACAACAAGGGTGATAATTGTTGAACGAGACAGAATGGAATGAGATCATTTGAGTAGGTAGAGGAATTAGCCTGGGTAAGGAGTAAGATATTGGCAGGTATATGAATGATGTGAGATGGGAAAGAGAGAAAATAGAGCTCATAGAAAACAGTCTCAATTTTTGCTATAAAATATGAGGCAAGTTTCATAGCTGAGAGGGTAGGGGAAAGAAGTGATTTGAGAAGAGATTAAAAGGTTTGGAAGAGCCACTGCGGAGAATGGGATAGGAAGTTGACCTCTGCTCAGAATAATTCTTAAAAAATTAAAAATCAAAGAAGATGTTATGGTTTCACATGTATAATGGTTACCATGTCACTTGTCTTCTTAGTAGTAGGGTTTGAGAGGGAAGGGACTCAAAATTTAAAAATAGAAGAATGTTTAAAATAAATTATGAATTATAATTTTTTTAAAAGATGCTACATTTCAGTTAAAAATTAGTGACAATAAAGAAGTAATTTTTTTCCTATCCAAATTCAAAGACTCCCTTGAAATCTATCTGCAGATTCCTTTGAAACCCATGAATCCCGGATAAAGACTGTATTAGACAGAGAAAACAAAGACTTCTAGGAAACAATTTGGAATTATGTTGAGAAGCTATTAACTATACATAATTTGATGTAGGTGTATCCTAGAATGTACCCTAAGGAGACCAAAGATATAAAGATCACATAGTAACTCATAGTAAGTGCAAATGCCATCTTATATAAAGAGGTATTTCTGGGGGCCCCCAGCTGTTAGTATGTTCCCTTCTAAGATTACCTTCATCTATTTTGGATACATCTTGTATGTTCTTATTTGGATACAGGCTGCCTTCTCCACTAGAATGCAAGTTTATTGAAGGTAGGGCTATTTTTACTTTTTATATGTATCCCTTGTGCTTATATATGCCTGGCACATAGTTAAGTGCCAAATAAATAATCGTTGATTGATTGAAATGACAAAACAAAAATGGTCAAGAGGGACTTACATAAGTAGCACGGTACAGTAGAAGTTAGAGCCCTTTGATTCAAAGAAGCTGGATTCAAATCTCATTTTTTATATTTTCTATCACAGTATTCTTGGATAAATCATTTAACTTTTCTGGAACTCAGTTTACTTTGTAAAATGAAGGGACTGGATGATTTGCAAGGTCATTTGTAATTATTAAGTCCTATAAATCTTGTATAGCTATGAGTTGAAGCCCATGCTAAATAAGGAGATATAAGACAGCATGTAAATGAATTAAATTCTGCAAACATTTACTGATCTGTTAAATGCAAGGCAGTACATTCAACAGTAGGTATATGCAGACAACAATAAAGCTATTCCTGCACTCAAAGAATTACATTTCTGCTGGAGCTGGCATACATATTGATAAGTATAATTCAAGGCAGGAAGTTAAAAAAGACAAAGAAAAAAGCAAATAAATTTTATAAAAATGTTTAAGGAAAGAAAAAAGCCATATCAACAGGGACATCAGTAAAGGCATGAGAAGTATTTGAGCTAAGGCTTAAAGGAAAATATGGAATTTGCAAGACAAATTTGAAGAAGGAAGACATTCCAAATACAAAAGACAGTTAATATGGAAAGATGAAAATGGGAAAAAGAATATGGAATTCAAGAAAGAGTTTACCCAGAACATATAATACAAATAGGAAGAGAAATGTGCAGTAAGGCTACAAAGAGACACTGGAGATAGATTGTAGGGGCCTCAGAGACCTGGCTAAGGTGTTTGCATTTTTTTCTATAAGCATTTTGAGCAGCATATTTATTCACTAATATGATTATTTTGGTACCTATATGAAGGTTGAATTGGAGTGGGAAGAGATTAGAAGTAGAGAAACCAATTAGGAGGTTAATGCAACAACCCAAATGAATGGTGAAAAGAACTCAAACCAAAGAATTGACAAAATGAGTAAAAAAGAAAGAATGGGGGAGCAGCTAGGTGGCACAGTGGATAGAGCACCAGCCCTGAAGTCAGGAGGATCCAAGTTCAAATCTGGTCTCATACACTTAACACTTACTAGCTGTGTGACCCTGGGCAAGTGACTTAATCCCAATTGCCTCGGGGGAAAAAAAAAAAAGGAGCAAGAGATATTGTGGATGATGGATATGTGGATAAGACTTGGGCCAGTAATTGAATATGATGTTTCATGTGAAGAAGAAGGAAGTCTCTTTTATTTTTAGTATTTAGTATTTTATTTTTTCCAAATACATGCAAAGACAGTTTTCAACATTCACCTTGGCAAATCCTTGTGTTCCAAATTTTTCTCCTTCTCCCCTAAACAGCAAGCAATCCGACATAGGTTAAACATGTGCAGTTAGAAGAAGGGATAGTCAAATATAATTGCGATTATGAATCTGAGGATCTCAAAGAACTGCAATGACCTCAACCTAAATATGGAAGTTTGGAGGAAGGAGAGGTTAAGGTAAAAGAAGATGAGTGCTGTTTAGACCCAGGATAAGTGTGAGAATAGGGGCAGCTAGATGACACAGTGGATGGAGGATTTGAATTCAAATATGGCCTCGATACTTAACTAGCTGTGTGACTCTGGGCAAGTCACTTAACCCCAATTGCCTGCCTCCCCACCTCAAAAAAAAAAGAGAACTTGTAGAATATAATAATAACAGCTAACATTTATATAGAATTAAAGGTTTACAAAGCTCTTCAGGTACATTATCTCACTTGATCCTTATTGTCAACCTTGGTTAGTGGCAGTAATATCCATGCCCTTTGGAGAGCAACAGACCATTTTGGGTCTTTGTGCTCCCAGCTATTATATTTCCCACTTTTCCCCATGTTACAAATTCCCAATTCTTCCAAATGGTCATCAGTCTTACCATTCTAGTCACCCTACACTAGACAATCTCCAACTTATTAATGTCCTTCCTAAAATGTGATGCCAACAGTATTCTAGACTACTTCAAAATTAGATTGCTCCAAAACAAACATTTATTGAATATAGTAAGGAAAAAGAAGGAATAAAGCACAGTAATCCAAAACATTTAGCAACAGACAAGTATTAGGAAAGCCTATGGAAGTAGCAGCCTTTGGACAGCCTGAACTGGAATGTTTCATATACATCGAAACTCAATAAATCCAAAACAGAACTCATTATCTTTTCCCAAAATTTTTTCCTTCTTCTGGATATTTATGTTACTATCAAGAACATCGCCCCGCTCCTACATACCTGGGTTTGTGACTTAAACCCCATCCTTGACTTTTCACTCACACTTACTTCTCAAATCCAGTATGTTACTAAATCTTGCCATTTTTACTTTCTTTCATATATGACATATCTTTCATGTATGTCCCCTTCTCTCCACTTGAACAGACCCAACATTAGAAAAGGCCCTCATCCCCTCTCTTCTAGATATTGTTATAATATTCTTCTTCTAGTTGGTCTCCCTGCTACACATCAATCCATCTTTCACTGAGCTGTCAAAATGATGCTCAGGCCTGATCATATCATCCTTATTATCTCCAGGATCAAATATAAAATCTTCTGTTTGATTTTAAAGCCTTTCACAACTTTATTCCTTCCAACCTTTCTAGGCTTCTTATACTTTACTCTCTTCCATGTATAATATAATGCAACTACACTGTCCCTGAACATGTTACTCAATCTACTTGGTATCTTTTCGCTAGCCATCTTCCATGTCTAGAAGATTCTTCTTCCTCACCTTTACCTTCTGACTTTCCAAGCTTCTTTCAAGACACATATTCTACTTCCCAAAAGCAGCCTTTCCCATTCTTTGCTTATTCCTCATTTCTAGTGCCTTCTTTCTGAGGTTACCTTCTATTTATACAGAAATATACAATATTTTTTTCACTATCTTGTCTCCCTCATTAGCATATAATCTCATTGAAGTCAGGCACTATGTTTTTATGTCCCCAAAGTACAGTGTCTAGTATATAATAAGATCAGATAAATACTTTAGGAATACCATAACTTTACTTCATCTTTCAGTCTTCTTCTCTATTCCCTATCCAACTCTTACTGTTTCCATATGGGGAGGGAGGGGAAGAAGGAGGAAAAGGAAAGGTAAAACAATTAAGGACTTCAATATTTATGTTGCTGAGACTACATTAACAACCCGATCACATAATTCCAGTTACTTTTCTATATCCATCCTATTTCACACACATACTACTTTTGTGGTCAATTTATCATGCTCCAAAATCTAGAATTTTGAAATTCTATTCTACCTCAACATAAACATCTCTCCTTCCATATCTCCCACTCTCTCACTCAAAATAACCTTAGTCCTGACCTATATTCCTTTGGAACCTTTAGCCCTCCCATTTCTCTCTCCAATTCTGCTTTTATTTACCTCACTTTGCAGTCCTAACCCCATGGTCTGCCGCTTTCATATCATACTACCAATTACTCCAGAATTCCTTCACTGCTTGACTTTCCCCTGTATCAACCTGAGACTCCTCATCCCTACCATTCAATTTCTTAGCTCTTTTGATTGATTGTCATGTTAATATAGCTACACTGCCCTTGAACATGATAATCAATTATACAATAATACAATATTATACATGGAAGTGAGTAAAGTATAAGAAGCCTGAAAAAGTTGGAAGAAATAAAGTTGTGAAAGGCTTTAAAATCAAACAGAAAGTTGTTCCACTTTGTTGAAGAAAATGACAAAACTAAACTGATTTCTCATATAAATTATGGGGAATAACTTTGCTGGATTATATACTCTAGTTTGACAAACTTTCTGTTCTACTCTTGATTCCCAATTTCCTACAACAACTATTTCAAACCTTTCCTTTCTCCACTTACCTCCAAGAACGACACCCCACATTTAGAGTGGAAAGTCTAAAAGCTTCATTGAGCCACCTAGGCTCAGTTCACCCATTCTTCAAATCTACTATAATCTCCCCTCCTTTTCTCTTATCACAGAAGAAAAGGTATCCCTACCACACTAAGGCTGATTCCCTTCTGCCTCCTCCAAAACCTTGTTCCAATAGTCATCCCCTTTCTCTCATGTATTTTTAATCTCTCCCCTGCTACTGCCAACAAACATGACCAAGTCTCCCTAAAACTAAAAAAAGCTTTCCCTCAACCCTCGTGTACCAAATACTAATCATCCTTAAAAACTTGTCTGCATCTAGTGTTTTCATTTCCTTACTCCCTATTTTCTAACAGCAATCACATCAACATTAACATTCTGGGGGGAAAAATGTATTAATAAATGACTCTATAATTCCTATCATCAGTCTCCTGACTTTCTTGTTCAAAACACCTTTTCCTGACTACCACTGTTCTATATGTCTAATCATCCCCCACAGTGATAGCTAGCATTTCTCTAGCACTTTAAGGTTTGAAAAGAGTCTTGTAAATATTATTTTTTTAACAATACTGACATACTATTGTTATACCTATTTTATAGACAGAACTGAGGTAAAACAGAAGTGACTTGAAGAAGATCACAGAGTTACTAAATCTCTGAAGGTAGATTTGAAATTAATTCTTGCTAACTCCAAGTTCAGTGATTTATCTATTGTGGCACCTAACCCTCTACTAGAGGATCAGCTCCAAGAGCTTATTCCATTATATTTGAATGCTTCATTGCTTAACGGCACATAAGTACTTAATAAATGCTTTCTCATTTTTTTCATTCATTAATTCTCTCTTCAATCTTTTCCAATCTGTATTATATCCCCACTACTATAATAGCAAAATTGCTCCACCACTGACCTACTAACAAATAAAATGTTTTTCCCCTCAATTCTCATCTTTCATAACCTCTCTCCATCTTTTGACACTGTTTATCACCCCCTCCTACCATATACTTTTTCCTGCCCCAACTTCAAAGACACTATAATCTACTGATTCTTACTGAAAGCAAACCATATCACCTCTCTGAGTCTCAGTTTCTTCATTTGTAAAATAGGGGTAAGCAGTAATTGCAGTAAGGAAGCCTTGTGTAAACATTAAGTCTATAAAAATCTGACATATTATTATTATTCACATTTTCTCACTAAATGCTTGTTGACAGTCTTAGAAGTTCCCTACATTAAAGAAATCAGAGCCCTATCCCTATTTCTATTCTACTTGCACCATAAATCTCATAGGCTTTTTATAATGATCAAATGAAATAATGTATATAAAGCATCCTGCAATGTTTAAAGCTTACATCAATCAAAAACATTTATTAAGGGCCTACTATGTGACAGGTGCTGAGCTATGTACTAAGGGTACAAAAATAAAAATGAAAGACCCCTTCTCAAGAAGTTTACATTGTATTAGGAGAGCCACACACACAGATAAATCATGATTTCACTGGGAGAGGGAATTCCCAGATGAAGAAACTTCTACTTCCAATGCAAGCTGGCATCTTCTTTGCAATGTACTCTTAGAGAACTGCACTGAGAAGTTTTTTGCCCCATGTCACAGAGCCAGTCAGTATCAGAAAAATAATTTGAACCTAGGTCACCCTGGTTCCAAAGGATACTCTATCCATTAGGCACCACTGCCTCTAGCATGAATATATATTAAATATATAAAAAGTAATTTGGGAACTGGAGACACTAGCAACTGGGAAAATCAGGAAATATCTCACATAAGCATTGCTTGAGCTGAGCTTTGAAACTAAGGAGTCTTAAAAAATGAGGAGGAAGTCTAATCCAGGCCTGAGGGACAATGATGGATAATTAAGTAAAAGTTTACTTGGATGGGCCTTCAGAAGGGTCAATAAACCATTAAAAGTTGAATCTGTCAATTCTCCCTCTCCACCACTCCTAAATACCATCAGTCTTACTCCAATAGTGTGGCCTCTAGTCTACATAGCAGCCCAAACACCTTCCTTTTTCCAAGTCATTGAAATGTTTTAATGGGCTGAAGCAAAGGAAATAAATATAGGTAGCTAGGTACATGATCACTCTCCACTAGTCTCCAAAAAGCTTTCTCCCCTCTGATGACAGCAGAATGGCTCTCATCTTTGTTCCTCCTCTGCTCTCCTACTCAGACTGACAACGGATCTCAGGGCCATCAGAACATAGCTAGATTGTAGCAGAGAAGATATGGGTTTGCTTGGATAAGGCTATTAACTAGAACAAGAAGGTATGCCTTTAGTTGGACAAAATTATTAATTTCCTTCTCTTTTGCAGGGATTTTCCCACATCTTGTGGTCAGATGGTAAGCCAAAGGAAAGAGAAATTGAAGGTAAAAGGCCTACTTAAGGAAGGAAAGCAAAGGACATTTGATAAATTCAGATCAGCCTCTTGAGGTTCAGAAGAGAGGATCCAAACTCATGTAGATTAGCTACCATTGCTTCACAAGAAGGCTGTTTCCTTACAGATGGAAAGTTCTTTACCTTCTAAGTGACAGTACCCAGAGGTCTGAAGTACCAGAAGGAGGAAGGGAGCAAGAAAACCCAGAAGCCTGTGGAGTCCAGCCCCAAGGCATGCAGCTGCCAGCATGAGGCTGGAAGGAATGGGAGCTCAGGGTTTGGGTTACACTCTTGAGCTGGCAGAGAAGGTGTCGGGAGACAAGGCTTTCTCTGACTGACAGGACTTCAGGCAGCTCTCTCATCCCTTAAGGGCAAAAGAGCAGGATATTTTTCAGGAACAGCAACTTATACGACGGCAAGGAGGGAAGAGGGTGAAGGGTCCAAGATTGTACCAGAAGCCAAGCTGAAGATACTGTTCATTCAGCCTTCACACTCTCAGATGGAAGCTTCAAGATCTAACAGATTCCCTTCCTCCTAAGACCTACTCACTTAAATGCCTTCTCTGAGCAACCAGAAACCAGGTTACCATGACTCTGCCCCTTGCAGATCAATACACCAAACTTGGGCCATGGGCAGCAAGCTAGCCTCATTTCATATACCAGCCACCCACCCATTCCTCGCCTCTCTCACCATCTCAGCCCTCTTCTTCACCCCAAAATCACCTTTCCCAATATCCTTGCATTCTAGTGGATCCCTCCGGTGGATTTTTCCAGTGTATCCTATGTACTACTCTTAAAGGGCAAGGACTGATTGTCTTTTGCGTTTCTTTGTCATTCTTAGCACAGTGCCTGGTACAGAATATGTCCCAGATAAATGTTTATTGACTGGCTCCTTTACTCCTCAAGCACACACCTTCCCCCATGGGGACTCTACCTGCCCTCTGCCTCCTTCGGCCCCCTCCACTATCAGGTTTCCTCCTTCTCCCCTCCCCTTTCCGTCCTCCGGTCCTCTGCCTCCGCATTTAAATCCTTACCCCATTGGATTTCGGCTGCCCCCGCTTCACATATCCCCCTCCCCGACTTGGCCACCTCAAATCCCCCCTCCCCCAATAATTCCCCTTCTGCTTCTGCCCCTCCCTCCCTCCAGATACCTTTCCTCCCACCGCCCCTTCCCGTCCCCTCCGGGCTCCACTTCCACCCCCATTCTAGGGGCTCGGGCCCTCTCCCCATCCAGATCCACTCTCCCTTCTTCTCCCCTACCTCAGCTCCTTTCCCCCTCGCCCAACTTCCGCTTTGGGTCCCCAAGACCCCTCCGGCTCAGGTCTCTTCCCCAGGTCACCCTAACATACCGCGCCCTCGTCTGACCTGACCTCAACTCTTGCGGCGTGTCCGTCAGTCTGTCCACCCAGCAGCAGTCACCGCCACCATGGGGGCGGGTCCGGCGCTCGGCCCTCGCCATGGCAACACCACGCTTCCGGTCCGCGCAGCCACCGACCGGAACTCGCGGCGGCCAGCTCGCCAGGTAGGGGGTGGGGCCGAAGCTTAGGAGCGAAATCATCCGACGCGCTAAAGGGGCGGAGCCAAGAGAGAAGAAAAATGGAGGGAAAGTGGAGAAAAAAGGAAGTGGGTTGGATTTTTAAAGTTGGAAAGATCCTTGTCTGAGGGTTTAAGGAGGACCTGGAACTGAAGATTGAGAGACGCGAATTCCAGTAATGGTAATGGAGTCCAATCCTCTCCTTTTATGGTAAAGAAACTAAGGCCCAGAGAGTTGAAGAATAGGCTCCAAGTGATACAATCTTCCGGAAACAACACGTACAAAAGGTCTCAACTATAAATAAGATGTCAGAGTCCTATGGTCATTCTAGAAACCGTGGAGCACATTTTTGGGAGGGGGAGGGGGAGCGGGGTTAAGTGACTTATCTAGGGTCACACTGCTAGTACGTGTCTGAAGTACCATTTGAATTCAGCTCCTGACTCCAGATCCAGTGGTCTGTCTACCTAGCAGCCTCTGGAACATGGTTTTTGTTTGTTTGTTTGTTTTTTATTAAAGCTTTTTATTTTCAAAACATATCCATGGATATTTTTCAACATTGACCCTTGCAAAACCTTGTGTTCCAAATTTTCTTCCTTTCCCCTCCACCCCTCTTCTAGATGGCAAGTAATCCAATATATGTTAAAAATATATTATATTCAATATATGTATGTATTTATACAATAATCTTTCTGCACAAAAAAAATCAGATCAAAAACGGGGAAAAAATTAGAAAACAAAATGCAAGCAAACAATAAAAAGTGAAAATACTATGTTGAGATCCACACTCAGTTCCCATGGTCCTCTTTCTGGGTGTTGATGGTTCTCTTCATCATAGGATCATTGGAACTGACCTCAAATATCTCTTTGTTGAAAAGAACCATGTCTGGAAAATGTTTTTTAAGGTGTTCAAATTAATTTATTAAGCAATTACTGTGTGCCACGCATCAGAGAGATACAAAGACATGCAAAATTTTAAAAGTCCCTGCTATCAAGAAGCTAATGGGGGAAACAACATGCAAACAACAATGTAAAAACAAACTTCATAAGGGACAAATTGGGAAGATGTTTAGAGTATGGAGAGCTGAGGAAGGTTTCTTGAAGAAAATGAGACCTATTAGTTGAAACTTGATGGAAACCAGAGAAGGTAGAAGATTAAAATGAGGAGAATGTGTGTTTCATGAATAGAAAAGAGGCAGAGAAAATGCGAGAGGCAAGATTAGGAAGATAAGAAGGGGTCAGATCATGAAGCACTTTAAAAGCCAAATTTGGAAATAAAAGGGAGCCAATGAAGCATATTGAATGGAAAAGAGTAGGAGAGGTAAGATGGCCAGACCTTCAATTTAGGATGATCAATTCAACAACTAAATTGAGTATGGATTTGGAGTGGGAAAAAATTTGGGGCAAGGAAATCAACGAGATGACTACTGCAATAAATCACATGTGAATGAAAAGGAACCATCACCAGGGTGCATCAGGGTAGTTGCAGTGTTGGTTACAAAGACAAATTTAACAATGAGAAGGAGAGGATGACACCTTGGATGTGAGGCTGGGTATCTGAGAGGATGGTAGCACCCCGGAGGAATAAGAAAATTCAGAAGAGGAGAGGTTGAGGGGTGTTGAGGGAGGTAGAAATGGTTCACTTTTGGACATTTGGGAGTTTAATATATCCACTGTTTGACAAAATCTTTCATATTAATCTGATTGTAAAGAAATATGAGCCAGATTATATTGCTATTAGGTGGATTTATATTTTGTTGAATGATCTAAAGAGTAGCTATCAGTGGCTATCAGCTTGAAAGTAGTTTTCTAATGAAGTGCCTCAAAGACTTGTCTTTGGCCCTGCGCTGTTTAAAATGTTCATTAATGATTTGGAGTAAGAGATGGAAGTTATTTAAGTTTGTCAAATTTGCACACACTGAATGATTTACTCAGAATCCAAAAACATCCTACTAGCATAGAACATTGGGCCAAATCTGTTTTCTCTAAATTACTTAAACATATGTACTCTCCTAAAATTCCTACTGAGATAGGGGATTTCAGAAATGCTTCTCAATACATGGTGCTGAGCCAAGAGTTCCTACCCTACAAGAGAAGCACAGAATTTCCTTTTCATATCATTTTGTAACTATTTCATTTCTCTCCTTTGTCTATGGCAAAAGACATTTTACAAGGACTATATAAATGTTGGTTATTGTTATTATTGTCCTTGTCTCATCAATAAGCATTTATTAAGTCCTTCTATGTGCCAGGATCCAGGAATACTACTAAGCACCAGTGTTCTAGAGATGCATCGTCTGTATTGTTCATATCAACCTCTGAGTATATAATATGTATCAAAAAGTATATCAAGCAATGTTACATATTATAAATTATATTACACAATGCAAGAGATATCAGCATTTAATCATTCAAACATACAAAAGTTATCTGACAGGATCCTAGACTCCTAGACTAGAAGGGTTCTTAAAGTTCATCGAATCCAATCCAGAAATTTGAATCAATTAAGAAACTGAGACTGGGGCAGCTAGATGGTTCAGTGAGTAGAGCATTGTTCCTGTAATCAGGAGGACCTGAGTTCAAATCTCCTTCCTTCTAGCTGTCATTAGGGCTACAAGAGCACCAAAGTCATGACTAAAAGATATACCCCATGGCTATGGGCCTCAACAAGAGTCACAAAGTAAACGAAAACATTTGGAAGCTCAATAGTGCTGCTACATTGGACACTTGACCAAACCCACCAAGTTTGTAATGAACATGATTCTGGAAGTGTGTAGTTTACACCTTATGAGAGGAAAGCCATGCAATTGTTAAATGTCTCCAAGGATAACCTAGCCCTTAAGTTCATCAAAAAAAGGGGGGAGAGGAGAGAAGGAAAGGCATTCACAAACAGGCTAAGAGGAAGAGAGAGTTCAGCAATGTTCCAGCTGCCATGAGGAAGGCTGCTGCCAAGAAGGACTAAAATAGACCTTACCTACCTTGCCCCCTTATCTAATAAAGATTTGACAAGTAAAAAAATAAACAAAACTGAGATTCAAAGTGACTTTCTCAAAGTCATCAGCTAGTAAACAACAAGGCTAAGATTCAAATTCAGATCTTCCTGGCTCAAGGTCTACTGTTCTATTTCCCTCAAGGTGTTCAAACAAAGGTTATAGTTCCACATGAAGAATGTTATAGAGGGAATTTTTTTCTTAGCTGTGAATTGGCACTAAATATCCTTTCAACTCTATAGTCTATGGTTCTGTAAAAGCAGTGAAGGATTATAATTAGTCATAATTACCCAAAAAAAACCTTTCCCTTAAATCTGAAATGTTCCTGTTGTTAAGTGGGACTTCACACATATTTGAGTAGAAATAGTTTCAGAGAAGATGTGAATTGGAGCTAGAGGAAATAGAGGGATTGGAGAGGTCACAAGAAACTAATAAATAGGAAATGAATGGCATGGTCTGGGAGGTATACAGGGAATAGAGAAAAGAGTTGTGACCCACAGGGTTTGCTGTTTGAAAAAGATGGAAATTTGGGATGATAAGTGAAAATTAAAAGTTAAGAAAGGTTCTTTCCCAGAAGGAAAACAAGGGCTCTTTTTTTCCCAGTCCACATTTTTGACTTTTAACAAGTAGTCTCAAGAGGACTGACTTTCCTCAGTCTATATTTCTATCCTGGCCCATGCTGTGGAGATTGAATCTCCACTGGAGATTTACTTTACTTTACTTTATATCTCTAGCCATCTGATAATTCAATGATGACTTTATTAGCCAAGGTGAGAAGTGGTTCTGATTCACAAGAACTGTCTGTACTCTGATATACTGGAACTTTTTAAAAGCTATTAGGGGCAGTGTACCATAATTATTTGAGATCTGGCTTCAGAGCCAGGAAGAACTGGACTTCTGGCATGTATAGGCTAAATGATTCTGAGTAAATTATCTAACCTCTTCATGCTCTAATCTAGAACAATTCTAAAGTGATAAGTTGTAGAAAAGTCATTGACCTGCTTTGGTACAGAGAGTTTCCTCA
This sequence comes from Antechinus flavipes, assembly GCF_016432865.1. NCBI lineage: Eukaryota > Metazoa > Chordata > Mammalia > Dasyuromorphia > Dasyuridae > Antechinus > Antechinus flavipes. The sequence continues at coordinate 648,534,578 of NC_067398.1, forward strand.
ACTGAGAGTTTCCTGTACCAATGAGATTATAGTTCTAGTTCCTATCCCTATTAAAAATTAGTAATCAACATCAAACACTATAAAATTATTTTATAATCAGTTCCACGCCAAGCCAGAAATCCTCACAGTATGGACAGAGCACTAATCCTCTGACCTAATTTTGTTTTATGTATATACCACCACGCTAACCACTAGCATCTTCAATTACCTTCCTCCTTACATATAATTAGTACAAAGGTATGAATCACAAAGGAAGTTAGGATACATCATTTTTATATTAAACAAAACCAGGTAATAGAAATAGTTTTTTAAAAATAAAAGGAAAAGAAGCAACTGCCAACAACAGGCACCAAAAAAGAAGCTGAAGGAGTTAAACCTTTTATAACAGGGGAGGACTAGTATTCCAAATATTCAAACACTCTCTCAAAGCACTGATGAACCCATGTGTCAAGGTTGATGCTCAATCTTTTATTTCCCTTACCCCAAGCTAAAGTTCTTTCTCTTATCTCCCAAGCAGCTTCTCAACTATCCCCAGGATGGCACAGGTATTGACAACAAAGGTAAGTACACACAGTAGACACATACAGTTTCTCACTTTATCCTGATATGACAAGCCTACAGTAAGAGACAGTTGGTACATGATTTTTCATTTGCAAATAATTGTGTACTCAGTGCAGTCTCTGAAACTGAGATTCAACAAAGTATGGATTGATTTTTTGTTGCTTGTGCTAATTTTGTTCTAACAAATGTGCCAAGAAAATACCAAGAAAACACAGATGTTCCACCAGCCAGCAATGTTCCACATCCATACATGGAACCATTAGTTAACAGCAAAAGGAGAAATTTTGAATTCTGTGGATAAGTTCACCAACATTGACAGTCTGCTTTTCAGGGATGTATACATCAATTGATGCACATCCATTGCCAGAGATAGCTCTGTGTTTGGAAGGCTCTGGAGGAAAATGTGGAAAAGAAGAGGTATTAAGATTGACTTCCAAAATGAAGGTCCACAGAGTTGTTGTACTGATTCATTGCTGCATCTCTGTGAAACTTGAGCAGTATACTAGTGCCATGCTAAGAAATTGAATCATTTCCATTTGAAAAAATTCTGAAAATCACCTGTCAGTATAAGGTATCCTACACTGAGGTCCTTTCTCAAGTTAAAATATCAACCATTTAAACTCTGCTGCAGAGAGTGTTTAAATTGTTTAAATGCCAAATATATTTTTGTCTGAAAGACTATTTTATGGAGAATTCAGACAAGGCAAGCGCTTACATGATGAGCAGAAATGCTAGGAGGATACTCTCAAGCCTCTCTGAAGAACTTTGAGGTTGATTGTGAAAAAAGAGAAACATTGGCACAGGAACACATAGCATGATGTGCCCTCATCCAAGAAGATTATGTGATCTATTGGCAAAGTAGAATTGAAGTAGACCAAACACAAATTTAGAGAATCTATCCCAAATGTTCATATATAATATTTGTGCCCAACCTGTGGTAAAGCCTTCTAAGGTTGTATTGCTCTGATCAGCCACCGTTGGATACACTGTAATTTGACTCTAACATAGCGTTACCATTTTGGTATCTTTGAGATACCAAAGATATCTTTGAAAACAAAGAACAACAACTAATTACCAACCAACCTACCATTCCACTACAGCATGTTTGTACTTTTCTTATTCAAAAGATAGGAAACTCCAAATTTTGCAGAAAAAAAGGTACACATTATGCAGACTCAAAGAACTTTAAAATGTTTAAGAACAAATGATTCTCAAAGCTACTAGGCTTTGCATCTAGTGGGTGCTTAATGTTTATTGATTAAACTTTACTTGACTTTTTGATTAGTTCAATTCAACAACCAAATATTTATTAGATGTCTATAGTATATAGATAACAAAGGTCTGATAAAACATGCTCCCTGCTTGTAAGGAATTTAGAGTATAGTAAGGAATTAAGAAATAATTCCTCTGATTTCAGAAATGCCTGGAGAGACTTACACGAACTCATGCTGAGTGAAATGAGCAGGACCAGGAGATCATTATATATTTCAACAACAATACTATATGATGATCAATTCTGATGGACCTGGCCATCTTCAGCAATGACATGAACCAAATCAGTTCCAATGGAGCAGTAATGAACTGAACCAGCTACACCCAGTAAAAGAACTCTGGGAGATGACTAAGAACCATTACATTGAATTCCCAATCCCTATATTTTTGCCTGCCTGCCTTTTTTTTTTTTTTTAATTTCCTTCATAGGCTGATTGTACAATATTTCAGAGTCTGATTCTTTTTGTACAGCAAAATAACAGTTTGGATATATAAACTTATTTTGTATTTAATTTATACTTTAATATATTTAACATGAATTGGTCATCCTGCCATCTAGGGGAAGGGGTGGGGGGAAGGAGGGGAAAAATTGGAACAAAAGATTTGGCAATTGTCAATGCTATAAAATTACCCATGCATATAACTTGTAAATAAAAAGCTATTAAAAAAAAAAGAAAGAAAGAATTCCTCTTTCTTTTCTCTCTAGCCTATTTAGTTCACCCACACATGAACTTTTGTTGGCAGGTCAGGAGATCTAACCCCGGAGGTAAGACATTCCAAAATGTCTTGATTCCCACGAAGACCAACATGTTCTTGAGTAATTTGCTTTCAAAATCTCTACCACTAGAATGAATCAGATTGGGAAGTCATTGACTGAGAAATATTTTTCCCTACACCTTCCTAATAGTAATAATTTTCTGATTTCTCATTGAGTGTGCCTATGTGTTAAGGACCATGCCTAGGTGAAGGGGCAGGTCAATTCTCCAAGAACCTCCACAGCTAAGAATCATAACACTTGAAGGAGTTGCAAAGCAGCCTTTACTAAAGCAGATGTTCCTTGTAGATTGGGAATGAAATAAATTGGAGGCAAGAGGGAAGAGGAGGGAGATCAGACAATGCAACTGCCTCTCAGTGGAGAGGTCAGAAAATGCAACTGTCTCTCAGTCTCCTTGTGTCATCGTCATCATCCTCCTCTCACACGAAGAGATCCATTCTACAGGTCTGAGTTAGACCTCCAGCAGCCCCTGGCAGATGGCTTCCATATCACAACACCTATGTTTACCTGGTAAAATTATGCATCTGTTGAATAGATTGGTTGACTAGCCAATGCTAATTAGCAAGCAAGATTCAGGAAATAGATCTTAACTATAGTTTATTCACTCTGAGTGTGACACGCTCTACTAATAGCTGATGGAAATATGTATCATTCACACTTCAGCTAGTAGTATTTATTATACATTACTTGTGACAAAGAAAAAAAGATGACTACTGATTTACAGCTAGTTATAAAAAGAAAAAACGTGACGGAAAATGTATAGCATTAGCTACAGGAGATTGAGAAGAGATTTCTTTGTTAGGATAGCTAGTTGCAACAAAACAGACATAACCTGTCAGGCTAATTAAAGGGGGGGTATATGTTAGGCTATTGAGTCCTCATCTTTTTTTCTTTTTTAACAAGTCTTTTTGTACAATTTGGGAGAAAAAATCAGGTAATGACAAGAACCAGCTTATGCTACTGGATCTGCATACAGGAATCATCTATAGCAAAATAGTGAATACAGAACAAAAAGGAGTCAGTTGTGTCTTCCTAAAAATTTACTTTTAACAGTAACCATCTTAGGATGTGGCTCGTGCTATTAATCTCTTTCCCAAAATAAAATGTTGATATATAAAAACTCCAACAGTTTGCTGGTACCTATATTTTCTGAATATGTAGTACAAATTGAAAAAATTTTCCTTTGGAAATGTTGAGTAGAAGCTATATCCAGTGTCAGTCACTTAACTAGCTGTGTGATTTTAGTCAAGTCACTAAAATTTCTTTGCCTTCCTCATTTGTAAAATGAGCTGGAAAAGAAAAAGAGAAACCACTCCAGCATGTTTGCCAAAAAAATACCCCAAATGGGGTCATGAAAAGTTGGACAAGACTAAACTCAACAAAAAAATGTTTATTATTTATAGCACTTGACATTTGGGGACTGTAAAACCTATCTTTCAATTGTTCAAGGATTCTCTCTCTCTTGACCCAAATATCCAAAATTACTTTGGAAGACTTTCATGGTGACAGCTGAAAATGTAAGGAACAAGCAGCACTAGCCATTTTCTGGTACCATATGTAAAATCAGATTAGTTCCACTTCCTCTGTCTTAACATTAAAGGATTTTGAAATTTAAGGGGGGGGGCAATAGGATCAAAGAAGAACTCCTTATTTTATGGCTTAAATTATTTCTCATATTCTGTCTTCATGCTCTTGTTCTTATGGACAAACATTTAAGGAAAATGGACATCTAGAGGATTTACTATAGAAACATTAAAATTATTAGATGCTTCTATCTTCAGGTGGAAGTCCCAAGTTCTCGGTTATACTTAGATTTGATTACAAATTAGTTCCATGGGACTTAAAGATTGTTCTCACACTTTCTGTGGGTACCAGCATAATTGTGATGTCATGAGGCCTCTATGTCTGCATCCATATTGGGATTCTTCTTTCTTCTAGGTAAAGTTTTGAGTTTCATAATGTAATATCTGCTTTACTCCTAGAAATTCTTTTTTCAATTCTCTTGGCTTAATGGAAAACAATCTAGGTTTCCTTGTTTTTGGTTGCTGATTCAAAGTAATGGTTTCTTTGGGAATTCCTTTTGACATCTGTTTGTATCATACTAACATCTTTGTAGCCCTTAAGATTTACCAGCTTATGAGATAGAAGTGGTAAAAGTATTATGAAAAAAAGGATATGATGTAATGCAGAGTCTTCCAAAATGTAGGACAGGATTCTTTGGGAAAAGGAAAAATACAAAAATCCTCTGTGAAAAGGAATGAAACAATGGTCAAAATGATTAGATATTTTAAAGTACAATACTCATATAACTTTTTTTTTTTTTTTTTTTTTTTTTAGTGAACAAAATATCCCAAAGTCAACAGAGACCATCATGGTGAATTTATTCAAGCTAACAATGAAGGGAATCAAACAACTATTTAAAACTGTATGTCAAAACAAGATCAAATTCAATTCAGCACACATCTTGGGCATAATCTGTCACTGTCACCATCAGTTGGGGTAGGTTCTCAGACTCATAAATAAGTTGTGTTGATATGCTGCTTGCTGAATTTGAAAATAAAATGTATAAACTCAAAGTTAATCTTTACCTGGAAATTAAAAGTGCCAAATTATCCACTATATTTCTTATCATCAATTTTTTTCCTGTTTTATAATAAGAAGTTTGTATCCCAGAAATACACAACTTTTTAAAAAGTTGAAAAATCTGGGAATAAACATTTGAAAATTTTCTTAAATTCTTATTATCTCTTTTTTTAAAAGCGAAATAATAGAGACAATTTTAGTAGCAGAAATACAGAAACACAAACTAAAAAGCCGAAATTCTGCATATGGGATCTAGTATATTATTCACTGGGATTCACCAATACTGTTATTAATGGAAAGACCAAGGTATATCCATTGTTTATTTTAACCGAAGAAAACATGAAGCCTAATAAATTGAAAGGGCAGCTTGAAAGTTTATATGAAATATGCTGTCAAACTCAGTTGACATGATAAATTTTCCTAAATTGCTTTTATTTTTCTTTTTAATTCTTTCATTACAAGGCAGCTTTCTGGAAAAGGAAGGAGCAAACAATACATTTGTAAATGAAGATGATATATAAAAGATAGCAATACTAAAAAAAAAAAACAAGTTGAGAAAATAAGATTATTTCCCTCAAAAAATTAGATAAGTTAAAGTAGTAGTTGTGAAAACAAAGTGAAGGGGATACATAAAAGAGATTTTGGAGGCAAACTGATAAGGCTTGATAATGAACTGCATGTGAAGCGTGAGAGAGAATTAAGACTCAAGGATGATTCCCAAATTGGGAATCTCTGTGACTAAAAGTATGGTGGTATTCTTCCTCTCCCCCCTCTCCCACCTTCTCCCCTCTTTTCCTCCCCACCCCCCAGACATAGAGAAATTAGGAAGAAATGACATTTGGGATGGGAGTGAAGGTGAAGAAAATGATGAATTCTGTTTTGAAAATCTTACATTTGAGACAACTACTGGACATCCATTTAGGGATATACATAGATAGGCAGCTGGTGTTGCAGAACTCAAATTCATGAGACTGATGTTGCTTACACAAAACTGCATATAGGTGATAGTTGAAACCATAAGATCAGATGAGATCACTGAGACTAAAAGAAAGAGAAATAGGCTGAGGACACACCCCAGAGGGTATACTCAAAGAGGATGATGATTCTGCAAAGGATACTGTCAGGGAATGATTAGATATGTAGGAAGAGAAGCAAAAGATAACAATACCTCAAAACCAACAGGGTGGAGAGAGTGTCTAAGGGGAGGAGAGAATTCAAGAAGATAAAAACTGAGAAAAAATCACTTTTTCCTTGAACAGTTTAGTTTTAATTGAATCAAAACCAGTTTGCAAGGGGTTGAGAAGTGAATGAGAAGAAAGAAAATAGAAGTAATCAGGATAGATAGATTATTTTTATGAATTTGACTGTGAACAGAAAGAAAAGATAGAGAATAATATTTTAAGAGGATAGCAGGATCAAATGAAGGTTATAAATAATACTGCATAAAGAATTTCCCATATGTCAGAAGATCTTTGCACTTCAATTGAGAAACTAAAATCTGATTTTTCATCACAAATGAATAAAGCAACAGATGTAGTTATAGAAACTGAAATTGATGTTTAAAAAGATTTACTAGAACAAATAGTATTTTTGATATTTCCCAGATGTCAACAAGGAAAAATAAATCAGTAAGACAATGGGGAAAAAAGGAGATGTATATGGAAGTACATTTCTTAACATCCTCAACTTTCCCTTTTACCTTTAGAGAGTTCTTGTCCACCATTTTATTTCATTCTTTCTTTGCAACTAGCAGGACAGGGCACTTGCTAGTAGCAAGGAAAGAATGGAATAAAATGGTGGACAAAAAATTTCTTTAAAAGATGAACTGGAACAGAACCTGAAGCCCTATGTGGTGAAGGTGGAGACCTGGGGCAGAGATAAGGGACAAAGAGTGTTGGGGCAATTAGAAACAGTGAGCAGGATGGGAACAGGAGACAAACCAGTGCTGCTATGAAACTTCAGCTGCTGCTGAGGTTATCCTGAAAGACTATTCTCAACCATCAACCATAGCATTTCCCCCTTGTTTTCTCTAATTTTTTTTCTGAACTGATCTTGGTGAATTTCCAAATATGTAATCTTTTGTCATATTCTTTTTCTCATTAATTGAGAAGAGATGTGGGTAAAAGGTAACATTTCCTTATAGAAGTTTTGTAATATATCCAATAAAATGTCTGTGAAATAAAGATTAGCCTTGCCTATACAACACACAATACAGAGAATCGCTCAAATTGAAGGAAATTTCCCTGACATAGGATGGAAAGAGAATCATTGAGAAAGCTGCAAGAAAATTGCTGTAATTTCAATATTTCAAAATGATACTCCAGTTTAATTCTACCATTTCGGCATTGAATCAAAGCTGGTACCAAGGCACTATGAACTTGATGTGGTGAGAGAGGAAGGGTAGTTTAAGATGTGTAGGTACTGCTATATTTAGCAGTGGGGATATATCAGCCTTTGGGAAAGTTTGGGCATATGCATTGAAGATCCTCTTAATTATTTTGCTGATGGTTTGAGAGTAATGACATATGGTGGTCTAATTATATATGAAGTTTTATTGCTCAACAGCTAATTAAGTGATAGCCTATTTTTCTGTAGGCTACAGAAAGCAGGGAAACAAATCAGCTGTGAGGTACTATTTTTTCTATAGAACCCCAGAATTTACACGTAAGCTCTATCCCTTGTCATATTATTTTATGTACCTGTTGATGTTAAAGAGAAAATTTCAATCAAATTAACATTTCAAATGAAAATTATATAGTTTGTGGAGTTATAGTACACTCTTCCCTGATTGAATTCAATGGATGACAGTGTGAAATGCAGGTTTGAAAACATTGGTATCCCAATGTAGTTCAGAGGAATAACAAATAGTCATTCCTCTTTTTACTCCGAGAATGATTTGGAGTTGGATTTGGATTTCTGAGTTGGAAAGTGGACTTAGATCATGCCTAGGTATTTTTAGAGGAACACATATCGTCTTCAAAAGCATAGACTGATTGACTCACATATGGCCCTATACCAAGATAAGGTCGAAAAGAGTTCATGACTTAGACATAAAAAGATGTTATAAACAAATTAGAAGAACAAAATATAGTTTACCTCTCAGATCTGTGGAGAAGGAATTAATTTCTGGCCAAAGAAGAACTGGAAATCTTATTGAACAAAACATAGATAATTTTGATTATATTAAGTTAAAAATTTTTTCTACAAACAAAACTAATGCAGACAAGATTAGAAGGGAAACAATAAATTGGGAAGAAGTTTTTATATTCAAAGGTTCTGACAAAGGCCTCATTTTTAAACTATATAGAGAATTGACTTAAATTTATAATGATTAAAGCCACTCTCCAATTGATAAATGGTCCAAGGATATGAACATTTTTAGATGAAAAATTAAAACCATTTTTAGTCATATGAAAAGGTGCTTTATATTACTATTGATCAGAGAAATACAAATTAAGACAACACTGAGGTACCACTATATACCTCTCAGATTGGCTAAGATGACAGGAAAGGACAATGATGAATGTGGGAGGGGTTGTGGGAAAATTGGGACATTGATACATTGTTGTTGGAGTTGTAAATTGATCCAACCATTCTGAAGAACAATTTGGAACTATGCCTAAAGGATTATCAAATTGTGCATATCCTTCCATCCAGCAGTATTTCTCCTGGGCTTATATCCCAAAGAGATCATAAAGGAGGGAAAGGGACCCACATGTGCAAAAATGTTGTGGCAGCTCTTTTTGTAGTGGCAAGAAACTGGAAACTGAGAAGCTGCCCATTAGTTGGAGAATGATTGAATAAGTTATGGTATATGAATGTTATGGAATATTATTATTCTATTAGAAACGACTAGCAGGATGATTTCAGAAAGGCCTGGAAAGACTTACATGAACTGATGCTGAGTGAAATGAGCAGAACCAGGAGATCATTGTACACTGTACACGGCAATGGCAAGATTATACATGATCAATTCTGATGGACGTGACACTTCTCAACAATTAGATGATTCAGATTAGTTCCAATGAAGAGAGCCATCTATCTACATCCAGAGAGAGAACTGTGGAAACTGAGTGTGCATCACAACATAGCATTCTCACTCTTTTTCTTGTTGTTTGCTTGCATTTTATTTTCTTTCTCATTTTTTCTCCTTTTTGGTTTGATTTTTCTTGTACAGAAAGATAATTGTATAAATATGTATGCATATATTAGACTTAACATAGTTTTACCATGTTTAACATATATTGGATTACTTGCTATCTAAGGGAGGGGGTGCCCAGACTGGAGGGGGGAATTGGAATACAGGGTTTTGCAAGGGTTAATGTTGAAAAATTATCCATGCATATATTTTGAAAATTAAAAAGTTTTAATTTTTTTTAAAAGGTACAAAATAGAGAGAGCAGAACTTACATTAACTCAGCAGCAGCAACAGTGGTGGAAATTTCATCCCCAGCCCCATCCAGATTGTATTGAACTGTATTGGAAAAAAATCAGTAGCACAGAGGCAAAGACAAAAAGACAAATTGAAAGAGCTGAGTTATTGAAGAAAAGGGAGAATTAAAGGGGGGATCAAAGAGTTCAAACTGCTTTGATTGCATTTGTTATTCAAAGACTAAAGAAATTTATCTAAAATCTACCATTTTACCATTTTACCCTCCCTGTGCTTATCCAGTAGCACATACTATTATAATATATTCTCCTTGATTATTTTATCTAAGTGATTTTTATATCCTAATTTTGCCTTCATTATAAAAAAAGACAAAGTTAGCTGGAAATAACAAAAAAAAAAAGTTTAATGATAGCAGAGTATGAAACCCTTATCTGAATGTTAGGGATTTTTAGAACTGGGGGTTTTGAATTATTATGGGTACATTAATAGATTTTTGTTTGACATAAATTCCATAAAATGTCAGTAAAAAATCTTGTGAACCTGGCAGCCATTATATTGTCCCTGGCTAAACATGATTTAACTGTTATAATAGGTTGAAGTTGTTTAAATCTCCAACCTTCATTGTAAAAAAGAAAGGGGGGGTAGGATAAAAACTGTGAAGTTGAATTTTGTTGTTTCCGAAAGGAGAAAAAAGAGCAGAAAAGATTGTGTTCCTTTTCTAGCAACACTCACGAGTGTTAAGTTTATATACATTAGCTTAAAAATTTTGGGAATTTGGAATTTTTTACAGAAAATTAATATTAAGATTAATATACGATAAGTATTAAGAAATATAAGATAAGAAGTATATATAATTTTTTAAGTTATTATAATACTAATCAATTTTATGCGCAACATAGAAATGAATAAGTATTTATATAGCACCTTTCATGTGCTAGCCACTTTACTAAGTGCTTTTTACAATTATTATTTCATGTGATCTTCATAATATGCCTGCAAGATAAATACTAATATTATCTCTCTTTTATAGTTGGATATGAAACGATCAGAGTTTAAATGACTTGCCCAGAGAACACAAATCCTACGTGTCTAAGGTCAGTGTCAGAAAGTATCAGCTCTTCCTGAATCCAAGCCCAGTGCTCTATGTATCATCAAATGCCTCTAAAAGGAACTCTTTACAAAAATCTGTAACATATCTGAGATATGTCATTGTGAAACATGTTGGTTCTCTCATGACAAAGTACTTCAAAGGGCATTTGAACTAAAAGAAGATATTGGCACATCTCTTAATGATAATAATAAAGATAAAACAAATTCTCTTTATAGCAAAATTTTTCTCCTAAAATATGATTTGGTAGATTCTTTTAGACCTAATAATCTAAACAAATTGACTCAAAATCTTCAAATTTGTATTCTGATTTAGAAATAAAATGATTGCATTAATGAAAAAATAGAACATTGAATAGTAAATATATGAAATTATGTTTTGACATGATTTAAAATATTTGCCCTCCAAATAAAACATGAGTAAAAAAAATTATTAATCATGTAACCTCATGATTACACAAGGTTATATGAGCAATTCTCATTCTATTTTAAAGATCTAGATATTTCTAAATATGATTGTGTAATGATAGACATGTTCAGAGATGCCTTTCCTGTAGATGCATGGAAGCTTTGAGGGGTCTGCTACAGGGCCTATGTGACTCATTAAAGGCTTGTGCTGAGATGAGTCCCCTTGTTAGCTGCAGAACAAGAAGAGATGATAACTCAGGATGTACAAAAATGAGCAAACCTCCCCCACACTTCAGTCTTGGCTTTAATTCTTCCATGTGGGAAGTAGTTGATTCTGTGTCAGGATTCCTATAAAATCAGGGAGGGGACAAACAGTGTTCATTCTTCTACCCCACCATTACTCACCAGTTGGCATATGGTTCAACTAGTCAATTAGTTTGTACCTGGGCTCATGTCTATGTCTTTTCTGTTTTCTGTTCTTTCCTGGTTACCCAACATGGATCTTGTAGCAGATGTGTCCAGATTTATAAGCAATTTTGTGAGTTCAAAAGGTCAAAAGATCATGAGTCTTATGAGAATTGTTGGTTGTAGTCACAGGAACTCTTGACAGAAAAAGTGGCTGAGTACAAAGTTCAAAGACAATTCAGGTTTGGAATGGAGTCATGGTACAGAGCTGAGGTGAAATAAAATGCTTAATCAAGAATCCCATAAATTACATTACATCCTGGTGAAGTTTAAGGATCATTTTCCCAGTAGATAGTAATTATAATTCTGGTTTAAGGTTGATTGGTTTGTTTATTTTTCCAAATGTATGCCTGTCAAGTGTCCTATGTTTAGCATTTCATATGTGGAACACATGTCCCATTCCTGATTCATATTATACAGTGAGTCCCTTTTTAACTTTCTCTTTTTAAAGGAAGCACTAGACATTAGTACTAAGTAAAACTGGCTAGGATTTAGGCCTGAGGTGGTTCCGAGTTACATGTCTGGGTATTGAATCTGAGATGGAGACAGTACTCTAACCCCTATGGTGACTTTACCATAGTTCCTTATAGTTAGTAATAGTTAAGGAAAACTTTATTGTATATAAATATGATCCATTTGGTCTTACTTCATCTGAACAATAATAGTTAAACTATATACATTGAAATAAGTGTTTGAATATAAAAATCTGATGTTCTGGCTGTAGGCGAATACTGTTATCAAACAAAATTATGTGGAATTTGTTACCATTTGTATGCTTTCCTTTGTGTGAAGTGGGGTTGTTCTGTTGTAGCTGGATTTTTTCCCCCCTCAGTAGTATTTTATTTCTCCAAATACATGTAAAGATAGTTTTCAACATTCATTTTTATAAGACCTTTTTTTTCCAAATTTTTTCCCTTCCTCCCTGACTTCTCTCCTCCCCAAAACAGTAAGCAGTCTGATATAGGTTAAATATGTATCATCTTTTTAAAGTTCTATGTTAGTCATGTTGTACAAGGAAAATCAGACCAAAAGGGAAAAAAACCACAGGAAAGAAAAAAACAAACAAATGATGAAAATACTTTGCTTCAATTCAAATTTAGTCTCCATAGTTCTTTCTTTGGATGTGGATGGCATTGTCTATTGGAATTAACTTGAATCACCACATTGTCAAAAAGAGCCAAGTCCATCACAGTTGATCATCATACAATCTTGTTGTTACTGTGTACAGTAGTCTCCTGGTTTTGCTCACTTCACTCAGCATTAGCTCATGTAAGTCCAGGCTTTTCTAAAATCAGTCTGCTTGTCATTTCTTAAAGAACAATGATATTCTATTACGTAAATATACCATAGCTTATTTGACCATTTCCCTACTCAGTTTCCATTTCCTTGTAACTATGAAAAGAGCTGGATTGTAATTATAGATGAAATATTGATCTTGATTGGTGATTAAAAAAGAATTATGGAGAACAATGTCCTCAATGACACCATCAATGAGAATCTTTGTGAAAAGAAATAAGCCCACCAGTCTCATTAACACTATTATTTTGGTAGCAGCCCTGTTTGTAGTGGCTAGAAACTGGAAAATGAATGGATGCCCATCAATTGGAGAATGGCTGGGTAAATTGTGGCATATGAATGTTATGGAATATTATTGCTCTGTAAGGAATGACCAGCAGGATGAATACAGAGAGGCTTGGAGAGACCTGCATGGACTGATGCTAAGTGAGATGAGCAGAACCAGGAGATCATTATACACTTCGACAACGATATTGTATGAGGATATATTCTGATGGAAGTGGATTTCTATGACAAAGAGACTTAACTGAGTTTCAATGGATAAATGATGGACAGAAACAGCTACACCTAAAGAAGGAATACTGGGAAATGAATGTGAACTATTTGCATTTTTGATTTTCTTCCTGAGTTATTTTTACCTTCTGAATCCAATTCTCCCTGTGCAGCGGGAGAACTGTTCGGTTCTGCAAATATGTATTGTATCTAGGATATACTGCAACATATCTAACATATATAGGACTGCTTGCCATCTTGGGGGGGGGGTGGAGGGAGGGAGGGGAAAAAACGAAACATAAGCAATTGCAAGGGATAATGTATAAAAATTATCCTGGCATGGATTCTGTCAATACAAAGTTATTATTAAATAAAATAAAATTTAAAAAAAAACACTATTATTTTGAATATGATTTTTTAAATGTTTAAATGTAATAAAGAGAATGGGTCTAAGCATGGACACTGGCTACTTCTGAGAAGCTCCAGGTTCAGGTCCCTTGATAAAGCTGAGTGTGTATTTAGGACTCTTCCAGGATTATTGGCGCTCTGGTTCAGTAAGGGAGTGATAGCTCAGCTTGAGCTCTCTGCACCTTACATATTGGAGCTGTTGTTTTTGAAACAAAAAAATTCAGTCTAGTCACCTAATAGGAAGAGGAGGCAAGATAGGTGACATAGTGAATAGAGCACTGGACCTAGACCAAGAAGAGTTCAACTCTTGCTAGTTGTGAGATCTTAGACAAGTCACTTAATTTCTGTTTGCCTCAGTTTTCACAACTGTGAAATGGGGATAATAACAAAACATAACTGGAGGGATGTGAAAATCAAATGAAATAATATTTATAAAGTGCTTAGCACAGTGCATGCTTGGCACATAGTAAGTGCTCTCTCTGTCTCTGTCTCTCTCTTTGCTGTGTGTTATACATACAAATACATATACATGCATATATACAAATCTTTGTATATGTGCATATACATATAATTGGAAGGCCTGTGTTGTATGATTCATTTAAAAATCAACTGAAACAACTGATAATTTCATTAAAATGGGCTAAAACATGCTAACAAAAACTAGCAAAAAAATAGTATTTATAATAACTATGAAATAGCTAAAATATCAGGGAGTCTACTTTGTAATAATCAGCATATACATATATGTACACATATACACTTGTACATGCACACACGGGTATAATTTTAAGGTTTGCCAAGAACTTTACAAATTTTAACCTCACAAGAACTCTGGGAGATAGGTGCTATTATTATCTTCACATTACAGATGAGGAAGCTGAAACTGAAAGAGTTTAATAAGTAGCCAAGGGTCTTATAATTAGTAAGTATATGAGAAAGGATTTGAACTCAAATCTTCCTGATTCTAAATGCAGTGCTCTATCCAGCTCTGAGCCACTTGGCTGCTACCAAGATATATTCAGGACTTATATGAGAAAAACTGCAAAATGCTCTATCTCTTAACACATTTGCTGGTATATAGTTATCCTTACTGAATATTTTTTTTATTTTGAGCCATGCCAATATGATAAACATCTTGGTACTACCTAAATAAATGTTCAGATTTAGTGCCATTGGTAGGCTATACCAAATTACCAAATATTGCTTCATAGAACTGGACAAAATAAAACAAAAAATTATCTAGAGGAAGAAGAAATCAAGAATTTTAAAAGAAACAATGAAAAATTAGAAATGAATAGTCTAATAGTTTTAGCTCTCAAACTATGCTAAAAAGCAGTAATCATCAGAACAATTTTAGTAAAGTGGAAAATCTGAATAATATCAATTAGTTGGATAATGGAAAGAGTGCTGCATCTAGAATCAGGAAAACTTGAGGGGACCTTAGGAAAGACTTGACCTCCAAGGGAGAAAGTTTAGCCACATTGAAGTGCAAACATCTCTAGCCAGACTGTTGAATCAACAAACAACAAGCCCCGAGGATGGCTGAATTCAGAACCAGCCTCCCCCTTAATAACTTTCACTTCATAGACTATGCAGGGTCCTGTGGCTAAACCAGAGAAGATTGATTAATCCTCTGCGGTCTTAAAATTCCAGGTACTGTGCTGACCAGAGTCCTGTCTACACCTGGAGCTGAGAAGAAATTAGCCTATACCCAGTGCATGTTGTAGCAGAGGGTTGGGGATCCTGCTGGTTGTGGGTACTTGCAGAAGAGCAGAGTCTCTGATTTTGGTTCCAGGGCAGAGGGAAGAGAGAGCTTAAGTTGGCAGAAGCAAGAGAGATGGCAGGGAGCAAGAGTGTTTGCAGGACAACATGGCTGGAGCCTCTAGCTATGGCTTAGGAGAGAAGCCAATATCCAAATTGAACCTCTGGACAGAGTTCAGAAAATAACAGACCTGAGGCCTGGGGCACCATTCCCCACTTTTTGGGATTAGAACCTGATTACAATAACAAACTGCTAAAAATAAAAATGAGTAAGCAAAGGAGGAAAAACCTGATTGTAGACAGCTACTATGGAAATACAAAAGATTTGGGGTCATATTAAGAGAAAAATAGTGAAGCAAAAAACACCACCACTAACAAAACCCCAGCCATTCCTACCTCAAAGAGAAAAATTAAATGGTCAGAAGCCCAAAGAGTTCTTGGAAGAACTTTAAAATGACTTCAAAAATTAAATATGAGAAGTTGAAGAAAAAATAGGGAACAAACAATCCAAGAAAATTATGAAAAAAGAGTCGACCAATTAGAAAAAGAAATCCAAGAACTTAAGGAAGAAAATAACTCCCTGAAAGAGAGAATTGGTTTAAAAAAATAAGTAAAAATAATTTGTTTTTAAAGGTGAGAATTGGGCTTTATAAGAAACTATTAAATACTAAAACAAAATCAAAAGAGTGAAAAAATAGAAGAGAATGTGAAATATCTCATTAGGAAAATAATTGATTTGGATAACAGATTGAAGAAAGACAATAAAGAATTGTTAGACTACCCAGAAGTTACAATTTAAAAAAATAAAGGAATCTTGATATTGTATCATAAGAAATTAAGGAAAATTGTCCTGAAGTTCTAGTACAGGAGGGGAAAATAGAAATAAAAATAAATCCACAGATCACCACTTCAAATGGATCCAGGATCTACAGGAATATAATAACCAAGTTTCAAAACTCCCACATTAAGGAAAAATATTACAAGCAATAAGGAAAAAAAAAATCTAAATGCTGCAGAGCTACAATCAGGATTTCACAAGAACTAGCAGCTTTGACATTAAAACATTATATTTTAGAACATTATATTTCAGGGAGCAAAAGACCTGGGGTTGAAACTAAAAATAACTTGCCCAGCAAAAATGAATATAATCCTGAATAATAACAATAACAAATGTACTTTTAACAAGCTAAAAGAATTTCACCTATTTGTAGCAAAAAGACCAGAACTCAATGGGACATTACACCCTGTACCCTGGAAACAGAACCATTTAACAAATAGTTAAAAGTCAAGTAATAGGCTGGGGAAATGAGCAAACAACAGAAAAAGATTTTGACCATAGAAAGTTACTTTCTTGGTGAGGAAGATCAAAATACACACACAAAATTCAGTTAAGTCAAAATTCCTACATCCAAAGCCCCTAAGAAAAATAAGACTTAGTCTCAGGTCTGGAAGAATTCAAGGGGATTTTGAAGAGAAGCAGAAAAAAAAAATTGGGAAGAGAAATGAGAGAGATGCAAAAGTAAGTATAAAAAGCCAGTGAAGTGAAGACAAAATTGACCAAATAGAAAAGCCCACTAAGGAAAATAATTTCTTAAAAATTATTGTTCTTCTCAAAGAGGACCAAAATGACATCATTATGTTGGAGTCGAATTACAATGTGTTCAATTGTGGCTGATCAGAACAATATGAACTCAGAATATTCTGCCACAGGTCAGACACAAATAGTCCCTATGAATATTTGGAATGGCCTTTCTAACTTTGTGCATCTTGTGTTTTTTTTTTTTTTTTAATCTAATTCAATTCTGCTTTTCTCAGAGTATAGAATCTTCTCTGATGAGGGCACAACATGCTAGGCAGTCCTGTGCCAGGGTCTTCCTAATCTATTCTATTGATTCTAATGTTCTTAACAGAGATCTTGACAACGTCTTTGTATTGCTTTTTTTTGACCACCTTGTGAGTGCCTGCTCTGTGTGTATTCCCCATAAAATAGTCTTTTTGGCAAGTGTACATTTGGCACTCAAACAATGTAGCCTGTTTAACAGAGTTGTGTTCTCTGCAATAAAGTTGAAATGCTTAGCAGTTTAGTTCAAAAAAAGACTTCAGTGTCTGGCATCTTATCTTGCCAGGTGATCTTCAGAATCTCGCTAAGACAATTCAAATATAAGTGATTCTGTTTCTTGGCATGGTGCTGGTATATTGTCCAGGTTTCATGGGCATACAATAAGGAGGTCAGCACATTGGCTCTGTAGACAGGGTGTGTTCAGGGAAGACTTAAATGTACCTCTGGTGAAGGCTGCCAAGCCCTTTTCAGGGCTGCTTTCCACCACTGGTATCCATTTGGATCCATCTAACTCACCTACTGCTCCAAAAAGATATAGCATGCACATTGGCCAACTCCAATAAACCATTTCAGAAGATAGGTTAAACCAGCATGAGGATAACCAAGGGGTCTCAAACCCTATCCTGAGTTATAGAAGTATCTACCCCAAGCATGGTTCCTTAAACATTAGAATTAAGCATTTTGGGGAGGGTAAAGCAATTTACTTATTGTTAAATGATCAGGAAGAGCCACTGACCTAACTAACCTTTAAACAGGTGACTCATTGAAAAAAATTGTTGTGCTTGGACATATCTAAATCTTGTGCATTTAAGAGGTCTGGAGATCCTGGGTCTTCTGTTGATCCTGGTTACACACTGTCAACAATTTTAGAGCTTCTTAAAGAAGATGATCTGGAATCCCAAGCACTGGTCTGTCTTGCCAGAAGACAGAGCTTTGGCAAGAATTGTTTGCACAAAGCAAAACTGAGGTAAAATTCAAAATGGCTATTTAGTAATCCTGCAAATTTGTTCATCTTCTAAGGTTTAATTCTTAACATCCTGGCAAGAGTCCAACAGTAATTATTACTGCTCCTTAAATTTTTACCAAGTCATGCATACAAGAGCTTTTTAAGTTAAGCTTTTCTTTTGTGTGTATGAAAAAAAAATATTTGAACCATACTTGATTCATACTGTATATTGAATACGTTTCTATTCCATAAGCTGGTATAATTGAACTTGAGCCAAACTTGAGATTTAATTATTTAATTGTTGATTGTTGTCCTTCATAATCAAAGAGGATAAAAATAATACCTCTATGTCAGGTCAATGTATAATATGTCTGACTTTCTGATCAGTTGGCACACATAGTCTGTATGCACATTTGGAATTGAGATGTTTCTAGATCTGTGCATCTTGCATCTTTTTTGAGCTATTGAAATTCTGTTTTGTTCAAACAGCACATCATCCAGCCATGGTCCTGTGCAGTATCTCCCATGTCTCACAATCGAGAGATCTTCAGAGTGTTCCTATATAAAGACCTAAAGAAGTTTAGAAATGAGGAGGATTCTAAAGAAATAACAATATTTTCTGTTTTGGACATAAATTGAGTCAGAGATGTCTCTGGTATTCCACTTTCTAATGTACTTCTGACTTTCCTTGTCACCACCATGACTTAACTGTATTTTCATGGTGGAACTTTTCTCAGTACCTGGAGCCTTCTATCCTCCTTCACCTCCTCCTTCTCCCCCACCCCCAATTCTTTCATCATATTAGTTTCTTTCTCCCATTAGTGAATTCTGTTCTTTCTAGGTTACCATTTTGGGATTGGACCAAGGCCACCATGCTTCCTTCACCTCCTGGTTGTACGGACTTCCTCTAGGCTTCATTAACATTCTCGAGCACAGGTACATACCTATCTATCTTTTTTATTAGTTGTTTCCCCCCATCAGAATGTAAACTCCTTGAGAACAGATATTATAGTTAGCCAAGCAGCTCAGTGTATAGAGCACTAACCCTTGAGTCAGGAGAACTTGAGTTCAAATTTAGCCTCGGACATTTACAAGTTGTGGGACCCTGGACAAGTCATTTAACTCTGATTGCCTCCACAGAGAGATAATAGTTATTTTTTTTTCTTTTTTGCTTATATCCACAGAGTTTATCACACATGGTGCTGACACATAAGATGAACTTGATAAAGTTTATGCCTGCCTGTTTGCCTCTAGCATATCAGGTTTGAAATGTCTATTAGTCAAGTGGTAAAATGGGTGTAAAGCTCAGGGGAGAATCTGGAAATGAATATATAGTTAAACCATGGGAATTAAGGGGTTTACTTAGAATGAATGTCAGAGATTTTAGAAAAGGGCAGAATAAGGCCAGAAAATTGAGGAATATCCACAATCAGAGGGTGTAATGTGGTTGAGGAGCCAACAAAAGAGAGAAAATAGCAACCCAGTAAGATAAGTTTTAGGAAAACCAGGAAAGAATAATGTCAGGAATTTCTATAACAGAGAATTCTGGATAGATTGGTCAGCAGTGTCAAATAAAACAAATAAGTGGAAGATCAAATCCAGCAATTATGAGATCATTTGGTAACACATACAGCACAAATTCTAGACTCGTAGTCACTCTACCCTAAAGCACCCTAATTATTTATTGGGGACTGCAAATGTTTAACTAAGGAAAGAATTTGTGTTAGCCAGTCAAGAAAAATTTGCAAGACATAAAAGTTAAGGGTGAACCTCGTTCTAGATTTGAGTAGATCACTTTGTACCCAGCAAAGGTTATAAAACTTTTGAGTAGGTTCATTTGCACCTTATAAAGACTATATAAGTAACTAATTTGCATATGGAAAGGCTCGGGAAACTGTTGAGCTTCCAGCAGAAACAATGAACTTGCCCCAAGGCATAGAATGTCTCCGAACCTTTGCCCCACCCATTCACTTTCAAGGACAAAAATAAAACAAATAAAACAACTCCCCCTCCCCCAAAGAAAACTGGGGAACCCTGGACCCAAGAATTGTTTGGTGATTATTGGGCAAACAACTTTGCTTTCAGAGGGAAAGATTTGGGAAATATACTTACTGGATCATAAGTCAAGGTGAATTTTCTTGCCATGAGGACCCAACCCAGTAGTAAGAATTGTTCAAAGGAGAGGCCAAAGTTTATTTCTTATCTAAGTGGTAACCAGCCTTTCTGTCAAGATCCCTAAGCAACAGGCCTATAAAGGCCTCTATTTTAAGGTAAAGATCCCTGTTAATTCTGAAAGACTAATGATATTCCTTTTGAAACCTGCAACTGATTTTAAAGGGAAACTAAAGCTAAAGGTAGCTAGAATAGGTTCAGGAGACTGGGGGGGGGGGGAGTAAGG
The DNA here is from genome assembly GCF_016432865.1 of Antechinus flavipes. Classification (NCBI taxonomy): domain Eukaryota; kingdom Metazoa; phylum Chordata; class Mammalia; order Dasyuromorphia; family Dasyuridae; genus Antechinus; species Antechinus flavipes. Next base: position 648,555,280 of record NC_067398.1, read on the forward strand.
GGGAGGGGAGGACGCCATAAAGATAGAAGGCCAGAAATGTGGTCACAGATTTGGCTTTGTTTTCTCCCACTTCCCCTTCCACTTTCCCAGAATGGGTCTGTCCTTCAGCAATTTAAAAGTCTCAAATTATCCCAGAGCTCTCTACCTTGTCCCTCCTCTAATCCCAGCATAGAGATTTCTAATCACATCTGTTTCAGAAGTTTAGGCTGCATTTGTGCCTGATGGGGACTTGGTCCATTACATTAAGAACCCACATTATTCCCTAAATTGCCAAGCATTCAAACTCTTCTGCAAGAGCCCAACTGTTGGACTGGCCACACTGTTCCAATGCCACTCAATGCACCCTCGCACCTTTTATGGAGAACGCACACAGGGCAAGCGCTCGTGAGGTGGTCAGAAAACACGATACAAGGACACTGTCAAGGTCTCAGCTTTGGAATTCATGGCAGGACACGGGAGACACTGACACAGAGCCGCCCTCATCAGAGAAGGTGCCGTGCTCCATGAGCAAAGCGGAATTGCATTAGCTCAGAAGAAACAGGAGGTGCCCGAAGTTAGAGAATTCACCCAGATGTTCGTAGGAACTATTTGTGTCCGACCTGTGGCGGAGCATTCTGAGCTCGTAGTGGTCTGATCAGCCACAGTTGGACACTGTAATTCGACTCTCGCAGTGATGTCATTTTGGTCCTCTTCCAGAACTAAGGACAGCCACCATCCAATCAACCAACCAGTCAACAATAGGATATAAAATTTGATTTGTCCACTAGATGGTGCTATTCCTAAACCACCAATTACAGGATGTTCTAAAAATCTGATGCTTATGCAAATGCTTCCTTCCACTTTGGTGTATATCCCATAATTTCTGGGCTCTGGGGGGCAAACTAAAACCCAGATTGTCCAAATTCTGAGTCTAGTCTAGAAAATATTAAATATTACTCTGCATTATCAAAATATAGGAAAACATATAGCTATTTACCTACGCTGGAGCTCTACTTTTCATCTTAATCTAGCATTCTATAAACTTATAGGATACAGTCAGTCAGTTCATCATGATAATAACTAGATATAATTATCCCTTCCACATCAAAGGTGTTAGGAGGATAATGCTCTGCAGTCTGTCAGCCTTCTCTCTGTAGTTGAGAAGAAGTCTGAATTATTATGCTATTAAAAGATAAAATTATTTTATAATATTATGCACATATTTCATGCATTTCAGAGTTTCTAAACAATTTCTGTATCATCTGCTGGCCTTCGTATATCATCTGCAGTTTGAGCAAAAAAAAACAAAATTCTTGTTTAATTTCTTATGACAACCTGTAATATATCAAAAATGTGGAAGGAATAATTGTTCATTGTTCTCCCCTTCATTTTTGAAGAGGATCAATGACATTACAGGGTGATGTCTGACTTGTTCCTGAATTGGATTTAAGTGGGGTTGCACAAAATTGGCAGCCTCACTCTTCCTTTCAGTCATTGAAGTCCAGTGGTATTTTCCATGCCTGATCAACTCTAAGCCCTCCACAATATCTGTTTTAACTGCTCTTATGGCCATTGTTCTCTCATTCCGGGGAAAGTTCACGTGCCTGAAGTAGGTAACCCTCTAACTCATCATCCAGTTTCACTCTAGTTTAGCCCTTCTGCCAAGACAATGCTATCTAGGTGTAACCACTGTAGAGTTGGGGAATCAGTTAAGACACTAAAGGTAAATGAGTAGCACTGAAAAGTATTTGGGAAGTCTTCACATCAGTGGTGCTAGTTTTTCTCAACACCCCATATACCCCAAGATACATAGATTATGATCAAATGACATAACATTTATAAAGGGAATAACAGTGCCTGACATTATATAAATGTTACCATTATTATATCAGACATATCAAAAATGAAAGGAAAATTGTTAAATATTTGCATTCGAGCAGCCTCCATCCAAATCTCTTTTAGAAACCTCCAACTTTCCTTCCTAGCATTTTTCCCCCCTGAAGTGCCCATTGATCAATATTGAAGTTTTCAGTTCTTCACAGACAATGAATGGAAAAGAACAATAGAAGGATTTGAATATCTGGGAATCCACATCAGAATTAGGAGGAAAAGTTGAAAAAAGATCTATAGCTCAAAAGAAGGATATAAAGAACCTTTACTCACCTCTGTTTATTGAAAATAACATTTTCTACAACTTCCAGGCTGTGTTAATCTTTGATTATTTACTTTCCAAAGGTCCCTATTTGTGTCAGTTTTAGTAAATAACTTGGTCTACTTTCAACTTTTCTATAGGGATTCTAGTGACGTATATACAAATTTAGATTATAGCTGAAGGCAACAGAAGGGAATGATCCCTATTTCCCTCCCCACCAGCACCACCAAGGTCCATGGCCATTAATATCCAGCATCAGACAAGCCTCAGTCCCATTGTCCCTTTGTTTCCTGTATTCATACAATGACTGATCATAAGTGGCTCTATCACTGAAATAAAGGAATTCTAATTCCAAAAATCAACGGCTTTTTCAGCACTTAATAGGAATAGAACCTCATCCTGACCACAATTGGTCCCCTGTTCCCCACATGATATATGGTTAGCAAAAAGCTTCTCTCACCAGCAAAGAACAAGGAAATTGGGAACTTTAGGCCTGTGTGCATCTACATGCAAGTCCTGGCCTTCCCCCTCTTTTCATGCAACTTTTTGAGTGAGGACTCTCCAAGCCACCCATCAAGGAGAAAATGGAGACCATCATTTGCTAAACTCTCAGTGAAAGGGCAAGGGTGATCATCAGAAATCATTCTTTCTCTTTCTGAATTAGTTATCCCTTCCATATTATAACTTTCCTCATTGTGATTCCAATATATAACAAATTAGTATAAGAAATTAAATGGGAATATGGGGGGGGGGGAGTTTTGTGGAAGTCCCAGATGACATGAGAAGGTCAGCAGAAGACAGAGAAAGCTTAGAAATTCAGAAATACATAAAATATGTATATATATTATTATATAATGTCAACATAGCTTATTTTTTAATGACATGATAATTCAAATTTCTCTCCTACAAAGGAGGCAGGTCTAAAAATTTTTACACATATTTCCCAGATCATGGGAACACCATGCCCCTAACTTCCAAGATATGGAAGGGATAACTATATAATTATCACTACCTAACAGGCCCAGAAAAAAATAATAATTTAAATATACTACTTGAGGCTTATAAGTTGTCTCAAGTTATTTAAGTTATTGCTTTTTACTACTGAGAATGGAAGAAAATAGCAATGATATAAAGAGGACAAGTGATGATATGAGTTTTGAGGATTGGTACTCTCCCTACCACCTCCATAAGAACTCCTGTCACTCACTACTCTTTTCACTTGTTCTCATGGGAATAATGCAAGATGATGAGGAAAGAAGCAGTGAGACTTCCGGCTGGACCCATTGTGAGTAATGGAATTTGCAAGAGGATACAAGAGAGAATCTAGTAAATAGGTCTATAACCAATGGGCCAAGGAGACCCTTTTCCAAAAGAACTCCTGTTCTGAACTCCCATGAAGCTAGATTCATCCTGGAGACAGACTAACTTCAAAGAGAAAGGATTGGGTTTTTTTCTGACTCTCTTATGTACTTCACAGTTAGGAATAAATGAGAGATAATATATGTAAAATACCCTGTCGATCTTAAAGCATTATGTAAATATAGAATTTGTTATATATTATATGATATGTTAGAATATATTCTATAATAAGACCTAATATGTAATTATATATAATGTTATAGAGTTTGGATTATATACAAACTTATATATTATATAAATATGTTACATATATTATATATTTATGTTATATATGTATATTATTATGCCTAATTATGTACTATTGGGAAATTTTCTAAACAAAGCTTAGGTATGGTTCATATCTATGATCTTCCCAAGAAATATGAACAAATTTACTTCAAGAAAAGAATTCAATGTAGAAAGTAGTTATCAAATATAGGACGGCTATCTATTTCCTTTACCACAAAAGGAATGCTCAAGTAAAATGGTACCCTTTTTTTACTTTGATATTTGTATTTATTGAAAGGGATAAATGCCCATCAATTGAGTGCTGGCTGAACAAGTAATGGAATACTACTGTGCTCTATAAAAAATGATGAAAAACATGGAAACACTTGCATGAGATAATAAGAATGAAATGAGCAGAACCAAGAAAACACTGTATACAGTAACAACAATATTGTTTTCAGTACAACATTCAATAAGTCATTTTGTCTATTATAAACACTCAAATTAACCACAAAGGCACCAGAAGAAAGGTGCTATCTGGATCCAAAGAAAGAACTGATAAATGGAAGTATAAACAGAATGATTTTACATATTTATACATATTTGTGTCTAATGGTATTCATCTTGGGTGGGGTGGGGTGGGGAAGGGAAGAAAAAAATGGGAAGAAAGTTACATAATAACTTTATTATATATTCTAAAGGGATAGCAAGTTGTGCATAATATATTTATAGTTTTGTAATCATCTTTTTTTTCTATATTTCTATATATTATGGAAATGCTTATTTATTTCTTAAGTTTAGAAAAAAATTTTTAAAGGAAAGGACAGAAGTAGCTCCTCAATTCTTGGAAAGAAATGGACAATCTGTGAAGGCCCAAAAAAGAGCAACCTCTCAAAGGGAAAAAAAGAGAAAAGATTACTGAAGGCACAGATGATTGTGCTGTTTACCTATAATTTATACAGGCTTTGAGGATGATGGCTAGAAAATATTGACAACTAACATTTTTGGGTAAATATGGGACAATTGCATATTGCCTATATGTGATGTGTGACAAAAGTACGAATTTTTGGTTTCTCACTTTAAGGTAGAGATAAGTTTTTTCACAAAAGGATGCTCCACTTTGAGGTTGGAATCAATGACCCAAGAAGGTAAGCCAAGGCAAAAAATTTTGGAAGAAATAGAGCAGAAAAACAGGAAGAGACAGCAACTGATATGAAGATACAAGGTAAAATCCTGAGAGTCAAAAAGTTAACTGGGCAAGGAGTGAATACAATTTACTTGGGCACTTGCCCAAATGGAGGTTCCACAGCTCAATCACATAGCAGTGGGAACATCTTTTTGCCTTGCTGAATCTGAAATGCTAATTGTTTGTTCTATATTTAATCTGGGCCCAGGTCTATAAGTAGCAACCAGTTATTCTGGTTTCCAGGGAAATTTCAAATTTTAGTAGCTAGTTCATGAATCCAAGAGATCCTGAGTTAATGTTTGCTATCCACTAGAAGGTGACTCCCACAGCTAAATCACTTATCTTAGAAGGTGCCTACTGATGAAATCCTATCCTATACCCGAAAAAAATAATGACTCTCACTTGACTAGCCAGGAGATATGGACCTTAGTAAGAACTGCTTCAACAATTCAAGTCTGTCAATCATAGATTTAGAGCTAAAAGATTCCTCAGAAACTATTTGTTTAATCCAACCTTTTCATTTTATAGACAAGGAAATTGAAATTCTCTTGTTGTGGTTCAATAAGCTCCAATTCTTCATGATTTCATTTGGGTTTATTGGCAAAGATGACAAAAGTTTACCATTTTCTTCTTCAGCTCATTTTATGGATGAGGAAACTGAGGCAAACAGGATTAAGTGACTTGTTGAGGGTCACACAGCTAGGAAGTGTCTGAGTCCATACTTGAACTAACTCCAGAGCCCAGTACTCTATCTATTGGGCCACCTATATGAAGTTCAGAGAGGGATAAGTAGTCACCATTAACAGAAAAAATTGGAACTTGTGTTCTCTGACTTCAGTCAAAAGCATAAGAACAAAAGGAAATTAAGACAATCATGACCAAGGATTATACACATGGTGATTATAAAGTGCTGCTTAGCCTTCCCACAAGAGAGCCTTTACCCTTCTTGTTTGTGAGGTAACTGGGCTTAAGTTACTTGCCCAGGGTCACACAACTAGGAAGTGTTAAATATCTTGAGACTGAATTTGAACTCAGTTCCCCTTGACTTCAGGGCCACTAAGCCATGTAAGTGCCCCAACCCTTGATTTTTCAAAAACTATATAATGGTGGGGAAGAGCTCTTGTTTAAATGTAGTTCTTGGAACTCTATATTTAGAGGTTGTTGTTTTTCAGTTGTTTAGTCATGGCCGATTTGACCCCATTTAGGTTTTTCTGGGCAAAGATACTGGAATGGTTCACCATTACCTTTACTAGCTTATTATTTACAGATGAGGAAACTGAGGCAACCAGGATTGAGCGACTTGCCCAGGGTTACCCAGCTAGTAAGCATCTGAGGCCAGATTGAAGTTAGCTTTTTCTGACTCCAAACCAGATTTTCTATCCATTGTACACCCTAGCTGCCCACTTCGAGAGCCATCGATATGCAATTATTCCATCATCATCTAAATGGGATGCTTCCTTAGTTCTGTGAAGAGGTTTTAGATCTCTAGAAGGAACATCTTTTTTTGTTGTTTTGTTTTGTTTGTTCTTTGCTGACTTGGAAACAAATCAAGTTTTAAATTAAATTATTGCTTTAAAGTAGCAGCTTCTTTTTAGGGGCAGCTAGATGGCCCAATGGTTAGAGCATGGGCCTGAAGTCTGGAAGACCTTAGTTAATATAACCAGTCTGAGACACTTAACAGTTACTACAGCATAACCCTGGGCAAGTCACTTAACCCCAATTACCTCACAAAAAACAAAACAAAGAAACAAAAACACCCCCATTCCTCCCAAAAAGAAATAAAGTAGCAATTTCCATACTAAGCAGATTGCTGGTTATATTAGACTTTCATTCATATCACTTTACAATTTCTTCTTAATCTGGGAGCATTTGTCAAATTTCAGCAGTATTCCCTGTACATCAAAGTTTTACATCAAAACTGTCTTTTGGTCAAAGATTTTGAAAATCCACAAGGGCTTGATAACATCATTTATTTTTCCATTGATGTTCCCTCATATCAACTTCTTTTGAACCAAATTGTAATTCCCTTTGAGTATATGTGTTATATTTCTAGATATTTACTCCATAATACTTAATACATGCCCAGCACATAGTAGACACTGGATAAATTCTTGATTGATTATGATCAGTGACCAGGGAAGCTGAGGCTGGAGACAAGAACAACAAAGGATTGGTTTGGCAGCTATTGTGAAACCTCAGTCCCAGAAGTAGGGATAGTAGCAAGTCATTACAGAGATTGTTTTAGAATTATTCAATAGTTTGTTGCAGATTTTCATTTTTACATCCCTAATTCAGAACACAGGCCATGAAAGAATTACAACTTACCTAGCCCTTCTCTAAAACGTTTGGTTCTAGCAAACTTTTTAGCAGGTTCTAACAAGCTAATGCATGAGTACAAAGACCTCTCTTTCTTTAATACCTTGTGAGGTAACTCATATAATTATTATCCTTTCTGTTTTACAGCTAGAAAAACTGAGGCAAAAAGGAGGGAAGTGATCATAGACTTGTCGCTCTGTAGCTGGAAGGCCACTGAATCTAACCTCCTCATTTTTATATATTAGCAAATTGAGTCTCAGTAAGTAGAAGAAACTTGCACAGTATCAAATAGGTAGTAAGTTTCAGGCATAGGATTTGCATTCTGGTTATGATTACAGATCCAATATTCCTTTTGCAGTAGCACATTGATTCTTCTGTAATGAAAATCTCATTGTCACACAGCTAGTGAGATTTTATATATATATTGCTGAAACAATTGGAGTTAAGTGACTTGCCTAGGGTCACACAGATTGCAAGTGTTAAGTGTCTGAGGCCAAATTTGAACTTAGGTCTTCCTGACTTCAGGGTTGATACCCTATCCACTCCACCATTTAGCTGCCCTATATAGATAATTCTAATAACTGATTTTACATAGTGTTTTTTCTCCCTGAGAAAATTAAAGTTAAGTGACTTGCCCAGGGTCATACAGCTAGGAAATATTAAGTGTATATAGTGTTTTAATATTGATAGAGTACCTTTACATATGTTTTCTCATTTGATTATCAAAAGAATCTTAGGAGATGTGATCAACAAGAGGGAGAACTAGACAATTTTTTTATCTTCATGAATTTTTTTTAAATAGCATTTTATTTTTTCCAAATACATGCAAAGATAGTTTTCAAACCTTTGCAAAACCTTGTTCCAAATTTTTCTCCCCTTTTCCCTGACCCCCCTCCCCAAGAAAGTAATCTGATATAGATGCAAATAGGTGCTATTCTCCTAAACATATTTCCATATTCATTATGCTGCACAAGAAAAATCAGATCAAAAAGAAGAAAAAGAATTTTTTGAAAAAGCAAACAAACAACAAACAAAAAAGGATGAGAATACTGTTTTGATCCACATTCAGTCTCCCTGGTTTTCTCTCTGGATGTGGATCACTCATTCCATCACAAGACTATTGGAATTGTTTTGAAGCACCTCATTGTTGAAAAGAGCCAAATACATCACAGTTGATCATTACATAATCTTGTTATTACTGTATACAATGTTCTCTTGGTTCTGCTCTCACAATCTCTTGAACCTTTCTAAAATAGGAATTAGGCATAAGAGATAAAGTAACTTAATAGGCTCCATTGTCTAGGACAACAAGATACCTAATGAGGTAAAAACCTAATGAAGTAATGATAGAAAAGACTAATTTCTAATCCCATAGGTATTAATTTAGCACTCTTTTTTCCCTACTACCTCTGGTAGAGTTAACACATCCTGCAATGTAACTAAACTCTTCCCTTCTCCTCCATCAGGGTTGTAAAAGGCAGAAGCTATAATAAAATCTAGGCAGAGGACTGAGCAACAGAGGGAACTTGCGCAGAATGCCAAGATGTGTGGCTTTATAATATTTCACTCATAAGGAAAAAAGTCCAGTGTTCAGTTAGGGCTAGTCCTCTCAGAAGTCACTTGGAACAGAGAATGAAATCAGTGAAAGATGAACTGTCCAGTTTAGAAAGAATTTTTTAAGTTTAAAGGTCTTTAGTTTTAAAGTCTAACCTCCAGGGAAATTGCCAAGGGAACAGAATTAGAAAAGAGCAATAGGGGACCATCAAGAGAAAAAAAAAAAGACTGAAATTACCAAAGATTTCAAAAGGAAAAAACTCAATTAAAGACCTTGAGCATAAGGAGATAAATTAACAGCGTTAATATTGATAATAGAAGGAAATATGGCCTCTAGATCAGATAAGTAAGTCTATTAAAAAATATTTCAGGACAAAGGAAAAATTAATACTTGATGAAATAGAGGCCCTTCAATGGATTCCCAAGAGAGGGGTAAAGTTCAATAAAATATTCCTTAATGGTTTAAAAGAGAAGACAGAAGAGAAAGATTTGAATCTGTGGAAACAAATCTCATTCAAAGAAAGAAACAAGAGAATAACTGATTGGAAATACAAATACCCAGAAGTGAAGAAGAGAAGGAAAAAACAAAAATATTAAAAGAAAATATGATCTCCACACAAACAAAATATAGCTCTTGAAGACAGGATTAGTAGAAATTATAGTATTATAGATCTCCCAAAAGGACATGTTAAATAAACAAAACTTGAATACTACGATTCAAGAAATAAATGAAGGGGGGAATAAAAGAAATAATAGAAGGAAACGTCTGGAACTTCAGAACATAGAAAATAAAGTGACAAAGAAATTCACAAATCACCTTCAGGAAAAAAATTATAAGACAATGATTAAATTGAACAAATTTGATGGCAAACAACAAACATTTTACAAAATGACCAAGAAAAAGACTTTCAAATATAAAGGAAAGGAAATGTGAATAAGGCAAGACTATTTTGCACTAATAAATGCAATAATGAGTGAAATATGTTCCAAGAGCCAAGGAGATCAAGATATAATCCAAGGTAAAATCCCTTACTATTTTGAGCCTAATAATCAATAATAAAAGGTGGATATTCAATTTAAAAAAGTATTCCTAGAAAGAAAATCCAATCCAAACAGATTATTTGCTTCTCAAACACTACAGACAACAGAAATACAAAAGTAAATAAATAAATAGATCAAAACCAACAAAATAACAACAAAGGGATATCTTTCAAAAAGTACATAAAAGGACAACAGTGAAAGAGAAAGGTAAACAAAAGAAACAGGCCTGAAACATCATTATGGATTAAACTTCACAGCTGCCTAATAGTAAATTAATGTTTTTGTAACAATAAATTACAGAAAAGAAAGACATTTAAAGGAGCAAAGGAGAGAAAGAAAATAGAAAGGAATGTGTGATATACCTTAAACAAGTCAAATATAAACAATGAAAAGAAAATAACTTCTATAATCTCTTGGTAGAAAATGAGATTATGGGAGAATGGACAAGAGTGCAAAAGAAGAGATTGAAATGGTGGAAAGGGGAAAAATCTTATTTCATTGGTAAGAGGGGATACCAGTAAAGGAAAAAAAAAAAAAAAACAGATGTTCTATAAAAAGCGATGGAGACCTTAGAGTGAGTATAATCTGCAGGAATTTAGTGTTTAAAGAAATCACTCATTCTGTCTCAGAAGGGGAATCAGAGCTCCTGGGGACAACTGGCAGACAGGAGAGTGGGAGGGGCTTAGAGAGGAAATTCTTTGGCAAATGGGGGAGAACTGGCCATAAGGAGGGCAAAAGTTAATAATGAATTGCACAGCATGCCTATTTTGGGGTAACATCATTTTTTTGATTTGCAGAAATTGGTATTAGAGTTAAAAGTAAAATCTAAAAGGCAACATTTATAAAATGTTAAGAAAAGAGATACCCAAATTAGTATTAAATGCTTTAATTCCATTTGGAATACAGAAATTAAAGAAAACTAAATAAGAATATAGTATTATGAATCAAAAGACTAAAACTTTAGAACAGACCGGGAAAAAAAATAATGAAGATAAATGAAGGAAAGAAATTTTTTTTCCAAAAAATATGCAGAAATTGAAAATTTAAAAATCCAAAAGAACAAAATAAATTGAAGAGGAGATGAGTAAGAGAAATTTTACTGCACTACTCAACTGAGCATAGAAAAAAGAGGGGAAGAAGTCAATAATTGAGTAACTTTAAGAAATAAAAAGAAATTACCAACTTAAGCAAAATTTAAAACTAAGAAAAAGGGTAACAGGTAGGAGGTGTGGCAGGGGTAGAGGGTAAGGAAGAGAGTCATTGGAATGGAACTGCCTTATAGTAGAATAAGCTAAGTAACTGGAGACAAAGTACTATATTTACAGAAAAAAAAAAAGAGGGAAGAAATCCTAATTCAGAAAAAAAAAACTCTATTAGAGACACATAGAGGAAAATATAAGCCAAACTCATAAATGTAAATATGAATGGATTAAACAATTCAATAAAATGAAAATGAATGACAGATTGTATAAGCAAACAAAACCACAAAACATGTTGCCTACAAAAAAAAGAATAAAAATTGTGCATTGAAGAAAATTTTATTATGTAAGAATTACAAAAAAAGTAAGAGCTGTAATCATCAAAGTAAAGCCCAACATTCATAACATAAGAAGGGATAAACAAGAAAACTACATTATACTGAAAATAAACCAATATAATATTAAACTAAATATGCTTCAAATGCTTTAACTTCTAACTTCATAAAGGAAAAAGTAATTAAACTACAAGAAGACATAGATAGTAATACAATAGTGACAAGGAATTTCAATATCCCTCATTCAGTTTTGGATTGTCTAAAAGAAAGATAAATAAAAGGAAGAATATCAAACTGAAAAATTCTATCTTCTCTCTGCCACCTCCCCACCCCCAATCCCCTTCGCTAAAAACCTCACTTCATACTTTGTGAAAGTACTGAGGTTATTTGATCTCTTCTTTATCTCACTCAGATCCTTCTACCACTATTTTCTTCTTCATACCTAACTCGGATGAAGAGGTGGCTCTTCACCTTGCCAACATGGCACAACTGACCCAATTCCATGCCATCATCTCCAACAGATTGTTCCCTCTACCATTCCTACTTCCTTATTCATCTATGTCTCCCTGTCCACTTACCTATTGCCTACAAATATTTCCTTGTGTCCCCAATTCTTCTTCTTTTTTTTTTTTTTTTTTTAGATTAGGCCTTTTTTATTTTTTTGTTTTTTGTTTTTAATATTTTATTTTATTTTATTTAATAATAACTTTATATTGACAGAATCCATGCCAGCATAATTTTTTAACAACATTATCCCTTGCACTCATTTCTGTTCCGATTTTTCCCCTCCCTCCTTCCACCTCCTCCCCTAGATGGCAAGCAGTCCTATATATGTTAGATATGTTGCAATATGTGTCCCCAATTCTCAAAAAAACCTCAATTGATCCATCTATCCTTGCTTGTTTTCATCTCATATTTCTCTTCAATGTTATAGCTATAGTTTTTGATAAGGTCATATGCAATAGATGTCACTATTTTCTTTTCTCTCACTGTCTTAACTCTACAGTTTGGCTTCCAACTTCATCACTGAACTACTCTCTCTGAAGTTAATAATGATTTATTAATTGCCAAGTTGAATGGCTTTTTCTCAAGCTGTTTCCTTCTTGACCTTTCTGCAGCCTTTCACACTAATGAACACCCTCTTTTGTTTGACACTCTCTTTTCCCTATATTTTTGGAATACTATTTTCTTAGTTCTCCCACTTATCTGATCTTTCTTGTTCTCCTTTGCCAAGTTTTCATCCAATTCATTTGTACTAACTATGGGTATACTATGGGGCTATGTCCTCAATCTCTTCTCTCTCTTTACTATTTCACTTGATGATCTTATCATCTCTCATAGATTGTTATCATCTTTATGGTAATGATTATCTAATCTATGTATTCAGCCCTAATCTATGTTGAACTACATTCTCAATTTCCAAATGGCTATTCACATCTTAAACTGAAAGTCCTATAAACATCTTAAACTTATGTCCAAAACTGAATTTATTATCTTTCCCTCTAAATCACTCCCTTTTTCTAATTTGACTACCCATGCTTTCATCCTTAGTAATATCCATAACTCCTGACTCTCTCTTAGCCCTCCATATCCAACCTGTTGCCAAAGCCTTTCAATTCTATCTCCATGATATCTTTTGTGTATGCTTCTTTCTCTGTTGTTACAGCACTACTACCCTGGGGCAGACCCTCATCTCCTCAAACCTGAACTATTGCAATCATCTTTTGAAGGTTCTACTTACTTTGAATCTCTTCCCTCAATCCATCCTCTACTCTGATGTGATATTCCTAGAACTTAAGTTTCACTATCCCACTTTTCCTGCTTTTTCAATAAACTTTAATTACATCCAGGATCAAATACAAAATCCTCTGACATTAAATGTCCTCCATAACACGATCATATTTTTTGCACATTTGTCATTTGTATGTTGTTTCTCCCATTAGACTTCTTGAGAGCAAAAACAGTCTTTCACCTTTCTTTATATTTTCAGTGCTTAGCATAGTGCCTGACATGTGATTGGCACTTTAAAAATGTTTATTGAGTCAATGATTGCTGAAGAAACTAGAGCTAAAAGACACATAGTAGTGAGACAGCTAGGTGGTACAGTGGATAGAGAACCAGCCTTGAAGTCAGGAAGACCCGAGTTGAAATCTGGCCTCAGACACTTAACTGTGCCTAGCTGTGTTACCCTAGGCAAGTCACTTAACCCCAATTGCCTCAGTTGAAAAAAGAAAAGGAAAAAAAAAGATGGAGAAGAAAGACAGGAATTCACCTCTTTCCTACAAAATTCTCCTCCAAACACATTTAAAATGATATCTCAAAATGATTTCTGGAGTGGCAAAACCAACAAAAGGAAATGGCAAAACAGTTTTTTAGCCCAAGACAACTTAGAAGTTTGGCCAGAAAGGCAGGGCAAACTATACACTAGAGAACCAACATAAGACCTTGTGGGGTAGGAGGTAGGGGACAACTGAATTGACAAGAGGAGCTTCTCTCAGCCCACAAATAGTAAGGGGATCAGACAAATGGTCAGAAGGAGATTCATTACAGGGAATTTTTTGCTGGCACTGGGAGCAGAATTTTGTTATGTTGCCTATACATGGTTTCAGGTCCCAGATCCAACATGAGGAGGAGAAACACTAGCACACACTGAATGTGTGGCTGCAGGGGCATGGGAATAAGTGGAGGGTGGGAGGAAGGAAGGGTAGGAGATGAGAATAGTGATGTATGGTCACAGTCGCAGGGTAGAGAAAAATTCTTGTGGTCCCTCACAATCCAGAGTACAGGCCAAGAGAGTAGTAAACACGCTTTTTAGATCATACTACCTTGGAAGAACTAAAAAATTTCAGACTTCTAAAATTAGTTGTGAAAAAAAAAAAACAGCATGAAAATCTGAAGTTTAGGATAGTCTTTATCTCCACTTCCCTCCAGTAGAGCCCAACTTTTAACATAAAGTTCAAAGTCAAGAAATAAGTTGGAAAAATAAATAAACAACAAAAAAAGAACTTGACCATGGAAAGTTACAGAAAAGATCAAAACATAAACTGAGTCAAAACAGCTATATCCAAAACCTCAAAGAAAAAAAAAGGTTCAAAAAAAAGAATTCCTGGAAAAGCTCAAAAAAGGATTTTAAACATCAAATAAGAAAGGTCAAAAAATGATTGAGAAAGAAATGATAGTGAGGCAAGAAAACCATGAAAAAAGAGTCAATAGCTTGGTAAAAGAGGCACAAAAAGATACTGATGAAAATATCTTAAAAATAGAATAGATCAAATAGTAAAAGAGGCACAAAAATCTACTGAAGAATCTCCTTAAGAAGCAGAATTGATTACAGAGTACCAGCCCTGAAGTCAAGAGGACCTGAGTTCAAATCCTACCTCAGACACTTAATATGTCCAAGCTGTGTGACCCTGGGCAAGTCACTTAATCCCAATTGCCTTAGCAAAAAGAAGAAGAAGAATTGATCAAAGAGGAAAAAAAATACAAAAATTCACTGAAGAGAAGATTATGGTTAGCAAGTAGAATTGGATAAATTAAAAAAGACATACAAAAATTTATTGAAGAACTCCTTAAAAAGTAGAATTGGGCAAATGAAAACTAATGACTCTATGAGATATCAAGAAACAACAAAATCAAGGATTTATCCTTATCAAGGATAAGAAAGGAAAAAAAAGAAGAAATTGTGAAAAATCTCATTGGAAAAACAATTAACCTGAAAAATAGTTTAATGAGATAAAATTTAAGAATTATTGTGCTAAAATATGGAAATACGTTTAAAAGAATTACACATATTTAACCTATATTATATTACTTGCTATCTTGGGGAAGGGAGAAGAAGGGAGGGAGGAAGAAAAATTTGAAACACAAGTCTCACAAACATGAATGTTGAAAACTATCTTTACATATATTTGAAGAAATAAAATACTATTGAAAAAGATTTAAAAAAAAAGTTTTACCTGAAAGCCATGGTTTAAAAAAAAAGAGTTTAGAATCATCTTTCAAGAAATGTCAAGAAAAACTGCCCTAATGTCTTAGAACTAGAGGATAAAATTAAAATTAAGAACCACTGATTGCAAAATGAAAACATGTAAGACTACTATAGCCAAATTTCAAAGTTCCCATATCAAGGAGAAAATACTGCAAGAACACCAAAAGAAACAATTCAAATACCATGAAGCCACAATCAGGATAAGACAAGACTTAGCAACTTCTAAATTAAAGGATCAGAATATCTTTTTTCAGAGGTTAAAGGGGCTAGTATTAAAATCAAGAATCGCCTAGCCAGAAAAACTAAGTATAATCCATCAGGGAAAATGGATATTTATTGAACTAGAAGAATTTCAAGAATTCTTGATGAAAAGTCCAGAACGGTTTCAAAATTTTGACCTTCAAATAAAAGACTTGAGGGAAGCATAAAAAAGATAAACAAGAAAGAGAAATCATAAGGGATTCAATAAGGTTAAACTGTTTACTGCTGCTCATTTAGGAAGATATTCGTAACTCTTAAGAACTTTATCATTATTAGGACCATTAGAAAGAGTGTACACAGACATGGTTGTGAGTTGACTATGATGAGATAAAAATAATAAAATAAAATTAAAATAAAACAAAAATAATTTTTAAATTTTTAAAAATCTTTAAAAGATAAAAAAAATGGGAGAAGGGGGAAAAGAGGGGTAGAATGGGATAAATTATTTTATGTAAAAGAAATAGCTTTTGTATTAGAAGGGAATAAGGGGAGACAGAGCTCAAAGAAGTAATAACACACTCATTTGGACATAGAAATACATTTTACTCTACAGGAAAGTAGGAGGAGAATGGGATGAGAGGAGGAATGGAGCTGATAGAAAGGAGGGTAGATTGGGGAAGGTGGTGGTCAGAAGCAAAACATTTTTGGGAAGGGACAAAATGAAAAGAGAGAGAGAAGAATGAACAGATGAAAAAAAATTGGATAAAAATACACAGTTAATCATAAAACATGGAAAATTTTTATAGCAATTTTCTCTGATAAAGGTCTTATTTCTCAAACATAGAACTAAGTCAGATTTATAAAAATACAAGTTATTTCCTAGTTGATAAATGATCAAAGGATATGAGAGACATGTAGTGGGCTTGGTATCAAGAAGACCTCTGTTCAAAAATAGCCTCAGAAACTTCAGAGCTGTATGACACTGGACAAACAATTTAATTTCTAATTGCTGGACAAAAGACACTAGATTGACCTAAGAAGAAAAAGACAAATCACTCCTGTATCTTTGCCTAGAAAACCCCAAGGACGGCTATAGAATATGATATAATAGAATTGGACAGTATTTAACAACAACAACAAAGATTATGAACAGGTAGTTTTCAGAATAAGAAATCAAAGTTATCTATAATTATATGAAAAAATTCTCTAACTCACTTTGATTAGAGAAATGCAAATCAAAACAACTCTGAGGCACCACCTCACACCTATCACACTGAGTAATACAACAAAAGAGAAAATGACAAATATTGAAGATACAGGAAAATTGGGATACTAAAGCACTGTTGGTAGAGTTGTAAACTGATTCAATCATTCTGGAGAGTCATTTGGAACTATACCCAAATTATATAACTTTGCATACCCTTTGACCCAGCAATACTATGGGTAGATCTGTATCTCAAAAAGATAAAAACCCAAAAGGATACGGACCTATAAGTACAAATATTTTTGTACTTTTTTAGTGATGGCAAAAAATTGGAAATTGAAGGGATACCCATTAACTGAGGAATGGCTGAACAAGTTATTGTATATAATTGTGACAAAATATTACTGTGCTATAAGAAATGATGAGCAGAATGCTTTCAGAAAAACTGGAAAGGCTTACATGAATTGATGCAAAGTAAAATGAGCAGAAACAGGAGAAAACTTCACAGTATCAGTTGTATTGTAAGGATGATCAACCACAAATGATTTGGCTCTTTTCAGCAATACAATGTATCTAAAACAATTTTAATGAATTTATAATGAAAAATACTATCTATCTTCAGAGGAAGAAGTGATGGAGTCTGAATGCAGATTGAAGCATAATTTCCTTTATTTTTCTTGTTTTTTTTTGGTTCTGTTTTTTTGAATGACACTACATGTATGTGAAAAAAAATCTCCCATCTTGGGTTTTTAAATTATGACTAGGTAAAATAGATCATTTTGTGCCTCATTTTCTTTAACTAATTAAAAAAATTTAAAAACATATGCATGGATAATTTTTCTATATTAACCCTTGAAAAACCTTGTATTCCAAGTGTCTCCCGTTCCCTCCTTCCCTAGATGGCAAGTAATCCAATATATGTTAAACATGTTCAGATAGATGTTGAATCCAATATATGTATACATATTTATAAAATTATCTTGCTGCACAAGAAAAATTAGATCAAAAAGGAAAAAAAAATGAGAAAGAAAACAAAATGCAAGCAAACAACAACAAAAAGAGTGAAAATGTTATATTGTGATCCACACTCAGTTCCCAGTCTGTCTCTGGGTATAGATGACCCTCTTCATCACAAGATCATTGGAACTATCTGCCTCATTCCTTACCTAGCCTTAATTATTGATTGGGTGCTGTCTTGGTCAAACTGAGACCTATTAAAAATTTTACTTTAAAAAGGTCAAGGTCTCCCACTACACCCAGGGCCATCTACAATTCATCTTGATCTATATTTTGCCATTGGACTCAGATGACTCTGGTTGAGGCAGATGATCTTGCACAGGACTCCTTCACTTAAATCCAATTCATGTTCTGGCATCACTTCTCTGAAGTCAAGGTGCTCTTAGAAAAAGAAGAACAAAAATAAGCTTCCATTCTGAGCAAGGAGTGAGGGAAGGAGAGAATTTGAACCTCAATTTTTATTTTATTAGATAGTGGGATTTTTTTCTCAATTATATGTAAAGACAATATTTAATATTTATTTCTCCTTTCCTTTCTTCTCTCCTCTTCTCCCTCCCTAAGATGGTAAGCAAATTTGATATAGGTTACAACCATATAAACATTTATCTGTATTAGTTGTGTTATAAAAGAAACAAAACAAAAGAAAAAAACACACACACACACAAAAGGAAAGGAAGGAAGGAAAAATAATATGTCTTGATCTGTATTCAGATTCCATCAGTTCTTTCTCTGGATATAAGATAGCATTTTCTATTATAAGTCTTTTGGACTTGTCTTGGAATATTGTACTGCTGAAAAGAATCAAGTCAAGCATAGTTGTGTACACTATCATCCTGTGTACGATGTTCTCCTGGAACTCAAAAGTTTTAAAAGAATGTTGAAAATTGTTTTTATATGTAATGAGAGAAAAATTAAAAATTTTAAAGTATTTGCCTTTTTGACACCAAGAAGGACAAGAACAACAACAACAACAACAAAAATTTAAATAGCTAGAGGAATATTCAGTGTTGTTGGCTGGATTGTGTTGATATAACAGAAATGATAGTACTTCAAAAGTTAATTTTTTTTTTTTTTAATGCTCGGCATAAGTTTATAGAATTCGATAAAACAACAATATTCACTTGGAAAAATAAAAGCCTTCAAGGTAAATGAAAAGAGGTAGCACTTCCAAAACTGAAACATGTTAAACTAAATTATTTATTCATTTGGTACTGGTTAAAAAATATAGAGATAGATCAATTGAACAGATTAGACAAAGGAAAATCTGAAAGAATGAAACTCAAATAGCACAGTATTTAATAAACTAGAAAATGAAAATCACTTAGAATAATTCCATTTCATAAACATTTGTAAGGAAACTGGAAAACAGTCTGGAAAAAATTAATCTTAAACTAACTCCTCATACCATATTCCACAATCATTCTAAGTAGATACATGACTTAAATATTAAAGATCTTAGTAACAAAACATTAGAAGAGAAACAGATTCTGTCCTCTCACAGCTAGGGTAGAAGATGTATTCTTGACCAAACAAGGGATAGAGAAAATTACAGAAGACAAAATAATAGATAACTGATTATATGAAACTGAAAAGTTTCTGTACAAACAAAATTAATAAACCTAGGATAAGAAGGGAAGTGATCAAATGGGGGAGGAAGGGTAATCTTTCTATCAAATTTCTCTTTTGGTGTCCAAGATAAACAATAGAAATATTAGATCAAAAATCATTCCAGAATAGATAAATGGTCAAAGGATATGAACAAACAATTCTTAAAAGATAAATTTAAGACTTAATAATCATATGAAACAATGATCTAAATCACTAATAATAAGAGAACTGCAAATTAAAGCAACCCTGAGGTTTTACTTCATCAGGCAAATTGGCAAAAGATGAGAATAATCAATATTGAAAGGGTTATAGACACATTGTTTTTAGAGTTTTGAATCAGTACAAAAAAAAGCAATTTGGAACTATGCAAATAAGATGACTTTAATATCCATACCCTTTTAACCCAAAGATTCTACTACTAGTTTTATATCCAAACCAGGCCACTGTTAGGAAGAAAATCTCCATATACTGCAAAATATTTATAGAAGCACTTTTTTTGTGAGGGCAAAAAATTAGAAACAAAGTACATGATGATAGTTTGAGGAAATGGCTAAACAAATTATTGCACATGGATGCAATGGAATATTATTGTAAGAAAAGAAGAAGGTGACAAATATAAAAAACCATGCAAAGATCTATGTGAAGTAAATTCAAGAAAACAATATATACAACAATTAAAATGATGTACATTTAAAGAATCATTAAAAAATTTGAAAACAAATAACAAAAACGAAGAAATCTAAAGAAATTTTTTGCTGATGTGGAAGGTCTAACAAGTGTAGATTGAACAAATTTTTGGACATTTGGGGATGTATTGATCAATTGCACCAATTTTTCCTTCTTTGGTTTCCTTCTCTTTTTTTGTAAAAAACAACAACAACAACAACAACAACAGTTGTTTGCTTTTTTTTTTCTCCTTTTGAACTGATTTTTCCTGCTCAGAATAATAAATGTGGAAATACATTTGGAAGAATTACGCAGTTAACCTATTTTGAATTACTTGTCTAGGGAAGAGGGCAAGAAGAGGGAGAAAAATTTGAAATACAAAGTTTTGCAAGGGTGAAGCTTGAAAACTAATTTTGCAGATATTTTAAAAATTAAAATACCAACTTTTTTATATGGGATTGCTTTCTGTGAGGGGAAAAAGGAAATTGTTTTGTTTGGTTTTGTCAGATTCTTTGTAACCCCCATGTGGGTTTTTTGTTTTTTTTTTTTTTGGTAAAAATATTGGAATGGTCTGTCATTTTCTTCTCCAGCTCATTTTACAGGTAAGGAAACTGAGACAAAATAGGGTTAAGTGACTTATCCACGGTCACAGAGCTATTAAATGTTTGAGGTTGAACTGATTCCAAGTCTGGCACTTCATTTCAACAATTAGCTTATCCAACTAGCTAGGGGGGAAAACTCTAAAGATATTTTAAAAAATTATTTTAACAATTTTTGGCAAGTACATTGTACAGGTATTTTTATTACTGTTCTACAAATGAAAAGTTTGATACAGAGAGATTGGGCAGAGTCAAGCAGCTATAAGTATCTCATTTAACTCCCGAATCAATTTTTCTTTGTTCCATGGTCAGTATCTTTTCCATTTTACCGCAAAGAGATGATGAGTATTTGACCATTTCTGTTGTCATTGCAAATGTTCATGCAAAAGCTGGTCATCTCCCAGGAAAACTGAAATAAAAACTCTTAAGCTTCTCCACTTCTGCAGACCTCAGTTTTCTCATCTGTAAAATAAGTGGATTGACTTAGATTTGAAGGCGTTTCTTGCTCTAATAGCAAGGATTCCTCCACCCATATCCTCCTGCTTTAAAAAGATAATATAATAAATCACTTAACACAGTGCCTAGCACATAGTAGGTGCTTTTAAAGTACTTATTCCCTTCCCCTACTTCCTCTTTCCCTAGGCTTTCTCCCTCCTTTCAAATTCAACCTACCTTTTAAGACCCTGAACTTGAAGCCCAACCATTTAGTAAGTAGCTTATATCAATTCTTTCTCTAAACATAACATTCGGAAGGTATCCTATCAATAAGAAGGAATGTGATAAATAAATGAGACAGTAATGGTAGAGTAGACTTGGATTTAGAGGACCTGATTCTAACTCCTTTACTGTGTGAATCTCTTGAATTCTTATTACTCATCTATAAAATGAGGGAATGAGACTAGATGCTTTCTAGAGTCCTTTCCAGATCTAACGCTATAATCCTGTGAGATCAACAAATTTGATCAAGTCACTCCTCTACTCAAGAAGCTCCAGTGGCTCCCTCTTACCTCTAAGTTCAAATAGAAATTCCTCTGGTATTTAAAGCCTTTTTTCAAAGGCACTCTAGCTTACTTTTCCTGATTTATTAAGAATCATTTCCAGGCACATACTTGACATTCCCCACAAACAGGCCCATCAGCTGGCTTTTACTCATACAACATTCTGACCCCAGTAGGGAAGGGATTGCCTTTGGCCTTTCTTTGTATCCCTGGGGTTTAGCACTCAGCTTGCTAAATAGGCACATAGTAGGTGCTTAATAAATGTTTATTGATTGGCTGCCTTTCCCCAAGTAGCCAAAAAAGTATGGATTCTTTCCACACTTCAACCTCACAGACCCTTCCATTAAGGTTTAGCTCAAGGGCCTTCTCCCTCAGGAGACCTCACCTAATCCTACCACTGCCCCAATTGTGTAGTATTTACTTTGTGTATCATAAACTAGTTAGTCCTTTACTGTTGTTTCCCCCGATAGAATGTAAGCTCCCTGAGGGCAGGAGCTTCTTAGATTTTTGTCTATGTATAATCAGTGACTGTTACAGAGCTCGAGGCTCTATAGGCACTTAATAAATACTTATTAATTGATTTAGAGTTAGAAAGGTCTTTTAAAACTACTAGGAAAAAGGGGAAAGTTGTGGAATGGCATCAAGTTCCAGGATGAGAAATAACAGCCCTATTTCTGTGGGGAGTCTAGGAAAGTTTGGGGGCTGGGCACTGATGGACTGGAAACTTCTTCTAGATAGAAGAGCGATTAAATTCAACTAATCAATCCAGAGCCAGGCCCTTAGGGGACGGCAAAGGACCTCAGATTGGGGGGGAGGGCAAGGTCTAGGGAGGGCTTGGGTGGGGTCCTCTTCCTGGGATCCAAGGGACAACTTGGAAAGGGGTGGGTGGGTTGGTGGGTGTGCTATGGTCTAACTGTACAAAGGGACAAGTCTAGACCTCCCCCCACCCCAGCCTTTAGATTCTCAGCACCCCCAATCCCTGAAAAAGAGTTCTGTCCCCTCCCCCAACCCTCCCTTTTCCTCTGAGATTAACAGAAACCTGCTAATTGTGGCTGCCCCCTCCCCCACCCTAGACTCCCTCCTCCCTTCCTTCTTTCCCTCCCCCCTCCATCCGAATGATAAAGGGCCCAGGGCCCCGCCTGCCTGCTGCCATACACCCAGGCCCCAACCTCTGATCCTGGGTCCCAATTTCCTAGATCAACACCGCCTAAGAACTTCATGCCCAGTGCTGGGTCCTTCCCTTCCACGGTGCCCCGAGGGGGCTCAAGCCCTGGCCCCCCACAGCCAGGGCCAGAGCCAGAACCGGATCCAGAGCCCCCCAAGAAGAAAAGGAAGAAGAAATATCTTCGGCATGACAAGCCTCCCTACACCTACCTGGCCATGATAGCCTTGGTGATCCAGGCTGCCCCGGCTCGGAGGCTCAAACTGGCCCAGGTGAGAGGCAGAGGTAAAGACCCCCCCCCATTTCCCTAAATAAGCCCTTCCTGCCCCCCCTTTTCATACTGTATTCCTTCCCTCTCATCAGTTGTGCTGACTCGATAAGACCCTTCCTTCCCTGACCTAATACTCCTCCACGCTCTTCCCTTAGTTCCTGCTCTATCCAAATTTGAGTTAATAGTCCCTTCCCCTTCCTTCCTTCTCTGTCCTACACCCCCTCCTTCAACATAAATGCTTCATGTCAACTTATAACTTTTCCCTCCTCTTTTCTTCCCTGACTAACCCTGAGACTCGTCCCTGACTATCCTGGATATTCTCCACTTAGCTCTATCATCAATCTTCAGGTCAACCTTAACCTTAATACTCTCTTGATTCCCCACTCCCAGACTGTGTGGACCCATAGTTCTTAACTCTCCTCTGATTTTTGGCTCATTCCATGAGCCTGACTCCATTTCCCAGATTATCCAATTTTGCTGCCTTCACCCCCAAATCTACCCTGTCCCTATTATCTTTCCCTGCCTCAAGATGAGTTCCCTAGATCTCAACACCCCCCCCCCATCATTCCCTTGGATCCCCAGCTTCTAACCTCACTTCCCAGAGACCCTCAACCAACCCTAGACACCCTATTTCTTATTTTTCCCTTGGCTTCTTACTTCTAGAATCTCCCCAGGGCACTCTGACTCCATATTCAGTTCTTCCCACCTCACTCCCCAAACTCAAAAAACCTTAAGACAATCCCCTCCCCCAAACCTATCCCTAATCCTGGCTGACAGACCTACCCTCCCTGCACATTCCCCAAGCCTTCCCTCCCTGGAACACCATGCTTACTTATGCTAGCTACTTTACTCTCAGTTCTGTCCTTTTTCTCACATCTTATGCGGACATCTCTTCTATCAGAAGACCTCACTCACAAAGTCAGCATTCAATAGCCTCTTAAACTTTCTCTGGTTTCTAAGACAGTGATTCCAAGCTTAACTCCCCTAGCTGTTCTGTTTTGCCACCCTAAGCCCTCATTTCTTTCCTATTCCTTCCATTCTCAGGCTCACTTCATTCCTAGGTTCATCCCCCAAATTCTACTCTCACGAGCTCACTATCAAGAGCCAAAAGGAGCCTCAGGACATCTGGCTAACATATATTTGGTCGGGACTCTTCTACAACATCTATTATTATAATCTTCAGCTTGATGATTTTCCTTTATGAAGTTTTTTTTTTTTTTTAAGCAAGTTTTCCTTTACATTGAATCTCAATCTGTCTCTGCAGCTTTACCCTTTGATTGTCCTAGTTTTATCCCCTGGGATCAAGCAGCAGAACTAACTTGGTGTCTTTGTCCAGATAGCTCCCTTTAAACATGATAGACAGCTTCTCATCCTCTGCTCCTGGCTGATCTGTCACTCCCTTTCCAACCTTAGACACATCTCCTGCCCTGTGTTGTGTCACTTAGTCCTTGGCATGTGTTTACCAGCCCCCAATGCTCAGTGTCCTCAGCAGCTGGATTGAAGATTACCACTGGCTGTTCCACACTCCATGTGAAGTGTATGCATTTTGGATAACTATTCTGGTGACTATGTAGTTTGAAATTAAGTTTTTATAATAATGCAGGATTTTGTCCTGTAGATGGAGAAAGATTGATAAACTGTTCATTCCAAAGGTGAATGAGTAATAGAAGGATTCTAGAAAATGTAAATGAAAGGAAAACTGACAGAAAGTCTGATGATCCCAGGTTAGGATCAAGTGGCCCTCCCCCAATAAGGGATGGGTTGAAAGTCCCTGAAAAGGTTTGGTGATGTCATTTCCCCCTAAGCCTCCGGACAAGAGCGCTTTAGATCTGCATTATCTTTAGTCATAAGATTTTGAATTAGTAGGAAATACATTCCCAAGCTCTTTTAGCAGAAAGGGTCACCAAAGGGCTTGTCCATCCAATACTCTTTTCAGCCATATCCCATTGGTCCCCATTTTTTCCCCAAGGATCCCATTCAACTCATTCGAATATGTGTCCATTGAATCCATCTCACTCTCAGTTCTCTCCCTTAGAATTAGAGCTCTCTGAGTCAGGGGCCATGGTTCCCCTCTCAGACCCAGATTGGGTCCTAGAGCTCTCATCCCATGCCTCTGGATCTGGTTTCAGATCATCCATCAGGTTCAAGCCCTGTTCCCCTTCTTCAAGGATGACTATGAAGGATGGAAGGATTCCATCAGACACAACCTCTCTTCCAACCGATGCTTCCACAAGGTTAGGACAACGGTCGGGGAAGCCTGGGGAAGGGGTGCCATGCTGAGGGTGGAAGCTGCCCATTATGGGGAGGGAGGGTAAGAAATCTGTCCTCTATTTAGGGCAGGGCCAGATCACACCAAGTACCAGAAGTTTCCCCATTAGCCTTGGCTTTCTCTCTAGGTACCCAAGGATCCGGAAAAGCCACAGGCCAAGGGGAATTTTTGGGCTGTGGACGTGAGCCAGATCCCCGCTGAGGCTCTTCGTTTGCAAAACACAGCTGTGGCCCGTCGAGGGGAAAGGAGTGGCCAGGGCAAAGCCTTTGCCAAGGATCTGACCCCCTACGTTCTTCATGGCTGGCCCTACCGGCCTCCTAGCCCCAACCTAGCCAGCGACTCCTTCAGTATTGATTCCTTGCTTGGGGATATTCCAGAAGGACCTCAGCCCCCACGGCCATCCTCCTCTTCTTCCTCCTCTTCTTCTATTTCAGAGCCAGTATCCTGGCCCCTGGGCCCTCTGTCCAAGTCACAAGAGGGATCTTTGGGGGGCTTTGGCATACCTACTTCTCCCCTCTCCTCCTCTTCTCCTTCAGAGGGGGGACTCTGGCCCCTCCGGCCCATCCCCCTTCTGCAGGGTACCTCAACTCAGGCAGGGCTATTGGGAGCCACAGGGGGGTCTCAGCTCCCTCCTCTGCCATCTGAGCAAGGCTCCTGGCCTCTCCTTCCCCTTCCTGTAATTCAGGGTACTTCAAGCCAAGTGCAGTTATCAGGAAGTACCAGGGTCCCCCTTTGGGGACAGCTGCCTACATCATATTCCCCCATATACACCCCAAATGTGGTGATGCCTCTAGCACCCCCACCTTGCCCTCAGTGTCTGCCCTCCCCAGGTCCTTCCTACTGGGGGCTAGCACCTAAGGCCACAGGTCCCACTGGATCCTTAGGGGACTTGGATGCTCTCTTCCAAGTGGTGCCGCCTAACAAGAGCATCTATGATGTGTTGGTCACTCACCCCTTGGACTTAGTATCTCCTAATTCCAGGGGTTCTACTCCAGGTACACTACTTACCTGGTACAATATGTGAAGATGATGAAACAGGATCTCTCTCCCATCCATTCCTTACCTTCTTCCCCAACCTCCACCCCACCTTGAGTCCACATAAGGAAAGTAAAGGAGAAAAGGCTTCACCTTGGGGGTTCCTAAACATTCTTAGACCCAAGTCCCAGCTCCACAATTACAAACCAACTGTTCCCCTCCTGGAGAGCACCCCTCAATCTCATTACCCACCTTTCTAATCAGTCATAAGATTTAAAATCAAGGAGGGAAAAAAACAGATCAAACTTGAGTATTTTGAAAATTTTTATTAGAACCACTTCCCTTGTGCAAAGATACTGCCATGGCTTCCCAGAGGGAGAGAGACAGTGAGGAAGAAACTCACTTTGTAGTTGGATCCTGCTTGGAGCCCTGAGGACAGTCTATTTGTCACAGAATCTTAGAACTGGGAAGGACCTTTGAGACCACAAGTTTAACCCCCTAATTTCACAGAGAGAGAAAACAAGTTCATTGAGGGGAAGGAACTACCCAGATCATTCAATGAATTAAGAGCCCAAACTGAGACACCCCCCAACTCCATTTTCCTGACAGGACCCTCCATTCTTTCCACTATATCCCCACCCCCCCTCCCCAGCATCTCCATCACACCCTTTCCTATCACTGCTTTCCTCCTCCATCCATCAGGTCCTGTCCATTCTCCAGTTTATACTATCTCTTGGCTGAAAGAAGAAGCTGGGACGCTGCCCATGGCCCCTCCCTTGGGCTTGGGGAGGGGAGGAACTAGCACCTTTGTTGTGGGGAGCTGGGGAGAGAAATGGGATATGAGCTGGTTGCTCCAGAGCCTCAGGGCTTGTCTGGGGTCAGGGCACACAGGGATAGAGGCAATAAAGAACTGAGACACTTTAAATCCAAAGTCTGTGATTGGGGGTGGGTGGTCACAGCTGAGGTCTCCCCTCCCCCTTTCCTGTGGGGTCTGGGTACCCTGCTGAGAGCGGCTGATAAGAGGAAGGGTTTGATAAGATTGGGGCGGGGGAGAAGAAGATGGCAGGGTCGGGATCTATGGGAGCATTGCTGCAATCCAAAGAGAATGAGTAAGAGCTTGGAACTGGGGAGTCCTTAGTCTCCCGGAAGGGTCCAGGAATACCTTGGCATTTGAGGGCAGCCCTTTTTTATTTCTGTATATTGGAAACTGTACAACTTTCAGCCCCAGCCTGCCGAGGGGCTCCCCTAATCCTAAATTTGGACTGGAAGGACACAGGATGGGGTTATAGATTAGGAAGTCCCCCTGAGGGAGAGGGCTGCTCTGCTTGTGGAGAGCTCCCCTCAGAGCTAGGTGTGGTAGGTGTTCCCAAAGAAGGGGTGCCGCCGGCGCTGGACGACGTAGGAGTCCCAGAAGTTGGGGTCCTGTGTCGCCGGGCGGGCCCCAACTCCACTTGGCTCACGCGTTCAGCGAATTTCAGGGAGCACACCGTCTCCCCCACGTCCTCGGGGCGAGATGAGATCTAGGAGAGGGGGAAAGGGGGGAGGGGGAAGAGTTGTGGGGTAGAGGCTGAAGGATGGCGAAACTGCTCAATCCTTTCTACCAAGGTGAGACATTATGCAAATGCTCGTGTGGCTTGCATTCCCTGAAGATCACTAGGTCCAATCGGCTGGCTGGGAGACTGAGTATGCTAATGAGACGCGGCTCCACCTTCCGAGAAGGGCCCTCCCTGCTGCTGGCCGGGCCCCGCCCACAGTCCCCACTTTGCCCACCTGCACCAACATTACGGCTGTGGCTCCTGGGCCCAGGGCGGGTTGCAGCAGCCGGGTGAGCTGGGAGTCTCGAAAGGGGACGTGGGGCTGGCGGGCCCGGAGGGCCGCCATCACGCCCCCCAGGGCCAGCAGCGAGCGGTTGATGGTCTGTGCTTCCCGAAGCCTCCGGCCCCGGACCCCAGCCCTGCCGCCAGACTCGGTCATCACCGCCTTCCACACCCGCTCAGAGCCTGCCAGATCCACCAGATGTAGCGTCCCTACGGGTAGGGAGGGTCAGTGTTGGGGGGGGCACCATCTATGAGACGGGAAGTAGGGATTGGGGGTGTCGGGCCGGGGCTGGTACCTGCAGTTCCTGGGCCATGAGGAGGCGGGGCAGTGGTCAGCGTCAGGGTGACCAGGGCGTGGGAACGCGAGCTGTGCTCATTCATGTGGGTGGCAGCTGTGGCTCGGTTTCTCCTCCCCAGATTCAGCATCTACGGGGCACAACAATTTGTCTTTGAGATGCTGAGAGTACCAAGGGGCAGAGGGTGGTTCTTTACATGGGGAAATGGAGGGGAGGTCAGAGATTACCTTGGGCAGCCCTGAGGGATTATTTGGGGGGTGTGTCATAGTTTATATTACACAGGTCAAGGCAGTGAGGTCAAGAGGTTACCTGATGTGGAGCATCAAGGATCAGAGGTTACCTTGTGCAGAGCCCTTAGATCAGACACATCCCAGCAGGTGAGACCAGGCACATGGATTCCCCCATAGCCCTCTGGCCCCTGACGCACTGTGAGGCGCTCAGGGGGTCCTGAGGCCAGGAGATCTCTGAGGGAAGACAAAATAGCAGTACCAGAGAGGGAGAAACCTGGAGAGGGACGAGGGTAAGGTGGGGCAGGCAGGGAAAGGCAAGGGGAGCAAGGGTGGCCACTGACCTCACAGCCTCATTGTAGATCTCCACCATGCTGACTGTCACACGGTGCTGTCTTGGCCCTCCCTGTGCCCCCATCTCCCGGAAGAGTGACTGCAGGGCTCTTGGGGCGATGCCGGGATCCTCGGCTGGACCCTGAGTGGAGGAATAGGAGAGAAAATGGCAAAGCTTCCGGCTCAGATCTGAGGTTTCCCATTCCATCCTAATGAGAGGGCTCCCCTGCCCTCCCTATTCCCCAGCCCAGAGAGTCCTGATCTCACCTCCATGCTGTAGGTCTTGCCAGTCCCAGTTTGGCCATAGGTGAAGATACAGACGCTATAACCTTGGAGGCAGGACAGCACAGCAGGTTCTAACTCCCTAAACACCTGGGGGATGATATAAAGATACTGAGTGAGAGGAAGTATGAAACAGAGTGTATGAATCATGGAGAGTCTGGGCCTCCACATAATCTAAATGTAGGAACTCTGGAGGAAGGGAGAAGTTCTAGGGAAAATGGTGGATGGGTGCTTGGTAGGGGGTGGAGATGGGGAGAGGCAGGTTACCCCCTCTAGGTGCCTAGGATGCTAGAGCTGGAGAGTTCCTTGATGGACTAGAGAAGGGCCCTAGTCTGGGCCTTGTGAGATCTGTACTTGATTCCTAACTAATCTTGGGCACAATCTCCTTACCTCTTTAGGTCTCAGTTTCTCCACCAAAGCAATGGGAGAGGGAGTGCAACAACATCCAACGAAATATCTAGGATGTCTTTTTTCCACATGGAAGTTGTCATTCAGTCATTTCAATTGTGTCAGACTCTGACCCCATTTGGAGTTTTCTTGCAGAGATACTGAAGTAGTGTCTTTCATTTCCTTCTTCAGTTTAATTTTACCAATAATAAACTGAGGCAAACAGGATTAAGTGACTTAGTGTCTGAGGACAGATTCGAACTTGGGAAAATGAATCTTCTTATTGTGTGACCTGGCACTCTACTATGCCACGTAATGAACTGCCTCATCAATCTAGTATTCTTTTTGTTACATTGTTCTCTGAGGTCTTTGGGGTGCTAAGATTCTGTGAGAGATGGGATTGGGAAATTGAGGCAGAAAATGAAGGTTTAGAGGTTGGGGTTGGGGCTGGGACTGGATTAAGCTCAGGAATACTTGGTGAAAATCTAGAAATAGGATCTGCCTCAGGGTCAGACCTGTTCTACAGGATTTCCATCAAGAAACTATCTTAATGATTGAGACAATACTATTATAATGCTCTAATAATTGATCTTACATATGAATATACTCTATTGAGAGAAAAATATCGAGTGATCACCTCTTCTTGGGTGGCATCGGGTGGGAATACACGGTCTAGGCGGAAGTGACGCTGGCGCCCTCGGTAGTTGGCAGTGATTGTGCCCCCAGGACCTGGGTTCACATTTAGCAGGTTCCCAGGGCTCCCTGGCTTCAGCCTGCACAGCACTCTGATGTTCCCTAGGTGAAGGCAGGACCACTGGGCTCAGTACCACTTGTCACCCTGCAAGCTCCTTACAGAACCTCAGACTTTGGACAGAACTCAGAAGTCATCCTCTCTATTCTGATCTATGCAGCAACCTACCACCACCAACACCACCAGAAGAGAGAAAATGGGCAGTACGTTTTCAATTGCAGAGGGAGGACAACTCTTCCCACCCCATTCCTACCTTTGAGCTCCAACAGCCTGCCATGATAGGCTCTTCTGGGTTTCTTCCGCTTTTCAGGGACTCTCCTTCCCCAGTGACTGGCTGATAGCTCCCCCAAGGCCCAGCACACCTGGGAGACAGACACAGCAGGGTGTGGATGGAAATTCTTGCTCAGATGTCCTTTGGATTAGGATCCTAGATTAGCATCTGGAAGGGCCCTTAGACTTCACTAGTCCAATTCCTCATTTTATAGAGGACATTGAAGACCAGAGAGAAATTGGCTTTTTCAAGGTCATAGAAGTAAATAATAGCAATACAGAGTGAAACCTAAGTCCTCTGACTGGAAATTAAGTGTTCTTTTACATTGTCTTCTAAGGTTTTTTGGGCTCAGATTCTATGAAAATTGGGATTGGGAAACTAGGGCAGAAAATGAAGGTTTAGAGGTTGGAGCTGGAACTGAATTAATCTAAGGAATACTTGTTGAAAAGCTAGAAATAGGACTTGTCTCAGGGTCAGAAATCCCTGTGCTATAGGGATTTCCATCAGGACAAATATCTTAAATTCAACAAGTTTAAAACTAAGCTTTTCTACACAAATCTCTGCTCTACCTTCTGACTTAACTATTTGTTGATTGGATTTCTACATAGCATCTATCCTCTCTTCTATTCTCATTGACACCACCTTTAAATCTTCACTTATTAGTATTTTAATAGCCTCTTCCTGTCTCTACTCTCTTTCCACTTGTGTTTTTTTTTTGGGGTGGGGTGGGGTGGAATGGGAGACAGTCGGGGGTTAGGTGATTTGCCAAGGATCACACAGCTATTAAATGTCTGAGGTCAAATTTAAACTCTGGCTCTCCCGACTCTGGGGTCATAGTGCTCTATTCATGGTGCCACCTAGATGTAACTGCCCTAAAGAATTATCTTTCTTAAACAGATCATGAATGTCACTCTCTGGCTCAAAAATCTTCAGTAGCTCCCTATTGGCTTCAGACAAAAGCTCAGATTGCTCTGTTATGGTTGGTACCACCAACAATTAATCAGTGAGCATTTATTAAATACCTATTATGTGCCATGCACTATGACAGGTGCTTAATACAAAAATACTAAAGCAAAGCAGTTCCTGCTCTTAGATTTAATTCTAGTGGCTTTTATTAATTTAATTAAACATTCATTAAGTCCCAGAAGGAAGGAAGGACAGAACTCTAATTTGAACTCATAGTATTTGTGCCCTCAGTGGTATGACTTGTCAGTTTGAGATTCCTTAAGAAGAAATCAGCAAAAACAAACAAACAAAAAAAAACATAGTGTGCTCTCATGCCTCCATGCCTTTTGCTTCCTAGGTCTAAGATGTTAGTATTCCCTATCTGTGGCAATCTATCCTTTAAAGTCAATCTTAAATGACATCTCTAGGAAGCCTTCCCTGATTTCCTCCTTTAGTAACAGCCTTTTCCCCTGACCTCACATAGGTTGTTTTGGACCTTATCATATGGTACCAAGTAATATAGTTAACCTGGTGGGCTTTACCTCTCATTGAGTGCCTAGTATCCAGAGCAGCCAATTGGGAAATGCTTGAGGAGCAGCTTTCTTGGAGTGTGAATGGAGAGGGGGGCATCTTGGGAAAGGCAGCTACTGACCTGTCCTTGGGCTTCTTTCAGAGCCCCCTGGTAGTTCTGGGTGAAGGCAATGACCAGCCCACGAAGGTCCCCGCAGCCCTGGCGCAAGGCAACTATGTGCCCTCGAAGTCCTGATGGGGTGAAGGTGGAAAGAGAGATTGATGGTGAGAGAAGATACTGGGTTCCTGCCCTGCCTCAGCTCTCTCCCCCACTGGAAGCTGCTCCCCTTGGTCTGAGCCCCTCAGGCTGCCTTACCTGCCAATTGGCTCAGGATCAGCCTCAGCTCCCTCTTGCTCCTTCGTTCAGACTCCTGGGCAGCTGCCTCGAGCTGCAGCTCTCGAAGGGCTCCCTGGAGCTCCCACAGCTGCCCTTCCTGTACCCCCAGCTGCCTCCCCCCCCCCCCCAGACAACGTGTTATATCAGGGAGGAGACTAGGGTCCTGTCCTCCCCAGCTGCCCTATATACCCTTTCGTCAGAAGGCAGTTAGATAGCACAGAGGCTAAAGCAGTGGGCCTGAAATTTGGGAAAAATCGAATTCAGATCTGGCCTTGGGACGTCATTTCACCTCTGTTTGCCTCAGATTCTCTCTCTTTTTTTTTTTTTTTAAATTTTTATTTAATAATTACTTTATATTGACAGAATCCATGCCAGGGTAATTTTTTTTTTTTTAAACATTATCCTTTGCACTCGTTTCTGTTCCAATTTTTTTCCCCTCCCTCCCTCCACCCCCTCCCCTAGATGGCAAGCAGTCCTTTATATGTTGGATATGTTGCAGTATATCCTAGATACAATATATGTTTGCAGAACCGAACAGTTCTCTTGTTGCATAGGGAGAATTGGATTCAGAAGGTATAAATAACCCGGGAAGAAAAACAAAAATGCAGATAGTTCACATTCGTTTCCCAGTATTCTTTCTTTGGGTGTAGCTGCTTTTGTCCGTCATTTATCAATTGAAACTCAGTTAGGTCTCTTTGTCAAAGAAATCCACTTCCATCAAAATATGTCCTCATATATTATCATTGTTGAAGTGTATAATGATCTCCTAGTTCTGCTCATTTCACTTAGCATCAGTTCATGTAAGTCTTGCCAGTCCTCTCTGTATTCATCCTGCTGGTCATTTCTTACAGAACAATAATATTCCATAACATTCATATACCACAATTTACCCAGCCATTCTCCAATTGATGGGCATCCACTCATTTTCCAGTTTCTAGCCACTACAAACAGGGCTGCCACAAACATTTTTTGCCTCAGATTCTCAATTGTGAAGTGGAGATAGTAATGGCATCTACCTCCCAGGGTGGTTGTGAGGATCAAATGAGAGATTTGTAAAGTGGCTGGCACACAGTAAGTGCTGTATAAATGCTTTTACCCTTCCCCACTCCAGTCGGGTCCTCACCTGGGTCCTGAGGTTTTCTGTTGCCTCTTCAGTTTCTCTGAGCCGGCTCCTAACCTCCACGAGAACTTCTGCCTCCTCCTGTTTGTTGGAGAGAGACTTGGGTGTCAGGAGCTGATGGGGGCAGAAGGTGAAGGGGCACTAATTGCCCAGGCCCCAAGGCCTCTGCTCCCTGCAGCTGTGGGGTGGGGGTGGTGTACAGGCTGGGAAGCAGACCTGGGGAGAGCCAGAGAGCAAAGTGACGGTGGTAGGTTCGAGGAGACTGACTCACAGAATGTCAGAATGGGAAGAAACTTCAGAGATCCTCAAATTCTATCTCTATTCCTCCATCCCCCCCCCAAAACCAGCAACAAACAGGCCAACCAACCCAGCGACCCATTTACGTACCCAAAACACTGGAAGTCAGAACACCTACAGAAGCCTGCTTTCCTGATGTGGGAAATGAAGAGTTGGGGCAGAGGACTTATGCCCGCCCAACCCCATGCAGGGGCAGCTAGGCCCTGAAGGGGATGTAGTACTCTGAAATCAGGAGGACCAGCGATCAAATCCAGCCTCAGAGACTGTGTGACCCTGGACAAGTCGCTTAACCCTGTCTGCCTCAGTTTCCTCATCAGTCAAATGAACTGGAGTAGAAATGGCAAACCATTCTAATATCGAGGCCAGGAAAACTCTGAATGGGGTCATAAAGAATCAGACATGACTAATCGGCAAAATCAAACCAAACCAAACTCATATATATGTCCAAGTGAAAATCCAGGAAAATGAATAGGGTCTGAGTAGGTACCTTTGGATTATCAGTGCCTGGGGGTTATATTAGGGTGAAAAAAGACTAAGTCTTAACTCATTTTAACAATAAGGAAACTGAGGTCCAGAGCTGTGAAATGACTTCTGCAATATCACATGGTAATAGAGTAAGGATCTGAACCTCAGAAGATCCTTTATTTATTTTATTATTTTTTTCTTTATCCTTTTTTCCAATTGACTTTCTAGTTTGTCATAGCTCTTAACTGGAAGGAGGAGAGGTAGTGATGTGAAGCCACCTGGAAGAAGAGATCCCTTAAACAGGAAGAGGTGGAAGGAGGGTGTTACCTGAGCAGGGGAGGGAGTCCGGACAAGGGGCCCAGGCCCCCATTGGAGCAGCAGGTCCCTGGTAAGGCTCAGGCTCTGTTTCAGGGCTTCGTTCTCCAGGGTCAGGTGCTGAATCCGCTTCTCAGAGTCTGTGATCCCCTGGGAGGGAAGGTATCCCCCTGAAACCTAGGAATCCCCAACCCCTTCCTCCTTCCCACTCCATTACTTTACAGGAGCCCAGAAGCAGGAATCCATTTCTTCCCCCAGACTCGTGTCAGGTGGGATTGTTTCCCCTTTTTCCTCAAAAGGGATTTATTCAGGTGCCCAGCATCCCATGTCCTTCCCTCATTTCACAAGGTCTCTGCCTTCCAGGGAATATGGATCTCACCACTCCTAGCCGAAGTCGGCCCAGCTCCTCTTCCTGGTGCTCTAGCTGTTGCTTCAGTTCCTCTATCTGGAGTAAATGGTGGGGGGGAAGCCTTGGATATGGAGGTGGTGAGGAGCAGGGGAGGGTATCTCTGTTCTGGTGATTCCTATACCTTATCTTGTCCCAAAAGCTGTGGTTTCCCCTCAGGGCCTTGCCTTGGTACCCATATCAAGGTTCTGAATGCAGCTGATCCTTAATGGATTTGAACTGAATTCTCTCCCTACCCACTGATATAGTCAGGTAGTCCATGCTGTTTCCTCAGTGATCTCCTCCTCAGATGTCAGCTCCTTATTCCTCCAGCCCCTCTTCCCTATACTCACAAAACACTTCCATTTACCTATCCCATAGTATCACCTTCATGTCCTAGGGTGGACAGGGCTCTTCATCCTCCCTTTACCTCTCCCCAGCAAACAAATTTCTGTCTGCTTCCTCCCCATCCCCCTTAACCTCTTGCTTGGACATAAAGCAGTCTGCACCTTGGTTACAGAACTCTCCACTTCCTTCCCCCCAATCTCTTTAACTGTCTGGGTGTCCTTGCTTTTTACTTATCCTGGGGCCCCTTCTCTGCCTCCCAACTCTTCCTCATAAAACCTTGCTTAGCTCCTCTTATCTCTTATCCATCCTCATAGAATCTTTTTCTGCTCCAGGATAACCTCTTCCTTAACTGCAGCTGCTTCCAGGTCCTCTTACCTGTCCCAAGGTGGTCCCCTCCAGCCATTGCCAGTCTCTATGTTCCTCTTCCCTCTGCTGGGGTTGTCCCTTAGGCTCACCCCTCATGGTTACCTTTGGGCCTGTGTGGGGAGTGGGGAAGGGTCCAAGAAGAATAGTGAATTATTAGCTTAGAATCAAAGATGGGGCTTTATAAGAGTTGAGAAGTACTCTTTACTCCAAACAGGGACCACTGCAGGAAAAAGAACTGGAAAGAATATATTGGAGTCCTGGCCTCCAGCCTAACTATATTTATTCTCCAAACCTCAAATTTCCCCAGGGATACTAAGGCAGTAGGATCTTCATCTCCCTCCAAGATCAAACATCATTCTTCCCGACTCCATTATACCCCATTTACCCTCTGGGGCTAAGGGTTGCCCTCCTGAAGATGAAGCTGAAGTTGTAGCAGGGGCTGGAGCCCCAGTCTGCTGGAATCCACAAAGTCGATGTTGGAGGCCATGCTGGAGCCTTGGTGGTCGATTCTCACCTGGCCCTTGCAGCCAAGCTACCACTGCCAGGAGCTGCCCAATCAGTGTCAGTAGCAGGGGAGCCTGGGAGTTTGAGGGTCAAGGATCAGTGGGGAATTTGGGGAAGAGTCAGAACAAGGGGCTGTGGTGGTTGTGAGGGAACAGGATTGGTCAGAGAAAAGGGATAGCAATCACAACAAATAAGCTCAAAGTATCTAAGGCTACAATAGGCAGAAAAAGCTCTGGTGTTGGATCATTGGAGTTAGAACTGGAAGCAATTTTAGGGATTAGCTAATCATTCTTACCCCTCCCCTGCCTCCTCCCATTTTACATGTGAGGAAATTGAGGTCTTAGCTAGCAAGAAAATTCAAAATTCAAACTTAGATTTTCTGGCTCTTTCTAATATGCCACAGACTCCCCAAGGAAGGCAGAGATATGCTAACTGGGAGAAAGTTACGAAAAAAGACCTGGGGTTAAGGAAGTAAAAATTACCCTGAAAACCTTCTCCTCTGTCAGATTGAATGATGGGACTGCATGGAAGGCCCACCACTAAGTTAGGAATCAGGAGACCTGGCTTCTAGTATGTGTATACTCACTTTAGTAAAGGCTTCGATTTCTCCCTGTGTAAAGGAGGTGGTTGTATTAGATCCTGGAAGGTTTTTCCAACTCTTGACATTACATGAGTCTGAAAAGAGTGAAAGGAGAAGGGAAGATCTGGCTTCACTCACCTTGTCTGGGTCCAGGGACCTTGTCCATCCTTCACCTGTTCCCAGCTGGAGAGACAGGAACTCAGCCAGATGGGTGATGGCTTCTTCCAGAGAGACCTCTGGGGAGCTGCCTGCAGCTCCCTCAGCTGTTGCTTCCTGTTTCCCATCCCTGTCATTCTCAGAGTCTGGATCTGAGGAGCCTGCAGGGTATTAGAAGTCAGAAGGCAAAAAATAATAAGATCGGGGCTGCCCTGGGAGTTACAAGATAATCATACTGAGTTCTCAGAGGAATCAATAATGGTAGAGTGGGAAGGCTGCCCTCTTTTTTTTGTACTGCCCAGTTTCCCCACAGCCCTGACTTAGTAGGTCACATACTGTCTAGGCCATTCAGCTCAGTCCAAAGATCTTGCTGTGGGCGGTGGCGGCGGTGGTGGCGCCTTCTTCTGGGGAGGGAGCCAGTACCCTAAGAAAGGAGAAAAGGAATGGGAGCCTCAAGGCAAAATGGGGTCACCACCCCCTTCCTAAGGTGGATGTGATGGATAATTTTAGGTCTTCCTCTTCTCCCAAGGAGGGGGAGAGGAAGTAAAAAGTTATCATATAGTTAAATACTGGGGATCAGAACAGGGATGAGAAAGGGGCCTCAGGAATCATCCCTGTGTCACCTGGCCTTTTAGTTGTAAGCCATGTCAACCTCATGGAGGGGAATGGAGCTGTGTGAACCTGAGCTTGGCAATGATGCTGGATGCTCCCTCAAATCGGGTGGGGGAGACTCAACTGCTCTGCTTTCAGCACAGGCGATAGAATCAGATAGCAAGCATAGATTAGGGTAGGCCCAGGCAGCAAGCAAGATTAGGGTGGGCCCCAGGCAGCAAGCGCAGATTAAGGTGGATCCTGGAAGCAAGCAAGGTTAGGGTGGGTCCCAGGCAGCAAGCACAGGTTAGGGTGGGTCCAGGCAGCAAACACAAGTTAGGGGGGTCCCAGGCAACAAGCACAAGTTAGGGTAGGTCCAGGCAGCAAGCACAAGTTAGGGTGGTCTCCCTAGAAAATGGAGAACAGGTAGACTCCAGCAAAAAGCACTTCCCCAAACATAGGTACTGGAGCTCATATCTAGAGAAGTGGATTTGAGGGCACAGATTGATATGGGGTCAAGTGGACCCCTCTCAAAGGCAGAAGGACTCAGGTAAACCTTTACTCACCACCCCATCCATCCTTTTTCCCACTCTGACCTGTCACTCACCTGCGAGGGGTTCCCGTT
Organism: Antechinus flavipes; assembly: GCF_016432865.1. Lineage (NCBI taxonomy): Eukaryota > Metazoa > Chordata > Mammalia > Dasyuromorphia > Dasyuridae > Antechinus > Antechinus flavipes. Next base: position 648,593,594 of record NC_067398.1, read on the forward strand.
CTGAGCTGCTGCAGCCGTTCCTTCCCCATCCCTTCGAAAGAGGGTGTAAAAGATATAAACCAGGAGCGAGTAAAAGGCATACATAGAGGAGGGGGGGGCGGGGGTCTTCCGAGGTCTGCCCCCGGCCCACCACCACCTCCCGGCCCGCAGCCGCAGTGCTGGTGCGCATGCCCAAAGACAGGCCACCCCCGCTGCTGCTGTTGCTGCTGCTGTAGTCTCCCTAGCTTCGCTGCTGCGGAGGGGACCGCTCCCTCAGCTTCATCTCTGGGCATGGGAAGGGTTAGGGTAGGCGGGCGATGGGAATGGCGATCCAGAGAGAAAGGACTACGGGAAAGGAGGACCTGGACCTGGACAGGGGGCGGAATGAGGAATAGATGGAGCACGCCTCTTGAATTTGAAAACCCCAGATTCTCACAGAACAGAATCCCTTTCCTTCGCTGGACCCCCTTCCCGCTTTCCACCCTCCCACATATTCCCCCTCCTCTCCCAGACCCTTCCCTGTCACTCATCATACAGACTCCGCCTCTTTATACTGACATCCCCCATCATTGACTCATCTCGGAGTCAGCCTCCTGCAACAACCCTCACTCCCACTCAGCCCTCTTCTTTAATCAATTAGTCACCAGCCCCTTAACTTTTATTAAGCGTCTGCTATGTATGTTTCAGATGCAAATACAAAAATAAGTGCTTGCCCTCGAGGATCTTACATTCTACTACATAGATACAACATATTAACCGATAAATAAGGATACACCCCCAAGCATCACAGAGTAATTGGGGAAGGGAGGATACTAACAGCTGAGGGGATTAGGAAAAGTCTCTGGGAAACGGTAGCATTTGAGCTGAGCTTTAAAGGTAACTAGGGTTTCAAAGAATGAAGGTAAGGAGAAAGCACATCCCAAGATGACAGTATACTGTACAAAATGCATGGAGATGGGAGATGGGGTGTTGTTTACAGGGAGCATCAAGAGGATCAGTTTTTCTGAAGCACAGAAGGAAGTAAAATGCAATCAAATTTGGAAAAAATAGAATGGAGACCTAGATTTTTGATGCTGCAACTTCTTGAGCAGTGTAGGAATACCAGTTTGGCTGGAAGATGGGTTGGAAAGGATAGAAAATGGAGGTCTAGTGTGGGAGATTCCTAAAATATCAGTGCCACATAGAGATAACAGCAAACTACTCCCAGGACTTTTCAAAGTGAGGTGTCTCCAGACATAGAACCTTTTGTTTGAAGGCCCAGACACTTTCAGGGATAATAATAAGAGCTAAAATGTATACACAACTTACTATATGGCTGGCCCAGTTCTAAGTATTTTACAATAATTATCTCATTTGATTTTTACACGAAGTGGAGGAGAAAGGTACTAGGATTTCCATTTCACAGATGAGGAAACTGGGAGATATAAATGAAATGATTTGCCCAAAGTCACATGAAATCTATCTTCTCTGTGGCTTTATTTGAATTCAGGTCTTCCTGACTCCAAGCATAGCTCTCCATGGGACTAGCACTTCTGGTGTGAGGGTTTGCCGAGCCCTCTTCAGGAATGCTCATCTACCTTTGGTGTTTACCTGGTAGTCAAGTCTCACTAAAAGAGTGTTACATCCCCATCAATTGGAGAATGGCTGAATAAATTGTGGTATATGAATGTTATGGAATATTATTGTTCTGTAAGAAATGACCAGCAGGAGGATTTCAGAAAGGCCTGGAGAGATGTACATGAACTGATGCTGAGTGAAATGAGCAGAACCAGGAGATCATTGTACACAGCAACAAGAAGACTATAATGATGATCAATTCTGATAGACATGGCTCTCTTCAACAATGAGATGATTCAAACCAGTTCCAATTGTTCAATGAAGAAGAGAGCCATCTACACCCAGAGAAAGGACCCATGGGAACTAACTGTAGACCACAACATTGAATTCTCACTTTTTCTATTGTTGTTTGCTTGCATTTTGTTTTCTTTCCCAGGTTTTTTTTTCTTCCTTCTTGATCTGATTTTTCTTGTGCAGCAAGATAATTGTATAAATATGTATACATATATTGGATTTAGCATATATTTTAATATGTTTAACATGTATTGGAATACCTGCCATCTAGGGAAGAGGGTGGGAGAAAGAAGGGATAATTTGGAACAGAAGGTTTTGCAAAGGTCAATGTTGAAAAATTACCCAGGCATATGTTTTGTAAATAAAAAGCTTTAATTAAAAAAAAAAAAGTGATACATCCAGCTAAACATCAGCAGATGGGCTAAACCAGGTTGAGGGTAATTGATTGGCCACAGATCTTTAAGTGAATTGGGGGATGTCTACCCCAACCATAGGAAGACTTCCCCTGGTGGATGAGAACAATTTGTTTCTGTGGCCATGAAGAACTCGATCAGACACAGAAGACCACAAAGTGATCCACTGGATCCTGGCGTATTGCTGGTCATGCAGACTTTTGTCTTCCATTGGATTTCAATGCCTCTAGAAGAGAGAACAAAGATGATGACTTTGTATATAGCTCAGCCTCACTTAAATCCAAATCATCTATAATGTCACTGGTCCTCTTTGAAAATGCAGGATAAATCACAAGAACAACACCAGGCATATATGTATGGATTGGCTCCCTTTTAAGAAAGTAAATTACTTAAGGGCAAGGATTGTTTCAATTTTGTTTTTGCATTTCCAACCCACCTAGTATAGCCTAGGTTAACATATGGTAGGTGCTTATTAAATCCTTCTGATAGATTGAAGAACCAATTTAAGTTTAGACTCTGAGTGACCAGAAGAAAAATGGTGCCTTGCATGTATAATTTACATAGGAGACAACAATTTCAGCTAAATAGTGAGTATCAAAGCCAAAATTTATGGAACTAAGAATTGAATGGAAGATGGGGGAGGGGAAGGTAATAGACAGTTTTTTTTCTGGGAATTTGGTTGAGAAAGGAAGGGGAGATATTGGAGGCTGGTCTTGGGGGATGATAGTCAAGTGAAAATTTTTTTAAGGATTGGGGAGGTTTGTTCATGTTTGTAGGCAAGAAGGAACCAGTTGAGAAAAGGTGGAAAATAAGGGAGGAAAGAAGGGGGAAAAAGAGAGAGAAGAGACAGAGACAGGGAGAGGAGAGAAAGAGAGAAAAGGGAGGGGAGGGTTTGACTAAATGGATTAAATAGACTAATTAGAAGAGATGAATCAAGATAGGATTAAGGATTCCTCTAGTAGAGGCAAGTTTGGTTATCTTGACAAAGAGAAGGAATGACCTTATCTTCTGAGATGAGAACAAACAAACCTTTTATAGGGTCATAGGATTTAATTCTGAAAGGAACCAGAGATCATCTAGTAAAGGGATTCTTATCCTTTTGCCCTAATTGTCTTTGATGGGCTGGTGATGCCTTTTAAAGCTGACTCTACACAAGATAATGTTTTAAGTTCATAAAATAAGATACCTGGGATTACAAAAAAAAAAAAAAAAAAAAAAAAAAAACAAACCACCACCAACAAAAAACAAAAAAAAACCAAGCATATTGAAAAGCATTTATCAAAATATGTTGTGATAAAAAGTTCACACACCCCAATTTAAGAATGAGTGATCTTAAATTAAAAGGGGCATCTAGGTGGCACAGTGGGTAGAGCACCAGCCTTGAAGTTAGGAAGACCTGAGTTCAAATTTGAGCTCAAACATTTAACACTTCCTTCTGTATGACCCTGAGCAAGTCATTTAACGCCAATTGCCTCAGCAAAAAAAAAAAAGAAAAGAAAAGAAAGAATTAGTGATCTGATACAATACCATTCTTTAACATATAGGAAATTAATTCCCAGAGAAGAGGGCATTTATCCAAGGACAGATGGTAAACTATAGAGTATTAGTATTTAAATCTGATGATCTTTGTATCATTGACTACTTTATATAAAGATGAATCAGAAAAAGCTTGAACCAAGCCCCCTTTCTCCCTCCCCCCCACCTTACACATAGATTGTATACATCCCTTCATCCACTTAGAATCCCCTCATATATAAATCAATCAATTGATTAGTGCTGGGGATACCAAAAAAAGGCAAAAGACAGTACCTGTTCTCAAGGAGGTTCAATCTATAAATCTTAAAAATCACAAAAATGCTTGTTAGATGTAGTAATTCAAGGCAATTCCAATAGACTCAGGATGGAAAATGCTATCAGCATCCAGAGAGAGAACTATGGAGATTGAATGTAGATTGAAGCATAGTGTTTTTACCTTTTATTTGTTTGTTTGTTTCTCATATTTTTTCCTTTTGATCTGCTTTTTCTTACACAACATGATAAATATGGAAATATATTTAAAATAATTGCAAATATTTAACTTGTATCAGATTTCTTGCCATCTTAGGGAAGGGAAAAGAAAGGGAGTGAAAGAGAAAAATCTGGAAAGCCTCACAAAAACGAATATTGAAAACTATTGTTACATGTATTTGGAAAATAAAATATTATTGAAAATAAAAAAAAGAAACTTTTGTTAAAAGTCATGTAATACATGATACAAAAGGTTGCATGGGGGAGTAAATGGAGAGTCTGTATTGTTAGGAAGGCCTGGGTTGAAGTTCTACCTCCCACAGTATAGTTCTGTACAGCTCTTGATTAAAGAGCTGTGGACAAATCACTTAACTTTTGAGTATAACATAAAGAAATAAAGACAGAGTTTGAGTACTTACTGTGGTAGTATAAAAAATGGATTCTATATGAAATTGTGAGTCTCCATTTCATTCCATATACTTTGAACAAAAACTGTATACAAATTTCATACTTTACTTTCAAAACTATCCTGCTTTTTTATTTTTGCCTTTTTTTGTGTCCTTGGCAATGAAAAAGTTTCTGACTATTATGGAAATGTTTTGTATGAATACACATGTCTAATTTATATAGAATTATTTGCCTTCTCAGTGGGAATGGGTGGGTGGGGAGGGAAGAAGGGGGAAATTTGGAACTTAAAGTTTTAAAAGCAAATGTCAAAATTTGTTTTTATATATAACTGGGGAAAATAAAATGCTAAATTTTAAGAAGTTCCAATCACTCTTTTTCTTTTACTCTCCCTACCTTTTTCTCAAATTTTTTTCTGAGGAGAGGTCATTGGACTTGCCCAGGGTCCCTCAGCTAGGAAGTGTTAAGTGTCTGGAGTATGAACTCAGGGGCTCCTGATTTCAGGGAAGTGCTTTATCCATTGAGCCATCTAGCTGGCCTACCTTTCATTCTTCTTAAAAAACCTAGATTAAAAAAAAAAGATGAAGTGCAAGGAAAATAGTAAATAGGCCAATGTAGTTGGATCATAAAAGTGTTAACAAATGAACTTAAGCAAAGCAAATCCACACAGTGGCCATGTCCAAAAATATATATTTTGGTACTTTTAGTCCTCCATCACTTCTCTCTCATTTGGTGGGTGTTTTACCATAGGTCCTCAGGAGACATGATTGGTCATTATTTTGATCATAAATCTTTTTAAAAAAAACCCCACTAATTTTTTATTCTGTTACTGAAAAAGTTTTAAGGAAAAATATCTTTCAGCATTTTCTGTTTGTGCTATGCAGGATTCAGAGTAGTGAGCAAATAGAAATTGAGAGAAAGGAGAAAATCATCATGGTTTTCAATATGAGAAAAATGAATGGGAATATATGGTAAAATAGAACAAATATTTCTAATATTAGAAATTATGCATAGCATTTTAGTTTTCATCTGTATTCACTAATTCACTATAAGTTTAGTTGTAGTTTAATGTATAAGTTTGATATGACTGAGGACCTATTTTATTTTGCGTAGTTTTAGTGCAGTTTTTCAAAATTATAATAAAATAGAGAAAGAGGACATCAATGAATTGGGCATACAACTAAAAAAGCTAGAAAAATAACAGATTAAAAATCTCCAACTAAATAGCAAATTAGAAATTCTGAAATTCAAAGGAGAAAGGAATTCTTCTTAAAATGATAAGTAGTATCTGGAAACTGAGTGGATGCCCATCAACTGGAGAATGGCTGAATAAATTGTGATATATGAATATTATGGAATATTATTGTTCTGTAAGAAATGACCAATAGGATGATTTCAGAAAGGCTTGGAGAGACTTACATGAACTGATACTGAGTGAAATGAGCAGGACCAGGAGATCATTATATACTTCAACAACAATACTATATGATGATCAATTCTGATGGACCTGGCCCTCTCCAGCAATGAGGTGAACCAAATCAGTTCCAATAGAGCAGTAATGAATTGAACCAGCTACACCCAATGAAAGAACTCTGGGGGATGGCTAAGAACCACTACATAGAATTCCCAATCCCTCTATTTTTGTTCACCTGCATTTTTGATTTCCTTCACAGGCTAATTGTATACTATTTCAAAGTCTGATTCTTTTTGTACAGCAAAATAACTTTTTGGACATGTATACTTATATTGTATTTAATTTATACTTTAACATATTTAACATGTATTGGTCAACCTGCCATCTGTGGGAGAGGGTGGGGGGAAGGAGGGAAAAAATTGGAAGAAAAGGTTTGGCAATTGTCAATGCTAGAAAATTATCATGCATATAACTTGTAAATTAAAAGCTATAATAAAAAATAAATAAATAAAAATATATCAGGACATTTGAAAACCCTCCCTCCAAAAAATGATAAGCAGTATCTATCTAAAATCATCAGCAAGCATTATTTGTGATGGATACAAGTTGGATGCATTCCCAATATGATCATGGGTGAAATAAGGATGCCCATTATCACCACTATTATTCAATATTGCACTAGAAATGTTAACTTTGCTCTAAGAAAAGAAAAAAAATTAAAGGAATTAGGCAATGAGGAGATAAAACTATCACTCTTTGCAGATGATATGATGATATACTTAGAGAATCATCCAAAAATCTACTTGAAACAAGAGCTTTAGCAAAGTTTCAGGATATAAAATAAAAATCAGTAGCATTTTTATATATTACTAACAAAGCCTATTACAAGAGAAATTCCACTTAAAATAATTGTAGGCAAAACAAAATATTTGAGTGTCTACCTGCCAAAACAAACCCAGAAACTATATGAACACAATTACAATTGTCACACAAATAAAGTCAGATCTAAACAATTGTAAAAATATCAGTTGCTCAAGATAATTCTACCTAAATTGGTCTACTTGTTAATTGCCATCAGAATTAAACTGCCTCCAAATTTTTTTTATACAACTAGAAAAAATAATAATGATTCATCTGGAAGAACAAAAAGTCAAGAATATGAAGGGAATTAATGAAAAATAAATACAAAGGATGGTGGTCTAGCAGTACCAGACCTAAAACTATATTATAAAGCAGCAGTCACCAAACCATTTGGTCATGGCTAAAAAACAGAGTGGTAGATTAGTGAAATAGGTTAGATATATATGATGCAATAATCAATGACTGTATTAATCTAGTATTTGATAAACTTCAAAACTCCAGCTTCTGGGATAAGAAGTTAATATCTCACAAAAATTGCTGGGAAAACTGAACAATAATATTTCAGAAACTTCACACAGATCTATATCTCACATCCCATATTAAAATAAGGTCAAAATGAGTACATGACAGTAGCAGGGGTCCTCAAACTACAGCCCACGGGCCAGATGCGGCAGCTGAGGACATTGATCCCCCTCACCCAGGGTTATGAAGTTTCTTTATTTAAAGGCCCACAAAACAAAGGTTTTGTTTTTACTATAGTCGGGCCCTCCACCAGTCTGAGGGACAGTGAAGTGGCCCCCTATTTAAAAAGTTTGAGGTCATTCTGTCTCCAGGGCTAGTGTTTTAGCCACTGCGCCATCTAGCGCCATCCCAAATAACTCCTTTTTTTTTTTTTTTTTTTTGGTGAGGCACTTGGGGTTAAATGACTTGCTCAGGGTTATAGAGCTAGTAAGTGTGGTGATTGAGACTGAATTTGAACTCAGGTATTCCTGACTTCAAGGCCCATGCTCTAGCCACTGCTCTATTTAGCTGCCCCTGGATACATGATTTGGGCATAAAGGGTGATACTAAAAGCAAATTAGGAGAAGGGATAGTTTACCTATTACATCTTTGGAGGAGGGAGGAATTCATGACCAAAGAAGCAGAGAATATTATGAAATGCAAAATGGACGACTTTGGTTACATTAAATTAAAAAGGGTTTGCACAAAACTAACACAAACAAGATTAAAAGGGAAGAACAAAAATGGGGGGGGATTTTTTTATAGCCAGTGTTTCTGATAAAAGCTTCATTTCTAAAATATATGAAGCATTATATCAAATTTGTAAGAATACAAATCATTTCTCAATTGATAAATGGTCAAATCATATGAACAGACAATTTTCAGATGATGAAATTAAAGCCATCTATAATCATGAAAACATTCTCTAACGATTAGAGAAATGCAAATTAAAACAACTCTGAAGTACATATACCTCTCAGATTGGCTAAGATGACAGACAATGCTGATAAATTTTGGAAGGGATGTGGAAAAACTGGGAAACTAATGCATTGTCGGTAGAGTTGTGAAATGATCCAACCATCCTGGAACTATGCCCCAAAATCTATAAACTTGTGTATTCCTTTTTGATTTAGAAAAGCCACTACTGGGTCTGTATCCCAAAGAAATCATAAAGGAGGAAAAAAAGACCCACATGTGCAAAAATGTTTGTAGCAGCTCTTTTAGTGGTGGCAAAAAATTGGAAAATGAATAGATGCCCATCAATTGGGGAATGGTTGAATAAGTTATGGTATATGAAAGTAATGGAATCTTATTGTTCTATAAAAAAATGATAAACTGTCACAAAAAGTTCTGGAAAGATTTACATGAACTGATGTTGAGTGAAACAAGTAGTACCAGGAATACATTGTACATATTTAACAGCAACATTGTGCATTGATCAACTATGAAAGTTTCATACAGTTTCAAATAGAATATAGAACATAATAAGCTCTGATGAGGAGAAGGATATGATTAGGGATAGGTGAAGAATGATAAGCATGGTAAGAATTTTTTTTTTTTCGTGTTAAGGGTTCATGGGCCAGATGATTTTGGCTTGCAATTATCATCCTTCTCAGTGATTCAGTGATCCAAGGCAAACCCAGTAGACTTTGGGAAATGCAATCTGCAGTCAGAAAGAGAACTATGCACACTGAATATAAATCAACACATGCTATGTTCACGTCTTTTTTCTGTTTGTTTTTTTTATGTTTTTAAAAAAAGGTTTTTCCCTTTTGCTCTGATTTTTCTCTTCCAATATGATTTTTAAAGCAATGTGTATTAAAAATAAATAAATTTGTTAGAAATAAAATAGGTAGAATAAAAAAATAAAATTTTGAGTTCTAATTTTCTTTCTCCCTTTCATCCTTTTCTCATCACTAAAAAAGTGAGCAAAATGATATCATTATACATGTGAAATCATGCAAAACATATTTGCATATTAATTGTATCTTGGAAAAAGGAACAACAAAAATAAAGCTAGAAAGCTATATTTTAATTTACACTCAAAATTCATCATTCTCTCTCTGGACGTGGATAGTATTTTTTCATCATGAATCCTTTGGAATTGTTTTGGATCATTGTATTGATCATAGTAGCCACGTCTTTCAAAGTTGATTATCATTACAACATTGCACATCTTGTAGCAAAATAGTACTCCATCACAATTATATGCCTTAACTTGATCAGCCATTCTTCAGTTAATGAGGATCCTTTCAATTTTATTTTTTTTTTTACCACCACAAAGACAACTGTTATAAACATTTTTGAACTATAGATTCTTTTTCTTTAATCTCTTTGGATTATTTCTTTGATCTAGTAATGGTATTGCTGGCATGCACAGTTTTATAACCTATTGGGCATATTTCTAAATTGTTCTCTAGAATGATTGAACTAATTCATAACAACCCACAGTTTATTAGTTTATCTATTTTCCTTCAACTCCTCCAGCCTTTGTCATTTTTAAAGTAGTACCTCAGAGTTGTTTTAATTTGCATTTCTCCTATCTGTAGTGATTTAAATTATTTTTTCATATGACTACAATTAGCTTTATTTCTTCTGAAAACTGCTTATTCATATCCTTTGATCATTTATCAATTTGGGAGGCTCTTGTTTTTTATAAAATTGATTCAGTTCCCTATATATTTGAGAAATGAGGCTTTTATCAGAGAAACTTGCTGAAAAAATTTTGGATATTACTTCACTATCTTTGGTATTTTGTAGCAAAATATAGTTTTCCTGATCAGTGCTTTTAATTAGGTCTATATTTGCTTTTGCTTTGTTAGGATCAAGATTATTTCCTGTTTCTTTTTTACTTTAGCTGAAGCATAACAGATTCTGTTCTATTCCTTTAGTTGAATTCTGTGTGTGTCTTTCTGTTTCAAGTTTATCTCTCATAAACAGTATAAGACTGGATTCTGGTTTCTAATTTATTCTGCTAGTTGCTTCAGTTTTATAGGTGAATCCATCACATTGCCATATCTTTTATTCACTTCTCCTGGTTAGTTGGTTGCTGTCCTTCATTCTCAAAGAGGACCAAAATGACATCACTGTGTTGGAGTCAAAGTGTAATGTGTCCAAATGTGATTGATAAGGCCAATATGAGATCATTTCAATGAGAGTGATTATTTCTTAGTATAGCCCAGGTTTTGGAAATATACAACAAAAAGGTCATTACAATGGCAATTTAATAATCAGTCTAATAGTTTTACTCTTCACACTTCATAGCCTCACAAAAACTGAGCTAGCTCTGACAATGTATACATCAATCATATCATCTATGTATATATCCCTACAATGTATTCTGCCAAAGTAAGTTAATTTATCCCCCTGAGATAGTTGGGGTTAAAGGACTTTCCCAGAGTCATACAATTAGGAAGTATTAAGTATCTGAAGCTAGATTTGAACTCAGGTCCTCCAGCTTCAAAGTGGTGCTCTATCTGTTGGGCCATCTAGTAGCCTCAATTCTACTTTTTAAAAAGTTATTTTCTTCAGGTTTTTTTTATCCCTGCTTTACCAAGCTGTGACTTTTTTTCATGATTTTCTTGCATCACTCTCATTTTTCTTCCCCATTTTTTCTCTATTCCCTTATTTGATTTTTAAAATCCTTTTTGAATTTTTCTTTAGTCTGAGACCAATTCATATTTTTCTACGAGATTCTAGATGTAGCAGTTTTGATTTTGTTGTCATCTTCTGAGTTTTGATCTTCCTTGTCACCATAGTAACTTGTCAGAATTTTTTTCTGTTGTTTCTGTTGTTTGCTCATTTTTCAAGTCTTTTTCTTGACTTTTTACTCTTTGCTAAAGTGGGGCTCTACTTCTAGGGTGGGCATTGTATCAAGCTTCAAGAATTTTGCGCAGCTATTTTCAGAGATACTTCTATGGGCTTGTAAGTTTTCAGTTCTTCCAAGGTAATATGATCTAAAGAGAAGTGTTTACTATTCTCCTGTGCTGTGCTCAGGGCTGTGAGGGACAAATTTTCTTTTCTGCCCTAGAACTGTGATGATGATTCCTGCCTCACTAGGGCTCTGGTATGCTACTGTAACTTCTTACCCTGGGACTGCTACTCAAGATTTTGATCCAGGATTCAAGTATGGACAAAACAAGAGTCCTGCCTCTAGTGCTAGCAAAGAAACCCCGTGATTCTTCAGATTAGTTGTTCAATCCTCTTACCATGTGTAGAATGAGAACTATGGAAGCCACCATTGTTACTGCTGATTTCAATGCTCACAAGACCTGCTTCTGATTTGCTGTGGTCCAGTTGGCACTTGTCCAGACTATATTGAACTGTGTTTCATTCTTACCTCAGCATGACTGACCTTTCCTGCCAACCCTCCAAGTTGTCTTGGGCTGGAAAATTCCTCACCCTTCCCTCTGTAGATTCTGCTGCTTCAGAATTTGTCCAAAGGCATTATTTAAAGGTGTTCAGGGGGATTTTGGAAAGAGTTCAGGTGAGTTCCTGTGTTTCCCCCATCATCTTGACTCCACTCCTAGTTAATTCTCTTTTTATAATTCTTTGGCAAGACTATTTCTTTCTTTGTTTCTTTCTTCTTTCTTTTTGCATTTTAATCCAATTTTTTAAAAATTAATTTTTATTAAATATCTCCCAATTACATATATAAAATTTTCAATAACTAAAAAAAATTGAGTTTCACTATGTCTAAAAGACTATAAAACTCTGCATACCCTTTGACTCAACAATATCACTTCTAGGTATATCTCAGAGATTTTTTAAAAAGGGGAGGAGGAGGGAAGAGACCTATTTGTACAAAAGTATTCTTGGTAGCTCTTTTTGTAGTGGCTAAGAACTGGAAATTGAAAGAATGCTCATCAATTGGGGAATGGCTAAACAAGTTGTGGTATATGATTGTGATGTAATATTATTGTTCTATAAGAAATGACAAGCAGGATGTGGGATTATCTTGGATCATTGTATTGTTGAGTATAGTTAAGTCATTCATAATTGCTTATATAATATTGTTATTGCTGTATAGAATGTTCTCCTGGTTCTGCTCACTTCAGTTTGCATCAATTCATGTAAGTCCTTCTAAGTTTTCCTGAAAGCATTTTCTGCTTGTCATTTCTTATAGCACAATATATTCCAGAGCAATCACATACTATAACTTATTCAGCAGTTCAATTGATGAATATTCTTTTAATCTCCAATACTTTACCAACATAAAAATTGCTGCTAGAAATATTTTTGCACATATAAGTCTTCCTTTTTTTTTTGGATGTCTTTGGGATACAGACTTAATAGTGACATTGCTGTATTAAAGGGCATATACAGTTTTATAGCCCTTTGGACATAGTCCAAAATGCTCTGTAGATGGTTAATCAGTTCACATCTCTATCAACAATGCATTAGTGTCCTTGTTTTTTCACATCTCTTTCAATATTTCTCATTTTCCTTTTCTGACATATTAGCCAATCTGAGAGGTGTGAGGTAGTACTTCAAATTTGCCTTTTTCATTGGTGATGCATTTACTCTTTTAATTTTTATAGTAGTAATTTTTTTTCTTATTTTTAAAAATCAAATTAATTAATGTTTTTTTTTTGAAATAAAAAAAATTCAGTTGCATTCCAAATTCATTGCTCTGCTCTTTCTTTTATTGCTGTATGCATTTAAAGACATGTATTTTTTTCCCTAAGCACTGCTTTGGCTGCATTCAACAATATCCTTTTCTATGTTGTATGAAGGATGGGTTGAGAAGAAGATGAAAACCAGAATGATTAGGAAGAACCTGAGGGGCCAGATTAGAAAGAGCTTGCACAGTGTCAGTGAGGAATGATGAAGTTCTAAACTAGCATATTTGCCAGGTAATTGGAAGGACGGGAGTAACTTTGTGAATATTAGGGTAAAGCAATTTAGGGAAGAGGAAAGGATGACTTTAAATCTGAGAAGCTGGAAAGTGGAAGGGCATTGTAGTCTCTTCAACAAAAATAGGGATGTTTGAAGAAGGGATGGGTTTGGTTTAGATTATATTTTGAAAATGCTGAATTTTCAATAATTTCAGAAGACAGAAATGGTGTTATAATCGTGGGAAACAAAGGAAAGAAGAAAAGTGATTTTGTGGGCAGATTTTCAGAAACAGAAGAGAGCTGAGAGAAATTCTAATGTATGCGATGCAAACCTCAGGCTTGTACTAGAAAGCAGCTTTTCCCACGTCTGGGCAATCTTGAATTCGTTGGAGGAGTTCCCTCCCGCATTCCACCTTTCAACTCCTCCTCCAAGACCATCCCGCCTCCTCCCAGAAGTCCTGGCCTGTCTTCACGGAGACTCCTCCCCCTCCGGATATAGGGGGCGCTGATGAGTCGGAGCCGAGTCTATGGTTCCTTTTAGCCTTCTTTTCCTTCATTTTTTTCCTGGCCTCGATCCCAGCTTCCAGGCGCTGCTATGGTAACAGAGGGAGGGGCCTGCTCGGAAGGAGGAGCTGCATCGCCCTCGGACCCCACACTGTTCTTTGGACTGGGCCTAGGCCTGCAGGTGCTTGTAGCTGGGCCCGATTCCCGCGCACCTTCCTCTCTCGCTTCAGCCAGAGATCCTCCCTATGCTCAGTTCCCATCTCCTCTTTCTCCAGGCTCTGTCCCAGGGCAGCTACGCCTCCGCCTGGACCATCTACACCAGCAGCTGGACAGCGCCCGTTCCCTACCTCCGAGGCAGCTCGCTGCAGCCCGGGCCTGGCTTTTGCCAACACCGCCCCACCGTACCCTCACTGGGGGCCCTCGTCAAAGTCACCCCCACCCCCCACCTGCACCGCGAGTCCTTTTGGATCCCTTCGCATCCCTTCCTCTCTCCCTACGGCTCGAGCTGACGTCGTGTCCAGCATCCTCCAAGCCCCACTACCTGCCCATCCGCCTTTCTCCCTTGCGCTTCACCTAAGGTAATTCCGGGCTCTTGTTCTGCCTTTAACAAACTCTGGATCTGCTCCCCTGCTCCCTTTGTAACAAAGCTCAGTTTTTTGCTTGCCAGCCCCATCCCCACCCTGCTTCCTGCACAGCTCGATCTCCTTTGGCCAACTCTGCAGACTCCTAGATGTTACCAGTTCCTGTCTAGTTATAGTTAGCTCGCGCTCACCCTTTCCTGCTGACTACCTTGCTCAGAAAACAGATCCTCCCCTACATTGCTCTGGAACCCCAAAAGTCCTCAGTCTCGGGTAGAAGCTGAGTAGTGTGTTTCTTTCCTTTCCTTTGAAGGTTGGGCAGAAGGCCCCCTTCCTCACCTTCCCTTTCTCTGGCTCCATGGCAGAGAAGTTTGAGGAATGGAGCACCCAGCTCTCCTATCTTGTTCTAGGAGTAGTCTCTCTGCATTCTGCTGTGCATACTGCCAGGGTGAGTGGCCTCTGCTATCTGGGAGTGGGGTTTTGAAGAGTTATAGCATCCTCCTGATGATATGATAACTGAAGAGTTATATCATGAAGAGTTTACATCATCAGAGGTCACAGAATACTTGAATGGCAGTTCTTGGCTACGATAGTATGGGTAGTGGGAGGGCCACACTCTGTCTCTCTTGACTTTGGAGGCTATAGAGATTGTTTTGGACCACATGTTGGCTAATCAGCTCCATTTAATTTGACCATTTTAAGTATGAAGAGCATGTATGATGTACATAGATTCAAGTGGAGAAAATTATTCTAAATGTTGGTGAATGGAAATGGACAGGAAGTTGAGTATAAAGTTAAACGACCAGCTTTTGGTTCTGGGCTGCTCATGGGGTGGTAAATGATCCTTTTTGTCTTTGTGATCTAATTTTCCTTTCCCCTATATTGCCAGGTGAACCGAGGGGCTGCAGCAGGCTTCCTACTTCAAGCCCTAGCTGCAGCTGCTGCATTGGCCTCAGGTCCCCAGCCAGATATCAATAACCAGATGGGAACCTGGGTGGCCACAGTCATTGGCCTCCCTCTCTTGGCCTTTGATTTCCATTGGGTGAATGGAGACCGATCTACAGCCAATCTGCTTCTAGGGGGTGGTATGGTCCTGGCAGTGACTGGCGACTATCTGGGTACAGAGACCAAGGCTGTGGCTGGTCAAGCCGTGGCCCTGGTAGCTGCAGTCACTATCCTCATTGTGTCTGTCTTCACTGTCAACACTTATGGAATGGGTGGTGGTGTGGCACTAGGTGCAGCCGGCCTCATGAGTCGCCTGGAAGAGGAGACTTTACTGTTATTCTTCCAAAAAGAAGATGCATGCAGATGGGCCCTGGCTGTGGGGAGCTGGGCTTATCGTTGGGCTCTGCACACTCAGCACTTGGAGTTGGACTGACCACTGCCTGGAGCAGATGCAAGCAAGATCCCTTCAGGAGCAGATGATTCTTATGGGTACCAACTTGATTCTCAGGATGCCAGGGAGGCTACATGGGCAGGTGTTGGAACCTGTGGGACTTGTGCTGGAGGAAAAGGCAAGGCAGGTGTGTGTGATGGGCATTCTTATTTTAGTTAATTCTTTCTTGTACTATGCTCTCATTCACCAGTGTGACCAGAAACTTTTGGCCCATCAGGAAAGTGAGATTTCTCCCATTATCATCACCTTCTGGCTGCCTCCTTCTGTACTTTCTTGCTCCATCTTTTATAGGCCAGTACTTTCTTTTAGAGTTAGTGCCTAGTTTTCCTCTTTGCCAAATAAATACAATCCCTATGATCGCTGAAATATGGTAAGGGGATTAGCACACCTTGGACAGTGAGCCTGTGGAGATGGAGAAGGTGTCCTGCCCAGAGTGGATTTTCTAGAACTATCTCCCTCACAGTTCCTTCCTACAGCCCAAAGACCTTAGTACTTCCCTATACCCAGGGATTGGTGCTTCATTTAGTTGGAGGATAGTGTGGGGAGGGAATGTTGCAACCCTTGGGATCTACCTTTCAATTTTCCTCTTTACCAAGGATGGAACATCGAGGGACATGTGAGTTTTATCCAAAGGGCTGTTTTTGGCTGGACTTGTATATGGGGCAAGAGAGGAATCTTCCTTTTGCCTTTCAGTGACATTTTAATAAATATTGTGGATTAGGGAAATATGAATCTAGCTGTTCCTGAAGGTGACTTGGCCCTTTCTGTCTGATTTACTCATTCCTAATATGGCCAAGGCTAACTCCAAACCTGAGCAGAACAAACGGGCAGAATAGTCTCTAGTCTCAAAACTGCAAAGTGAAATGGCCCTATCATGGGAGAAAAGGAGGAACATTGGATTTAGGGTGTCTAGTCTCCTTCAATGAAGAAATCTTTCCTTAGGTTGCCTGATTTTCTAGCAGTCATTATTTAACCCCTTGGAGTTAAACAAATAGTGTTCTAGATTCTTGGTATTGGCATCTATTTGTTTCTCTTTCTTCCAACTCCAACTGAAGGGCAGGATTCACATATTCATTTTTTCAATAGATCTACTAAGTACTTACACTGTGAAAGAGACATCTGTAGAAGAAAGCTGGGGGAAGCACAAGGAGAAAGAAATACAGGTTAGAGACACTTATTGGTTCTGCCTCCCTGGTCCATTTCTTCCCCCAGCTTATAGTCTAGAAATGGCTATAAAGACAAGCTAGCTTGTAATTAAAGTCTAACCATGTCATTCCTCTGATTAAAAATGTTCAGTGCATAAAGATTGCCTATAGGATAAAATGCAAACTCCTTAGTCTGCCTCCAATTTATATTTTTTGCCTTTTTCCACACTATATTCCTTCATGGATTCTACATCACAACCAAATTAGACCCCAATTTTAATTCTTACTGCATTCCCACAAAGTGCATCCTGTGCCAGAAACATCTCATATCTTCCCGTTGAAGCCCCATTCCCCCATTAAGTCTTGTACCTCAAATTTTCATGGAAACTTTATTTGGAGCTTTCTTTTGCCTCTTTCAAATTCTACTTGTCACACTTGTGTACATGTCACATTCTCCCTAGTAGATCTTAAGCTTTGTGAGAGTAAGCTTTCTTTCTCAAATTCATTTATGTACCCCCAATGCCAAGACATAATGGGCTTAATATATTTTTAAAAATAAAATTAAGGGCTAGAGAGGGCATAGATAGCAAATTCTATAGAATTTCTATACAGAGAACAGGAAAAAATGTACAGAGAAAGGAAATATTCTTATAGGCTGAATCAGCTAACGGTTACATGGAGAAATAGGTATTTGAGCTGAGCAGGATTTCACTAGATGGTGATTTCATTAGATGATTCCAGACAGAAGGAATGGCAATGAGTAAAGAAAAGGAAAACAGGAAATTCTAAGTAAACGTTTGTAAGCCAGTTTCATTAGAAAGTAGATTGCAATGATTGGCAATTGGGATAAGATTATAATGGGCTTTGAAATAGCTCAGGGGGAATGTAAGTCCAGTTTGGGGAACTTAATGGGGAAGTAGGACCCACCACTTCCTCCAACAGACTTCTTATCCCATTAGAGTTTATACAGCGTTTTTTTCATTGTACTTCTGTACGCTGGAATACTGTATATTACATTTATATTTTTGGGGCAATGTGGCATGGAGGATAGACAGAGCCTTGGGAGGCCTTAAGTCAACATTCTCCTTCTGACACATGCTTGCCAAATGACTCCATCTCTTAGTACAAAGAAAGTACTGAGTTGGAAGTCAGTTGGGACTTCTCAATAATAATGAAATTAGAAATCCTTTCCTTATTCCTAGATATATCTCTTCTACCTAAGATTGAGCTTCATAAAGGGACTTTGTATTTTTTATCTTCTCCCATCACAGTGCTCAACATATAAGCAATTAGTATATATTTCATTTATTGACTTTTGAAGAAAAGAAGCTACCCTGGCCTAGCTTCCATCTATCATATTTGAGATCTTTATGCCCTGGGACCTTCATCATTACTGGCCAGCCAAGCTGGGCGAGGGAAAAGGTTTTCGTAGTCCAGTTGTTTTCCAACGTGTCCATATAATCGGTTCTGGTCAAAGACACGACCTTTCTTCTTGCGTTGACATTCCCCTCTGAAGTTACCTTGCTCATCTCCAACTACAAGGATGGTGGTACCCAATACTTTTAAAAGGAACTTAATTTTTATCTCAGCTTTCTCCAAAGGGTCTTTATTTAATGCAGGCCCACAGTTTCATGCTAACCCCTCCTTGGAGCTCTGCCACCTCGAGAGATCAGGAAGCTGCATCTCGTAGGAGACCCTAGTTCTGAGTTTACCAAGGACGGGATCTGGAATAAAATGAGTTTCCCCAAACAGGCTTTAAGATAGGGAAACTTTGGGATGCGGGAACATTATTTCCGTAGGGAAGCGCTCAGGCCCCGCCCCTGTCCTGTCATTGGGTGAATAAAGGACGTCCCCGCCCCAACCGTTAAGAACCCACCAATGGGAATCAAGAGGAGAGGCGTGGGCCCTAAAGTAGGCGTGGTTCAGGCCAGATAGTTTCGCTGGGGTTCAAATTTGCACTGGGACTCTGGGCTTCTGTCTTCTACTCCGAGCCCGGGAAGTCCCTTGTTGTGGCCTTCTTTCGACAGATGGTGTGGGAAGGGTTTCCCTGGGGTTTTAAGTTTGGGGAGAGAGGAAGGGAGGAAGAGGCATACACTAATTTTCTGGTAAGGTCCAAAGAGGACCAGCCTTCTCTTCTCCCCCTCCCCCCAAAAGGCTCCGAGGAAACCCAAATGTGCTGACACCCTGCTTTCCCTCGAGTAAGGAGAAACATGCTACGCTACCGGCCTGGGATATCGCCGAGGAAAGGGCCCGGCCTGGCTGGGAGCCTCACTTCCAGCGTCTGGAAAATAGACACAATTCCTTTCTTCTTAATCCGGTCAGAAGGGCGGGAAGTGGAAAAATATGGGAAGCCGACGTTTCCTTATCCCTGGGGGCTCGGAATAGGAAAGGGAGAATTTTGCAGTCCTCGGCCTTCCAGGATCTTCTAGTCTCTCCCTCTGCTCTTGCTCCCTCTAACCCTACCCGCTAGATCATAGCCTCTTCCTGTGCTCAGAGGTAGGGTGGGGCAGGGGCCTGGGAAAAAGTCGGGGGCAGGAGGGGGCGGAGTCTATGAGGCTCCCTCCTCCTCGCCCCGATTGGCCCATTACTGGAGCTCCAACTCTAGACCTCGATTTCCGCCCCCACCTCAACCTCCCTCCACTCTTTCCCCTCCCCCTCCCAAGCGGAATGCTGATTGGTCGAGGTTATGGGTCACGTGATGGGCGTCGCCACCACCGCCTCCGCGGGGGGTGGGGGGGCGGGAGAGGGAGCGAGCAGTGAAAACAAAGATGGCGGCGCCGCCGGGTTTGGTGTCTGCATCTGAGTCTAAGGCAGCGACAGAGGCGGCGGTGACAGCGGCTGTAGTTTCGAGGAGACGCGCGGGCGACCGAGCCCTGTGAGGCGGCGGCAGCGGCGGCGGCGGCAGCGGCGGCGCAGCGGCGGTAGCAGCGGCAGGAGCGCGCGGTGCCCCTAACCCCCTCCCCCTCGGGCGGCGGCGGCGGCAGCGGCGGGAGCGCGCCCGGCTCTGCCCGGCAGCCGCGGCGGGATGTCCGGGGCTGAGGAGGCCGGGGGCCCGGCGGCGGCAGCGGGAGGACCCGCGGGTTCCGGGGCCGGGCCCCCGGGCGCTTCCGCCATGGCCGTGTCAGTGTCCGTGCTGGGGGAG